>NC_090922.1:195637853-196262853 GCF_040938575.1 Ambystoma mexicanum
TTCTCTTCTGTGAAAGGATAGTGAGCTAAAGACTCCGGTTGAGACTCTAACCCTGGATATAGGCCAGCAGAGCCAAAATACAACAGATTTTCTCCCCTGCCCTCTTCCCTCCCCTGCCTACCATTTATCTCCCCCTTCCCCTTGCCAGCCCCGCCCCCTACCCTTTCCCCACAGAGAACAAGCATCTTGATTATTCCCACAAGTTTCCTCAGCTTCTAACCTCTTCCCCAGGTAGGTTTGTCAGCAGTTCCTTTACCTGAGCTCATCCCTTCACATCCCTCCCTTCTTCTTACCCCGGCTACCCCTCCTGCCCCCTCTCTTTCAGGTCTCCCCTGTTTCACCCATTGTTGCCTATATTACTGCTTCTGGTTTCCAAACCAGTTGGTGAGTTGCACTCTCCGACGTGATTTCCATAGATAATCCGGATTCAAACAGCATAGACTTCCTTTATTTTTACCTTCAAATCAACATCACATCAATCTGGTTAAAAAACCATCAGAGTGTGGCATTCAAACAGTTTAGCCCAAAATTACAGCAGCATTACGCGTTTCTCAAACGCCTCCTCGCTTGTTCACATCAATTAGCCCATTCACATGTCCACATTAAAATACCAGTTGAAAGTCGTGATAAAGACAAAAAGTGGACTAATTCCACCTATTACAACCGTTGGCCATCTTGTACTAGTTGTTCACTACCATATACTGTGTGCATCGCACTCTTTGCTACAGAACAGTAATCAAATGCAAAATGCATTGCCCTGTAATCTACAGCATGTGTATTGCCCAGAAATGCTTTTCTATATGGTAATTCGTTCACATACAAATAGCTGTATACATTTTCATATTGGTAAACATTCACGGCAGCATGAATATTTTGTAACAGCTGTAATGGAGCGCAAGGTGCTCCGTTCTCCCTTGCCATGCTAATTCAATCATGGGCCTCATTACGACCCAGGCGGTAAGTTACCGCCTGGGTCGTACCTTTACCACCATGGCGTAAACTACATTTACGCCATGGTGGTTGGCGGACTTACCGCCCCATTCCGAGGTGAGTGGGGCGGTAAGTCCCCATTTACCCGTCCCCTGCACACCATTTGAATATGGAATAAATAGTTTTCCAAACAAGTCTCAGTATTGTTTCATGATTTGTAAATGATTATTCTACCGTTCATTCACTAAGTCAATTTTTTAATATTCATTCACATTCAACATAAATATATTTCCAAATAACAATTCGATCCACAGCTTTACAATTTTTAAATTTTCTAATAATTGCTGATTATGTATCTAGCTTCAATTAAATATTATTATCTTTTGAGTTCACTTCACTCAAATACCTTCAATTATGCATGTAACCAAACAAAAAATTGTTATATTCACCAATACCACAAAGTTAAAAAGGTGGCTCAACGCGTTTCGAGAGTTTTGTCTCTCTTCTTCAGGAGCACTAACACTATTTTCTTCAAACTCAAATCTCTCGTTGTCTGATTCTTATTGTCCAAACAATAATATAGTAATTTTAGAATGAGAACTTCATCCCTCTTTAACAAATAAACATTTCTTCGACAATTTCCGTTGCAGTTATTCCATTGTGAGATGATTGAAACGTCATCCTTCTATGTTGACCAATTTGTTTTAGATTATCTGTAAATAATACGATATGTTTATGTATTACTTAATATCCGTAGTATTTTAAGATACTGTGTAATTATATATCAAACTGTATAATATACAATCGTACCTGCGTGTTCTTTACCTCTCCCCCTCGGGACAGATAAGGCCTCTTTCCAATGTTCAAATGCCAGTTGTTTTTCTAAACACAGTTCCAACGTGGTATTCTGCTGAGTATTAGCTCAGCTTCACGGTATTTATCCCTTCATGTATAGCCGTTTCATCCCTGTGTTGTAACGATAATATGAGTCAGTACATTCTCTAACTTGCCCGTGTTTACGTGTGTTAAAACGAGGTGATTTAAGGAACTACCTCTCTTTACCTGAACCGGTAGTTGAGTGCCGCCGTAGACGTTCTTTTGCTCGACTCTGCTCTCCACTCCTCTCACTGTGTCTTCGTGAATATTTCTATCTGTTGAGGGCTACCGTCAGTTTGACGCTCAATATGTCCAACTTTCAATACCCAATCGTTTTAATTTGAACTGACTATTCCACCATACCCGTACTGCCTCTTCCTTCCAAGTTAGCCTTGTTGCCTAGTAACTACTTCTTTTGTACTCATGTGATCATATCACCTGATCATTTGGGATTATGGGAAACGTAGTTTTCGTTTTTTTCATGGGATACGAGTTTCAACTCAACCACCCGAGCATAAAAAACGGTAAGCGTTTATGAGAGAAATGAGCGTTCTAGATAAAAGATTTGTGTGCATGTATTAACTATTTCTATTGAATTATACACAACGACAGTGACAATAAGGTCGTAAAGATCAATGATCCTGTTCCTCATTGTCATAAGTATTTGCGTGATCTAATCACATGATTCTACAGGATTGTGAGAATTGTAATATTTGATGTTTAACATATTGTATTTGACTTTAGTAGCTGCATGTTATATGAAGGGTGTCCATTCTTGTATTTATTGTGTCTCTGGAATATTGCCCGACAATCATGGTCGTGTTTCTACAAGATGATGCATTATGGAACTAGAGGTCCCTATGATAAGTTATCTTTTTTTGACCTGTATACAGACTCTATCCCCCAGGTGCATTGATATTTAACATGCTATCTTTAACTTTAATAGCTGCATGTTGTATGGAGGGTGTCCGTTCTTGGATTAATTGTGTCTCTGGAATATTGCCCGACAATCATGGTCGTGTTTCTACAAGATAATGCATTATGGAACTTGAGGTTCCTATGATGAGATGTCTTTTTTTAACCTGTGTACAGAATCTATCCCCCAGGTGCATTAATTGTGATATCAATTGATGATTCTAAATTTTCTCCCCCATGATCCGGATCATCTTTCCATCAGATCACAATGTAATTTACATTTTCATTGCTCTTCTCTTCTAAACCCCCCAGTACATTAATTGTGACACTCATCGATGATTCTAATTATTCTACCCCATGCTCCGGATCATCTTTCCATCCGATCACAAAATAATTGACATTTTCATTGCTCTTCTCTTCAAAACACATTATCTATTTCTCCGACTCTCTCTGTTCCCGCCCCCATTCCAAATTTGTTATTTGTAACACTGCTCAATACCCAAATCTTATATATCTTTGTCATAAAAATGAACTTAAGCTGTATTCCTCATTCATTCCTTTCGGTTCAAGGGCATCTAATTTGTGGATCCAAAACATTTCTCTGCGTGTTAGTATTTGTTCTAGATTACCACCTCTCGGTGGTCTTATGATTGTTTCCAGGATTACAAATTTCAATTGTGAAATTGTATGATGTTGCTCTTTAAAATGTCTTGTCACTGGTGATTTTGTGTTGCCAGTTCTAATGTTAGATTTATGTTCTGAAATGCGGTCTTTGGCACGTCTGATAGTTTGCCCCACATAATATTTGCCACACGGACAAATTAATCCATATATGACACATTTACTTTCACATGTTGCATAATGTTGTAGGCTGATTTTTTGTCCTGTGTATGAATGTCTTATTGTCGGACCCTTTTGTACATTGTTACATTGACTGCAATTCAGGCAAGGGAATGTACCCTTCTTTGGTTTCCCAAGGAATCTTTGTTGTATCTTGTTGACCCTTTCTGCTTTTACTAATGAATCTCGTAGGTTCTTACCTCTGGTATATGCCATTAGAGGTGATTCTGGAAAGAGACCACTAAGTTGTGGGTCTAGCCTTGTGATTTTCCAATTTTTTTGTAATGTCCTTTTAATATGTGCACTCTTTGTTGAATATTTTGTGAGGTAGATCAATGGAGGATTGGTTCTATCTTCCTTCCGTTGTTGTTTTAGGAGATCTGACCAAAAATAGTATTAAATAATAACTATTTCAGGTTTCAAGGTAAATTCTACTTACAAACATCTGGTACATCAATGGGGTCAGCAATGGCCCCATCATATGCTAATATTTTCCTGTTTCATTTTGAAACTCAACACATACTGGAACACCCCACATGGTCAATGCATTTGGCCATGTGGAGACGGTACATAGACGACATAGACGACATATTTGCCATCTGGAAAGGCACTAAGCCGGAGTTAGAACTATTTTTTGAATATCTTAACACATGCAACAACCACATTAAGTTTACCCTAGAGATAGGCAATCCAGCAATTCACTTTTTGGATGTGAAAATATTCCCAGAACAAAGAAAATTACACACAACAGTGTTCAGGAAACCCACAGATGTGAACAACAGCTTGTTTTTCACGAGTCATCATCCACATCACTTAAAAAAGAATTTACCATTGAGCCAACTCCAAAGAATAAAACGGATTATTTCAAAAGAAGACACATATGAAGACATTGAGATGGAACAAATAGACAGAATCAAAGAGAGGGGATTTCCAGAGACGATCCTATCCCAAGCGAAGGAGAAATGCAAACTGAAGAAAAGGTCAGATCTCCTAAAACAACAACGGAAGGAAGATAGAACCAATCCTCCATTGATCTACCTCACAAAATATTCAACAAAGAGTGCACATATTAAAAGGACATTACAAAAAAATTGGAAAATCACAAGGCTAGACCCACAACTTAGTGGTCTCTTTCCAGAACCACCTCTAATGGCATATACCAGAGGTAAGAACCTACGAGATTCATTAGTAAAAGCAGAAAGGGTCAACAAGATACAACAAAGATTCCTTGGGAAACCAAAGAAGGGTACATTCCCTTGCCTGAATTGCAGTCAATGTAACAATGTACAAAAGGGTCCGACAATAAGACATCCATACACAGGACAAAAAATCAGCCTACAACATTATGCAACATGTGAAAGTAAATGTGTCCTATATGGATTAATTTGTCCGTGTGGCAAATATTATGTGGGGCAAACTATCAGACGTGCCAAAGACCGCATTTCAGAACATAAATCTAACATTAGAACTGGCAACACAAAATCACCAGTGACAAGACATTTTAAAGAGCAACATCATACAATTTCACAATTGAAATTTGTAATCCTGGAAACAATCATAAGACCACCGAGAGGTGGTAATCTAGAACAAATACTAACACGCAGAGAAATGTTTTGGATCCACAAATTAGATGCCCTTGAACCGAAAGGAATGAATGAGGAATACAGCTTAAGTTCATTTTTATGACAAAGATATATAAGATTTGGGTATTGAGCAGTGTTACAAATAACAAATTTGGAATGGGGGCGGGAACAGAGAGAGTCGGAGAAATAGATAATGTGTTTTGAAGAGAAGAGCAATGAAAATGTCAATTATTTTGTGATCGGATGGAAAGATGATCCGGAGCATGGGGTAGAATAATTAGAATCATCGATGAGTGTCACAATTAATGTACTGGGGGGTTTTGAAGAGAAGAGCAATGAAAATGTAAATTACATTGTGATCTGATGGAAAGATGATCCGGATCATGGGGGAAAAAATTTAGAATCATCAATTGATATCACAATTAATGCACCTGGGGGATAGATTCTGTACACAGGTTAAAAAAAGACATCTCATCATAGGAACCTCAAGTTCCATAATGCATTATCTTGTAGAAACACGACCATGATTGTCGGGCAATATTCCAGAGACACAATTAATCCAAGAACGGACACCCTCCATACAACATGCAGCTATTAAAGTTAAAGATAGCATGTTAAATATCAATGCACCTGGGGGATAGAGTCTGTATACAGGTCAAAAAAAGATAACTTATCATAGGGACCTCTAGTTCCATAATGCATCATCTTGTAGAAACACGACCATGATTGTCGGGCAATATTCCAGAGACACAATAAATACAAGAATGGACACCCTTCATATAACATGCAGCTACTAAAGTCAAATACAATATGTTAAACATCAAATATTACGATTCTCACAATCCTGTAGAATCATGTGATTAGATCACGCAAATACTTATGACAATGAGGAACAGGATCATTGATCTTTACGACCTTATTGTCACTGTCGTTGTGTATAATTCAATAGAAATAGTTAATACATGCACACAAATCTTTTATCTAGAACGCTCATTTCTCTCATAAACGCTTACCGTTTATTATGCTCGGGTGGTTGAGTTGAAACTCGTATCCCATGAAAAAAACGAAAACTACGTTTCCCATAATCCCAAATGATCAGGTGATATGATCACATGAGTACAAAAGAAGTAGTTACTAGGCAACAAGGCTAACTTGGAAGGAAGAGGCAGTACGGGTATGGGGAAATAGTCAGTTCAAATTAAAACGATTGGGTATTGAAAGTTGGACATATTGAGCGTCAAACTGACGGTAGCCCTCAACAGATAGAAATATTCACGAAGACACAGTGAGAGGAGTGGAGAGCAGAGTCGAGCAAAAGAACGTCTACGGCGGCACTCAACTACCGGTTCAGGTAAAGAGAGGTAGTTCCTTAAATCACCTCGTTTTAACACACGTAAACACGGGCAAGTTAGAGAATGTACTGACTCATATTATCGTTACAACACAGGGATGAAACGGCTATACATGAAGGGATAAATACCGTGAAGCTGAGCTAATACTCAGCAGAATACCACGTTGGAACTGTGTTTAGAAAAACAACTGGCATTTGAACATTGGAAAGAGGCCTTCTCTGTCCCGAGGGGGAGAGGTAAAGAACACGCAGGTACGATTGTATATTATACAGTTTGATATATAATTACACAGTATCTTAAAATACTACGGATATTAAGTAATACATAAACATATCGTATTATTTACAGATAATCTAAAACGAATTGGTCAACATAGAAGGATGACGTTTCAATCATCTCACAATGGAATAACTGCAACGGAAATTGTCGAAGAAATGTTTATTTGTTAAAGAGGGATGAAGTTCTCATTCTAAAATTACTATATTATTGTTTGGACAATAAGAATCAGACAACGAGAGATTTGAGTTTGAAGAAAATAGTGTTAGTGCTCCTGAAGAAGAGAGACAAAACTCTCGAAACGCGTTGAGCCACCTTTTTAACTTTGTGGTATTGGTGAATATAACAATTTTTTGTTTGGTTACATGCATAATTGAAGGTATTTGAGTGAAGTGAACTCAAAAGATAATAATATTTAATTGAAGCTAGATACATAATCAGCAATTATTAGAAAATTTAAAAATTGTAAAGCTGTGGATCGAATTGTTATTTGGAAATATATTTATGTTGAATGTGAATGAATATTAAAAAATTGACTTAGTGAATGAACGGTAGAATAATCATTTACAAATCATGAAACAATACTGAGACTTGTTTGGAAAACTATTTATTCCATATTCAAATGGTGTGCAGGGGACGGGAGTTCCTATTATCAATGGGAACTACATCTTTTTATACTGTTTTTTGACTTTTAGATACCAGAGTCATATCTTTTCTCCCCGGCACCCAGAAAAAACTGTTGAGTATAAGTTTTTTAAAAAAATACGAGAACTTTCCACAAAAAATACACAGAAGATAGGGTGTGCTTTCCTCATTTTATTGTTTTTAAGTCCCCATTTACCCATTTACCCTTCCCCATTCCCATTTTTGCCCCATAGGGCATAATGGGAGTGGGGAAGGCGTTAATTACGCCACCGTAAATTACGGTGGCGTAATTAACAACAAGGGGCCTCATTAGGACCCAGGCGGTAAGGGGTTTACGGCGGCGTAAACAGCGCCGACCCTTACCGCCTGATTCCGAGGTCCCTTAGCGCCATGGAGGTTTTAACACCTGCGCTGTTTACGCCGCCGTAAACCCCTTACCGCCTGGGTCCTAATGAGGCCATTGCATTTGTGGCATTATATGGTACAAAAGCACAACTTAAAATGCATGTCTAGTATGTTTTGATGTCTGTGGTAAGACAACTATCAGCGCATATCTCTTTTTAACGATGATGTAATCAATAAGGTGCTATATGCGTTTGACTGTAAATGGTCATTTGTTAATAACCTAGCACTTAAATGCTACGGCATCGTGTAGTAAGCATGCAACTTTCAAGTGCATGCTTTCTGCAATACCATAAGTGTAGAGCAATCCGACTTTCTAAGAACGAGTTTGTTCATCAATAAGGTGCTGTGTGCATTTTGCTGTTTCTTGCAAATCATTTTCGACATATTCAACCATAAAGTGGCTACGGCATTCCATAATATAAAGTGCAACATTCTGGTTACTGTTTTACATATTTCATATGCATGGCTAACCAATGCAAGATGCAAGGTGCCTAGCAGCGATAACATTTGTCAATAAAGTGCTATGTGCATTTAGCTATAGTTTCTATATCAATTTAAAGTGCATAGGGCTTAGCAGCAATTGCATTTTCAATTCTATTTATCAATAAAGTGCTATGTGCAATTTACTATGGTCTACACATCAACTTAAAACACAATTTAAGTTTTCAATAAAGTGCTATAAAAATGTCGCTGACCAACATTATTTCATGTTCGATGGTTTATGGCATATGTGGCGTCATAATACATGGTTTTCCAAGCTAGTACTAATACCAATGAAGGTGCTGTCTCAAGTGATAGCTGGTCCGCTCTCCATCGTTTTCTATAAAACTGTTATTGACAGCAACATATTGAGCCACCTCTACAATCTCTAGCCTCAAAACTCGCACACTGAGCAACCTGTACAGTCTTAGCGTCAAACACCTGAGTCACACTAATAAAAAGTGCTGAATGAAACATATAATCCAACTTCCAGGAAGGTGAGTAAGAAAAGCAACCACCGAAGAAAAATACAAAATAAAATAACATAACATAACACCCCCCTCACGACCACCATGTACAATATCAGATCCAATATAATGTGTAATGCAATACACATATGGAGAAAAATGTAGAAATAAAAATATGGAAAACAAAATATGTAAAAGTCAAGATAGAATCACATGGCATGCAACCAACAAATCAGACGTTTGTACAGTGAATATCTAATATAAACAGTATAATCTCCTTGATGTATTGAGGGCTACATATAGTGTCCAGGGTTATATACTACAATTAATTGTCCTAAAAAGATGTACAGTTCTTCTTCTATATTGTGGCCATTAGGATGTTTGCTCTCAAAATCTAAAATACATTGTGTTTCTTTTTGTCGGAGCATGCGCTCTCTATCACCCCCACTTGGTCCAATTTAAATCCTGTGGATTCCAAAAAAGCTGAAACTCTCCATACTCATGAAAATCTGCCATGTTTGGCCATGAGGTAATTAGAGTCATTGTTCATTATTGCTTGCACATGCTGCTGGATAAGTATTTTCAATGTGCACTCCGTACTGCCAATGTACCATTTCCAACAAGAGCATATCAAAACATGCACCACATAGTCTGTATCACATGTAATTTTGACAACTATGGGAATTGTTTGGCCTAAAATTGGATGTTTAAAAAATGTACAATTATTAGCATATGTACAGATTTTACACCTAGTACACTTTGAAAAGTCCTTTCTCTGATCTGTCAGCCACATTTTGGATCTCTTGTCTCCTTCATGTGCCATGAAACTATGCACTAATGTGTCTTTAATTGAGTGGTTCCTTCTGAAACTAATGTCCAGATTAGCCTTCAAGTTATTTAGTAAACCGTTGTCAGCCAACATTATCTTCCAAAGTCTTTGTAATGTGCGTCTGATAGCCAAAACGTGGCTACCGATGGTAAGGATGAGGCGTGTAGTTTCATTGTTCATATCCGTCTTCTTCTGTTTCATGGTTCCTGTAAGGAAGCTTTCTCTGTCTTGCAGCCGGGCTTTAATTTAGGCTCTTTCAATCAGCTTCTTGGGATACAGTTGTTGTTGGCATCCACGAGCCGTGATTTTACT
Source organism: Ambystoma mexicanum (assembly GCF_040938575.1). NCBI lineage: Eukaryota > Metazoa > Chordata > Amphibia > Caudata > Ambystomatidae > Ambystoma > Ambystoma mexicanum. Next base: position 195,647,764 of record NC_090922.1, read on the forward strand.
TTCTTTGTCGTATGCTTCCAAAGTGGAGCTATTCCTTCTTATCCTCACAAATTCACCATAGGGAACACTCCATATCAAACTCTTTGGATGTCCACTCATTGCGTGTGATGGCGTGTTTGATCCCATGTTTTTTTTAATGTAATTCATAAGTTAATGTTTGGTCAATGATTCTCAAGTTTACATCCATAACGGTGATAAAAGTGAGGCTGTGCGTTTCAGTGAACCTGAGATTATTTGTGTTACAGTTCAATAACTTGACAAAGTCTGTCCATCCTTGTTCCGACCCTTTCCAGATAACAAACAGATCGTCCATATATGCCTACGTAGCAGTTCATTTCTGGAACTCCCTATGCCCCCCCCCCTCTCATAGTCAAATCCAGCATCTGAATCCTCTAGTGGCATCAAGCAGCCAGTGAGTCTTCCTGTAGGAACTTAATTATCACATCCCAGTATAGTACAAACATTTGATGTTCCCCATGTAATGAATAAGTCATCCATTCAAGAGCCAGAACATTCCATATTTTGCCCACCCATTCATGTTCAGAAGGGGCCTCTCACAGCTTCCACTTTGCATCAACAGTAACACTGCGGCCACCATTAGGATTACGTACACCTTCTTTTGCGCCTTTGATGACAGATTCCCCATCCCTACTTCCATACCCAACATGTCCTCCCCCAGGTTCCTTGATCTCTGGGACCCAAATATTGTGCCCATTGCTGCCCCAGCATAGTCCAAAAGGGTTGTATATATGGGCATTCCCACCATATGTGTTTCTACAATACCTCCAATCCACAGGCCCTCCAGCACTGCCCGATGTTTGCAGGAAGAACCTCTGTAGTCTTTCAGGAGTTAAATGCCATTGGATCATCACTTTAATGCACATCTCCTGCACCTGGATTGCTCTCATACATTTAGGGATACCCGCCCACAGTTGAACCCATTGCCCCTCCTCCCATTGATGGCCCACCGTGGTTTCCCACTATAACATATAGGTTCATTTAAGATACCTAATCCCCCCGACTGCCATTCTATAGAGTGATCCCACCAAGAGTGTTATCCCTGTATCAGTAGTAACATATTTCTGAAAGGGAGTAAGACCCCCTGTGGCTGCTGTTTTCAACTGGGGGTTCGATAGCCAGTGTCTCAATTGAGCATAGGGGAATCTCTTCCCTTACCCCAGCCTGAAGTCCACCTGGTTAGGGAAGGCTTGAAGGGATAAAACCTGCATACAGTGGATTCAAAAGGGAGAGGTTACATGTATATCCTATTCTTATCAATGGTGCCACTATGCCTCAAGCCTAGAGGGCCTACTTTAAAACAAAATGCAACATATAGGTAAAGTATTGCTTGTGGTGTAGCCCATAAGAAGGAAATGCCTATGCCTAATTCCCTAGCTGCATTTAATACCAGGAATCTTCTAGTCTGTAAAACAAAAAAGGCAAAAATACTGTTCTCTGTGAAGTCAAGAAATCTGAGAGCTGGCTTATGTGCTATGCAAGTAATAAATATATGCATTTTCCACTGAATGTCTCTAAACATGTAGGCCAGCTCAGTAGTTTAAACCCTAGGTTTCTTTCACATCTTATATCTAGTCAGAACCCTTTTGTTCAGAGACACCATGAAAACCAGATGCCTTGAAAATATGTAGTCAATTTATTATCTATCAATTCCCTCTGCACACCTTTCCTCTAATTTACTTAGGCCCAAGTCTTTTGGAAAACAAAAATCAAATCTCTCCACCTGATTGCAGTGTTGGATAAATGGAAACAATGTATAGCTCACTACCATCCTGTCCTTCCATGAAACTCAGAAATTGAGAGCACCTAAAGCTCTTTAAGCACCCTAAAGTATATGAAAACCAAAATTGCTACAGCTTGAATGCAGTATTTCAGTCTCTAATTAAATTGTAGTGCCACCTAGAAACATGACATCACCAGGCTGTCATGTGACATCTCTGTGTTCTTCTGTCCTGGGAAGACCTCCCAGCCGGCCCATAGAGCCGAGGTTTGCTCCGGAGTACTTTAAGACGAGATAGCTGCACCTTTTAGATGGATGGGGGTGCAGATTTATTACTCCAACACCAATCAATAAGGACAACTCAATGCTTTGGCAAAGGGAGTCCGTTTAATGACAAGTACAAAAAACGGGGAGTCATAGAAATCAGCAGTGATGCCATAGTCCGTCTCGCTTCAACTCCAACGAACTTCACACAAACAATAACATTTATACTCAAAACTCATCATAATTGACGTGTAACATTCAAAAGTTAATATGCTTTTCTATTGGTTAGGAAAAGGTAACTTTAATATAGGTACTATATCTGTATATGATAACGGAGTGAGGGGATTGGATAACACTATCAGGTGGGCGTATTAGCCCTCCCTTCAAACATTATTATTGTAGACGTCACTAAAAGTACAACGTCCCATTGGTTCTGCTATCTATAGGACCCTAGATTATTTGGTCCATTGTGATTGGGTTGGCATCAACCCCATGCATACATTTCCACTTTACTTAGCAGCATGCAGAACGGTCAACCAGTTGCAGGGTGCCCCTTGATTCACCCTGCCTTTCTTTAATCAATCATTACTTTAGTGGCTAGGTGTGAATGAGTTCACTGTGGTTGGCCTCGAAACTGCATCTTCTTGTCTAAAAAAGTTCTGACATCTCTGTCTGGGCGTATGCCAAGCGTAGGTGTGATCCCCTGCTCCTACTCGCTCGGATGGTCACGTGCTACCCTCACTGTGAATTTGCAGAGTTTCTCTCAATTTGTGCATTTAATTCTTATTCGGCTTGCCACCTGCCTATGCCTCCTTATCTCGACCTTCCAAAGACAGGATATTCTGTTCTTAAGTTTCAATTATATGTAGCTACTGTTCGCTCCTTCTATTTGTATGACCTTGGCTCTTCCTGGCGCAAGTTGCATCTGCTGAGTTTCGATTCCGCCGTCTCTTCTCGTTTAGCTAGAATAAGAATCTTGTCCTGTTTGCCCTATAGAACCTGAGTTGATTCTGATTTTTGTGTAAAGTGGACTCACACTTATGATACTGTGCTTCGTTTTGAGGTAGATTATGTATAATGTCACTTGCCGCTCTATTCTTCTACTTAGCATAGCAAGCTGCACTGTTTTCTTAGCTTTCTTGCGGTTTCAAGCATATGTACAGGCGTTAGCTGGTTGGATATCTTCATCCTGCTTACAGCTTAAGCTTCTTTGTATTTCAAAATCGTTCTCTTCTTCTAGGTTCACGATATCACGTGTCATCCTTGGGTCGTCATATCTGCTATCTGCGAGTCCTTCCGGGCCTTCGTGACGTCACCATTCGTCTTCCATCAAGGCCTTTTTGGTTTCTTCCGGGACGGTGCTTAGGCAGTTTTCATTTCGTCTTATTTGCTTGTAGGGTTTTCTCAATGGATATTTTACTGTCCATGGTTTTCTAGGTATCAGTACTTCAACAGGTGTTGTTCTTCTGATAGGCACTTGGCAGAGCCCTACTGTAGCTCTCTGCTGGTTTATATGCTCATCATACATCACATATTATGGTGTGAATGTTCCTGGTACTTCAAAATGGCTGATGGGAGTGCAGGCTTTATTTGGGACCTCCTCTACACTCCCCCACCTGGGCAATTCATCGACCACTTCCACCTCCTCCTTTGGATTCATCTTACTTTGTTCCTCTGTATTCATCTTCACTTCATCCTCTGAGTTCATTCCTTCTTCATCTTCTGGGTCTGTACATGATGGTTTGAAGAAGTGTCTTTTTGGAGTCCATATCTTTATTACTCCTTTTAGGTTTCCACCTGTCCTTACATGTTCGTCTTTATTCCATGTCATTAGTTGACATTGTCAATTTGGGCTGTAGTAAATCCATTTTCCCACATAATTTCTGCATTTTCTAGGATAAAGAAACTTTGTACCTTCTGGTGCATGCCTGCTGGCCTTCACAAATTCTCTTATTTCTTCATCAGTTACATCTCTGGGCTTCCATCCTGTCTTGGAATCAATCATGATCTTCATTCCTATTGCTTTCTTCGCAGTTTTCTGGCATTGCAAGATTATTATCTTCATAATGCAAAATCCTAGTAATATCATCACTAGCAGGGTACCTAAGAACTTGAATGCATCTGCCATCCATTGTGGAACCCATGAAAACAGTGATCCGAACCAGCTGTCATCATCAACTTTGTCGGTTTTGTTGATCATCTGGTTCTGTAAGTTTGTCAGCATACCTATGGCTTCTGTTAAAGTTCCATTTTCCTCGTCGTGAGATGGTATAAATGTGCAACATGATTCTCCAATTTTTGCACAAACTCCTCCATCCATAGCTGTGATCATATCAAGGACATGTCTTTTCTGGAGAGTCATCAGTCGGATTGCTCTTAACTCTTCCTTAATCGCATTGAATCCTTTTATGGTTGTGTTGATTGTCTGTAGCAATTCCCATCTGGTTATCTGCAACCATTTAGTATTTACTCCAACTTGGATTCTTGGCACGAAGAGCATTGTGAACACTAATGAGGTGAGGCTAAACAGCCTGTGTTCATATGGGATCGCATGAAATGCTTCTTCTGATTTAGCAGAGAAGTAATTTACCCTCTTCATTCAAGTTATCAGTTCCACAGATCTCTTCTTTCTCAGGTGAGCATCTGCTTTCGGGAAACTGTCAATATTCAGGTCACTCTTCGGGATGACCACTGCTGGAACGTGGACATTCACTATGGTGCATATGCCTCCCCAGCTTTGGATCCACATGCCCAATAATGATTCATGATCACTGCAGTTCCATGTGCCATTCCTGGACTATCAAAGATTCGTTCACAGTTCTGATTCTCTCCCATCTTCCTTGTGCCATAGTTTCTGAAGCACAATTTTGGCTTTCTAGTGGCACTATCTACAAGGGTCTTCCTCTGTCTTCGACCCATGTCAGTAGTTTTGCAAGTTTCGGCCATAATGGCTTGCACAGTCTTTGTGAATTTTCAATTGCTTCCTTGCAGGCTCAGAGGACCATCCATGCTCTGCAGATCACTACTCCTTTCTCCCATCCATCTGGTGAAAGCTCTGTTCCCCAAATCTGCATTTGGCCTCTGCTTTTCCAGATTAGAGCCTCCTCTGAAGTTTTTCCTTTGATATTTAGTCTCGGGTTTACTTCCCATCTGATTCCTGCTCCTTTAACTCCAGGTTTCTCATACCTGATCACATGATTCCTAGTATGAGCTTTCTTGTCTTAATGTCTTGGACATAATCATCTTCATCGAGATGATCTGTTTCAGTTGCCCATATTAGTGAGGCATCACTACCCATGAACTGGCCTCTGGTCTTGCACATTGCTATCTGTGAGAGACAGTGTGCTGTTGGGATGTCAATTTCTACAGCCACAAAGATCTTGGACTTCCCCATGCTGTACGGTATGAGTGTGCAAACAAAGCATTCTCCTTCAGAATTTCGTCTTCCAACTTCCTTCATGTGCTGGTACCAAATGTTGTTTCCCAGATGTGCTATACTATCCAGGTGGTCGTTCAGTGCATTGTCATCTCCATGCATGCCACTCTTGATTCTTAAAGTTTTCATGTAGTTCGCTATTACTACATCTCTGAAGGCATCTGTATGGCTTTTTCTTGCTGGGGGAGTTTCAGGTATCCTGGTCCATGGTGCAGGCCTCCTCATTGGCACCATTTGAGTGGACAAGAGTCTTGCAGCTATTTCCTTCTCTTCATACATCTTTTCTGTGCCAGATGCAAATGCCCATGCCAACCGGCCTGACGCTGGTCCGGTATATGGCTGCATTGTGGGACTGGTACTTGTCTGGGAACATGTATGCTTGGCAATACAGTCTCTGCGGTTTTGTTTTTCAGTTCCTCATGCAGCTTCCTTGCTCTGGCTATGAGTGGAAATAACGAGTCTACTATTAGTTGTGTCCTTGCAGAGAGTTTCTCTGATTTGGCCCTTAGTTTCTTGAGAGTCTGTGATATGACTGCTTCTGTTGGTTTTCCTCTTAACTCTTCTTGTTTTCTCACAACGTCTTCTGTGAAGTTTCTTATGGCAGGCAGTCTCTTCTTCTCTGCTGCTTTGGTTTGTGGTTCTGTAGTCGTTGACTCTAGGCCTGTTTCATGTGCATTCAGTCTTTGTGTGCATGTAGTTGTCAGTTATTTTACTTCATTCACTCCTTGCCGACCCTGTCTCCGGCTTTCCTTTTCGTTTGTTACCACAAGTGTGTGCGTGCATCATTGCTAATCACATTTATCTCAAGTTCATTCACTCCACCATCAGATCTTCTAGGGACTGGAATAACTATATAAGGTCTGGGGGCTTTTGTGGGTTTCATGCGTACATCATTAGGTGGGTGTACTGAAATTGGAATGCTTTGTGCACCAATAAATGTTAATGAAAATAATATAATGATGAATATGATGCATAGGTACATTATGGTTCTATACTTTAGGCGGCAGCATTTTCTTCCAGAGAAGCGGGGGTGCCTCTCTTCTCGTGGGAGGACCAGGTTGCTGCTCTGGACCCCATCTTGATCATTCAAGAAATGTCACTGTTAGTATTCCTTTACCCAATATCGTCTTTCAGGTTCTGTGTTCAAGAGTGTCAGATGCTCAACAAGTGTCCCCCCTCTTGTGAGTGACAATTGCCTCTTATTTCAGGATACAGTTCCTTTGCTAGACTATTGGAAAAATCAAATTAAGTAACACTTCAGTGAGTCCCTTCACTGTGCGTGTTCAAAGTAAGTAAGCACCCAGTCCACTCCTCGAATTTGCTTCAGTTCTGAGGACATATTGTACTATGATCAGTATGAAAAAAATAGGGAAGAAGTAAAACAAGTATAACAAGTGAAGTTTTTGACACTGCTTCCTCAATCTATCCCTCGGCGGAAGGCTTTTTAGAATCTCCTCAGATAGCTCCTCTGATGATTAGAAAGTTCCACTTGAAGAATGATTCCATGCAGGAGCATTCCATCTGTGTGACATTAGCTGGATCTCTGATGAATGTGAGGATGTCAACATCGATAGGCCTCCCTGCTAGCTCCGGAAAGTCAGTGACTAGATGAAAAAGGACATTGTGTGCCAATCTGCTGTCTTCTGGTGACAGGGCCATCTGTCCTGTCTTGCTGGGTTCAGGATTATATGTTTTTTCCTTGATGTAAACAATGTCTGCACTGTCCGGTTGCGTGGAGTGTGACTAGAATTATGATCTTATTTAAAAGATGGCTTACATATTCAGTGTTTGCTGGGTCTCAAAGAAACGTAAGTGTGTCTTTCGTTCTTCCGATAAGAGTTAGACAGTCTTCGATTATGCGAAAGAACAGTGTGTTGATAAGCTCATCTATTTCCACCTGTGTTGGGAACATTTGATTCTTTCTCACTGTACTCAGGGAGTAGGATAAGTTGTTTGGCAATGACAGTGAGGAGTTGTCTTATTGTCTTTTCGTTTTTAGGATATTGTAGAAAGTCTGTGACACTGGTGAGGCTCCCTACCAATGACGGGTATGATCTTAGCACTAGATGAAAATAGGTGACTAGGTCTTTGTGATGTCTCTACTGTGGGACACCATAAGTGATTCTGAATAGGGTCTCGATATTGAATGAGTCGGGATACTGCATTTGCTTCCAATATAAGTGTCCTCGGTCAAACTTTGGCATATTCTTTTCTCATCAAGGCTTAAGTGTGACTCAGTCCAAAGTTTGAATCAACAGATTATGTTGTGGCTTATACGTGCAATTTTCTTCTTCACCCTGCAACTAGAATGCACAGAGTGTCAGTTTTTATGTCCTTATCTCTCTTTTCTTAGAGGAAGTGTCCAATTTAAGCCTCAATTTTCAAAAGGTTCTTTGTCTTTGTCTTGCTGGTCATGTGTCCTTCTTCCTTGTCATGGATCTTGTCTGCACGTGCGTTGGTTCTTTCGCTCATTGATTGCTCTCGTTGGGGTGCAGATAGGGGCCTTCTCTGATGTAAGGTTTGATATTGCCGCGAAAATTCCAAGCTCTCCTGCCTTGTAGCTTTACTGCGAATGGAGTGCAGTCCTCCACTATAAAAGGACCGTTGAATCTTGGCTCGTCCCACTTCTTCCTTGTATGGTTCTTCACAAGGATGGCATCGCCAGGGAAGATGAGTGGAACACGTAGACCTTGAACTTGGTCTGTTGCAATGTCTCCTTCTGTGTTCTGTGCTGCGCTGCACCCTTTTCGTCATCGCTGCAACTGGTCTGAAATTACAGTAAGACAAGATGTCATGCAGTTCAGATAATTTTGCACTTCAGACCCTAAAACCTCTCCTGTTGACTAGGCATCACATCTAGCTCTATCTCGGGGTGTCAGGGGAGTTCTCATTCTTCTTCCTGTGGCTATCTCGTGTGACGTAAAATGATGGTCGGAGCCTGGTTGGTTCGAAGTGCATATAGTGCCAGTGGAAGGCAGTGCAACCATCCCTTCTTTAGAGTAAGCTTCAACTTGGCTATCCTCTCTTTTAATAAGCCGTTGAGCTTCTCACAGATCCCATTATTTTGTGGATGATACGCCGACGAGAACTTGTGCTTTATACCAAGCAGCAAGCTAATCTGCTCAAATATTGAATTAACAAAGTGAGGGCCATTATCTGATCTCATGACTTCGCATACCCCCCACCTTGGGAACACTTCCCTCATTAAAAATGTGGCCGCACAGGCAGGGTCTGAGTGTGTACATGGACCTGCCTCTATCCATCTAGAGAATGGGCACACCACAACAATTAAATATCTGTACCCGTTACATAGTTCAATCATGTCAACGTAATCGACATGCAAGTGCTGAAAAGGCCCATTTGGCCTGGGGATGACTCCTCTCATTACTTTTAATGTGTGCCCGCTGTGAATTGCTTGCATATTATGCAGTTCACCATAAAGAATGCAACATGCTCAGCTAAATTCGGTATGAACCAGTCTTCCGCGAGCGTTGCTGCTAGATTCTCCTTTGTTATATGCGCTGGGTAATGTAACTGTTCCAGCTCTATTTTTAATAGGGCTACAGGCATTACTGGTTTACCAGTGCTGTCTTGTCACCACAAGCTGTCAGAGGGGTTTAAAGAACACCCTCGACGTTTCCACAGGTTCTTCTCTTCCTGTGGTGCCTCCCCTTGGAGTTCCATTACCTGTGTTTGCCCAAGACTGTTATAGGCTTCAGGTTTCGTTTGTGCAACCATCATTCTTTCATTGGTATGGGCGACTACCACTTCCATAATAGTCTCACTTTTGGATGCCATATGCTTGGCTTCCGTGTCTGCTGCTTGATTTCCGTGTGAGATAAAATCTGTCCCTTTCATGTGGCGCCGCATTTCAGGACCGCTATGCCCACTGGGAGCTGTAGTTCCTTAATCAGCCTATCCAATAAAGCTGCGTGCTGAACTGGCGTGCCGTCCGTTCGGAGGTAGCCCCTCCTTTTCCAGTGAGTTAAGCCTACGTGCACTGTCGTCACATAGGCAGAGTCACTGTGCACCATTATTTTCTGGTCTGTGTGATTCTCAATGGCGAGTATCAACGCCAATAATTCTGCTGCCTGCTCTGAGTAATGAGATGGTATTCATGCACTAAGAATCACTCGAAATTCTCCATTTGCTGTTTGTTTTAATTACAGCAAAACCTGTATATCTTTTTCCGTCACTTTGATCGATCCTCGAAGACCCGCCAATAAAGACGATCTCTTCTTCTGCTAAGGGATTTTCTTTCACCGTGGGGATTTCATCATAGAATTTCTTCATAATTTGCACAGTCATGCATCGGCTCTCCTTCAGTGACTGGCTCTGCTATAAACATAGCTGGGTTTACTATTTTACATCAAACTATTTTAATCAATGAGTTTAATATGATCACTTCATAAGCAGAAGCTCTTTGTGATGTCAGCGTGCCCTTTGGTTTCTCTAGAATGGCAGATAGAGAGTGCTTGACGTAAAACGTCATTGAGCATCCCATCACAATGGTTGTAGCCTTCTCTATGGCGAACGCTGCGGCAACTAAACTTTGTTTGCAAGGAAAATGACCTCTCATTACTGGGTCCAAATTCCCACTGTAGTATGCCAGGGGCTTGTACCCCAATGTGGTCCTCTGTGTGAGTACTGCCCTCATAACGCTGCCATTCGTGAGTGAAAACAGGTAGAATTCCTCTGCATAATTGGGAATCCCGAGAACTGGAACTGTGCAAATGGCTCTTTTGAGTTCAGCAAACCCTTTCTCCATGGCCTCAGACCATTCAATCTTTTCTTTCGTCACTTGGGCCTTCTTTAGGGCCTGAAGTAAAGGCTTAGTGTAAGAGCTGTAGTCGAAGACCCATGCCCTGACATAGTTGCATAGGCCTAAAAAGCTGTGCATCTGCTTTATCGTGTTCAATATGGCTTCAGGCATTCGGGGGTCACCTTCCTTCCGTCATGTAAGATCAGCTGGCCTATGTACAGCACTTCTTGTTGACAATATTGTAGCTCTTCCTCGTCAACTTTATATCCTTTGTCAGCCAGTATATATAGCAGCTGAACAGAATCGTGCCTGCATTGCTCTTCTGTTGTGCTGCAAATTAGGATGTCATCCACGTATTGCAGGACAACACCTTTTAATGCTATATTTCTCAGGTCCATCTGCAGGACTCTGTTGAAAATAGAAGAAGACTCACACTACCCCGGTGGCAACCTCGTGCTTTTCAGACGCATTTGTCTGAATGTGAATGACATCAGATCTTGTGAGTCTCGGTGCAACAGGATTGACAAAAATGCATTTTTCAAGTCAATCGACATGAAATATTTTGCTTCAAAGGGTATATTACATGGGATTGTAGATGGATTAGGGACTAGCGGGAACTCGGCCTCAGCAATATCATTTATTGGCCTTAGGACTTGCACTAGCCTCCAAGATCGCTCTTTACTTTTTTTACAGGATACACTGACGTATTTCATGGTGACTCTGATGTCAGTAAGATGCCCTGGTCCATCATTGCAGAAATTGTCTTGAAAATCTCCTCATCTGCCTCTCTGGACATGGGATTTTGTCTGGCTTTTGGTAGAATTGCTCCTGATTTCAGTTTAATCTTCACTTCTCCAATCCCCTTCATGAGACCTACGTCATAGGGTCCTGTGATCCACACTGAGACAGGCACTTTAGCTATGTCGTCATCAAAATATTCCGGACGTTTTAGTGCCAACATCATTCTCTGAGGTACTTCTCTTTTAATCATCTTTACCCACAAAGTGAGTATAACTTCCACCATTGTCTCTCCCATCTCTGCTTGTTCTTCAAACAGTTTGTCATCTGTACGTCAGTCACTCGATATCCTTCTTCAATGGCAATTATCATGCACAACTGTCTGCCCTCGTCATCGTAACCATCAACCAAAGCCACTTTCCCTCATATTTCAGCTGTGTGTATCATCAAGGGAAATACTTCTCCCTCTTCCTCATGCATCGGTATTCTGGGTCTGAATAAGCACTCATCCGGGGTTCTATTGATTTTGTCTGCAAGGCCTGGCAATCCTGCCATAAGCACACACATACCATATGCGAAAATATCTGGCTCTAAAGGCATGGCCATCATGGCTATGTGTCCTGGTATGCTCTAATCATTTTACATACATTTGAGTAGTGCCTCCTGGAGTAGAGCATACTATGCCCTCCTCCGTGAATGAGATTGTCGTGTTCAACTTTGTCATTAAATCTCGACCCAAAATATTTACTGGGGTCTGCTGAGAATATAATAAACAGACATTCATTTTGCAATCTCCGATAGAGACTGGAAGTACATTTGTAAAGGGAACTCGACTGGTAGCTCCTGTAAAACTCTGAGTATCTATGGCCTTGCCGGACAAGGAAAATTTGCCTTCACGTTTGCACAAGCTTGTTGCACACATGTCAACTAGGAAGGAATATTCTTTTACCCCCTATAACAATATCCACCCTAGGTTCCCTATGAGGTTTTGGTGTCACTGATAGGATAGAACACATCAGGGTTCCCAGTGAGCTGTCCTAGTTTATATACAAATTTGGCACACTGTGCACTTGTGGAATTCCCCCATTCACATTATTACTTCCCATTCCAGGGTTCATGGTCTGTGATAGTTGCAGCGGTGCCTGTTGGGATTGTCCTTGTGGAAAATTCCCCATGCTTTGCAGCTGCACCCCTTGCTGCGCTCCTTGTGCTTTTTGTTGCACTGCGTGATTCTGTGCACCACCCTGCTGTAAAACTGCAGGTGGATTTGCCATGTCTGCTCCTGTTCCTTGGCCGTTATGCATCATGCATTGATTTCTGCATGTGCACGCCAAATGCCCTGTCATTTCGCACAGCCAACAAACTGGCGGTGGTCGAATCATTTGCCCATTTGACATATCTTGGTTACCATTTTGCATATTTTGGAAACCTCCTTGATTACTTTGGAAACCTCCCTGGTTGCTTTGCTATCCTCTTCCCCTAAATCCTCTTCCCCTTCGATAAAATCCAGTATTGCCCTGATTATTCTGCTGTGGACTAGCCACTTGCTGCATGCTTGTTTCAGCTGTACTGGTTATCATGGCTCCCTCAACAGCATATTTTGTCAATTTCTTTTGAACCAATTTCTCTTCCTCACCTTTTTGAGTTGCTTACTTTTTGGGATTCTTTTCCTGCAACAGCCTACAATAATGTGCGACGGTCAACTGTATTTCAGCCCAAGGTTTGACTTCGATTCCCACCAATTTCTTGAGTTGTTTCTGCACCGGCTCTGGCAGCCCTTGGCACAGTATATGGTAAAACACAGGTAAAGATTTCGTCCACGATTCATGAGTCTAGAGCACCCATGCGTCTTGGAAATTCTGTATATAAATTAACAGATCTTCAGACTCCTTCATTCTTCAAGTCATTATAGCTCCCATATCAGAAGTATATGGGTATAGTACTCGTAGAGCTTTCCATACTGCAGTTCTACAATTGTTAAATGGAGCTCCGTCATGTGAAGTATTAATTGTGGTTATGCCAGGGTAGCCTGCTCGTGCCCACATATCATCTGCTCTCTCACCAAGTATGGCGATCAGGAGACCTTGATGTCCCCTATAGCTAGAGTGTTTCCTCCTGTTATTTTTTCTAACTCATGTATACATTTTCCGGCTCCCGATGTCAGCATTGGAAGCTCGTTTTTCAAATTTTCTCGATCCATGTGTGGCCATGGAATAAATTGTGTTCTTATTCCCCCCTTCTCGAGCAGCGGAAATTGGAATGTATATCCCTCTCTCTCTTCTCTCATTGTTCTCTTGTCTATTGCAGGGGTAATATTCCCACATCGCCTTCTACCTGGCAATGCCCTGAGTCTGTCCACATAGGGTGGCGAAGACATCCCCCTCCCCTCTGACCATGAGATGCTTCTGCATATCGGTCAGGCTGCATGGCAGACTCTGATGCTCTCGGTGTAGGTTCGCTATTGTCTGACCAGCTTATTCCTTTTTCCTTTGGGAGCAGTCTTTTGCTCCGTCCCTCTTCCTCATTTTCCTTGCGCTCCTCCCTTTTGGAGTCAGACATTGCCTGTCCCCAACTAGTGCGACTTCTCATATCCTCTTTGTTCCTACTTATTTCTAATCTATCCAGGGATAGCTCTCTATTCCCACTACTTCGGGTGACATCCTCAGTGTCATACAGCTGAGTGCTCGCCAGGTGCTCGTCTTCCCCCTCCCCTTGGGGTATTTGTTCTAGCCCCATTTCATCATATATTCTATCGATCGTTTCTCCGAAGCTTCTGGTGTTGAAGTCATCGTCAATATTTGCCCTAGATGTGCCTGGTACTGAATCGTACGCAAGGAAGAACTCTTCGATGTCTTCCCAGTCGACAACTGGAGCGAGTTTTTTAACCATTCTCCCCAGATAGTCAAGATTGCGTGCTCTCTCCCTTCACTTACGTTCTACATCGTCATCAAACTCTTTGTGTTTCCTTGCCTCTTCATTGACCCTATCTTCTTCCTTTCTTTTTTCATTTCCATGTTCATCTGCCCTTAAAATGTCCTCATCTCTTCGTCTCCATATTCTTTTTTCACGTATACTTTGCTCTTCTTCTGATCTTTGCTGTTTCTGTCTGTATTGATCGTAGGCTGCTCTTGGGTTGCGATCGAGCTGTCTTTCTTGCTCTTTGTGATATAGCTGTTCTTGCCTTTGTCTGTCTTTACTTCGTATCCTTTCATCTCTTAACTCCTTCTCTTCCCCTTTCTCTGTGTCTCATCTACCCTCTCCTTTTGTTTCGCATCATCAATGCCTTTCCCATCGAGTTTTAGTAATATTTGTCCTCCCATCCATTCGTCCTTTGCGAATGCTATCTCATCAGTTTGTCTTCGCTTCCTTTCCATCTCTTCCCTTCTCTCCCCTTGTCGAGAGATGCACTTGTCTGTGTCTGATCTCTTCTTTTGTCATCATGTCTCCCCTTGTCCCTTAGGACTGCGGAGGTAATATTCTTGTATTTATCTTTCCCTTGATTTTCGTCACTACTATGCGTAGGTGACTCATATGCGGGGTTGCTATACCCCGTAGCTGCTTTAAGTTCCCTCAATGGGTATAATCCCTCGTCCTTACTTTCTTCAACTTTCCTTTCGGGTGGGGCAGGTGGCGTGGTAGGTGTCTCACCCCCCTCTGTGCATACATTAAGTATCCAATCCATTGGCGGCTCTTCCTCCTTTCCCTGTTCATACATTTTCCATGACTCGAGAATAGCAAGGCGTTTTTCTAACTTCTTGCTTGTATATGTGGCATGCAAATATGTTGTCATATGTTGTAAGAGGGCTTTAGATAAAGACCCATTTTGTGGCCAAGGCATAAAAATCTTGTGGGTGGTGCCTTTAACCCACTCAGTACTGTATTTCTTTAGCTTGGGTGTGTGTTTTGGATAAGTGTGCCAACGGAGTCATGTCTTCCATGCTGAAATCTGTTCCCTTTGCTCTTATACAACACTTGTCAATGCGTTCATGTGGTTTAAACAGCTTCTAACAATATGAGCGAGCAGAAAATATTGCAAGCTCCAATCCAAATTTCCACAAAATTTGACATCTTCCGATTTATTCAAAAAACATAGATTCACATGCGATTTTATCTCAGTTATTAAATCGCACAAATTTAAATCAGTTCTGTAAGAAAATATTTTACATATGACGTCACAACAAAACATATGAGACAGATGCTTGACAGACTAGACTGACACCAGCTGGACACAGATATCTCTGCCTCTAATCATTACCCCTTCATGGAGTGTAAACGTACCCCTTTCACAACGTCATTAAACAATGTGGTAGTCTATTTGTTCCCCATTATGTGGGACTCTGGGTACACGTTTCTTCTAGCCACTATATTAAAGCGTAGGAATAAGGTGAATCCTCTCACTTCTCGGGTGTCTGCCCCGGTAACCTCTCTCTTCTCGGGTGTCCTCCCCAGTAACCTTTTATTTACTTTTATTATTCTCAAGTCATTATCCCCTTATATATATATGTATACAGTCTTCTTTACTTCTATCTATATTTTGTTTCCCCTCCTCCCTCCGTTACCTTTTCCCTTTACTTGTTCTAAGGCATGCGCTATTTGCCAAAACATTACATTTTTTGTTTTACTCCCCGTTCGCATAGTTCCTCTCTGGTCCCTCGGGATCACCGCCTTTGTTACAGCCTTCTTCAGCTTTTCGCCAGCTCAGCTGCCTGTAGGAATGGGAAGGGAAGTGTGGGGAACACGGGTCCCTTCATGCCCTTTCTGCAGGTTTTTTCTAGATTACCACTGTCTACGGGGAGCCTCACAGTCTACTCAGCCGAATGGCAAAGGATTTGTAATATTGCCGAAGACCTAGCGGTACTTTATGTTGACGGTCAATAGGTGTCTTACTTTAAACAAAAATCGATGGTCGGTAACCATCCTCTGCTACCAAGTGTACTGGGGAGACCCCGTGGCCGGCCATAGAACCGAGCTTTGCTCTGGAGTACTGTAAAATGAGATAGCTGCACCTTTGAGATGGATAGGGGTGCAGATTTATTACACCAACACCAATCAATAAGGACTACTCAATGGTTTGGCAAAGGGAGTCCGTTTAATGACAAGTACAAAAAATGGGGACTCTTAGAAGTCAGCAGTGATGTGATAGTCCGTCTCGCTCAACTCCAATGAACTTCACACAAACAATAATATTTATACTCAAAACTCATCATAATTGACGTGTAACACTCAAAAGTTAATATGCATTTCTATTGGTTAGGAAAAGGTAACTTTAGTATAGGTACTATACCTGTATATGATAATGGAATGAGGGGATTGGATAACACTATCAGGTGGGCGTCTTAGCCCTCCCTTCAAACATGACTATTGTAGACGTCACTAAGAGTACGACGTCCCATAGGTTCAGCTATCTATAGGAACCTAGATAATTTGGTGCATTGTGATTGGGTTGGCATCAACCCCATGCATACATTTCCACTTTACTTAGCAGCATGCAGAACGGTCAACCAGTTGCAGGGTGCCCCTTGATTCACCCTGCCTTTCTTTAATCAATCATTACTTTAGTGGCTATGTGTCAATGAGTTCACTGTGGTTGGCCTCGAAACTGCATCTTCTTGTCTCAAAAACTTCTGAGATCTCTGTCTGGGCGGACGCGAAGCGTAGGTGTGATCCTGTGCTCCTTCTCGCTCGGATGGTCATGTGCTACCCTCACCGTGAATTTGCAGAGTTTCTCTCAATTTGTGCATTTTATTCTTATTTGGCTTGCAACCTGCCTACGCCTCCTTATCTCGACCTTCCAAAGACAGGATATTCTGTTCTTAAGTTTCAATTATATGTAACTACTATTGGCTCCTTCTGTTGGTATGACCTTGGCTCTTCCTGGCGCAAGTTGCATCTGCTGAGTTTCGATTCAGACGTCTCTTCTCATTTAGCTAGAATAAGAATCTTGTCCTGTTTGGCCTCTAGTAACCTGAGTTGATTCTGCTTTTTGTGTAAAGTGGACTCGCACTTATAATACTGTACTTCGTTTTGAGGTAGATTATGTATAATGGCACTTGCTGCTCTATTCTTCTACTTAGCATAGCAAGCCGCACTGTTTTCTTAGCTTTCTTGTGGTTTCAAGCATATGAACAGGCGTTTATGGTTAGATTTCTTCATCCTGCTTACAGCTTAAGCTTCTTGGTATTTCAACATTGTTCTCTTCTTCTAGGTTCATGATATCCTTATTCATGGTATTTTGTCTCTTTGTGTCATACTTGGGTCGTCATATCTGCCATCTGCGAGTCCTTCCAGGCCTTCGGGATGTTACCATTATCTTCCATCAAGGCCTTTTTGGTTTCTTCTGGGACGGTGCTTAGGCAATTTTCATTTCGTCTTATTTGCTCCTAGGGTTTTCTCAATGGATATCTTACTGTCCATGGATTTCTAGGTATCGGTACTTCAACAGGTGTTGGTCTTCTGATAGGCACTGGGCAGAGCCCTACTGCGGCTCTCTGCTGGTTAATTTGCTCATCATACGTCACATATTTTGGTTGAACGTTCCTGGTACTTCAAAATGGGCAATGGGAGTGCAGGCTTTATTTGGGACCTCCTCTACACTTCTATGCAACCTGCTTCTTGTTCCTAACACCCCATATGTCTAGTGACTTGTGTATCATGTGGGCCATTGTATACGTAGATGTCATTGCAGAGTCCAAAGCCACATGTGTGGCTATAAATGTATAGTCATACATACATGTTGGGCCTAACCCTTCAGTGCATATAGTGGACATTCAAGGGGGCCTAAGATTGCCAGCAGAGCTATGACTTACAGCAAGACCATGATACTGTCATGAAGGTTTATTCTGATTTGGTGGTGCTGTCAAAAAATGGTGGTAATTCCATTACTGCCACTTTTATGGGTCATAATGGATTTACCTACATTTTTAACGCACCGCCAAATTACAACTTTTGGCACATTTACCACTGGTGGAATAACCAAACGGTAAATCTACTGATTTTAGGAGATAAAGTGGAGGATTCACCTCCCGCAGTGCAGTTACTGCTCAGGACTAACGCTGTCCTAGCACACTTGTAATCCTGTGGTAAGCCCACTGGACTAAATGGTGGTAACAGTAACCAATCTTGGTAGTAATTCAGCACAAATACGACTGAATTACCAACAAGCTCAGAATAGTCATTTAAACTTTAGTGGAGTTTCCAATGACAAGTGGGGGCACTTCTATCATTTCTGGGAAGGTATAACTTGATCCATCGTAAAACAGTCGTCAGAACAGCCCTTTGTGTTCACAAGTCAGCACAACAATAAAACGTCCCTGATTCATTGTTTATTTCTCTTCAATTTGCAAAGTATGCTCATTTAGCACCTGTCCTACAGAAGGCCTTTGCACTTGCTACTTGCCGGGATGTCCTTGGAAATAATCTTTCTTTCACTCATTAATTTCCATCACACTTCATGTTGTGAACGGGGGTGTAAAACAGGTTTTTGAAAAATGCAAGTATTAATTGCTTTTCAATAGAAATCCTTTCAACATAAGGTTGCAATTGCCAAACACTTGTATTTCTTTTTACTAATATGTAACAAAAATCATATATTATTTTTATTGGCCATCGACGCGGTCCAACAAAGAGTAATTTGCACTTTTAGGGAAGCTATAATTTGCTCATATTTCAAGAGCAATATCAAAAGCAAAAACATGTGTCCTTGCACTGATTTGAACAAGAAAAATAGTTCAGACACTTAGAAGGAGAATCTATAAAAAAGAAATTTAAAAAATGCTGCCGGTTTATCAGGGATTTCCATTGTTAGTAACTATATCTCTGTTTTTCTAATCTGTCCGGACACGCGTGGTGTGATTCCATGCTCACACAGGTTGGAATAGAGTCATTTTTTTCTTACTGTGATATTTTGTATTGTTCCTTCAATAGAAATGCAATCTGGATTGCGGGGCCTGGCATGAAATTAAAGGTCTTCCTGCTTTGGACTAAAGAGATTTAGAGGGGGTGGCATTTTGGGTTGGGATCTCCGTTTTTGTTTTTTTCAAGAAACGCCCTACATTCTTTCTTCAGACATGATACCTAATCCTTGTCAGGGCAAGGACAACTCAGTTTTGATGGTCAGAATTGAATATTGATCAACATCCTTATTAGAAGCTCTCATTTTGATCCAGTGTTATTTTGTCTCGGGAAGATAGCTCAGGGGCAACGCACTCGCCTTGGAAACAAGACGACACGGAGCAACACAGGTTTGATCCCTGGGTCCGCACTCATAAACCTCTGGGTATTAAGCGCGTTATAAATAATCTATCATATCATAAGGGTGAGACTTAAATTGTCTCAATGTGTTATATTTCCGCAGGTCTGGATAAAGGTTTTGGTCAAAACCCAAAACCCAAACTAACAGAGTTTCCAAATTATTTGACTTTTATCGAATCACAACATGTCCAGTGGTTAGGCCTGAAAAAAAGTCCATCCAGGCCCACCCTAGGCATTTAAAAAATATTGTTGTAGTAAGTGACCGGAAAGCTCACAGAAAATCTATCTCAGCCAAATAGCTTTCCTCAGAACCAGGTTTTCACAGCGTTTTCAAAATAGCCACGGTTTCTTCATTTGTCCAGAAATGATCGCCAAACGGGCCCCAGAAATGACTGCATGACCATCAAAAGACTGTTTTATGATGAATCCCTCTTCCACTAGGGCTTGTCTATTCGATAATGATCTTGATTTCTGCCCCTCCTCCAACCACCTGAGATCTGGGGTTTCTCAGCCAAGTAGATGACCTGTTGCTATGTATGACCTTGTGTGTCATTACATCCACTTTGAAGACACCCTCTACTTAACATAATCACCAAGTCAACTTCCGACCTATCTCTCTCCTTCCTCACTATTGCAAAGTTCTCAAATGTCTTCAACAGCATCACTAACTACCCGAAGACACATATACTCAGTGTCTACCTCTAGCCTGGTTTCTGCAGGACACACTTACACATGTTTCCAACTCCCTCGCTACAGCGTACCACTGCCATCTCTCGTACTCGGTCTCCTTGATCTCTTGGCTGTCTTCCACAGAGTTGCAGCACTTAAGCCCACTCCGACTTTCAGATCTTGGCTTTCAGGTCACCATCCTTGCTGATGAGGCCTTCTATCTGGCTGATGACTCCTTTTCCAGTTCTTGGAACACTAGGCTCACTTCTGCCACCCTGCCCAGCAGAAAACCAGGAAGGTTATGTTTCTGGTCACATGCACTATGAAGCATATTTTAAGTGAATTTCAATTGAAACGTTACTTAATCACACGTGTTGTACAACAATGCCATCTTTAATGTGTTTATCATTTCTGTAGGTTACGTATTCAAATTGTGAAAGGTTTTGTTGAAAAACCACAAGACAGTCAATAAATAAATAATAAGGTGACGAATGACATACTGAACCATCCATCCCGAGGCTCTGGGGATCAAACAAACCTATGGACAGCAGCCAAACAGAGAGGACATTCAGAGTTGGGAGGCAGGTACTTCCAGGCCTTGTTAAAGAGGGACGCTGTTCCTAGCTCTCAGGCCTTGCTCACAGATTCCTTCCTGCTGAGTTATAGAAACATACTGTGATTAGTCCCAAGTCTTTTGTCCAGGAGTCTCAAAGTAGGCCACATTTACTGAATTTGTCCCGAAGGCATTTCCATCATGGTTTTAGCCAATCTATATTAAATTCAATCTCATTTTTGGATTTTTGTAAAGAAAAATTCTTTACAAACATCATTTTGTTTTTGCGCTATATTCCACCTCTTCATCTTTCGGGTTGGCGTGAGGCTGTCCTTCTCCCCTGGTTACTTTTTGGTACTTTCCTCTAAAAAAGCTCTCCTTTGGATCCTATTTATTTTTCCACCTCACATTCAGAATAAATCAGGCAATTTTCACCTTTTTTCTATCAGGTCTATTTTTTAATTTATTTTCGTGATTGTCCTTGATTAATTCATGATTTGGCTCATTCTAGGCAGGAGATGGAATGTGCTGCTTTCGGGTCTTCTTCCCAAATCTATACTCGCTGGCCTGAAGGTTGCCCTCCATGCTGCTGCCAGGCTGGCTCCAAGAGAAATGCAATGTGAGTATTTTTCCTTTTCCTAAGAGAACCCAACTGGGTCATCTTGGAGTCAAAAAGATTTTTCAAGATCTTACGTCTCATACTTTTGTGTATGTATACTTATTTATTGAAAATGAAAAGTAGTTCAACAAAAAAACAATGTTAAAAAATTCACAAAACTCTGAACAAATATTTACAAAAGGTTTTCACACTTAAACTCAGAGAAAATGGACAGGCAGGTGGCCATCAGAGCCTGAAAGGTTCCAACAAGGCATGTCCCATACGTAGAAGTCACAGCCCTTCGCTGATTGTATTATTATTAAAAAACCTGCCCGTCCGCAGTTTCCTCTCCAGAACATTATATGCTCCCGCTATTTCTTTCGTTTTTAATAAATTTAATTTAAATCTCGTAAAGAGATAGATTGAAAGCCTGACAATGTGGGAAAAAAGTAATATTAAGCTGCAGAGTGCATAGTCTAGACTTTTGTCTGTCAAAAAAGATATTTTTATCAAACATTTAAAAAAAGAACAGCAGTCACGTAGACAGGCCCCCCTCTTATGTCTGTTCATGGCCAAATTAGTATTCCTCCATTTTCAGATTTCAAACCGATCTCATTTCAAAATTGCTCATAATCAGAAATAAATGAAGTATTATGATATGATAGGTTATTAATAATGCGCTTAATACCCAGAGGTTTCTAAGCGCGGACCTGTGTCGTTTTGCTTCCAAGGCGAGCACGTTGCCCTTGAGCTATCCTGCCGGGATCACATATTGAATCCCACCTGGCCAGCCTGCTTTATAACATTTAATAAAGAATTATCATCAGAAAATCTTATTTTGATAAAAAGCGAGAGCTTCTTTAATTTGGCCAGTGTCGCCAAATACATCAATCCCAATTCCGATCCTAAGGCACATAAACGGGTAATCCCCCCAAAGGTGGGCTGCCAATTCAGTGACTGTTGTCCATCACTAACCCAAGCCGAAGAAACACCTACAGACAGCGAAGAAAGGACAGGTTTCAGCAAACATCCAAGAGCAGCATTTGGAGCTTCAAACAAGAGCACAATCAAGAAGCAGGGTGATAAAAAAGAGGACACAGAAACGGTAGACTAGAGTAGTGAGAGGAAGTCACTGAAGAAGAAAGAGAAAGCAGAGAAGGACGAGTTACGAGGAATGTGGCAAAGGCAATGAGAGAGGATAGTACAGAGTGATGCAAGAAGGAGAAGGCGGCAGCTGGAGAAAGTAGGGGAGAGGAAAAGGAAGAGGGAAAAATAAGGAGTTAGGAGGAAAAAAAGTCAGGGAGAAACACTAGATGATAAAAGCGCCAACAAAATAATTGAGGAAACTGAAGACATTTTTTGTAAATAATGTAGGAGAAATAAGAAAAATAGAAATACGAAACATAGAAACCAAGAAAGCATTATGGAAGAAGGGAAAAGTAAGCTCTTTAGGGAGAAGGGTCAACTTTTTTGTGCGCCCTTTTGACACCAACTATGAGATCCACATCCACTTCCGACAAAGAGTAGACACACATTCCATATGATAATTTGCCTAGAGGGGAAACCTGGCCAGGGCGACCAAACTCGCGCCCCATAACATTCCACGAGGCCATGGAGATGGCGAACGCTGCCCTTCGCAATTACTGCTTGGCATAACAAGTGAGACGTGGCAGAGTGGAAGATAATGGAATGAGCGATGAAGATGTGTGCTGTGAGAGCCGAGACAAGCACTTAAGCAGTGCTTATATCAAGCTCCTTTTTTTCTTATTCACTGTCAAATGGTGCTTTTAAGCCCTTCCTGTAGGACACAACTATTAGTATGGGAAGAGAAGATAGGCGAGACATGGGATGTGAGGAGGCAAACACAGCTTGTGTGTGTTGCTTGGCTTTTTATTCACCTATTAGCTGCCCCTGGACATGTTAGTCCCTATGGCCAATCCATCCCAGTACCTGTCCGTTTTCCTCCCAAAACTCATACCCCTGGATTGCTTTGAGCTATCTTAGCCGTGTGCATTTAAGGGAATGCCATTGTTATTTCTAACCATTCATCTGAAAGGGGTGTCGTATCTGAAGCTGTAAACCTGTTACGAAGTTCGTTGGTCGTGTAGAGTATGAACAACCCCTCTGTCCCCAAGAAACACCCTGACGGTTTAGAAATATCGTCAGTGTGAATATTAAGGCCACAGGTGGAAGTCCGGAAAACCAGGACGCGGGAACAGCCGGAAGAACCCCTTGAGCGCTGTAAGGAAAGGTACAGTGGTTAAGTAAAGAAACAGGGCCCGAATACCTATATGTGCATAACCCCAAAATACCTGAATACCTGTGAGGTCTTTGGTCAAGGCGTGGGTCTCCTAGCTGTAGCTGGAACAAGCTGTAGGGTAGAACAGGTAACCACCTATTTGTAGGACTGAGGCCCTAGCCAGTGAAGGGTTAAGCAAGTGGAGTCCGTGGAGCAAGCGTGGGTCGGTAACAGGCAAATCCAAAGTACTTGAAGGGTTAAGCAAGAGGAATCCGTGAAGCAAGCGTGGGTCGGTAACAGGCAAATCCAAAAGTTACTGAAGGGCTGAGATTGTAGGACTGAGGCCCTAGCCAGTGAAGGGTTAAGCAAGTGGAGTCCGTGGAGCAAGCGTGAGTCGGTAACAGGCAAATCCAAAGTACTTGAAGGGTTAAGCAAGAGGAATCCGTGAAGCAAGCGTGGGTCGGTAACAGGCAAATCCAAAAGTTACTGAAGGGCTGAGAAGGAGCAATCCGTGGAGCGAGCCGAGGTCAGAATCAGAGCAGGTCCTTGAACGAAGAGAGAACGTCACTTGATCCAAAACAAGACAGCTGTGAAGCAACGCCTTCGGTTCACAGACTCCTTTTATCCTCGGAAGGGTCGTACGTAGAGTCACGTGTGATGCAAACCGAAAGCGTTGCCATGCTGCTAGGCAACAGAAGTCACGTGATCCGTGAAGCGCCGGGAAGCGCCGATCTCCGCAAGGGATGTGAGTTCCTGAAATGACGGAGCCTCCAGTTGATCTGCCATCGCCGTGAAGGGCGATAAACACCCGTTACCCCAAACCTGTCATGCCGTGCCCTGCTGTGTGCGACGTGAGTGGGGAGCATAATGCACGAGCGTCGGGGAGTGCGGGAATGGGTAGACAAGGAGGGGCGAGCGGAATGGTGTGTCCGCGGTCTAGGAAGCGGTGTGACAGAATCCCCCCTCAAAGGCCCACGACCCCGTGGGCTGGCAGGATTGTCCCTATGAAAACGAGAAACCAGAAGCGGAGCCTGGACATCCCGGGAGAGAACCCAAGAGCGATCCTCGGGACCATAGCCCAGCCAGTCCACCAGGCATTGAAGCCGACCCCGATGGAAACGGGACCCAAGGATGGCACTGACCTCATAAACATCCTGAGAAGCCACCGAGACAGGAGCGGGCGGGACCAGGACACGGGTAGGAGCAAGGTAAGGTTTCAGGAGAGAAGTATGGAAGACCGGGTGAATCCTCCAAGAAAGGGGAACCGAAAGCTTGAGAGCCACGGGATTCAAGACCCTGGAGATCCTATAAGGGCCACAAAACGAGGCAACAACTTGCGACAACCAGGGATCCGCAAATGCCTGGTTGAAAGCCACACCCGGTCACCCACCCGATACTCCGGGGCTGCAGCCCGTTTGCGGTCAGCCTTCGTCTTCATAACTGTTTGGGCCTCACGGAGATGGACCAAGGTCTGGGCATGGACACTGGCCAGATCACGAACACAGGCATTAGCAGCGGGAGTAGCAGAGGGAAAATCAGGAAGCGGAAGGGCACGTGGATGCTGCCCGTATAGAGCATAAAAGGGCGAGAAACCAGTGGTCGAATGACGGGAGTTATTATATGCAAATTCAGCAATATACAGTAGTTTGGCCCAAGAGTCCTGGTACTGGAGGGACAAACACCGCAAATACTGCTCCAGAGCCTGATTTACCCGCTCGGTCTGCCCGTCGCTTTCGGGGTGATAAGCCGAAGAGAAGCGAGCATCGATCCCCAGAAGTCTGGTGAGAGCGCGCCAGAAACAGGACGTGAATTGTGACCCACGGTCTGATATGATGACCTGTGGCAAACCAAAGAGACAGAAGACAGATCTGAAGAATAAGCGAGCCAGGGTTGGAGCAGATGGTATACCAGTACAGGGGATAAAGCGGGCCATTTTGGTGTATGAATCGACAATAACCCATATGGTATCGTAGCCCTGTTTGCGGGGTAGGTCAGTGATGAGATCCATCGAGACGGTGTGCCATGGTCTGGGAGGTACAGGTAGCGGTAAGAGTAGCCCTAAAGGCCGTCCTTTGCGTGTTTTACGTTGGGCACATATGGAACAAGTGTTAACGTAATGTTCAACATCTTTTCTCATTGAAGGCCACCAGCACCAGCGTTGCAATAGGTCCAGAGTACGCTGTTGCCCGGGATGGCCGTTTACCGCAGCATCGTGTGACCATGTTAACGCCTGGTTGCGTACGTCACACGTAGGAAGGAACAATTTATCGTGGATGAAAGGTAACCCCTCATGAAGGGCAATGTCCCATTCGTTGAGTGCCTGAGGGTTCTGGGAAACCGAACGCCTGATGTCAATAAGCATGGTGGGGATGGAGTACAAGTACAGATGACATGGCCCTTTCCTAGCAGTGTGTCGGGGTACACGGACAAGGACTCCCCTCCGGGAGAACGGGATAAGGCATCAGCCTTGCCATGAATGCGTCCTGGTCTGTGCTTGACCACAAAATCGAATGCGGCAAAAAACAAATGCCAACGCACCTGTCTGCTGTTTGCACATTTTAGAGAGGCCAGGTCCTGTAGGTTTTTGTGGTCTGTATATACCACTGTCTGATGTTTTGCTCCCATGAGATGATGACGCCACGTTTGTAAAGCATCCTTGATGGCCAATAACTCTTTTTCGGTTACCGTATAGTGTGATTCAGCCACCGAGAACTTACGCGAGTGATAGGCCACTGGATGAAGACAACCCGTGGTCGGGCATGGTTGAGACAACACTGCGCCTAGAGCAAACGAGGAGGCATCTGCCTCCAGAACGTAGGAGAGATCGGGATCAGGATGCTGCAAAACAGGGGCGGACACGAACCTGGCCTTGAGTTCCTCAAAAGCCTTCTGATGAGTGGAGGTCCAAGTGAACGGGACCAGGGGGGTGGTCAGAGCGGTCAGTGGAGAAACAATAGAAGAGAAGCCGACGATAAATCGCCGGTAAAAATTCGCGAAGCCGAGAAAAGACTGGAGTTGTTTCAGAGTAACGGGAGTCGGCCATTCAGTGACGGCATGGACCTTAGATAAATTCATGGACAGGCCTCCAGGGGATATGTGAAAGCCCAGAAACTCTACTTCCTTGGAATGAAATAGACATTTTTCAGGTTTGGCAAACAAGGCATTAGCCTTAAGGCGAGAGAGCACTTCCCTAACATGCCCGACGTGTTCCTCCAGGGAGGATGAATAGATCAGTATATCGTCCAGATAAACCACCACGAACGTATCCAGGATGTCCGAGAATACGTCATTGACAAAACGTTGGAACGTGGCAGGAGCATTACAAAGCCCGAAGGGCATTACAGTGTATTCGAATAAACCCTGTCGGGAGCAAAACGCCGTCTTCCACTCATCCCCAAGCCGCATACGAACCAGATTGTACGCCCCTCTGAGGTCCAGCTTGGTAAAAACGGATGCTTTAGTCAACCTGTCCAGTAGCGTGGATATGAGCGGAGGAGGGTACCTGTTTTTTATAGTGATGGCATTTAGCCGTCTGTAGTCCACACATGGACGGAGATCGCCCTCCTTTTTCGGTACAAAGAAGATCGGACTAGCAGCTGGAGAACAAGAAGGACGTATATGACCCAACTCCAGAGCTTTCTGTATGTAATCCTTAAGGGCTTGCTCCTCTGACCGTGACAATGAATAAATCCTACCCCTGGGAATAGGAGCATCCGGAACCAGGTCAATCGGACAATCGTACGGTCTATGAGGGGGAAGGCCCTCAGCAGTGGCTTTATCGAACACCATGTGAAAATCGTGATAGGCCGCAGGTATGTTGGCTGTGACAGCCCCCACAGTGTGTGAAGGCACAGGGTCCGAAACTGTGTCGTTGAGATGGGTGGCGGTCATGGCACCAAGAATCGAGGCAGGAGTGGACAGTGAATCTGTGTCGAGGAGACAGTAATGTTGACACACATCCGACTCGAACGTGACCTGTCCGTTGCCCCAATTGATCAATGGATTATGTTGCCGCAACCATGGTATTCCCAGTATGATGCCGAACAGTGGTGTATTAATCAAATCAAACACCAGGGTTTCTCTATGGGTGTTTTGAATCACCACTTCCATAGGAGCAGTTTGGAACCTGATCGGGCCGGAAGATAGCGAAGTACCGTCCACAGCATGTACTGGTTCTGGATGTTCCTTCCTAACCAGGGGCAGGTTGAGACGATGGGCCAGGGAAATATCGATGAAACAACCAGTGGCCCCAGAATCGATCACAATATGTTTGATCTCCCCAGTGGGTTTTAGCAGGGCATGGACCACTATCGGTCTGACAGGGCCAAAGGCAGGTTCGGAGGGGGTCAAAGATAGGCTCGCCGGTGCCCCCAGTATCATGGGCGAGCCCTCGGAAAACCCGATGCTTTGTTCTTGGGGCGTCTGGGGCATTCCCTTACAAAGTGTCCATTTAACCCGCAGTAAAAGCAGGCATTGTCATTTCTCCGGCGTTCTCGTTCGGATAGGGTTATCGGACTACGGACACCTCCTATTTGCATGGGTTCGACAGGGGCGGTGGATATGGGATGTCCAGAGTGGGCAGAAAAAGATGTTTCGGCCCTTCTCTCGGATCTCCTTGCGTCTACTTGTAACGCAAGATCCACCAAATCCGAGAATACCGAGGGAAGGGCAGGAACCACTGAGAGAGCATCTTTCATGGAGTTGCATAGGCCACGATAGAATACGATCGCTTTTTTCTCCTCTGGCCAGGATGTCTCAGCAGCGAGTTGGTTATACTTAGCAATGTACTCTATCAAAGTTTGTTTGCCTTGTGTTAGATCTAGGAGTTCGAGGTCTCTGGAGTGGGCTTTATATCGTGTATCAAAGACTTTGGCCATTTCTGATACAAGAAGATCGAAGTCATAGAGGGCGGGATGGTCGTTCTCTAGCATCGGATTGGCCCAGGTGGCCGCTACCCCAGACAAATGGGATAGAAGAAATGCGGCCTTTGTAACAGAATCGGGGAACGCTAAGGGTCTACACAAGAAGTGTAACTTACATTGATTAATGAAAGTACGATACTTCCGAGGGTCCCCCTGGTAACGTTCGGGAGCAGCAAGGGGAACAGGCGTAGGAAGCAGTATGGGAGTGGGTGCAGGAGCCATAACCGGGGCTGGTTGGTCTGAGGGGACTGTGTCACCGAATTCAGCATCCGTGGGTAAAGGAAAACGTGTGCTTTGAAGGGCATCCAGACGGTGGTGTATTGCTGCCGTGGCGGTAGTCATGTCGGTCCTAAGGGCCGCCACTGCTTGTAACAAGGCGGTCACTGGATCCCCGGCGGAGGGATTCATACTCTGGACGACCAAAAAAAAGGCTTCACAGTCTGTTACGAAGTTCGTTGGTCGTGTAGAGTATGAACAACCCCTCTGTCCCCAAGAAACACCCTGACGGTTTAGAAATATCGTCAGTGTGAATATTAAGGCCACAGGTGGAAGTCCGGAAAACCAGGACGCGGGAACAGCCGGAAGAACCCCTTGAGCGCTGTAAGGAAAGGTACAGTGGTTAAGTAAAGAAACAGGGCCCGAATACCTATATGTGCATAACCCCAAAATACCTGAATACCTGTGAGGTCTTTGGTCAAGGCGTGGGTCTCCTAGCTGTAGCTGGAACAAGCTGTAGGGTAGAACAGGTAACCACCTATTTGTAGGACTGAGGCCCTAGCCAGTGAAGGGTTAAGCAAGTGGAGTCCGTGGAGCAAGCGTGGGTCGGTAACAGGCAAATCCAAAGTACTTGAAGGGTTAAGCAAGAGGAATCCGTGAAGCAAGCGTGGGTCGGTAACAGGCAAATCCAAAAGTTACTGAAGGGCTGAGATTGTAGGACTGAGGCCCTAGCCAGTGAAGGGTTAAGCAAGTGGAGTCCGTGGAGCAAGCGTGGGTCGGTAACAGGCAAATCCAAAGTACTTGAAGGGTTAAGCAAGAGGAATCCGTGAAGCAAGCGTGGGTCGGTAACAGGCAAATCCAAAAGTTACTGAAGGGCTGAGAAGGAGCAATCCTTGGAGCGAGCCGAGGTCAGAATCAGAGCAGGTCCTTGAACGAAGAGAGAACGTCACGTGATCCAAAACAAGACAGCTGTGAAGCAACGCCTTCGGTTCACAGACTCCTTTTATCCTCGGAAGGGTCGTACGTAGAGTCACGTGTGATGCAAACCGAAAGCGTTGCGATGCTGCTAGGCAACAGAAGTCACGTGATCCGTGAAGCGCCGGGAAGCGCCGATCTCCGCAAGGGATGTGAGTTCCTGAAATGACGGAGCCTCCAGTTGATCTGCCATCGCCGTGAAGGGCGATAAACACCCGTTACCCCAAACCTGTCATGCCGTGCCCTGCTGTGTGCGACGTGAGTGGGGAGCATAATGCACGAGCGTCGGGGAGTGCGGGAATGGGTAGACAAGGAGGGGCGAGCGGAATGGTGTGTCCGCGGTCTAGGAAGCGGTGTGACAAAACCAGCTCCTGCTGTAATAACTCTCCAGCCAATTGATTTGCAAGCAATATGTGTGTCCTTGCATTTGTTCCTTTCTATGAGAGTTAAGGTCTCACCATCTGTGTAGGCAGACTCCTCAGCCGGTTGAACAGTGAACCAGGCACAACGTTTCCTTCGCCTGATCGCCCCGAGGCAACAGGAGATATGGGAAAGGACCCGGCCACCAAGCCCAACGAGCGTTAAAGGGGTAGAACCCAGAAAAAAAAATAAACTTGTGGCAGCTTCACTTGGAGGTAGATGTTAGAATAGTTCCAAGTAATATTTCAGGAAGGCGAGATGAGAGACTTCAGGAGCTGGACTGAAATCCAATTAAGACGGAGAAGAGGGAGAAGCGGGAAACAGGAACAGAGAGGCAGAAGGCAAGGAGTGAAGAATGGGAGAATGCAGGAAGACAT
Organism: Ambystoma mexicanum; assembly: GCF_040938575.1. Classification (NCBI taxonomy): domain Eukaryota; kingdom Metazoa; phylum Chordata; class Amphibia; order Caudata; family Ambystomatidae; genus Ambystoma; species Ambystoma mexicanum. The sequence goes on from NC_090922.1 coordinate 195,677,921, forward strand.
GAACCGAGTAGGCACCAGGCTCAAGGAGGAAAGAGGAACAAGAAACAGAGCAGGGAGCGTTGACAGGCAAAGATAACCTTTGTTGAGACACCGCGTATGTTGCAGCACCGAAAGCTATAATGGCACAACACAGTGTGTGTGCTGCCATCAGTCCCAGGGGCTCCGGAATCTGACACGTTCACTGAATTCCTGTTAAAACAGGCATTGGCATAGCCAACAGTTGCAGGACTTGACATTGCCTTAATAGGCCTGGTACCAACAGCTGATGCCATCTAACAGCCAGGTACAGTGCTATAAGTGGACTGGGGCCTGCCGGGGCTAGGCCCTGGCAGTCTCCAAGAAGTGGGGCTGAGCCGGGGCCCTGCCGGGGTCCCCCGGTCCCACACAAAATTGTCAGGATGCATTATCCTGCCGCGGCTACAGGCGCAACGGGAGATGCGCCCGCCATTTTAATGTCAGGTGAGCTGCAGCGTTGCTGTGACTGGCTGGCACTTCTGTCAGTCACTGTAAATTCCTAGGGTGAACCCTCGGGTCACCAAAGGAAGTTACAGTCCCATTGTTTACCCAGGTCGCCGAGGCGTCTTTCACCCTTGGCGAACCTGGGGATTCCTGTGTTACTGTCTTAATAAAAGATGGGTTGAAAAGTAAACAATTCAAGCCATCTATTATAAAGTTTTGCCGACGGACAAAGTCGCCTCGGACTTTGTCCGTCTTCAAAGCTTTATGAAAGATGGATGTATTTGTTTATTTTTCAACCCATCTTTTATAAACAGAGAAATGTTTAAAAAAAGATGGCTTGAAAAGTACACAAACCATAAGGTACGCACACAAATATATACATTGTATATATATGTGTGCATACCTTACTGTGGTTTGTGTACTTTTCAAGCCATCTTGAAGTACACAAGCCATAGTAAGGCACCAAAGCAAAATTATAAATGTATGCATTTTTATATTTATGTGTATACCTTACAATGGTTTGTGTACTTTTCAAGCCATCTTTTGTAAACATAGAAATATATTATATATTTATTATATATTTCTATGTTTATAAAAGATGGCTTGCATACTACACAAACCAGAGTAAGGTAAGCATGCAAATATATAAATGCTTACTAAAACCGTTGTTGTGTATAAACTAAGAAATATAAAACAATAAGTAATAACATCACTTGAATATCAGGCCTTAAAATAAAGTGATTGACGCCAATCAGAGAAGCATACACGTTCAGAAACAATAGTAAAAGTTAAATAAAGGTTCTTGCGATGGCAATAATAGAACAATAGGACGGCAAGAATCAATAGAACTGAAAACGAAGAAATAAAGGGAAATATCATAGATATTTAAATATTTGGTCTTTTTGAGAAATAGGGCATTCACACATAGTGTTTGTTCAAAATAAATGTTTGTATTGTGAGTATTTTTAAGAACCCGGGAAGTATTGGCAGTTAAGATTGACTTGCCATTATGGCGGACATGCCTCTTTTATATCTATGGAGGACATTACCATGGTACACACCTAAAATTAGACAGTATCACACTGAGTGGCTGAAGGGAACGACTAATTAAACACTTATCCCATGACCTCAAGAAGGCTTGTTGTTAAAAAGAGGATTGAGACACATGACAATTTATTTGCATGCTACGTACACGGGGAAGAAGTTGCAACAAGGATTAACTGTTTTATGGAAGATGTATCAAAATGAGAAAGAAAACCCACTCGAAAAGGAGTGGATGCTTAAACAGCATAAGGAGGAGGACATAATGCCCTCAGTTCCGCTTACCCCTTCCAAAAATGACAGCAAAGCAGGAAAGAAACAGGAAATCTAGACCTTTAAATGATTTGAAGGCAGTGGTGGAGTATGTTAATCTAAAGTATGCACCTCCCACTTACAATAGTCAAGACAGCATGGAAGAAAGTAAAATTAAGGAATAGAAAAATATGTTAGCATGCCATGAACAGAAAGAGCGTGATGAGTGAAGAACTAGACAGATAGAAATAGAGGAGGAAGCTAAGAGACAAAAGGAGAAGGACAGAGCTAAAGAAGGGATTATAGTGCAAAACGTGTAGATGTGACAGACATTACCCAAGTTCGAAGGGAAGTGCATTGATGGTGTTAGAGAGAGAAGAAAGAGAGGCATGGGATGAGAAAGAAAAGGAACAGGAAAGAGCATAGAAAGAGGAGAAGGACAGAGAAAGGAAATGAAGGGAAGAACATAGAAGATATGAGCAACAAAAGAAAGAGGAAGAAAGAATAGAAGACAGGAAATGTGGTGAAATAGGAGCTTGGAGAATGAAAGAATGAAGGTTACAAAGGAGGCAAGAGAAAGAAGACAGGGAGATGAGAAGGGAAGAAGAAATGAGAAGAAGTAGGGAACAAAAGTATGATGAAATAGACTATCTTATTAATAGAAACATGGTCCCACTTGAAGCATGAGAATGATGGGAGGAAGAGAGAGGGTCACAACAGCCCTGCAGGGAGCTGCAGGGAATACTGAGAAAACAGACATGGGCTGATGAGCAAGAGGCAGAACGTGTAGGGGAAAGGATTGGGGCTCTATATTGGCAAATGAAAGATAAGGATGGTTACAATGATAAGGGGAACAACCAAGGGTCTCTATAAGACGGAACAGGAAGTAGATTGGGTGACATAATGGCAAATGAACATAGAGCACTGACTGTAAGTGGGTTAGATCTTAATGACGAAGCCAAGGATGATAGCTATACAAGTTGGGACATATTAATGTCAGATGAAGAAAGGGAACACAATGAGAAGGCACAGAGAGAGAGTGCATGTGGTTTTTCAGAAGATCTGTGTATAGAAAAGGGAGTAAAATGGTCAGACTTAGAAGACCCTAAAGAGAAAACACTGGAAACAACACCATACGTTGAATGGCCAAAACCATGATTGCACAGTGCAGGCGATATATGTGAGTAGATTTAGGTCTATGCCAGGATGAAGTCAGATGGGTGAAACTAGACCCACCTGGAAAATGAGGAGTGTAGGCGGGTACGATTATGGGCAAGGGTATACGCAATTCTCATTATTAGAGAAAGGGGGAGGACAACCGCAATATATTCCATGGCCAAAATGGACACAGACAATTTGAAATGTAAATTGCCTAGTTTGACTGCAGGTGTGGGAAAATGGATCTATAAGTTAGAAAGGAATGGCATTAGTAAAGGTGATATAAAAGGCCTACTGTAAGCCATTCTATGGCAGAGAGCTGATAATATTTGGAGATGAGCAGGGTATGCAAGTGCAAAGGCACAAAACTGTAGAGCAGATGAATGGAGAGCGCTTAGAGTATGGTACTCTGACACATCAGACATGGGTGCGAAAATGCAAGGAAAATGGGGGAAGATGAAGATGAGATTCAAGAGCGCTAGAGGCTTGAAATGAGAGAACCGTGGGATAAACTAGTGGCATTATTTTACCACATTTTTTGTCAAGGGCTGCCCTAGCCAGTGCAATGGCAAATGAAGAAACAGGTAGGAATGGAAGCGAAGCCCTGGCCTGAAATACTGTTGACTGTTGTATATCATTGTTGATTGTTGCAAGAGAAGAACAAGAAAAAAGCTGAGTGTAGAAAGCAAGAGGAAGCAAAGTTAATACGGAACAAATTGTCAAAAATAGCTGTAGAAGGAGCAGTATTGACAAGTGGTGAAAGTATTGTAACACGGGGTGCAGTCAGTGCAGTCAGAGAATTTAGGGAATCCGCAGATCAAGGTGGATATAACTTTTGGCTACAAGGAAGAAGGAATGCACCTAGAGGTGGACGAGGGGGATTTCAAACCTTCCAAGGAGGAGGTGGAGGCTTTAATGGAGGACAGCTGTAACAACGTTAGAATTGTTGGCGAATGGGACATATAGTCCGAACATGTAGGAGTAGAGGGGGCATGCAGCAAAACTGGCAAGGTTCAATGGGGGAATGGGCTATTTTCCACAGTATATTCCAGAACCACAAGAATATTATCACACACAGCATCAGACACAAGTGCTGCAGATATAGCAAGCACAGCAAGGCCCAGCAAAAGTACAAATTCCGCATGGGTATCTACAGCAAGTGCCTATACAAGTACAGCAAGTACTGACACAGCAAGCTTTGGTACCACATTTGAGCACAAATGCAGGGCCCTCACAAGCATGCACACCTAGGATAGGGTGTGTGACAGTTGTAGGAGGAAATCCTTTAATGGGTACTGGGATGAATGTATACCCACAATAGGACAGCCCACAGAGTGACCTGATATGTTCAGTACTATCAGTAATACCGGACCCCCATGAGGAGCCAAGGGTCAGGGTGATGATAGGAGGCACAACATTTTTGTTTCTTGTAGACACTGGAGCGACTTGTTCATGTTTTCAAGAGGGAAAATACCCAATGTCTGGCATTGCCATGAATGCACAGGGATTCTCTGGGTACAATGACTTTAGTTCCTTTTACTGACAAATTACCAGTAGAACATGAAGTGTCCATGCCATTATTGTTTTCTCAACAAACACCAGGTAATATATGGGATGAGATTTGATGACAAAACTAAACATGACAATACCTTTTATTGACAAATGCACCTTTTGAATGTGAGAGAGCTTATACTGTTTTTTCACCTGTTTTTAAAGTTGCATATACTGTTTTTCTCCTGTTTTTAAAATTGCATTGTGAAAGTATTTAAAATTACATTGTGAAACCTACGTCTTTTCCCCACTATTCAGGACTCTCAAACTTAGTTTTTTTTTCTCCTGTTTTCAAAGTTGCATTGTGAAAGTATTTAAAATTGCATTGTGAAACCTAGGCATTTTCCCCACTCTTCAGGACTCTCAAACTCAGACGTTTTTTTCTCCTATTTTCAAAGTTGCATTGTGAAAGTATTTAAAATCTTAGCGCCGGCTATCTTGTCCAATTGTCAACTTGCCTCGTCTCTCTGTCTCGTCTGCTTGCACCATGCCCTGTTTCCTTCCCTAGTGTTCTCCCCATCCCATTCCATTCCTCTTCTCTCCTCTCCCTACCTACTCTATGGTGCTCTCTGACTCTCCTATCTTTTCCAACTGCTTCTCTACTGACCATCCCGCTCTCCTCACTAAATATGGTAGCAAGACGTTTAAAAAGGACATCCTGTTTTCCAACCCAGGCCTACCAATCACTGACACCTATACCAGTAGCTCCTCAAGGCAAACTTTCACTGACATCCTCTTTGTCTTTCCCTCATCAGACCTATGGACTCTACATATGGTTGCTGTCCTCACTCCCTTCTCGTCCTCTCCCATTAATGGTGGCACCCGGTGTGAGGCCCTCCTGGCCTCCTTCCACTCCTCTGAGGTCCTCATTAATGTTTACTTGAATGGCACCATCTTGGTCCAAGGCTCTCAAGCCAACCTTCTCCTCTTTCATAGAGGCTTCCAGCGCCTCATCAATGTCCTTTCTTCTCCTGCTGTTCGCTCTCTCCCCTCCACTGCTTCCTTGCCTCCCCCTGCTGTCTCCTCCTTGGCTACCATGCCCTTTTCTCTTTCTTCTTCTACCCCCCCTTGGGCTGCTTCGAAACCTCCACAGGGCGTACCTCTGATTTGTACCCTTCCCTGGAAGTCTTTCAAGGATGGCAATCTCCTTGATATTGCCACTCTAAACTCCCGCTCTGCTGTCAAACACTCCTCTGACATCTGTCGCCTCCTGGAGGAACTTGACCTCAATGTCCTCAGTCTCACTGAGACATGGTTCATGGCCAACTCTGTCACCAGCTTTGACACACTCCTCCCCGATAGCTACAAGATCCTCTCTGCTCCCAGATCCAACCGCTCCAGGGGGGGTGTAGCTCTGATCTTCCCAAATTGGATTTCTGCCTCTGTCATTCCTAGGCAGGCCTACTCCTCTTTCGAATGCCTTGTCTGCAGGCTCTCTCTCTCTCTCCTGGCCATTCCCTTGCTGTGTCTACCATCTATCGGCCACCTGATCAGATCTCTGCCTTCCTCTCTGAGTGGGCAGACCTCTCATCTTCCCTCCTGGTCTCAACCACTCAACTCCTCCTCCTTGGAGACTTCAAAATCCACCTGGATGCTTCCTGTCCTTCCACTGGACTCTTTCTTGACCTCTGTGACTCTCTCTCACTCTATATACTCCCCTCGGGCCCGACTCACTCTGCAGGGAACTCTCTGGATGTTCTGATCTCCTCTGACATCCCCCTTTCGATCCCTCTCACAACTCCTCTCTCCTGGAGTGATCGTTTTCTCCTTCCCTCCGATCTCACCCTCTCTACCCCTCAGGCCAAGCCAACTCCAGCACTGCCACCTACCTTCCTGATTATCTGACCCATGAAGCGTGTGTCAGTGGAGGCTTTCGCTGACACTTACTCACCCCCTCCTTCCCCCTAGGCTGACTCACACCCTGGCACAGCCCATTCCATGCTCCACTCTGCTATATCTGATACTCTTGATGTTCTTGCCCCTGTCATGAGGATCTGCTTGAAGCCCAAAGCCAAGTGCAACTCCTGGTATGACTCAGACCATGTCACCCTCAAACGCATGTGCAGGGTGGTTGAGTGGAAATGGCGTGCTTCTGGTACATCCTCTGACAAACTGGCCTGCCACTTGCTTCAAAGGCAATGCCGGCTCGCTGTCTGCACCAGGAAGAGAGCCCACATCCAAGCCTGTGTCTCTGCGGCATCTAACAACTCAGCTGAACTCTTTAAAATCTGCAAGGACCTGGCCAATCCTGCTGCAGTCTATGCCTCTCCTGTCCCCTCCCAGGCCCTCTGCACGGCCCTGGCTTCTCATTTAATCTCCAAAACCGAGGACATCCTGTCCTCTCTCTATTCATCTCCCCCTCCTCCCTCTAGCCCCTGCTCTTCCTCTGGCCCTTCTGCAGCCACCTCTCCTCCCTCCTTCTTTGCCTTTCCCCTGTTCTCCACAGACAAGGTTTTTAGACAAGTCCGATCTATGAAAGTCTCATCAAAACAGGTTCACCCCTGTTCTTCCAAAACCATCAAGGACCACATTGACACGCTGACTCCTGTTCTGGCTGATTTCTGCAGCCACTCCATCACCACTGGAGTCTTTCTCTCCCCCCTGAAGCACTCCCTTGTGCATCCTCATTTTAGGAAGCCCTCTGCCGACCCTTCCTGCCCAGCTAACTATCATCAGAACTCCATCACTCCATCACACCTTTCCTGGGAAAACTCCTGGAAAAGCTGGCCATCTCGCAGATTAATCTTCACACCGAATCTGTTGGTTGTCTCCAGGACCATCAGTCTGGCTTCATAGCTGCCAGAAGCATGGAAACTGCTGTTCTGAACATCCGTGAAGACCTGCTCTCCAACCTCGACTCCAAAACCGCCTGTTTTCTCATCTTACTTGATCTCTCTTCTGCATTTGACAGGGTCAACCATGCCATCCTGCTCAACCGTCTCTGTGATAACCTGGGCATCACCGATCAGGCCCTGGCTTGGCTGACCTCTTTCCTATCCGATCGACCCTCCCAGGTCCAACTTGGGTCCTTCCACTCCCCTATCTATCTCTACCTGTGGTGTTCCCCAGGAGTCTAACCTCTCTCCCTGGCTGTTCAACTAATACCAGGCACTTCTTGCCCACCGCATTGCTGCTCTCTGCCCCAACCTTCCGTGCTATGCGGATGACACTCAACTCATCTTCAGTCTCCCTTCCACCACTTCTTCTCCTTCTCTCATCTCTGACTGTCTATCTGCTATCCAGGAGTGGTGTGCTGCCAATGATCTGTGCCCAAGATTCTCCTCATTGGCACACCTGCTCCCTCCTTTCCTGTCACTCTCTGGCCGGCTTCCCTTAGCCCTCTTCCTGTTCCCACCTGTGAGGCTAAAAACCTTGGGGTCATCTTTGACTCCAAACTTTCCTTCTTTCCACACATCTCTGACGTCTTTAAGTCATACTACCAGCTGCACCTCCTCCGAGGTATTCTTCCTTTCCTTTACTTCCCCCAGAATCTCACTGTCTCCAGAGCTCTGGTTCTCTCTAGGCTGGACTACTGCAACAGCCCCTTTCCAAATCTGCCTACCTCTACTCTCCGCCCTCTGCAACTCATCCAAAACAGGATAGTGAGACTTGTCCTTGGCCTCAAGCCCACGGATCGTATCTCTCCAGGACTGAAATCTCTGAACTGGCTCCCGGTGGCAGAGAGGATTAAGTTCAAAACCCTCTGCATTGTCCACAATGCCCTCTGGGGTCTGGGACCTCAATATCTTCAACTCGAGCTCTTCCTAAATATCTCCCCTCTCAAGTTCTTCACTCATCATATCATACATACTAGCATTTAAAAAACACAAGGCATCACGAGGGGTCACTGTAGACCCGGAAGTACTTTTGTATGTTGTAACCATTCTTTTAACATGGCTTGCCAGACTAGCAGGCAAAATATTGAGAATACCTAATGGGTTTTTGTTAAGACCAGAAATACCTATGGATAATGAAGATGGACTGATAAAACCTCTAGAAATAGATGCTGCAGTAGTCACAGAGGAAAGTGTGGTCGTTCATGGGACAGGCGATGAGGGAGGAGAATGGGGAGCAGTGATAGCTCTTGTGGAAGGATGTAAACTGACAGATTTGACAGTCTTACTTATTGGATTAAAATAGAGAACAGAAACATCCCACAAGGAATGGCACTAGTGAGAATTAAACCGTCATACCTCCAGGCAGACTTTGAAGTATCAAGCATCTTGGGGCCTAGTAGTCCTTATGATGTAGGTCTACTAAAAGGATTAGGGGAAGTTGAAATCAAGCTCAAGCCCTCCAGGCTATTCTACCACAAGCAAAGCAGTACCCCATGTCCAGAGAAGCAGATGAGGGCATATTTGAAACCATTTCCGCTTTAATGAAACTAGGAATATGAGTGCGATCAAATTCTCCATGCAATACAGCTCTGTGTCCCATAAAGAAATCAAAAGGGGTGTCATGGAGATTTATACAGGATCTCAACCCTCTTAATAATATTGTCGAAGCAGAGTTTCCTTTAGTTCCGAATCCAGCTACACTATTGTGCAGTATTTCCTTCCCAACCAAATATTTTACAGTAATAGATTTAAAAAATGTGTTATTTTCAATTCCCCTTCATGAAGACTCACATGATTTGACTTAATTTTCCTATAGAACATAGCACCTTAAACACACTTGTTTGCCTCAGGGGTATTGTAAGTCCCCCTCAATGTTTAATAGGGTCCTTCAGATCGACCTAGGCAATGTACAGCTTGAGAGTGCAATAATTCAATCCGTAGATGATGTACTAATTTGCAGCGAAACAGAAGAAAGATGTAGAGAGGATTCAGTTCAATTTATGACCTTACTAGCAGAAAAAAGATATATGGTGGGCAAAAAGAATTTACAATATTGCCAGGAAGAGCCCCTGTACATAGTACAGTTGATCTCTCAAGAGTGGGTAAAAGTGACACCTGAGAGATAAGAGCCAATTCAAAATGCTCCCAAACAGTAAAAGAGATGCAACAATTTCTAGGCCTATGTTAGTATTGCAGGGCCTGGGTTTCTGATTACAGTACATGCATTCAACCACTTTTAAAATGAATCAAGGAAGCATAGGTGGGCAAGAAAAAAAAATGGACTAAGGAGATGACGGAGGGGTTTGAAGAATTAAAAACAGCAATTTGCACACCTCCTGTGTTAGGAATACCAGATTATAATGAAGAAATGTATTTGTTCCCACATGCAAATGGAGTAGTGATGATGGCAGTCCTTACACAGAAAACAACTTTAGGACATGGACATAAACCATTCGAATATTACAGTGGTCTTTTAGATGCAGTAAGGAAAGGATATGTGATGGAAAATGCGATGGGATGCTCAATGACATTGGGCCTCATTATAAGGTTGCCGGACCGGCAAACTACGAGGTCTGCTCGCGGGTGCCTTTTTGCCCACCAGGTCTGACCTGGCAGTGGACCGGCACCCACGAGCAGACCGTGTCGGATGCACCAAAACCATTCAAGAATGGTGCCGGTGCATTTGGTACATTCGGCCTCCCCATTCCCATTGAGCTAGATGGGGCTCAAATGAGAATGGGGATCATTCTTTTTCTGGCACCCGGGAATGGGCAATTACCGGGTCTACGGGAGGCTGTAAGGCCCCGGTAATTGCCCATTCATGGGTGCCATAAAAAAATGACTCTGGCAGCAGCCGTACTGGTTTTACAGGCACGGCTACCGCCAGAGTCATAATGAGGCCCATTATTTGTTGAGCATGCCTTATTTGCTATTTTAGAGAAGCCCAAAAGTACATTGACTACACAAAGAGAATCATGGTATGAAGTGATTATTTCAAATCCAGTGATTAAAATTGATAGATGTAGAACAGTAAATCCAGCTAAATTTTTAGCAGAATTGGTAGGGAAAGAGGACTATGTGCATGATTGAACAACGTATACTGAATTTTATGATGATAGTCACCACGATTATAGAAAATGCCCTTGCAGGGGGTAGGTTCTATTTATTGATGGTTCCTCGTGAATTGACCAGATAACAGGGGAAAGGCATACTGGGACGGCAGTAGTGAAACTAAACAGTGAGGGAAAATTTGAGGTAGTGACAATTTGCGAGACTGCCTTCGAATTGTTCAGCACAGGCTGCAGAAGTAGTGGTGCCTATCGCTGCATTCCAGAGAAACGAGGATGAGGAAGTGATGTAAAATCTACCTATGTGATGTCAAACGTACCGTACATGCAGGATTGTCACATTGGAATAGGAGGGGCTTCCTTCACGCAGACAGCTCACCAGTACAACATGCACTGCTTTTGGACAAGCTTATTAAAGTACTAAAGCTTCCATTGGATATCGCAGTAGTGAAGTGCGCAGCCCATACTAAAAGTTCAGATTTCATTTCTCGCAGTAACAAAGCCGCAGATTTAGAAGCTAAAAGGGCAGTATATTTCCCAACCATTTCTGATTTCGCTGTAGAGAGTGTAAAACAATTATCAGAAAGATGCATGCTGTAGAAGGAAGGGTTTAATATGTTATCCATTGTAAAGTTAATTGAGCTGCAGGATCGAGAACCACAGGAAGAACAGGTTTTGTGGAAAAAATTGAGTTGGTCTTTATCCCCCACTGAGGCCTTATGGAGAAAGGATAGCATTGAAAAGACAGTTATGCCTCTAGCATTATTAAAGGTGGCGTTGGTGCAACATCACTACCCAGTGCCACAATTGCAGAAGACTGGTTTGCACCAAATCTATTAGAATATGTGGCACAGTTTATTGTGAACTGCATTGTATGCCAGAGGTTCACAGCAGGACACACTTTAAGAACAGTGAGAGGCGCAATCCCAAGGCCTAATGGTCCCTTTCAGCATCTACATATAGATTATGTGGATATGTTGCAAGTGTGCAATGGCTATAGGTACATGCTGGTAGTAGTATGTCTCTTCTCCAAATGTATTGATGCAGGTCCAGGTATGCACCCCAATGCCACAGGTACTGCTAAGTTTCCTATGCGTGAGATTTTTCTGAGATGTGGTGTTTGCGAAGTCCTGCGGTCCGACAACAGACCGCATTTCGTAAATGAGTTATTCAAACAGGTAGTTCTTCTATTAGGGATAAAACACCCATTTACATCTGCTTATCACCCACAGGCCAGTGGAATCTGTGAGAGATTAAACAGATTCCTCAAAGAAAGGTGAGCAAAATAAAAAATGACTCAGAAGTAGGGGTGAGTGCATTGTGTGCCCCTTGCATTGTTTGCACTGAGGAACCAGCCTGGTTCAGTTCACCACTTGACACCCCTTGGGTTGGTGACTGGACGTTGCATGAGAATAGCCCTCCTCCCACTAGAACAGAAACTGATGCCCACACTGTAGCAAAGGCTCTCGGTGATGAAATGCATGATTATATAACAAATATGACCGCTAGTGTTTCTTTTATTTCTAAACAGATCAAACATCAGAAGGAAGGGTCAAAGAAGAATGAAGAAGACAGCCAAACTAACGATTCAAGTGAACTATGGAAAAAGCCTAGTTTGTACCCAGGGCACACGGTGTTAACCCAAAGTGTTTTGTGCACTTGGAATAAGCCCCACTTCAAGGGAGACCCTTCCTTGTAGAGAAGGTCACACCCGCCACAGTAAAATTAAAAGGTAGAAGAGCCTTGCTGAATCTGAATGATATGAAGCTCTACAAGGGATAGACCTATACCCTCCAGCAGCTGACAGAGAAGCAAGAGAAGTAGCTCCACACATGCAGCCCAGATCGGCTATCAAGTCCAAGGATAAAGAACCCATTGATTTGAAATAATCTGTAACCAACTGACATTTCCTAGAGTTTAAAATGAAGTGAATGAACTTGCCATGGTTCCAGGGACTTTTTTAGCTGAACTAAAAACAAGATTACATATTAAAAAAGAAGAGGCACAGATTATACAACATATTGTCTGCTGCTTGAAACATTAAAGCAATTTTAGAGTAAATATGCCAGAAATAAAAACAAATGTGTATATAAATATTACTTCGTGATACCCAGCATTGTAAAGTTGTGCACATTTCCAGTCCTACCCAGCTTTAGTAAGACAAGACCTGGATGCTTGCACATGTTTTGGGGATCTTAAAATGTGTCCTATCATTCTTAGGGTTGTTATTGCAATTATTCTGCAATATTTGTTGTAAATATGGGAACATTTTATAAAAGTGATTTAAGTACACATTGAAAAAAAGAGAAGAAAAATGAAAATATAAATCTAAGTGCAAGAGGCACTATGCCTTTGAGAAGAAGATCAATTAGTTCATATGGGTTGATTATTGTATTATCATTCTGTATTATGATTTGTCTTTTCTTCTTTATTATTTTGGCATTTGGGAGAATAATGGGTAATAATGCTGATGAAATGTTAGGTGATGATACTTCCATGAAATTTCCTTGCCGAGGTAGAACTAATCTTTTCCCTAATATTTCTGAACAGAAGGTTCGAGCAAAAAGGGATGCTGCAGAAAATGATGAGGCTATAAACTTATATCTTGATAGTTCTGCCCATTTAAAGAATACCATGTGGTATGAACACATGAGAAATGTGGGGAACAGAATGTCAGAAGAAAGCTGTTACATGTGTTCTCTCATCCCTTATGCCATGAACACAGCCAGAACATTAATTGCAAAAGAGATATCTGCACATGATGCAATGTGCTTCAGTCATTTAGCAGCGTGCACAACCAGAGGACAATTTGAAGGAAGATGGGCAACCCTATGATGGCGATCAAGGAGAACATTCCTATATGAAGATGCTTATGTGAAAACACAAAAGACGGAAAAAAGAGATAGGTTAGACAAACAAGAAGCTTGTATATTCACCCCTTATTGGGGAACAAGTAAAGGTTATTGAAATTATGATGATAGAATGTTCAGACATACTGGAAAAATCAGTACCAGGATGCTGGGAAAAACCTCAGCTGTTGCTATATAGACGAGTTGCCACTAGCACAGGATGGGAAGATGGAATGTTATCATGCAGAACACATTTAGTGATAAAAGCATCAGTGGACATAGTGTAAATTGTAAACAACGGATGCTTAAAGTCATGGGCCAAGTATTTGAAGCTATTAACATAAGTTGACAATGAAGTTGGACCAATGTCTATAATACCAGAATGCAATGGCATGCTTCAGGAATGAAGACCTGGTTTGAGTCAGAGGAAATATAGGAGGTAAACACAGGATTGAAGTACTAGGAAGCATAAGACAATTTACTTTGTATTGTGCAATTTGTGACTGCCTCCAATTGTCCATGGAGATGCATCTGAATTAATGAAAAAGCCAAGCATCATAAAAAGAAATTTCATACCATGGAAATTTCACATGTAAATGGGGAATGTGAAAGAAATGTAAATTGAGATATTCAATGTAAGTGCTACCTTACAGTGTGAGAAGTGAAACACTTTCAGGGATTCTTTTTTTTTCTTAAATACCATTTCTCCCTCAAGATTGTCTGGATCTGAAATATAACTTAAACCAGGGCAAAATTTGACGTAAACTAAGGCTGAAGAAGGGAAAAATATTGACCCCACGGAAAAGGAGCTAATCCTTTTTTTGTGTAACTCAGGAATCAGGGCTCAAGTTGAGGGTATACAACCGTGGACAGAGTCCCCTTACTTTTATCCGAGGTGGACACCACCCCCTCCAGGTATTTTTGAGGTGTGTAAAACAAGAAACATTGAGCCTCATTACAATCTTGCCGGTCTGGAAACAAGGGTGTCCCGGTAAGCTCACCGGCACCCTTGTTTCCGGACCGGCAAACTGCGTGTTTGCCTGCCATGGCCGCTGTGCCTGACAGGGCTGACCCTGCCGGGCGCAGCGGTCATGGTAGGCAAACCCTTCACAAAAGCACCGGCACCGTTAGCAACGGTGTCATTGTTTCCGTGTCCCCTCTCCCATAGAGTCCCACAGGACCCTATAGGAATGGGGATTAACAAATATACCGGCGCCTGACTTCCCAACCACCAGAATTGTAATGAGCTTGTGGCACCGAGAGGCCAGACACCAGTAAATTATTACGGGTCTGGCGGCAACTCACCGGTAGCACCGGCTCGGTTACCGCCAGACCTGTAATGATGCCCATTGACGGTCTTATTTACACCAACCTAGGTTCGTAGGCCAGGCACTTCTCCACTGAACCGTACAACCTGATTAAATAGAGCACACAACTAAAGGTGAAATGTCACATTTCGGGACTACTTGTTCCAGGGGAAACATTAGTATTGGTTCATGGATTTTAAAACATGTACACCTTTTAAGTTTTTCAAAAAAATATTTGAAGGAAATACCCTCTCTTGTTTTTATGTGTGTGTTGATTTTCTGAAAGGAAAATGCCATTTGTCCTGTGAAATGTGTAGGGTTATGCAAAGCCAATTGAATGAAATGTGCATTTTTCCTTTTGATATGCTAATTTCTGGGGATGCCACATTTCATTGGTATGTTAATCAGTCCCCACAGTTTATTTTTTAGAACTTGACTCTTGCTCGGATAGCTTGCGTTGTATGGTGTGATCACCACTCCTCCATACAAATCTATTCCACAAATGCAAATTAGGAGTTCATGGAGTTCAGGCTTCTCTCAGCCTCTCTGTGTGCATAGTGTAGATTGCACAGTCGCAGCACAATCTAACCACACACATTTCAATGTAGCTCATTGCAAATGGCTTACTGAACTTAATGCTTTGTGATCGGGTGCAGTTTGCCATTCGGATTTCACCAGCATAATTCCATTTGTGACTACATACAACGTCTTGTGCTCTTAAAGAATCTATTAGTGTGGGGGCCTTATCAGCGGAGCGGAAGACCTGTCCCCAGCATTACCCTTAACCAGGGACTCTGTTTGGGTGACATGACATGGCAAAGCCTTGCATAACCTCCTACTCAGGTCCAGAAAGGCCCAGAAGCAAGGCCACTTCTTGTCGGGAAGTGTCAGGGCCTGGAGGTCTGAGCACAACTCTGTGTTCCATGCTCCCTTGCTGGCACGCTGCCCAGCAGAACAATCTTAACATGCTGCAGCCACTCTGTTTTCTCTGACATAGGTAGGTCCCATGCTGATTCATACAAGCCTCTGTCCACTGCATCTCAGGTCCTACCCTGTGCATCCAGGCTCCTTGTTTCACCCCTAACACATAAAATGCCCCTCTGCCACTCACAGTGTGTCTCCTCACTTTCTCCCACTATTCTAACCCTCTCTCTCAGCTGCGCACACTGCATCAATCAGTCCCATTCTTTGCCCATCGTGTACTCCCAGTGGTTCACATCAAGTCACCACCCTGGTCAGCAAACACATCATGCTCAGAAGCAACCTTCGCTACCCTTACCCATACTCAATATATGCATTGCCCCTACTGCCTGCATTCCTTCAACCCCCCAAATCATCAACAGCTGATTGTACAATGAAACCATACATAAATGCCTTGAACCCTTGTATATCATTTGGCGCTCCCATGAGCCCTGCCTCCTGCACTGCCCAAGCACATGAATGCCCTGCCTGCTGCGCTGCCCAGCCCATGAGTGACCCACTTCCTGTGCTGTCAAAGCCCATGAGTGCCCTGCCTCATGCGCTGCTCAAGCCCATGAGTTTCTTGCCACCTGTGCTACCCAAGCCTATGACTGCCCTAATACCTGCTCTGTCCCTCGAATGATTAGCACCCCCAGACCTAAACCCATGAGCACCCCCCCCCATTAGAAGCCCTAAGAGAACACAACCTAAGCTCTACAACTTCCCGGCACCCCATTCATTTCCAACAGCTCTCCTACCCTATCACAAACAACCTCAGACTGCTTAGGCCATCCAGTCGGACCTCGCAGACTCCACCACCTGCACACCTTTCCCCTACTAGTCTGCATGCCAACCAATCACCTCCTACTGACCAGAACAAATCACTTAATTGTGCCCTTATTAACATCAAATCCCTGGGCACTCACGCTATAGAAGCTCATGACCTCATCATCGACGGGTCTACGTGATTTGTCTGCATGTTAATTACCCGCAACAGAAATGTTCGCATGGGAAATGTACACAATACAAAAAGTTTGTACATTTCCCATGCGAACATTTCCATTACAAACCACACAGATTCTAACACACACCCTCACTAACATCCCCAGCACACCCCCAACACACACACACCCCTACTTACCTTTCCTTCAGATGTGCTGTGTCCCTGCAGCGCCGGTTCCCTTTCAGTTCCGTGATAGGGAACCGGCACCGCAGGGTCCTTCTCTTTTATTTTTTTGTTTTTTTTAAACTTGAGCTCAGCTGAGCTCTGGGGGGGTGTCACCGCAACCCCCGCCAACTATACTGTATATATAGTGAGCGGGGTGTTGCGGGGGACACCCCCGCAGCCCACAGCTTTTTTTTGTTTTGTTCTGGCGGGGGTCAAGAGCGGTGTCCCCAGCAATACCCTCTCACTGTAGTGAGTGGGGTGTTGCGGGGACACCTCACTAGCCCCACGCAGCATCTATAAAAAAATGTTTTTCATACCGACCCCACCAAAACACCTAAACACATACTAGGAAAAGTTAAAACTTTTGGTAGTTAGAACTTTTCGTGGTGTGTGTTTTAGGTCTTTTGGTGGGGTCGGAAATTTTTATTCTGCCATTTCGTCCTATTGCATCATCCAAAACCAAATTGACCTACTAGCCATCAAAGAATCTTGGCTACATAATGCCTCTGCCCTATGCTCAGCATTGCTATTCCTTCCATCTACCCGATTCGCCGAACCAACCGTGCTAACATCATTGGTGGCAGAGTCACCATCATCTACAAATCTGACCTCCATATCCGCTCCATTCCTCTGCCTTCTGTTGAGGCATATGAAACGCTATTACTTAAACTTAAGACTAATCCCCAGACTTCTTTAACCATTCTCCTACTCTAGCAGCAACCTTACGCCTCCAGCTCACTTGACTCTGAAATCCCCCTCCTCATAACACCCTTCTTCAAACCAGCCACCAAATGCATAATTTTAGGTGACTTCAATCTGGGTTTAAATGATCCCACTGATCATAAAACTACCACCGTGGTTCAAGCTGTCCACGACATAAACTTCTGACAACTTGTCTCTGCCCCTACCCACATGAAAGGACGCACCCTAAACTGGATACTTACAACTAATTCAACCATCGACAAATCTCTCATCAGCCCTGTCCCATGGTCTGATCACCATCTGATTGAATTTAAATTACATCACTCAAATCCCCCAAACAACAACACCTGACCACCACCCATCCAGATCCTAGCGAGAAGTACTCGGAAGCTCACTTATGAAACTCTGTAACCCACATTGGTTAATCTCATTGAAACAAGGCCTCCCAACTGCAAGAGCTCAATGTCCCTCGCCAAGCACTACCACGACAGCCTCCTAGTCAGGCTAGATCAACATACTCCCATCAAAAACAAATCTCTGAAACCTTTCAAACCCACTAACATCTGGTTCACAGATGAACTAGTTCTGCTCTGCAGCAGAAAAGAGCCATTGAGCCACTACATAAGAAACACCCCTCCCCCAACAATGCCTCCCTACTCTCCACCACTTCCAAGACATACAAGATCACTATTTTTGTGACTAAATCTTCCTCCTCTGAAAACAGAATTAGCACAGCAAGCTTCAACACCAAGGAACTCTTGGCAATCTTGCCGAATTAGAAAACCCTTGTGCACAAACCTCCTTAGTTCAGCCTGACAAAGCCTGGTGCAACACTATTCAAACTGCTCTAACTACCAAAATCAATTTACTCTATAACAAAATGAATAATAAGAAAGCCCTACTCACTGCCAAACCAATGCACCGGTCCATCAGAATACTTCCCAAGCCTAGACCCCACAACTCCCCTCTGAATCCATTTGCTAGCTTTTCCTTTCAATCTGTATCCCAAGTAGCTGTTCTGAATACCATCCAGGCACTCAAACCCTTCATTTGCAAGGATATACCTCCCCTCCCAACATCATAAAGCTCTGCACCCCCAGCCTTACCCCCATCATTACAAAATGTGTTAACTCTGCATTTAATTCATGCAAAATACCCACTACTATTTAAGCTTCCTGGGTCACTCCCCTACTAGAAAATACCTCCTTGGGTCCACCAGTATCTACCAACTACAGACCCATTACCAGAGTACCCATCCTGCTCAAAATCATAGACTGCATTGCTTACTTACAATGCCAGTGTTTCTTAGAACACCACTCTCTCCGTGGCGCAGGCAATCTGGTTTCTGACCGAAACACAATCCCGAAAAGGCCCTTATCGATCTAGAAATGCAACTTCACCGACACTGTAGATTTAATTGAATACAATTAAACCTAAGGAGAAGTGACCACATTTATTTGACCGAAAATGGTAGTTATTGTATATGTGAAGTGCATAATAGATGGAGTGTGGGGTAAGGCTAAACGTTTGGGTATGGAGGGCTAAGGTGGGGTTGCGGGGGTTCTCCGCTGCATTAAAAACAAACAAAAAGTTTAAAAAGTCAAAACTTAATTTTGATTTTCGGTAAAATATATTCAGTCACTTGTCCATTAGGTAAAACATTTTCTATCAAATCCCAACTTGACAGCATTAGAGAGATGATGGCAATGCTGCCATCCTTCTCTTCCTAGACCTCTCTGCTGCATTTGATCTCGTGGACCATGACCTACCCTGCCAATACCTTTCTGGGATCTTCCACTACTCACCTGAGGCAGTCCAATGGATCAAATACTTCCTAAGTGACCGTACCTCCAGAGTATTCGTTGACAACCACTCAGCCAACCATATCCCTGTCCCTCTTGGTGTCGCACTAGTCTCTTGCCTTTCCCCAACCCTCTACAACACCTACACTAAACCCCTCTTTGACACTCTAGGCATCACCTACACCAACTTTGCAGACAACACGCAAATTCTCATCCCCTCTCCGGCAACTACACTAATGGCTCTAACACCATTAACAAAGCCTTCTGCATCATTCAGTCTTGGATGGCTACCCATAACCTTTGCCTCAATGGTGAGAAGACAGAGTTACTCATTGTAGGTCTGCAGTCTCCCACTCGCCTCAAAGCTCTCAACCCCTCCTACACCTCCTTTACCATTGATGGCTCTACCATCCCTGTCCTTAAACATGTCAAAGCCCTGGTAGTTTACCTCAATTCGGAATTAACCATGTCAAGGCATGTCAATGCTCTGGCATCCTCAACCTCCCACACCACCAAACGTATCTCAATCTCATTAAACAGACAATTCCTGAGCCCCAACAACTGCCTCACGCTCTCTAGAGCCATTATCCTGAGTAAACTAGACTATTGTAATGCCCTATTGAAGGGCACCTCCGCGTCCAATCTAGCTAAGCTACAGCTGTTTCAAAACAAAGCACTCAGGGCAGTCCTGGACCTCTGCAAATTGGACCACATTTCTGCAACTCAACGCAAAGTCCATTGGCTCCCATTAAACGCATAGATTGACTTCAAAACCTTGACTATAGCGCACTGATGCATCTACACTGAAGCCCCCATGTACATGAATCATTGCATCACAAAGAAACAGCACTGTCGCTCACTCCGCTCCAATGACTAGCACACCCTAGCTGTTCCACGTTTTAAACTAGCCAGAGCAGGAGGGGTTAGTTTCAGCACCACAGCCCCCGCAGTGTGGAACTCCTTACCTCCACACTTAAGAAACAAGCCCTCCTACCCAGCATTCAAACAAATGTTGAAAACCTGGCTGTTCAATAAGTTTGACTAACACTCTAAGCATGAACTGTCTCCTACTTTGCACATCCTACTTCCTACTAACACAATGATCTTTAATGTTTTTACTCTGTGATTACTCTGTTATTACCCTGTACAAACGCTGTAATACCTGTGGATCTGGATGTTACACAAATGTTAAAAAAAATAATAAATACTCTCGCACACCTTTTGCACTTTGGGGCCTAATCAGCTGGCTGGCAGAGCTTCTTGCCAGTGAGTAAATGCAGATTATCTTTGAATCCTTGGTTTGGAGGCAACCCCTCCGTCCATGGCACACCAATTAACCAACCCGCCACAACCATCTTCCAGCATTCCCCTTGCACATCCAGTTTGGTTATGTGACCCCGACCTCCCAGGGCTCTGAGGGCAACCTTGCCCAGTGAGACAGTAAAGGGCAGCGTCTAAGGACGAGGCAGGTTTTCCTGTTGCCGGCTAACCCACACCACACATTGTTGCCATTCCTAGTTACTGGACACGCATCTGTGCATTGACCAGACAAGAGACATGATGCTGAAGGATCCCATTACCAGTGGATAACTAGGGTGATCAGATTTTCAGGCCGATTCATGGAATTAATGTGCGCCGAAAAAACGGCGCACGTGTGCGAAAACGTGCGATTCGCAGTGAAATAGCGAAAATCGCAGTGCAAGTGCGATTATCGCACAGAAAACATTGCACATCAATTCATGGAAGTCCGTGCACGCGCAAAATGTGGGATGTGCGCTGAAAAAGTGCGCGGCGCACGCTGGCGCATGCTGGCGCACAGGTCATCGAACGCCGTGCGATAAGGCCACAGCGAATTCGCACATAGCACGGCGCACATAACAAAAGTAGGCGTAACACGGGGCATCACACGCAGAATGGGGAACAACTCATGAAAATGTGGGCGTCACGGGGGAAGTACAGGAGGCAAGTGCGCAGAACGCCCACACGCTCGCCTACACCACGTATTCATGGAATCGAATACGCGTGTATTTCAGAGGTGCGCGAGAAGTTTCACACGCGATTGGCCTGGGCGCGTGTATTTCAGGGGCTCACGGGTGTTTTCACACGCGATCGGGCCTGGGGGAGCCTGGGAGAGCGGGGTATGTGTATTTCAGGGACTCACGGGTGTTTTTACACGCGATCGGGCCTGGGGGAGCGGGGTACGTGTATTTCAGGGGCTCGCGGGTGTTTTTACATGCGATCGGGCCTGGGGGGGCGGGGTACGTGTATTTCAGGGGCTCGCGGGTGGTTTTACATGCGATCGGGCCTGGGGGGGCGGGGTACGTGTATTTCAGGGGCTCGCGGGTGGTTTTACATGCGATCGGGCCTGGGGAAGCGTGTGCGTGTATTTCAGAGGTGCGCGAGAGGTTTCACACGCGATCGGGCCTGGGGGAGCGTGTGCGTGTATTTCAGAGGTGCGCGATAAGTTTCTCACACGCGATTGGCCTGGGCGCGTGTATTTCAGGGGTGCACAAGAAGTTCCACACACGATTGGGCCTGGGGGAGCGTGTGCGTGTATTACAGACGTGCGCGAGAAGTTCCACACGCAATTGGCCTGGGCGCGTGTATTTCAGGGGTTCGCGGGTGGTTTTACAAACAATCAAGCCTGGGGGAGCGGGGTTCGTGTATTTCTGGGGCTTGCGGGTGGTTTCACACGCGATCGGGCCTGGGGGAGCAGGGTACCACTCACCCGTCTGCCTTGCGTGTAGAAGAACGTGTGGCAAACACCCACCCGCTGTGAAGTGATAGCGTGTGAACCCCAACGCCTGCAAAACACACGCACTGCACCCCATGAAAATCAACGCCCGTGAGCGATACGTCACAGACGCACATACGCGCTAAGGGCCTTTGGTCCAATGGAATCGCGTATGCGTGCTGACGCGCTTACGCGCTAAGGGCCTTTCCTCGAATTACACGCTGACGTGCAGAATTTTCACGTGCCAAATCACTCCGTATCAAGCTGGCCACGCGTAAGCACACGGAAGACCACGCTCCTGCCCAGAAGGCCGAACTACTGACCCGAGCACACTCCCACCTGCCATCTGCTGCTGCCTGACTGCCTGCTGCCCACGTGCCCTGCCATTTGCTGCCTGCACATCAGCCAGGAGTGCTGTTGCTGTGACCACCCCTGCTGGAACCGAAGACTCCCGACTGGGATTCCATCTCTCCACAGCCCAGCCCCAGGACCCAGTTGGCCACCCACTCCTGCCTCTGGGGTTGTCATGTCGGGCACTGCAACATCTGGCACCACTGACAACCCCTGGCCAGAGAGGCAGAGGGGCACCAGCTTCAGTGCCACCGAAGTTGGTGTCCTGGTGGAGCAAGTCCTGGGGCAGTATGATGCCCTCTTCGGAAGTTCCCGCGCCGACAAGGAAGGACGGACTCGGATCTGGACTGACATTGTGACTGCCATCAACGCGGAGGGGGTGGCAGTCCGCGACTTCCAACATGTCAAGAAGCGCTGGGAGGACTTCAGGTCCAGGACCCTGAACAAGGCTGGGCGCCTCTTGAAGGCAGTGGATGCCAAGGGGCGCCGGGGCCACTTGTCAGAAGATCAGATGAGGGTCCTGGAACGCATATCCCCAGCGCTCCACGTCCAGGTCCTTGAGAGGCAGACCCGTCTGGAGTCGAGCGGTAAGTGTACATGCATCCTGATTGTGAGCTGTGCGTGTGGTGATGTTTCAGTAGTGTGCAGGTTGCACATCTGTTTGTATGGGGTTGAGCATGGGTGGGGGTGTACAGGGCCGTGGGGCTAACACATGCGAGGGCTGTAATGTCTGAGACATGGATGGTGCTTGTGTGTGTAGGCTTGCATGCCAAATGGAGTTGTGTGGGCACACATGTTTGGATGAATGTGTATGTAAGTAGACATGTCCGTGATGTCACGCATGTATGTTGTTTTCAGCTGCATGTATCAGCACTGTGTACATGTGCATTTGTGTGTATTTGACAAGGGTGCAACAGTGATGCAACATGGATGCATGTGACAGCGGGATGTGGAAGCCTGATTGGCAGATGTGACATGGATGCCCATCTGAACACTGCGACACTTGGCAGAGGTGTACACATGCATGCAAGTGTGGTGGTGTGTGTACATGTGTGGTGCACTTCCTGTGTTGCATGTGATGTCTGGCTCAGCTTTGCCTGCTCATGCTGTTGTAAGGGTATGGATGGTGCTGGCAGTTGCGATATGGCTGTGGTATGGTTCGCGCCTTGAAACACTTGTGTATAGGCGCGTTACAAATGCCTTATCATATCATATCATGTGTGCGAGTTGAAATGACATGTGTGTTGGGGATTGTGATGGCATGTCTGAGTTTTGCCAATGCCACTCATGTACAACTGTCATGTGTGTATGTGTCCATTGTACAGTGCCCTGATGCCTGTGTTTTATTTCTCCCTGTCTGCAGCGTTAACTGATGAAGAGGGCGGAGAAGGTGCTGTGGAGCACAGCGGCGGGTATCCCACCGCCAGCCGGAGACGCAAGGCCCGGCTCCCCTCCCATGTTGCAATCTCGTCGGGGAGTGAGGAGTCCGGTGCCGCGTCCCAGGCCGCAGCTGCCGGGGGGAGGTCCAAGAGGCGGAGGTTGGAGTTGGACTCCTCGGCAGCAGAAGGGGCAGCTGGGACACCACAGGGCCCAACGGGGCAAGATGGCACGGAGTCATCCAGGTTGGTGGGGGGTTTGGTGGAGGAGGAGGCTGGGCATGCAACAGAGACAGGGTCTGGAGGTGGGGGTCCCACTGGTGCTAGTGGTGCAGTGCAGGACCAGGGACAGGAGGCAGCACAGGCCGCTGCGGAGGTGCCTGTGTGCAATCCTGTCCCTGATCCTGTCCCTGCATCATCTTGCACCAGCAGGGATGCCTACGTCCAGACCTGTTTTCAGGCAGGGGATGAGCAAACGACAACTGGCCTTCCTCTGCCTGCGGACGTGGCTATCCGGGTTGAGCCTGTCCTGACTTGTGTGGCGTTGCGTCAACGGGCCATGCGAGGTGACCTGCAGTCTTTTCATGAGGAGACTGCACGTCATCTCGAATGGCTCTTTGACCATGTCAGCCTGCTGGGACAGGTCACCCAGGCCGGATTCCTCCGTATGATGGGGCTTGCTACGACCCCCTCCTCAACTGAACCCCCTACGTGCCAGTCGTCCTCCATGCCATCTTCCCACCCATCAGTCACCTGGGTGCCCTGTGGAGCTGCCTCTGACGGTGCGCCCAGGCTGGTGGAGGAGGCATCCCTGCAACAGCCAGGAGTCGGACGTCCAGCAGGGGTGGCAACATCAACGACTGCACCCCAGACGGCGGAGGATGTGCAGGCAGCAGGAGGCAGTGCACGGGCAGAGGCACAGCAGCAGCAGCAACGTGGTGGGAGCCATGAAGGCTCGGGGCCTTCAACATCGGAGGGGCAGGCATCGGCAGGAGGGCAGGAGGACCCAGGACAGAGAGTGTCTTCCGTGTGGCAGCGGTTGGGCCACGCCATAGATGCGGAGCGGCAGCGGGCGGAAGAGGCACGGCTCACAATGGTCAGGGCGGAGAACTCCAGGCGGAGGGCCATGAGGCGGGCCGAGTGCCTCAAGGCAATCTGCAGGGGGTTGGAGGTGGACACGTCGACGGCCCTGCGGACCCTCGGGGCCATGGAGGAGAACCGCCTCCGGGACATTGAGCAGAAGTTCGATGATGCCCTGGGCCGGGACATCCAAAAGTGAGCTGTCAGACTAGCCCGCTGCCCTTGTACATAGTTATGTAGGTAGTGTTAGGTTTCCTTTGTTTTTTGATTTATTTTGGACCTTTTGGACATTGGCCACATTTTTGTATATAGTTTATTTTATTAGTTAGTGTTGTTAGATAGGTTTCATTTCTTTTGTTGGGATAATGGACCCTGGCTTGTTCGTCTGTACATAGTTCACTGTTGGATTTAATTTTTCTTTCACAATTTACCCATGGAGCAATGGCTTTCAATTATTATTTCCCATTGGATTTGCTTTTGTGGACAGTGACTTTGGACACCATTACTTTGGATTATGATTTTTGGTTTTGCTTTTTTTCACGGACATGCTTCTTTTCTTTTTTGTACATTCCCATTTCTGTTTCTTTATTTTTGAATCTATTTATGTTTCCTTTAATAAATATTTTTTTATCAAACTTAAATGTGTAGTATCATCTCATTGGTTTCATGCATATCATGATATGGGTTTTGAGATTCACTTACACCCATTGGGTGTATGTGAGGGACATGTGTTTGTTTCGAAACTTGCAATTGGTGTTCTGTCATGTAATTGCCATTTCTGAGTGGGTGGATGCAATACTCGGGTGGGTGTTTTGCATTTGGAGGCTGACCATAGGGACCAGGGATCTATATTGTGATGATATGTTGGCTGGGGAACATGAGTTGGGGCCTGCTGGCAGGTGCCCCACAGTGCTGGGGGGTGGGGGTGGTGGGAGACATGGGTGGGGGCCTGGTGGAGGGTGCCCCTGCACTGCTGGGGGCTGGGGGTGGTGGGAGACATGGGTGGGGGCCTGGAGGAGGGTGCCCCTGCACTGCTGGGGGGTGGGGGTGGTGGGAGACATGGGTGGGGGCCTGGTGGAGGGTGCCCCTGCACTACTGGGGGGTGGGGGTGGTGGGGAACATGAGTTGGACATGGGTGGGGGCCTGCTGGCAGGTGCCCCACATTGCTGGGGGGTGAGGGTGGTGGGAGACATGGGTGGGGGCCTGGTGGAGGGTGCCCCTGCACTGCTGGGGGGTGGGGGTGGTGGGAGACATGGGTGGGGGCCTGGTGGAGGGTGCCCCTGCACTGCTGGGGGGTGGGAGTGGTGGGGACATGAGTGGGACATGAGTGGGGGCCTGCTGGCAGGTGCCCCGCAATGCTGGGGGGTGGGGTGCAGGGGGACATGAGTGGGGGCCTGCTGGCAGGTGCCCCGCAATGCTGGGGGTGGGGGTGCAAGGGGACATGAGTGAGACATGAGTGGGGGCCTGCTGGCAGGTGCCCCGTAATTATGGGGTGGGGGTGCAAGGGGACATGAGTTGGTGATCATTAGTGCAAGGAGACATGTGCCTTTGCTGGGGGGCATGCCCATGTTGGGTGGGCTGCCTGCGGGACATGACCAGGGATGCAGGGTAGTCCCCTGTGGTGTGGGCTGCCTGCAGGGGCCGTGGAGGGTATACAGGGAACACCTGGGAGGACCCACACTGCCAAATCACATGTAGGACTCCCCGGCACCCCTGAAATACACGTACCCTGCTGAAATTGCGTGTAAAACTTTCCGCGCACCCCTGGAATACACAACACGCTCCCCCAGGCCAGATCGCGTGTGAAACTTCCCACGCACCCCTGAAATACCCGCACACAGCCCAATTGCATGTGAAACTTCCCGCGCACCCCTGAAATACACGCGCCCAGGGCAATCGCGTATGAAACTTCCCGCGCACCCCTGAAATACACGCGCCCAGGCCAGATCGCGTGTGGAACTTCTCGCGCACCTCTGAAATACATGCACACGCTCCCCCAGGCCAATCTCGTGTGGAACTTCTCGCGCACCTCGGAAATACACGCGCCCAGGCCAATCGCGTGTGGAACTTCTCGCGCACCTCTGAAATACACGCGCCCAGGCCAATCGCGTGTGGAACTTCTCGCGCACCCCTGAAATACACGCGCCCAGGTCAATCGCGTGTGGAACTTCTCGCGCACCTCTGAAATACACGCGCCCAGGCCAATCGCGTGTGGAACTTCTCGCGCACCTCTGAAATACACGCGCCCAGGCCAATCGCATGTGGAACTTCTCGTGCACCTCTGAAATACACGCGCCCAGGCCAATCGCGTGTGGAACTTCTCGCGCACCTCTGGAATACACACGCCCATGGCAATCGCGTGTGGAACTTCTCGCGCACCTCTGAAATACACGCACCCAGGCCAATCGCGTGTGGAACTTCTCGCGCACCTCTGAAATACATGCGCCCAAGCCAATCGCGTGTGGAACTTCTCGCGCACCTCTGAAATACACGCGCCCAGGCCAATCGCGTGTGGAACTTCTCGCACACCCCTGAAATACACGCACCCATGCCATTCGCGTGTAGGACTTCTCACGCACCCCTGAAATACACGCGCCCAGGCCAATCGCGTGTGGAACTTCTTGCGCACCCCTGAAATACACGCACCCAGGCCATTCGCGTGTAGAACTTCTCGCACACCCATGAAATACACGCGCCCAGGCCATTCGCATGTGGAACTTCTCGCGCACCCCTGAAATACACGCGCCCAGGCCATTTGCGTGTGGAACTTCTCGTGCACCCCTGAAATACACGCACCCAGGCCATTTGCGTGTAGAACTTCTCGCGCACCCCTGAAATACACGCACACGCTCCCCCAGGCCCGATCGCGTGTGAGACTTCTCGCGCACCCCTGAAATACACACACACGCTCCTCCAGGCCAGATCGCGTGTGGAACTTCACGATCGCGTGTAGTACTTCTCGCGCACCCCTGAAATACACACGCCCAGGCCATTCGCGTGTGGAACTTCTCGCACACCCCTGAAATACACGCACCCAAGCCATTCGCGTGTAGTACTTCTCGCGCACCCCTGAAATACACGCACACGCTCCCCCAGGCCAGATCGCGTGTGAAACTTCTCGCGCACGCGTGTTCCCGACACCCGTAATACGCATTCCCCGCTTTGAGTTTGCTGTTTGCCAGTCCGGTAAACTGGTACAGGGTTGGCGCAGCCCTTTGCGATGGTTTTGCGATCTTGATGGCTTTTCCTTGCGCGAGGGCGTTTTTGGGGGCGTAACTGACACTGCTGCAGGGTCGCTGCGCCACTCTGCGCCACGTCTGCTTTTGGAGGCGAGAATCCATGAATACGCTGTGCACGGAAATTGATTTTATCGCACGCGGCTGGCGCAGACATTCGCACGGGCACGCTGTGCGCCAGCCGCGTGCGACACTTTTGTGAGGAATTACATGAATCGGCCTGTTAATACATAAAACACCTGGACAGGGCATTAACATAAAAGTAGGACTATCTTTCAACAGTGGCTGTTCAGGCACTACACTTCAGTAGCGGTTGGAGGAGAAGGGGGTTTAAGTGTTACTGTTCGAATAAACACATATTAAAATTAATTTATCACAAACTTTCTCTGTTAAATTGTAAAATGCAGCATTTCTTCTGAGTGAGATTGTGCCTTGCTGCCTGCTAGCTATGAAGACCTACTGCCAAAAACCGGGACCACTGAGTTTACCAACGGAAAAATAATCTTGCGAAAGGGGGAGAGAGCACCCAATTCCGGGACAGTCCCAGCAAAACCAGGACGTCTGGTCACCCAATGGATTAAGCCAAAATATACATACTTCACACTCTATTAGCCACTAACTATAGTCTAGCCTGATATTTACTGAATGCTACTCACATTGTGATATTTGCTGCTAGGTAAGGTCCAGTGTGATAGTTGCTTCCTGCTACTTGTACTGTGGTAGTTGTTCCTAGGGAAAGACCACCGTGACACCCAGGCTAAGCTCCCACTGCATGAAACATCAAAACACTGCAAAGCATACCCACATGAAGAGCCAATGTCTTTACCATTTGCATAAATCACCAAAACAACAATGTGATCTTGCACCATTGCCTCTGCTCCTTCCAATCAGCCCCAATCATGTTCTCCTTTTGCATATACCAAAGGGCAAAGAGAACATGACCATGGCAGCAACCACGCCATATAACATGCAAGAACATAACATTTCTAAACTTTTTCAAATTTTGCAGAAAAGAGAAAAGATATTGCTGAAAAAATATGTACATTTTGTAGCATTTATGCTTAATTAAAATAGTTACAGTCCTTATTGTGACTGTGAATTGATAACCATCTGGCACAAAAAGAGTTCTTTCAAATAAATTATGTGTGGGGTTTGAGGCCTGTTTGTTAGGTGTGGTGTGCTAGAGGTCTGGTGGTTACTACAAACTTATCCGTTCAGCTCAGAGAGCTCAACAACCCTATCCCAGTTATCATCTGGGATAGTTAGAACTGTCATTTATTACAAACACCGACAGGGATAATACATGGCATTCACAAATCTCCAGAGTCACCACTCCCAAACCTGTGTCAGGCTTTTTGTTGCAAAGTAATGTTACAACATGGGCCCTTCCCCAAAAACCTATCCCACTATCTGATTGGCTGATCGGAGTGGTATACCATATAGATTGCTCCTATGGATCTTAGTTGATTGACCCTCTCATGTCAGGTGGCTAGGCTACCCCTTCCCTAAGATACTATCTATTACATTGTTGCAGGGTTGCAGGATTACCATTGGCCCTTGCCCTTTCCCATCCATCCCTGGATTTCAGTCCTCTGATTGGCTGGGACTTGTCTCCCAAGGCCTGGGACCCAGCTCTGTTCTCAGCACTCTGTGCACCTCCTTAAGGTGATGAGAATGACTATGGGTGTCATTACGAGGTAGGAGGTAACCATGCCACTATTGGTGGCATGGCTACCCCCTTACGGGGTACCGGGTCCGTGTTCCTTGAATGAGGAATTACTGGGCCATTCCGACCTTAAAGAGCACGGTAATTCCTCATTCAAGGAACCCGGACCCGGTACATCCCCATTCAAGCCCCCATAGGGTTCAATGGGAATGGGGAGCATCCTAACAACAGGCCCGTTAATAACAGGCCTGTTGTTAGCATGCTGGGCTGCTCGCGGGACCCGCTAAGGCCGCCTGGTAAAAACCAGGCGTCCTTATCGGGTCCCGCGAGCAGAACTCCCAATGAGGTAGTAACAGGGTTGACTGCTCTGGCACCTTTAACGGCGCCATTAACCCCTTACTGCCAAGTTCGTAATGACCTCCTATGTGTTCCCAATGCATCTGTTAGCAGTACCAGTTTTGCCTGTGAGTGTGCCATCAACGTTGTTGAAAAGTTCATGCTTCACTTCATGTCTGTGTTGCTGAGAGCTGTTCGTCTTCCCACCGCAGTGAATAACTGTTGTCTAGCTCGGCTGCATCACGTGGTTGCGGACCATGAAATTCAGCTCTTCTGGTCTGCAATTTATAACGATGTTTTGAATTTTTCTCCAGAAGGCCCCTTGTCGCTGTAGGTCTGGAATGTGTTGCTTGTCTCTGACCTTGGCTGCGACCCCTGGCCTGCTGTTCTTTGCAGCCTGGTTTTGCTTTTCCTCGTCTCTCATCCTGCAGCTTGTGGCCTTATGTGATTCTCGTTATACTTATAGTATGATTTATACATATCTATACCATGCTATGTTTTCCATAGGTTATTTGTATTTGACGCTTCCAGGCTCCTTATTTGATCTTGTAGTTCCATAAGGTTAGTTGCCATAAGCATCTGCATGCTGCTTACTTTGCATATCTTTGTTGCCTTGCGTTCAGTGTTTCTGCACTTGGCTAATGAGAAACATAATAACAGCTTTTGACATTATGCATATGTATCTTTCATCTATCGATATAATTGTGTAAGCTTGTTCTCTGTGTATTCACGTGTGTGTTTGTGTAACTTTGTGCATGGCTGCGAGTGTACTTCGTGACTAACGTGGCTATGTCGTGGTGTCACTAATGAGGTCAGCAGATTGGTTTTCTCTGCATCAGTCAACATCATCCAGTCAGGAATAGTGTGCATTCCTATATTCTTGCTCTCAGGTAATTTCTTTCTACCGCTTCTCTTCTTCCATGTTCACATCCACTAACACATTCATCCCTATTGTCTTCTCAGTAGTTTTGCGACATTGTTTAGTGCAGATCTTGACCACACACAGTCACACTAGTCTAGTATTAGTGCTCCTGGTAATACTTTCAGTCATCTACTAACCAAGATGGCATCCATGACCATATGTATGACAACCAGCTCTGGTCCTTTCTGGGTTCCTTTGGCTTCCTCCTCCATCTTCAATAACCGTGTCATGGCTTCTGTCAGTATGCCATTCTCTCTGTCATTTGCAGGCACGAACGTGCAACCGGAACTCCCAATCTTGGTTCAAACTCCTCATTCCATGGCTTTGAGAAGGTCTAGAACATATCTGTTCTGGAGTGCCATTAACCTTACTGCTCAGAGCACCTCTTTTATCGCATTGAAGCCATTTACTGTAGAGTTTATCACATGCATAACTTCCCATCTTGTCATCTGCAACCATTTAGCATTTGTAGATATCTGGCAGCTGGAACTACTGATGCAAAAACCATCTCTGTCCTGCTGAACAACCGGTGCTCAGGTGGCACATCGCCTAGTGTTGCTTCTGATTCTGAAGAGAAATAGTTGTCTCTTTTCACTCTACTCACTTCTACTGACTGTTTCTTTTTTTCCCTTTTTTCCAATTCTATTGATCTCTTCTTTCTCTTGTTAGTATCCATTTTTGGAAAGCCATCTATTTTCACGTCCTTCTGTGGCACTACCAGTGCTGGCACATTGATGTGCACATTCTAGCAAACTCCTCCCCATTTGGGTGGCAGCTTCTTGTATGGATTGTATCCACAAGCCATATCGTGATCCATCAATACTTCTGTGCCAACCTTCATTGCTGGATGATTTTCTGTGTACCTACACTCTGTATTTTCTCTAACCTTTACTGAACCGTCATTCTGGTGACATAATGCTGGTTTCTTCAGTAGTATTATGGGCATTGGTCCAGCTTCATTGTCCACTCAGGTGAGCAACTTGGTGCTCTCATCCCATTCTTTGATACACTCATCATTTTCTCCTTGCACTGTGTTTACCAGTGCTTGTACTAGGGTGTGTGCCTTGCTTCCTACTACTCCCTCTTTCCATCCTTCTGCTGTGTATACTTGGCCATACAAGAGCATTTGTATTCTTTCTCAACACCCTGGTTCTCCTCCTATTTCCACGACCCCCCTCTTCGGGCAGGGTAACTCCTTCAGTGTTATTGTTTTTGTCTCTACTCTCTGTGGGCCATCAGTTATGTATTGTATAGCCTGGCCTAATGGCCAGTAATTGTTTATTGTGTCAAGAATTTTTATATAACAGTGTTCATAGGGACACGTTGCCTTGGACATCCATCTCAATTTTGCTTTTTTCTCTTGGAATTTTCCTCTGGTTGTAACCATGGATTGGTACATGAGGCATTGTGCGCTTGCTGCTGGTATTTCAGTCGCTATAAACGTTCTGGAGGCACTCATGGCATAAGGGATTAGTGAGCAGACATAGAAGCTATCCCCAGTGGTTTATTTACCTACTTGGTCATGTGTTTGCACCACATATTGTTAGACACTCGAGCAGTGTCCTTGAGATATAGGTCCACCCCGCCGATGTCTGCATCAGCACTGTGCTAACCTCTCCTTACTATGCTTACAGGGCTCCCCTGTCCACCTGACATGGTCGTTCCACTGGCTGAGGTTGGGCTAATGTTAGTAGGGGATACAGGAGCAACACTAGTAACAAGAGATATTTTCCATAAAAGGAAAGCAAAGACACCACTTCGAAATAAGGGACAAGATGAGCATTTCTTTATTAATAACCATCTCCATTACCTGTGCTGCTTGGATCCTGGTGCAGCTTGAGCATGAAAATATAAGTTGCCCACCTGAAATGTGCATGAATTAGCGTTAATGTATTAGTATTATGTTAATTCAAGCCCTGTAGACAATGGGCCTCATTACAACTCTGGCGATAGCCGTGCCGTTAAAAACGTTTGTAGATATCTGGACAGCTGGAACTACTGATGCAAAAACCATCTCTGTCCTGCTGAACAACCTGGTGCTCGGGTGGTACATTGCCTAGAGTTGCTTCTGAATCTGAAGAGAAATAGTTGTCTCTTTTCACTCTACTCATTTCTACTGACTGTTTCTTTTTTTCCCTTTTTTCCCAATTCTATTGATCTCTTCTTTCTCTTGTTAAAAACGGCACGGCTGCCGCTGGAGTTGCATTTGTTTCCGGCACCTGTGAATGGGAAAGAACCGGGTAATGCCGAGCTCAGCAGACCCGGTAATGCCCATTTGCGGGTGCCGGAATCAAGGGCCTCCCGGTCCCCATTCTGCCTCATAGGGCTGAATGGGGATGGGGACATCGGATGCACCGGCACATTCAGAGTTGTGCCGGTGCATCTGACGTGCTCTGCTCACGGGTGTCGTTACACCCGTCAGGCAAAACCTGGCGGGTGAAACGGCACCCGCGAGCAGAGCTGATAATATGGCGGTCCGGGAACTACGGTACCGTCATGCTTACCGGTACCATAGTTCCCGGACCGCCATGCTCGTAATGAGGCTCAATGTATTTTGTCATGACAAAAGTGAAAGGTTGTCCCAAACAGCTTTAGTTTTAGGGTCTCTGAGGACTACGAGGACTGATGGGTTTCCTCTTTCTAGTTGTGGGTAAATTTGAGTCAGGTATGCTATGAAGAAATCGAAATACACATTAGAATGCCGTCACCGAGGTCTGTTGGCTCTTCTAACAAATTGGACAAATTAGCCTTGGAATGTTTCAGGATGGGGATCAGTGGGAAGCATAGAAGAAATGCAATGAATGCAGTCGCACTTTCACGATGAATGTGTGCGACAAGAAAAATAATAAACATACAGTGCACCCTCACTCTCGATGTGTAGGAAGACCTTGTCCTAACTCTGCTGCCCATGAGCGGGTAACCATTGGGTGTCCTCTGCTCGGCAGAGCTGATTCTGAATTTTTTTTGTTGCTCTTCTTGCTGAGGATCGTTGGCCTGGTCAAAGTCTGAGGCCACTGCTTTGTAGGGCTTGATGTCACCGAGGTGATTTCAAACGTTTTTCTAGACTAGTTTAACAGCTCTCTCAGTCACAATTTCTACTACATGGGGGTCGGTAAACCTTGGTGCATCCCACTAACTGGAAAGTTCCTCAGGAGAACCTGGTCTGCTGCGTATCCCAGTGGCTGCTTAAGTAAGTCCCTGTTGCTTTTGATGCAGTTGCTTTCTTCTCTGGCTCTCTCCTGACCCCTCCTGTTGTCTTTGCAGCTGGCGAGAAATAGAAGAGGCACTAGCAATCAAGGAAGTTGTATACTCAATCATTTCCTGATGCAATATATCAGCCGCCCTTTTTTGCTCTAGTGGGAGGAGCCTGGGGAAGTCTCATGCACCTTCCTGTCACCACCTCATGTGCGGTTAAATGGTGGTCAGACCTGGGTTTATTGTGCAGTGCAAACAAAGCTAGAGGGAGGCAATGCAGTCAGTTTTTGTTCAAACTCTTTTTAGTTTTGGCTATAGCTTCTTTAAGAAGGCTTTTGAGGTGTTCACACATCCTGTTCGCTTGTGGGTGATAGGCAAAGGAGAATTTCTGTTGGATCCCAAGCAAGGTTGTAATATGCTGAAAATCTCATTGGCAAAGTGAGGGCCATTGTCAGATAGCAGGACCTTACACATGCCCCATCGTGGGAATATCTCCTGGACCAGGAATTTCACCGCTCTAAGGGCGTCAGGATGGGAAAAAGGACCAGCCTTGATCCAAAGGGAAAATTGACACAAGACCACTATCATGTAGAGTAACACTTGGCAGACTTGGATCATGTCGACATAGTCGACATGTAGGAGTTAGAATCGACCCACTAGGCCAGGTATGGCTCCTCTCACTACCCTTAATGTTTGACCTGCAGT
Source organism: Ambystoma mexicanum (assembly GCF_040938575.1). Lineage (NCBI taxonomy): Eukaryota > Metazoa > Chordata > Amphibia > Caudata > Ambystomatidae > Ambystoma > Ambystoma mexicanum. The sequence continues at coordinate 195,712,676 of NC_090922.1, forward strand.
ATATTGTTTACACACTAAACAATTAATCATGAATTTGGCCACGTGATCAGCCAAATTAGGACAGAACTATGTTTCTCCATTATGAGCATCAAGCACCTGTTTCCCTGTATGAGTTGGATAGTGTAGATGTGTCAGTGCTGTGTGCAATATTGCAAGTGGTATAAACACCTTCCCTGCTTTGTTTTGCCACCATAGGGAGTCTGTTGGAGACATTGTACATCCCCTCCTTAGTCACTGTTCCTTCTCCTCCCTGGGTGCATCTCCCTGCAGCTCCATAATTTGTGTCACTGGTAATATGTTGTATCCCTCTTTTAGTATCATAGTTCTTGCATAGTTGCACACGTGGGATGAAACCTCCATTTCTAAAATGTCCCTAAAGTAGGCGGCGCATTTTGCCTTCAAGTATGCTGCTTCATTACCCCTGGATCCTCCCCTTTTGTTTGTGCTTGGCATTTCACTTTGCTATTCCCACTGAGAGATCGATGACTTCTATCAATCAAAGCTATTAGTAGTGCCATGTCCCACCAGCACATCTGAAGCCCATCCTCATCCACGTGCCAGCCCAGAATTCACTGTGGATGTCACATAGTCTGAATCTGAGTAAATTTTCACTTCCTTCTCTCTGCTGTGCTCTGATGCCAATATTAAGTCCACTCATTCTGCTGCTTGTGCTGAGCAATGTGATCGCAGACATGCGCTCGTCACTACCTCGCTTGTCCCGTCCGCTCTCAGTCTCATGACTGCTGTCCCAGTATGCCTTTCCTCAGTGGTTTGGTCATATAGAGCACCTCTCCCCTCAAGTGCGTCCTCCGGTACCTTGCAAGCATCACTGAATTCTTCTAGGTTTGCTGTGCAGTCGCGTACATAGTCACCCTTCTATAAAACATCAGCGAGAAAGGTTGCCGGGTTGACAAGTCTGCATCTCACTATCTTGAGAACTGGGTTAAATAGTAACACCTCACACCCAAAGCCACCTGTGTTGTCAGTGTGCTCTTTGGTCTTTCCAGTATTGCAAAGAGAGCATGCTCCACATATAGAGTGGTGCTGCATCCCATGGTAATACTCAATGATTTGTGTACTGTGAATGCAGCTGCAGCTAATGCCTGTTTGCATGGATAGTGTCCTCTCATTACTGGGTATAATTCTGGGTATAATTTCCCACTGTAATAGACTAGTGGTTTGTGCTGAAGGCTGGTCTTTTCTGTCAGTACTGCGGTCAAAACTACTCTGTCAGAATGTGAGAATAGAAATAATTCCTTTTGATAGTATGGGATCACTAACACTGGAGCTGTGCATATTGCTCCCTTCAGCTCGTTGAATGCCTGAGTCATCTCTGTAGTCCAGTGTATTGTCTTCTCCCCTCTTTGTGCTTCCTTCGGTGCACTTAATAAGGGCTTAGTGTAAGTGCAATAATCAAATACCCACGCCCTGCAGTAATTACCTAGTTCCAAGACCTGCTACATCTCTCTGACTGTTGTGGGTTTTGCTGTCCTGTGTATTGCCCCTTCCCTGTCTGGTGTTACTCGTTGACCATTTTGGGATATTACCTGTCCAATGTATAACAGGTCTGTCTGGCAATATTTTAGTTTGGCCTGGTCTACCTTGTATCCCTTTTCTGCTAGTACTGTCAGTGTAACGCTCACCTGATTCCCGTAGAGGCGCCGGTCTTGACTGGGCGTATACCGTATCTTCAAAGGTGATGTGTAACACACGGCTGGCTCTTTGGGCTGGACCTCTGTGCACTGTATGTCTGCCTCGAAGGGTAAGATGTCTGCAGATAGAAAATATGGGATTAAGGAACTGGGTTATTGAATGTCTCTCTCTTCTTCCCTTTCTCTTCTCCTATAGAACCCCAAAGGTTAACGCTCTCACCTTAGGTAAGTGAACGCCGTGCTCTCCATCTGCCTCGGGGCAGGGTGCTGTAACCAGTTTCTTCACTGGATAAGGGGAGCAGGCCTCTTGACTTCAGAGGACTGCTGTCCGTCGTTTACTGCACGAAAGGTAAGTTTCGAGTAATTCTAATGTCTTTAAAGTCTTTAGTAATGATGTTTCTTGTTTTGCAGGGTTCCGGCGATGGCGGATGACGGGCTGAAGTGAGTTGAAGATGGAGCCCGTGTGATGAATAGAAGCGCCTGGAAGCACGTAAGTAAGCGCTTGTTGCCTGCTTCACGATGCGCTCTAACTGTCTTTTTATTTTGCAGGTACAAGTTCGGAGCGGCTGCAGGGTGCCGGAATACCCACTGGGTTAGATGTGGAAAGGAGTAATGGCACGTGAGTATTAAAGTTCCCCAATGTCTTTAAACGCACCTTGTTTTGTCTTTCAGATGCGGGATGCAGCGCCGAAGGCCTCCGGAGCGTGCAAAGAGTTGGTAAGCTTTTGTCTTTCAGATGCCGGAATGCAGTGTGAAGACCTCCGGAGCGCACGAAGAGTAGGTAAGCCTTTGTCTTTCAGATGCCGGAATGCAGCGCGAGGCGTTGGTGACAGCCGATGGACCAGGTAAGTGAAGAGCTGTCACTGAAGACCATAATGCTAACCTGTTCTTTCTTGTCTTTATAGGTGTTGCTGAAGACTGGATTCAGGATGGTAAGCCTTTTTCCTTAGGCCCAGGATCAGATGCAGAAGACACGATGAGCGTTCTGCTGCAGAGGATGCAGAATAACGCAAAGCAAGATTCATCCATCGGGTGTGGTTTAAATAGCCTCCTGTAGTGCTTAGGTGTCTTCTTCCACAGCCACGCCTAGGTAAGAAAAGAGTTCCTGCTTTCCAGAAGAGTTCCAGTGTTCTGAATCTAGGGAGTGGCTCCTGCCCCACCCAACAGGAAAAGTAGTTCCAAACAGAAGAGGATCAGAGGCTCAACTGGCAGGCAAGTAAGCAGCATGGTCTTCTGCAGGTAAGTCCACCCAAGCATTATGAGCCCGGCGCTTCCAGCGCTGGGACTGGGCATATTTATGAGCCTGGTGCCACTGGCGCCAGGACTGGGTCCAAAAGGTCCCAATTGGGACTGGTTGGCACTCGGAACCTGGGTTATGGATCTGCTTCCAAGGGGGTTGGGAAAACCCTGACCTTTTGGAAGCAGAGATCATGACAGTCAGGATGTGTACTGAATTATTTCTACACTGTTCCTCTGTCTTGCTGCAAATCAATATGTCATCTACGTACTGTATAACCGTGCTCTCCATCTGTACGTTGCCTAGGCCCATTTGGAATAGCTTGTTGCAGATGGAAGGTGATTCACAATACCCTTGAGGAAGTCTTGTATGTTTCCACTTCTTATTTATACATAGAAAAGAAGTTAGGTCCTATCAGTCTGGGTGTAATGGTATGGAGAAGAATGCATTCTTCAAATCTATGACCATGAAGTAGGCAGCTCCCGTGGTGATGCTGCACAAAAATGTCAACGGGTTTGGAACCAAAGGATATTCTGCTTCTACAATATGGTTAAGAGGGCGCATGTCCTGTATAAAACACCATAACCCCCTGTCGCCTTTTTGGGAGGGTAGACAGCCGTGCTGCATTGTGATTCTGATGGCACTAGGATGTCCTGGTTCACTGGTGCTGCAATGGTCTAATAGATATTTTTGTGGGCCTCTCTTGAAAGTGGGTATTCTTTAACTTAAGGAAGAATGGCTCCTGCCTTTAGTTTTATCTTCAGTGCTCCTATCCCCTTCAGAAGCCCCACATCATAGTGACTTGTAGTCCATAAAATGCTGGGGACTCTTGCCAAATCCTCCCTGAGAAAGGTGCTTTCAGCACCATCGCCATTCTCTGTGATTCTGTAATGTTTCCTCACCCAATATGTGATGCTCATTTCAAACACCATCTTGTTATCTGATATTTTGTCGTTGAATAGTTCTTTGTCTGTGACTATAGTCAACCTGTACCCCTCAGCTATGGCGATCACCATGGTCACCCTGTGTCATCTGTCCTGTGCACTTCTATCCAGTCATCCCCCATGATCACTGCCTCTAATTCTAGAGGCACAATCATCCCTTCCTTCTCATCTAATGATATATCTGGCCTGAATGATGCTAGTTTGGAAGGTGCCACATTTTCCGCTGAATACCTGGAAGCTATGCTGTCATAATTTCTGTCCCATACTGAAACAACTCCTTGTCCACTGGCACCCCCCTCTGTACCCTTTGTCCACACTAAGCTTGAATGATTTCCCTCACATTTAGAAAGTGTATCCCTGGTGTGGAGCACACTATCCCCTTTTCAGTGAATGAAATGGTCATGTTAAGTCTGGTCATGATGTCTCTCCCCAGTATATTTACAGGTGTCTGCTGAGAATAGATTAGGGGCAAAGATAGATTGTGATTCCCTATAGAAAGTGCAATATCTTCTGTAAAAGGAACCACTTCTGTCAACCCAGAGAATCCTTGTGCATTTATGGCATCGCCTGCCATACTATATTTTCCTTCCTGGATGCAGGATTTGGTCGCCCCGGTGTCTACAAGAAAGGAAAAAGTCTTGTCACCTATCTTCAACCCAATATGGGGTTCCTACGCAGGGTTGGGTTTAATTGATAGGATGTAACACATCAAGTCTGTCCGTGGGATTGTCCTATTGAGGTTATAATGACATTCAATTCTGTAGGAATAGGTTGCCCCCCACTACAGTGCCCCCCAGTTTCCTAATGGGGGTTGTCGCCATGCAGTCTGTGCATGCCACGGTCCCGTCATTTGGTTGTGTGCTGTTTTGCATCTGTGGTATTTGCTGTACTGTGTATGCATGTTGTGTGTTATCCTGCATCTGTGGCATCTTTGGTGCCTGCAAATACTGCTGCAAAGGCTCTTGCATTTTTGGTGCCTGTGTCATGGGCTGGTGTGTCTGTGGGTATGCGTTCAGTGTCTGTCCTTGTTGTGGTATCTGGTCCTGCATGTAATACTCATTCTGTTCCCCCTGGTATGCTGGCTGATATTGCATTCCCCCATTCTGTTCTGTCCCTCCCCTGCTTCTGCACACCCTTGAGATATGACCCATCTGACCACACACCCAACACTGGGGTGGCTCTCTCACCTGCCTTTGATACCCCCAGAAACCCCTCTGGACCCTGTTGCTTTTGTTGCCCATATCCTCTGAACCCCCCCCCCCCTGTGAATTCCCTGTGATTCTGCTGTCTCTGATGCCCATACCGATGTCCTCTAGGTGGCCTCCCTCTTCCTGAAAACACATGCTATGCACCCCCCACCCCATGACTCCACCTTCCGCGGGCAGTGGTTCATACTGCCTTTATGGTGTCCCTTTTCCTGCTGTGCTGGTCAATACTGGCCATTCCACGGCATATTTAGATAGCTTCTTCTATTTTAACTTTGCCTCCTCCTGCTTTCTTTCCTCACACTTTTTCCTTGCGTTCTCTTGCATTACTAACAAACTGGTGGGCACAACCTTTAGATAAACAGGGTTTTGCCCTAACTTATCAGAGTTTAACATACAAAATAGGCAAAACACATCTGTATCTGATTTATCTGCAACAAACCCTTCTCAGTCAATCAGTTGCCTATGGAGGATTAGGTTAACTGAAAGACACAAAGATAGAGTGATTTTCTTACTGAAACTGCCTATTTGGTGGCTATTACTAGAAAGCACTGGTGTGCCGCTTATCTAAAATGAGACAGTAAAAGAAAAGAGATCTTTCTAAAAACAAATTGTCCAGTGCTTTTACAGATGGTCCAAAAAGCTCTAGGCAAGTATTCAACCTGGTCCATCCTAGGCCACTGTCTCCCATGTGTGTGAGTACATAAGGAGAAAAAAAAGTTTAAAAGAGAAAACTCCTATGACGTGCACTCAGTAAGCTATTGTGGGTATGTAATAATTTAATAGCCTATAGTCTTACTGGGTAAACCTAGGGTTGCCTGGATTACAAAGAAAACCCCAAATGGTACGACAATGTTGCTTAGGTTAGCAACTCCTATTGGGAGATGAAAGAAGACAAAACACTCCTCCCTCTCTGCTCTTGGTTGCTGTTTCTTAGCAGGGAGTTTGGAGGATTAAAAAAAACATAGTGGTAGGTGGACCTTTGGCCTCCTATATGTAGCAACCACCCTCTACCAGTTTCAGTGGTGTGAGTGTTCATGTAACCACTTTCATCAGGACAGTATTCACAAGTTTCTGGTACTATGGAACATTGCATGGCCAGAAAATGATGCTATGTGGAGTATACATTACCACACTTCTGCCATAGACTGGAGAGGCTCGAGGAAGAGACCTGTAAGCAAAGAGAGCATAATACAGGGTCACTAATCTGTTGCAGCCCCAAATGAATTGACTCAAGGATATGCACTTTCATTGGAGCATTCGTGGAATGTACAATGTCTTTTTATAGAAACACCCAATTTTCAAGGAAACCAGATTTCAAAAAGGACCTTTTTTTATGAACGGTTTTGGATCCATTCGTAAAGTTATGTCTTAGTGTCCACATTGGGTGGGCGTATAATTGTACACTGTTACACGTTAGTTGGCTCTTTGGAGATCAGAGAAGGTATAGTTTTGTAAAGGAATGCACTGCCTCCTCGCAAATATGTCTAGGTTTAGTCTATATTCACCATTTAGTAGAGTAGTGCAAAGACAGAAAAACAGAGTACAATATCAGATACGGTGTGTTTGCATTCTGTGCTTGAATTCCTACAAACGTAATGTCTTATTTGCTAAAAAAAAAGCATTTGTCTGATGTTCAAGAAAGCATTTATCTGATGTTAAATGGGGCAAAGGAGAGTCATACGTGCCTAATAAGTAATATTCATATGTTTAATTAGGAACATTGAGGAAATGGTATTTATCTGAATGCGCATAGATAAAATAGATTATTTCGTGTTCCCAGACCTATGTGGACCGGGAGACGCGTGTGTTTTTTTCCTGCAGTGCCATTTTCATCAAAGGGACTGCGCTTGAAACAATGTGCACATATTAGGTTACTTATTTTGTCTTCCCATGCCTCTGTGAATATCCTTATAATCCTGCGCCATTGACATAAACCAGCGAGCACTTAGCAGCGCCTTTGCATCATAACCTTAGCGATGTGAAAAGAGTGTTCCCTTTTTCGACTTACTTGTTGTAGGGGTTACATGATCTCTTGCTTGTTCATATCTCTGTGTTGTTCCGTGAGTGACTGGAGCACTAAAGAGTTTGTTCAGCATGTTGTGGCTGTTATGGCAACCCATACACGTGATAAGAATCTCTTGCATTAACCTGCACTAATGTACTATTGTGAGCTGCATTTCTGACCAGGACTTTGCCTCCATCCACACCAACTTCATTAGTTGCCTTTGCACCTGTTCTGGCAACCCTTGGCATAATATGTGGTAGAATAATGGCACTGTTTTGTTCCAGGTTTCTTGCAGTTCAAGGCGCCAATGCTCTTGAATCATCTCAATGTGGTGTAAGGGATCTTTGTCTTCCCCCACTTGCGTGTCATAATCGCACTATTGTCTGATGTGTCTGGGTACTGAGTACATAGAGCTTGCCATATGGCCGCTCTGCAGTTAGCAAATGGCACACCATTGTGTGCTGTGTCCTAGGTGGTTACTCCTGGGTACCCTGCCCTTCTCCATACATCATCAGAGGCATCCCCCAGGATTGCCACAAGTAGCCAATTTACGTCTCCCACTGCTAATTTCTGTCGCACCGTCATCCTTTCCATTTCATATATCCATTTCCCCAGCATCCGTGGTTAACGAGGGTAGCCTACACCTCATGTTTACCTTTTCTATGGCCTTCCATGGTATGTATTGAGGTAGGCACCCTCCCCTTTCCAATAAGGGCAACAGTTTGAACCCAATCTCCCCATTCGCCCCTCGTGTCAGCCTGATCTGCCTATCTGGTCTTTTGGTGTCTTTAATGTCAGGACATGCCTTTGTCAGCTCCCCCTTCCTTTGCCCTGGAAGATCTGTAAGCCTCTGCACATATGGGATCAGGTCGTCCACACTGCGTGATGGGTCTCTGGACTGTTGTGATCTATGATCCATGTCACCTCTAGATCCCCCTGTGCATTTCCCTACTCATAATGTCATGCTTCTATCTGCACTTCTCCCCATCCATCGATGCCTGGGTGGCCCTCTACCCTCATCCTCACTTCCCTCTGCATCCATGTCTGAGTCGGTGTCCCCCATGTCACTGTTGAAATCATCTGTGAAGCTCAGCCTCCTGGAGGCTGTGTCCTTGCTCAGCTTCCCTTCAAAATTGATCAAGTTCCTGCTACCACTTCTCCCTGAGTACCCCGCGTCTGTCCTGTCAGATGGAGAGGCAGTCCTGTCCTGTGTGGTGCTGCTGTCTTGCTCCGTTCACTTACCTCCCCCCACTTTGTCATCGATCATGCCCATTCCCTACTTTTTCCTTATGACTCTCACTGTGTGCTGCTCCTCCTCCTTGCATTTGCGCTCTCTTACGAGTCACTCCATTTCCCACTTTCTCCATTCCCTTCTCATTAAAACTTGCTTATCCTTTTCATCTTCCTCCCTTTTCCTCTCTAGCTCTCTGAGCTCCCTCCATTTCCTCATCTCTCGCTGCTCCCATCCTTTCTCCTCTTCCCTTTCCTTGTCTCTTTGCGCTCTCTTGCATCCCTCTTCTTCTTCTCCTTTCTTTTTACTTCTTTCATTATCGCCACCCAGTGCGCCCAGTCTCACACTTCACTGCTCCCCTTATGACCCTCTATTGCTTTCCTCTACCCTACTGATTCTCCAGTTGTCTTCCCAGCCAATTTCAGAAGTAGCTACCCTCCTACCCATTTGTTCGATGATATACCCTCTAGCCCTCCTTGGTGCTTGTCTGTGTCTTGCCATCTGCTCCTCTCCCTCCTCCTTGCTGTATGGTAAAGGCTTGAATGTTGGATTTGTGCACCCGTCTGCCGCCATTAGCTCCCGTATAGGGTATAACCCCTGTGCTTCTGCTGCAGCCACTCTTGTTTGCAAGAGGACATGGTGGAACGGGGGCGGAGGGCACTGTGCCTGCTGTCTCCTGCTGGCCGAGCATCCATTGATGCCTCGCTACTTCCCCCTCATCCTCGTGAAACATTTTACCGAGTTGCAATACAGCCATACAATTGCCCAACTTCTCCATATAGGTGTCTTGTATGTGTGTCTGTAATTGTTGCTGCACATTTTTGGAGAAACGTCCGCATTGTGGCCATAGCTTAGTCAATTGACCTCTGTGCTTTTCGTCCATTCGGCGCTGTATTTACAAATTCTGTCCTTATATCATGGGAGGGCCTTACATAGGTGCTGTAGGAGCATATCCCCCCACACTTCCCTTGATACCTTGCTTTTATACTTACTTGACCTCAAGTCGAGGCTTTCAGCACTCCCGTTATTGCACAAGCACAATGAATATTTTCAACTCAGATTTATCAAATTCAAAAAAACCAGTTCTCAACAATTCTTCTCGAGCCTCTCTGGCCCCAAAACAACCTGACAGGCGTGCTCCATTTGCACCACCCTGCAGCAACTCTCTGCCTCCTCAGGCACACCCAATAATCTCACACATGTGCCTTACGCGCACCACCACCAAACAGCCTCTGTTGTCAATTTTAGGTTTCTCAATACCAACTTTTATAATTCCTCGTGCACTCTGAGTCCTATACCAAAACCTGATGGGTGACATCACCACTTCACTAACCAAGTGAATTCTAGAGATCACTTTCAATGCTCAGAATGCTAATGTCCCATTACACAAACATTTACACAACCCCAACATGAAACCACAGCTGTCTTCCTGCCTCCTAACAGGGGATACCAATATTTTTCATGTTCAATCTGTACCTAGAGCGTCGCCTTGGAGATAAAACGCCTCCTCGAGACCTAACCAGAAAACACCTTCCGCACACTAGCCCAGCTCCCTTTGCTAAGCCTTTACACAGGGATACCACCATCCATTTCCCAAGCTAAAAAGCCCAATTCACAGGGAATCCAATATACACATAACTTCTGTCACCTGTGCTCTTAAGTGCACACAATATGGGGGTTATTGCTTTGGATGCTTGTCAGTCGCAGGGACTGGGTTATGCCCAAGCAAGGTATATTGTCACAAAAATAGGAAGGGCATATCACCCACATATTTAAAAAGAGTGGCATATGTAATGCTCCTCAATGATTTATTGTACTGAATTTGTCTCCGCCAAGGAGAGCTACAGAAATAGCTGGTTACCACCTGTCAATGTCTACACAAAATCAATTCCTCAGATTGGTATTAATACAAATGTGCGCAACGATTAATGTTTGAAAGTGAGGAAGAACACAGAGGGGACATAGAAGTTTCTATCTGGCCCTACCTCTCTAAACCACTTTCCCCCAGTCTGCGCTGGTGGGCCACTTATCAAAAAGTGTATAGAATAAGGAGGTTCAAAAGATTGCTTCAATTTGCAATGTCTTTGTCAAAATGTTTAAACTATAGATGTTGAGTACCTAATCTCTTCATAGTCGTAACTGTGATGGTGTTTGAGACGTTGTCAGGTGTAGCCAAAGGGAGGGCTAATGTTAATCGTGTAACCATGGGCTGGGTGTGAGGCAACTAAAAACAGGGCGAAAACCCCATAGATATTTCGGCAATGCTTGCTTTATTAGCCTATACTGTGGCTGAGAGTGCCATGATATTATAATAGTTGTTACAATGAATATATGCATTAGCTGCAGTAATTGTGATACTGTTCCCTGAAATTCTCAACAGGGTCAGTCTGAATATCTCCATATAATTACTTCTTGGAAGCACTTCAAAGAAGCCTGAGCAACATGGGCATGGTACATGTGCAGATGACAATCGCAACCTAGACAGAAAACAGTCCTGGAGAAGGTGGCATAAATAAATACGCACACTGAAACCGAGGCAGTGGACAGGGTTCTGCTGCATTACTCATTTTTCAGCACCAGGGAGATCCTCTAATAAACAGATCTTCCCTCAATTGCTGAGTCTTCATAACAATTAATTTTTAACTTTCCCATCAGGAGGGCTTTTTTTTATGATGGCACACTCAGCCACAACACAGGCTAATAAAGCAATCATTGCCATACCATCTGTGGGGTTTTTGACCTGTTTTAGTTGCCTCATACCCAGCTCATGGTTACACAATTAACATTAGCCCTCCCTTGGCCTACACCTGCCAAAGTCTCAAACACTGTCACAGTTACAAGAAGACTATCAAGAGATTAGATACTCAACATCTATAATTTAAATATATTGACATCACAAATTGAAGCAATCTTTTGAACCTCCTTATCTATCTGCTTTTAGATAAGTGGCCCACTAGCCCTTCCTAGGTAAAGTGGTTTAGAGAGGTAGGACCAGATAGAAACTTCTCTGTCCCCTCTGTGTTCTTCCTCCCTTCTAAACATGAATCGTTGTACACATTTGTATAAATACCAATCTGAGGCATTGATTTTGTGTAGAAATTGACAGGTGGTAACCAGCTTATTCTCTACCTCTCCTTGGCGGAGACAAATTCAGTACAATAAATCACTGAGGAGCATTACATATGCCACTCCTTTTAAATGCATTATCTGTGACCTTAGGTCAATAGTCTAGGTTATTCACTAGAACCTTTTCCCTCAAGATGAAATGTTCCCTAACCAAAGAAATGACATCTACCTCTGATTCTTTCCCTACTAAGCTTCATAATACTCTGCACTATTAAATAATATTCAACAATATTTCAAAGATACTGAACAACACTTGTTACCACCCTGCAGCCACCATTACCTTCCCACTCCCCTTAGTTGCTGTGGGGCTGAGTCAATACTTGCACTCCGTGATTCACTGACACTGTTAGGCTACTGACTCCCCCAAAGCTGCCATGTCACCCTTCTGGTCTGCTGGACTCCTCACAGTCCACAGGAAGGATTTGTCCAAGCTGGCTCGTGACGGCCCTTGTACGCGGGTGCACTCCCTGCCAGACTTGATTTCCACAAGGCGCCTGCATCGCTCCGGGCGCTGCAGCGGAAGAGGTAGCTAATACTGAATGGACATAGTAAACCATCCCTTTGTTACCAACTTGTTGGTTAAGTATGATGTGCCAGAGGTCTGTGGGTTACTACGAGCTTACCTGTTCAGCTCCCAGGGGCCCAACAACCCTCCCCCAGTAACAAACGGAGGACTCAGCAAGGGCAAGTTAGAACTGTTGTTTTTAATAAAAACTGACAAGGATCATACAGGACATTAAAAAATCTCCACAGTCAATGCTCCCAAACCTGTGTCAGGCCATTTAGTTGCAAAGTAATGCCACAAAATGCACCCTTCCCCCGAAATACCTATCCCACTTTCTGATTGGGTGATTGGAGTGGAATACCATATAAATTGCCCATATGGATCTTAGTTGATTGGCCATCTCATGTCAGGTGGCTAGCCTGCCCTTGTCCAATAAACTATCTATTACATTGTTGCAGGGTCACAGGACTACCATTGGCCCTTGCTCTCTGCAATGCACCTCTGGATGTCTGTCCCCTGATTGGCTGGCACTGGTCTCCCCAGGCCTGGAACCCAGCTCTGCTCTCAGCACTCTGTGCACCTCTTCAAGGTGATGAGAATTACTATGTATTCCCATTGTATCTGTTAGCAATACCACTTTTGCCTGTGAGAGTGCCTTCAACATTTCAAAGTTATTGACAAGTTCATGTGTCATTCATATCTCTGTTCCTGAGAACTGTTCATCTTCAGACCGCGGGAGAATGACCATTGTCTAGCTCGACCACATCACGTGGTTGTGGACCACAAAATCAAGCTCTTCTGGTCTTCAATTTATGAGGATTTACTCAATTTTTCTGCAGATGGGCCCTTGTCCTTTTAGGTCTGGAATGCGTTGCTTGTCTCTGACCTTGGCTGTGAGCCCTGGCCTGCTGTTCTGTGCTGCCTGGTTCTGCTTTCCCTCGTTTCTTGTCCTGCGGTTTGTGGCCTTATGTGAACCTTGTTATACTTAAACTATGATTTCTACATATCTATACCACGCTAGGTTTTCGATAGGTTAGTCGTATTGGGTCCTTCCAGGCTCCTTATGTGATCCTGTAGTTCCATAAGGTTAGTTGCCATAAGGATCTGCATGCTTGTGTTCGGCATCTCTTTGTTGCCTTGCATTCAGTGTTTCCGCAATTGGCTAATGATAAAAATAATAAAAGCTTTTGACAGTAGGTATATGTATCTGTCCTATCTACAGTGCAAGCATGTTCTTCGTGTATTCACGTGTGTTTGTGAAATTTGTGCATGGCTGCATGTGTACTTCGTGACTAACGTGGCTATGTCTTGGTGTCACTAATGACGTCAGCACATCTCGGCCTCACTCGATGTTATCTATCGAGGCATTTGGGTCCATGACCAATGTTGAAGCACTGTATCCATAACGACATTCACTGGATAAGTTTTGAATGGCTGTCTGAGAAAATATCTCACCGCATACGTGTCAGTCACAGGTCCTCCTGTGTGCTGTCCGAATAGTGAGTGACTTTGTGCGTTTTTGACTCTCCAGGCCATCAGGTTCCAGGGACCCGCTCTTCAGGCCCCTGGTGTTGTCAAAACTTGATATCAGAAATTGACATGGATATGTCCATCTGACTAATTAGAATAAGTGGAAGATGGATAAATGGAAGATGGATAAATTGCTATGAGTTGTGCCTATTTAAGTGGCATTTCACACATTTTGCTGCACATTTAAAAATAATGTTTGTGCATTATCAACTGGGTATGCTCACACTGAGACCCAGCCGTTCTCTTTTAGTCAGCCCTCAGACCCCATTGGGGTGGCAGATTTCTCATCACATCCATAAATACATTGTCGCTTGAACCCTACATGCCGCACATCTCTGGGCCCCATGACTGATGCATGTGGTCATAACTCATGTGGTCTGCACTCTTGCTCACTACACATGGCCTTGCCACCTGCTGGCCTACATGGTCCAGCTCTCATTTCTGCAATGACCCTTGTCTTTTCCCATATTAACCTCTCTGTGGAAGTTCCACTTGGTAGGTCCTCACACTTGGTTGGCTTCCCTAGGGGTGCTTACCAGACCTTTTCTAACCTACTGAACCTTCTAGGGGTTCCTCACAGATGCTTCCTCAGGCTTTATCTACATCAAGCTGCATCTGCTGCCCACTATGTGCGTCACATAATTTGTCCCAGGGAGGAGCTCCATAGGTTCCTTCTGCATTGTCCCGTTGCTCTCATAAGTGACAATGTACATGAACAGTTATATTGCTAGTCGGTTCCAGCTATTACTAATTGCCTTGGTTTGTGTGCCGTTTCGGTAGAAAAGGTTAAAAAAAAAAAAGCTGAGTGCACATTTGGTGTGCATTCCACATGGTAGAAAAGACCGAAGCCCATAATACCGAACAAGGGAGCGGGGTCTGCTGGGGTGTCCCCTGCTCCCCTAGTTTGGTATTATGGGCCGTGGGAGTTGCGGGGGTGTCCCCTGCATACATTCAATGCACAGCAGGGGACAATCAACTCAGATCCCTAAAGCTCGGGTTACAAAATGTGAACAAGTGGGCTTTGCAATTTTGTAACTCGAGCTTTAGGGATAGAGGTTTTTCAACATAGATACCTCATAAGCTTGTACAGTTTTCCACCCCGACCTTTCTGGCAGTTTCCGGGTGCTCGTCTTTGCTCTGTTCTGGGGCTGCCTGGCCATTATGCCCCTCTTGGTAGTAGGTGCGTTTGAGGCCATGTTTCAGATCACTGTCCTGTCAAAGTTTGTGTTAGCCATTTCCATCCTTACTTGGTTCTTGAGGTCTGCCATTTCGCTGGGCACACGCTGAGGTGCATCATTACTTTGGACTCACTCCTTCATCTGTTGTGTAGCCCCCACGGTCATTAGGGATTCACCATTACTTTATCTTGGGAAACTCACCTCTCTGTACCAGGTGTTGCTAGCATGATTTCTCCTTAGGGATGGTGTTGCACTCTACAGGTTTTACAGGGGCTCATTAGTCATGTTCACGACATAATCTCCTGCATGTTCATTCCAACTATAGCTGAGGGTGAAGCCTACATCCTGGGCTTTAAAAAGACAGGGGTGAAGACTTCAGTTTAGCCAACTGACTAAAAGCAGATGCAGTTGGCTCGATGCTACGCTTAATATAAGCCAAAAAGTGGTTCGATGACAGATGTCAAAACACATTTTCTTCCTGCACCCCAATCCTTGTGCTGTCAGGTACTTTATATATGGTTCATGGTTACAAACATTTTAATGTCAGGATGAGGTTTTCAAAACATGACAATAATATCAAACCCGTAGCACGTTATGTGTCTTACGGTTCAAGCATATACCACTTTTTTTTTATCACAGACATAGTTGTCATATATAAAGATGTATGATTATTCTTTTGTTCCCAAAATGCACCTTTATTTTATGAAAAGTAGCCAGGGAACCTCATTGATGCTATTTCCCCCTTCCACAATGTAAAAGGGTGTTCCAGAAAAGTACAGTAGGAATATAGCTCAATGTCCATTTTGGAACCTTCTATCAGAGAATATGTATATGGTTATTTTAGGTTTTGATACATTTATTTGATTCATTAATAAAGCACACAACAGCCCATGGTCATAGAGCACTGTTACAGTAGAATGCTTGCAAAAATTAAAGTCCTCTGCTCAGTAAGGACATTGTAACACTCTTATTATGATTCAAAAGAAATGAACATTGTACATTTTTAAAGTTAACCACTTCACAATGTAAGTACAATTTAAAAAAAATCCCTTTTGCATAGATTCTTTTGCACACAAAAAAAAGTACACAACACCTGCCTCTCAACACAGATTAAGGAATCCATTTTTTTCTCGTCCCGCCGCTATCAGCAACTGCTAGATTCCGTCTAGAAAAGGTGCACTGTGACTCTTGGGCAGTCCGAAACGTAGAGGGGAGAGACAGGAAACAAACAGACAAGAGAGAGTGCAAGTTAGCTGGTTCATTACAATTTCATAACATATCAAAGAACGTGCTTTAAAATGTGCCAAATTGCAAACATCCATGCCTCCTGTGACGATTCTCCGTTATGGTGTGACACTGGCTCCCGTGTTACCCTCCCTGTGTCTGCGTCTACTGTCTGTGGACTGGCGCACTGATTGGAATTCTAAGCTCCCAACCACGCCAGGACTTGTCAGGCGGCTCCAGGGTGGTGGCCAAACTCCCCACAAAATGTTGGTTATTCTCATTTCGAACGGTCTGTCTAGTCCAAGGTATCCTCAGTAGACCCCTCATCCGGTGACGGGGGGGGGGGGGGGGCAGACGTTCCTGTGAGAGCTTCCTGAGAAGGTCAGGGTGTGACTGACAGGCGGGCGCTGTCTGTCTGCCCCGCGACGTGTGAGGGATTAAAAATGACGTGTGTGCTAGTGTAGCTGAGAGGCAGAACCAGCTTCAAGCAACACTGACTACTTCGAACCCACGAGGAGCTCCTTCCCATATGAGATAGAGGCGGGGCACTTCCCCTGTTTTCAAACATCGAAATCTCTTTTTGAATAGGATCTTGAGTGGTCTGTATAATTAAACCAAAAAAGTGATCCCACGCAGCCCAGGGGTTAACCCATTTGCATGCAAGGTGTACCTGCAAGCATCCCATTCTGTCGCATTATATTTAAAGGGGATGTCAGGCTAACAGACCCACACCATCCACACAGTCACTAGCAATGAGGATTCCTTAAAGGCTTTTTGTTTAATGATGTTGGGCTGGGCATTGTGAGGGAACCATTTTATCTGGTTACATTCCACTTGTTTGTGATGTCACAGAGAGGGCATTTTATATTGTCGCACCATTGTGTGATGTTAGAGACAGAATTTAGCCCTGCCGGTTTATGCGGTCATGTCACAGACTATTCGTGTGCCATTGCACGCTAAGTTTGATCATTCATTCAAACATTTACACACGCTTCAGACTGCGATATCACAGAGATATAAAGTTGCTATTTAATTGCACTGTCTGGAATATCTTAGGGAGATAATACTTTGATCATCCCCTCGTTGTGGTGCAAGGCCGGTAAAACCCTGTCAACCCCAGCCTAAGGTGAGGGCATAGGCCCAATCTCACACGTGTACGTCCCCCACGAATGCAGGGGTGATTGCTGTAATGTTGGGTGTCCTGACCCACGTTTAAGCTATCATGCTGCAACATTTGGTGCGGTGGGCTTAGAAAATTCAAGATGGCGGAAAACCCACATGTGCGCTGAAATCCAGGAAAGCTGCGCAGTTTGTGCGCACACTAAAATGGTTGCCTCACTTGCCACCCACCAGTGCGAGAATGAAAGGCTGGGTTGCCATGAGGGAAATGGGTTGCCAAAGGAAAAACAGTAGCGCCGGTTAGCTTCAAAGCGCTTTAAAACCACCATTGGACTACCCGCACAGTAGTCTGAAACCATTGGGAGTGGCAATGCTGATTGCCAAAAGCAAACCCATAACTGTTGGGAATTCATTTTCTTAAATCCCAAAAATGGGTGCAGTACCAGTACTCACCACTATCCAAAAGCCGGCAGTTTAAAACCACCCTGTGTTTCTCTGAAGGCAGGCTCAAACTGTCTATTTCAAACATTGCAACACATCTAAAAACTCACTGGACACCAGCAGACATTTGGTAGAATGGAGTGTTGTGTGCCTACAAAATCTGGGAAATGAAGAGCCCAAAACAATGCTTATAACAAAACTGCTATGGAGTCAGCAGTTTAAGTTGCACTGGATTTAAAGACACTAAAATCGAAAATGTTTAGATTAAATGAGTGAGCTATGTTTGGTGTCACATGCCTTTGTAACTGTTTAAATGTCATAGTTTTAAACTTAGAATCAGCCTTCTAGCTGCATATGTAAAAATGTTTAGTTTTATTTGAATGCAGAAACTGGGGAACAAAAAGTGACATTTTATCTGAAACCCGGCTTAAGGAACTGAATTCTGCCTGGCAACTACCCCCATCAGGAGGGAAATTTGAGTCACCACTGTGTTCCCAGGCCAACCTTCCTTTTGCTGCCCACACTAAGGATATGCCATCTATCTGATAATTGAATTATCTGTGCTCTGCAAGAGAGTGAACAAAGCCCTCTTCACTCAGGCAAAGGTTTTTATTACCGCAGTCGTAAATTGTAGCTTCCTCTTGGCAGGAGCTGGGAGGAGCACTGCCTGTGAGAGCAAGCTGGCTTGGCAGAAACTGGAAAGACTGGTTTCTATACCATGTGACCTGGGAAACCACACCCCTTTGGAGCCAGAACATAACTTTAAAAAGATGAATAACTCATAGAGCGGACATGTGAAAATTTTATAAATGATACCATAACTCTTGTGATTTTTCTGCCCACATTTTAAGAGGTTTTTCGACCCGGTGGCATGTTCAGGGGGGTTTTAGCGGAAAAGTGGATATTACTCTAAATGTATGCATGTTAAAAATCTGAAACTTCATCAGTTAATGTCCCTACTCCCTGCACACATGTATGTAAAGTTGGGTCAATGTCAGAAATTGCAAAATCAGTTAAAAAGTGAAATATGTGCCATTTCTGAATGCAAGCTCCCAGGAAGAGCAGAGTTTGAACAGGGTATACCTCCTGTAATGCATGATGGGTGCATATGATTTTAAAACAATATGTACCTCTGCAAATATGTATTTGTTTCAAATCTAGATTTGTGTGTAAATTGACAGGAGGAGTGGACTTTCTGCAGGCTGTAAAATGACATCACTCTGACTCACAGTTCATTCCCCAATCAAATGATAAATTGAAGTTTGACCAATTAGAAGCTGAGAGAGAGGTAGGGTCAGTGATGCTAGAACACACCCACATTCTAAACACATAAAAGCAGACAGACAGGACAGATAGGGGACTTTCCAAATCCATCTGCAGCGGGACGCTCTGCCGGAAAAATCCATACTTACCTCCATCAACCTCCAGAAAGCCAAACTAGAGACTTCAATCTATCCAGAACTAAGAGAACCAGAGAGAAAGCAGTGCTGTACCCAGAGAGACCCAGACCAGCAGAGAGAGCTGACCCAGATCACTGTGAAGTGCAGAGGCCAGACCAGACCAGACCAGAGTCCAGTCTAAAACCCTGACCAGATCCGTGGCGAGGCCCATTTCACTCAAGAATATAGTGTGAGTACCTAGAAAACTGTGCAGAACCAATCTCTTAGTTAAAATAATATAATTCAATTCTATTTTAATCTAAGTAGAACTGTCTCCTAACTGTCACCTGTCACTTGTAAAGCTGTCACCTGTGATTTGCTAGTTGCAAGCTGCACTTGTCATTTTGAGCTTTTGAAATTTGCAAACCCAAAAACGACCTTTATTAAATCGCTCATATCTCCGCGACCGTTTGGGCTAGAGACTTGCAGTAACTTTCCTCTGATAGCTTAGAATCGTAGCTTTGAACCGCACCAGGAACCGCATTCCTACCCCTTATAGTTTTACCGCATTCGCGGAACACGCATCCGCGAATTTTACCGCGATTTGCAATTTCTTCACATGTAAAAACTGCTGCTGCTTGCCTTCCATTTGCCAGAAATTCGTTTAACCTGCTAACTATCCCTGCCTCATTGCTAGTGTGAGCCTGGACTAATATTAACTAGATACCACTCACCCTGAACCTCTGACAGGGAATTAAAAGCATTTTTAGCATATTTTTAATTCATTGCCAGCACATATCAAAGCATTTGGGCCTGTGTTTTCAAAACTCCTATCTGTGTTTTAAACTTCTGTTGTCTAAGCTTGGGGGGGATTGAACTGATTACATTGATTGCATTTTTGAGAACTGCGTGCTTTCCTCCCATTCCCTTGCATTGCAGAAAAGAGGGGGGGAGTGAATAGCCAGAGAAAAGTGATTACATTGTTTTGTTGAAATCATGTTGAGTATTTTCTATACTGCATTTCATTCATTCAACCTTGCATTTCCTTGAACCCTATAAAGCATTTTCTACCACATTATACTTTTGTACCTATTTACCAGTGTGCTACCTTATTCATTTCATCTCAACTCCTTAGTAATTATAAAGAAGTGTGCTAGTGCCAGATTCTCTGTTGTTAATCTGTATCATATCAGATCAAGTGTGATATTCAATTATTAATTTATTATAAAGTGTCATATATATATCTATTGTTTAAATTATCAAATAAACCCTTTTAACTTGCAAAACAGAACTACTTCTTGGCTCAGTGGGGTCAGGGGGATTCCAAGAGAGGGGTGTTATATAGGGGTAGTCATCCAGAACGCATGAACTGGACCTAAAGATATATCAATAAGGGTTTTCATTCAGTATTCTAGACTAGGCGTTAACTTAGCTGTAGTGCTGAATTGAATCCTCTTACAGTAATCACTGGCGCCTCTCAACTATTTGGAAGCCTTTAGGGCAGGGCTGAAGTGTGCCATATGCCTGATTTTAAAGGCGACATTTAATAACACTCCTAAAGCAGATGTAGTCAATGATGTAGAAGCAGTTCCTAAATCTGCCTTTATTTGCGGTGTGTACTTCTGGTGGCTAGAGCATTATGTACCTTTTAGCAGTCTCAACGCCCTAGAACGATGCCAAGTGTGGATGTTTCCTCAACAATATATACTAACACTGGCCCCTTCATGCTGCCTGTTCCATAATGTGCACCCTGTGGCTTGCCACCACTGCCCCCTATTAAGGTGTGCTCAAAGAAAATTATGGAAACAATCACTTCAATATCATTCTTTAACCGATCCAAATCGATACCACAGTTTTTACACATTTCTTCACCATCAAAACAACACGTTTGTTTATACAACGTCAATCACCACCTTAGTGGTTTACGATACCAAGACATTGGGCCTCATTTCAAGTTGGCCGGTAAAGGATACCGGGCACCGGTAAGGAGACCGGAACCGGTAATCCCTTACCGCCCTACTACAAGGTCCCTTAGCGGGTCCCTCCTGGTCTGACCTGGCGTTATGGACGGGACCCGTTAAGGGACCATGGCGCAAATAACGGGCTTGACATGCGCCGGCCGTTATTTATACCCTCCACATTCCCATTGAGCCATATGGGGGCTCAAATGGGAATGGGGAATGGCATTTTCAATGGGGACTTACTGGTCCCGCAAAGGTCGGACTACACCGGTAAGTCCCCATTGAACTAGACCGGTGCCTGACCCGTTATTGGTGGCAGTCATGGCGCAAATTGCGCCATGACTACCACCAACCTCGGAATAAGGCCCATTGTCCGATAAATAGGGGCCGTTTGACCCTGGCCAGAGATACCTATGCAATAGTTTGGAGCAAGAGTAGTAAGGTTAAACAAAACAATAGAGACAGGAATAATGATGTGAACAGATACACTGAGTCACAAAGGGATGAGCACAATGGAGATGAGGAAGAGGTGGTGTCAGCATTTGCATATCTATGAGTAATGTGCAATGTTGGAAAAATAGGCATGATGAAAGAAAATGAAAATGTGCTTCTTCACAGAAACAAGTATTTTCCCACAAAGACAGTTTTCCAAACTTCAGAGAGAAATGTTTGGGAAATTAGTGAAGCCTGGATGTGTGATGGACCCAAGAAGTAGTTGGAAACTCCCTATTAATAATAGCACAATGGAACATATACCACCTCAAGACACATATGTCTACACTAAATTTCCTTAAGCACCACAAGAACCTACCACAGATGCAGCAACTTAACACTATTCAACCACCCTTTACACCCCTGTGCCAGTCGCTACTGACAATCACGCACAATTCACATTACCAACATGAAGCACACATTAATCACTACTACAGATAACTTGCAAAATACCTAAAATGTGCATACCACACAGCTCCCTACCTTTTCAGATCTGGACATATTAACACTGAAATAAGCAAATCTTGCCCTGTCACTTTTTCTACGTTAGTGTACTACCTCACAACTTGCCTTTGCCTGGTGCTGAAGTGCCAAACGACCATAACATGGCTATATTTGGGCTATGCGAGAGAAAATACTAACATATTTACATTGCAAAAAGTTTCTCATTGTACTATGGGGAAGAGCTGTGCATGTCCAAGCTAATCTAGTTACTGGCAGCATCGGCAGAGAAATTGAATGTTGGTTCTACCGCAGCCAGTCCACTAGAGTAGACTCTCTGGTGCCCTGACTGACGGGTGAGACTATGTATCCACCTGCCAAATGAAGTGGTAGGAGTCAAGGCAGGCTCAGTGCTACAAAATGCAAGTCTAGACAACAGCCCGTGGGACCGCTAGCAAAGGAGCAGAAGGGGGCATTATTTGTATCCTTAACCATTAAATCTGACTCATTGCAATGCAGGCTTTTTATTAATCCATTCTAGTTACTCCTAATGTTTGTAATGTTTGCAGATAAGACACAGTGACATTAAATGATTTTCCCGGGATCAGAGACTTTGGTAAAGTGGTGAAGGCAAGATATTAACATGTTCTGTCACTTAGTCACTTGACCACAAACACACAGGACTCCAGTTAGTACATATAATTAGGCTTTGGCTTGTAATACCTACAATACAATTGTGTTATTTGGGGCTTTCTCTCTACATGTAACATATTTCAAAGTGTCTCCGCCAACCACATAGAAAGCAGATTGGCACACAGGAACTAGGCACTTCTGACCTGCACCCATCAACACCACAGGCATCTGCCTCTCCCACTGCCCCTCTAATGACCCCCCACACCTCCATGTTTCCTTTTTTCTCACCGAGCAATTAGCAGCACGGCCACCTATAGGAGCAGAAGGCCACTATACAGACCACTTACCTTACAGAGAATGCTTACAAAGTATACAAATCACATACAATTCCTTGTAGACATATGTTAAGCCAAATGAGAATGCTTGTCGCCTTTTCTGAATCCTGAATGGAGGACTAAGGCGGTCATGTTCTTTTTGATGCGAGTCACAAAAAAGTAACACTATATGTTTACTGCTGTTTTATTTCCAATCCACCTTACTTTGCTACATTTGTATGGCAAAGTTGGGGAGCAGAGCGGACATAACATGTCCCCCTCCACCATACAAATGAATGTGCATGAACGAGAGCATGGATTTTCATGCTGGCCTTAATGTAATCGTTTCATATGGAATCTGCCTGAAATAACTACTTGGAAAAAGAAGGTGGACTCCATAGGAAGCCACTGTAAATTGTGCCTCAAGGTGTAATTTGCATGCAGCATTTTCAGGTTTCCAATAACACAGAGGAAAGATGAAGAGTAAAGGCCACCTCCCCTCTGTTTTATTCTTCAGTTTTCCAAGACGTAGTGGAAAGGAGGACTTTTTCACAGAGAGGACATTTGCCACAAAGGCAGAGCTAACCCATTAAAATTGCAAGTATTGCAAGTGTGAACAGTCTCCTCTGTTTTGTACCACAATACGTTATGCACTTAGACTAATATATCTGCTTAATTGTTTAGCACAAATATACCGATTGAGGTTAAGTGTGAATAAACAATGAATATTATCAGAGCTCTCAAGTTTCCCATGGCCATGCCTGAGAAGGCCACCCGTCCTGTTTTTTCATTGTGGATTCTGGAACTTGTAGTTTTTTATTCCCCATTTGAAATTTAGGAAAACTACAAGTCCTAGAATTCTAAACAAAAATAGGAATGAATGGTCTTCTCATGCATGACCACAGGAAACCTGAGAACTCTCTATTGTAAAAAAAAGCTAAAAAAAATGTGTGTGTAAAAATAGCAGCGGTCATGGATAAACACTATATTTTACAAAATGCTATTTTCGCTTTGACTCACATTGGGCCTCATTACGAGTTTGGAGGTAGCCATGCCGCCATTTGCTTCATGGCTGCCTCCAAACTCGGGTCCGGGTTCCTTGAATGAGGAATTACAGGCCATTCCAACCTTGGAGGACCTGGTAATTCCTCATTCAATTTACCCATCTCCATTCCCATTTGAGCCCCCATAGGGCTCAATGGGAATGGGGAGGGAGTTAACATCGGGCCTGTTAATAACGGGTCCGTTATTAGCTCCCTGGTCGCCTCGCGGGACACACAAAGGATGTCTGGTCTAACCAGACGTCCAGAGCGGGTACCGCGAGAGAACCTCGTAACAGGGCAGAATGGGTTTAACGGCACCAGCACCATTACCGGCGCCGTTAAACCCATTCCGCCAGGGTCTTAATGAGGCCCATTGTCTTAAAAGAAGGCTTGTGTTTGCTTCTACTTGTCTCCTGCAGACCGTCAAATGAAAGGGGCTGTGCGAGGCTTACTGAACTGAAAGAGTGCCCAAATAAAAGATGTAATGCATATTGCAGGTGTTGCACCTGGAGAGCCGCTAGTGGCTGCAATCGCACCAGAGCTCCCTCTGACGTTCAAATACTTTTAAAGGTTTTTTTTTAATGGGAGAAGGGCATGGGCATATGAAATGGGGGGTACAGAGGGGGTAAGCCCCCACAATTCTAGGCATGGGGGATACAATATGGTTTATCCCCTCACAATCTGCAGCAGTGGGAAAGAAGGGCTCTTTATTTTTTCAATTGTGGTGCAGGGCAACATTTTGGAAATGTGCCTTTCTTATTCCAAATGCTTGAAATGTATACAGATACTGCTTACCTTCCAATTACCTGCTCAGTAAGTTCACTTTATCAGTAGAATAGGGGATGAGTGGGTGTACGGCTGTCACAACCCCTCCCACCTTATGCAGAGCAAATCCCAGACATACATGATAATCTATAGAGCATCTTTTCAAAGACAGTGAAAAGATTTGAGTATTAATTCCACAAAGTAACATTTACCTTGTATAGTTCAAAGTAAAACAAGTATTAATATACAAATAAAATGTATGTAACTTTGTAATTAATGTAAGACTTTGTAATTAAATATTTCTATGCAAATGCAAAAAGTCACCTTCTAATAAACAGAGTTTAGCAGGGCATTCAACCACTGAGGTTTCCTTCTCCAACTAGGAGAAATATTAAATCATTATTTGCTCATGGGATAGTATAGTCGGACATTGGGCCAGATTGTCAAAAAGCAGCGCAAATGAAAGGAGCGCAGCAAGTGAACTCCATTTCATTTTGCTGCTTTCAGAATTGCTCAGATCACCTTATTCACAAAGTGACCTGAGCATTTTTGTTGAGCCCCCTTGCATACATTAGCAGGCTCCCAACACTAATGTATGACAGGTTCTCAGCAACCATGTGATTACTGCACGTGTATTTCACCAAGACGGGCCATCTTTGCAAAATGCCAGGAAGAAAAAAAAGTATTTCCATTCCTGTTTGGGGGATGGAAAAAGTATGTTATGTTAAGTTATTTGTACAGCGTACTGCTGCCATTTCCATGGTCTCCAGGGGCTCTCGTGGATACGTACGGTAAAGTGGGGGTGGGTTGATGCATGTTGAACCAGGAGTAACTATAGTCTGTGCATGTGTGCTTTCTGGGCACGTTTTGGTGTGTACATTGAATGCTTAGATTAGTATTGTAGAAAGTATTGTGTAGGGTACTGTTAGCTGTCACTGGGGTGGGTAATTATCTTGAGGAGCTGGGTGTTGTCCAGGGGATATTTGGTTTCCTGAGTCCTCCTGATCCATTATGCAAACTTGTGTGCATATTTCTTGAAACATTGGTCTGAGAATTGCAGAGGGTTCAATTGCAGTGGTCCTCCTGGTTCTGTCCTTTGGGGCTAGAGTTTGAATGCCTTTCTGGATGTGATTTGGACACTGCAATGGCGTTGAAAGAGCCTGCCCATGGTTTGAACATTGTATGAGGTTGAAATGGCCTGGCCATGAGCGTGATCGTTGTATAATTGTTGTTTATCTTTTTATATCTCAGTGAGCTGAATAACCAAGTTTTAAGCCATTTCCAGAAGTTTAGGTGGTCTTCCGTCATCCTCATTTCCTTCGGGATCGAGTTCCATAGTTTGGCTATGAGAATGGAGAAAACAGTTTATCTGAGTTTACTTTCTCATAGTGTCTGTTTCTTTTTGGAGATCAGTGCTAGAACTTAAGGTTCTTCTGGTTTGCTATTGGGTGATTTTTGCCCAGAGACTTCCATGTCATGGGGTCGGGAGAGCCATCGAACTTAAAAAAGAAATAGTTTCTTTTTGAAGTTACTCTGCCTTTAAGGAGACATTATTTCTGTTCGGAAATAATTTCTTCATAAAGGCAGAGTGTCTCCAAAAAGAAACTTTCTCTTTGAAGTCCAAGTGCCTCCTCTGCCCCCCAGACACATGGCATTGGGGCCCCCTACACCACAGGGGATGCGGTGCTGCCCGCTATGCCAGTGATTGGGTGAATTTTGTGCTGCTCATTGGAGATCTGGTTTCTGCTAGGGTGTTGTTAGTGGTCCTCCTGGATGCCTCTAAGGCTTGCTGGATTAAACGTATTTTTACTGTAAGGTGGTCTGGAACACTCTCACATAACATTTGTGAGGTGACAGTGTTACTGCATGAGGTTGGGTTTTATAAATCCTTGATCATTATATAAATTTCCATTTGGGGGGTTGTTTCCGATCGGATTCTCACAGAGTAATGTGCATTGTATAGATACATTTGTATTTGGTAGTTATTTCTGTCCAGTTTGTATTTGTTCTTCACGTCGTTTCTAGTTTACGGGTTATCCTCTTGAGTTCTCAGAGTTCCTCTGGGAACCACCTGGCCACTGCTTTGTTTCGGTATGGGTTTGAACGTTTTTAAGGGTGCTAAATGGTCTACTCCATCTGTGATCCAGGTGTGAAGGTTCTTTTCAACAGTGTCTGGTGCTGTTTCATGTAGTTGAGAGGAATCGGGTTTGGTGGTTCCTAGTATTTGGGTTAGTGTTTCTGGATCAAACCTTTTCCATTTTCTTTTGTTTGTCATTGATTGCTTTATGTTTGTGGGTATTGTACGGGTTGGGATTCGAATGGTGGATGGGTTCATATGATGGTCTCTCCATCTCTCCGGATGGTTGGTACCAGTGGGGCAGTAGCGCAGAGTCCATCCCTGAAGAATATTGCATCAAAGGTGTGTCCAGCTCTGTGGGTGGGTCTGTTCACCATTTGTTTGAGATGGAGAATATCCAGGAGTGCGCCGATTGAGTTTTGGTTTGGTTTTCTTTTTCAAACCAAATGTAGAAATCTCCCAGAATGATTATGTTGTCATGATTTATGACTATGCTGGCTATGGGATCAGTGAATTTGGGGGCAAAGTTAGGGTTGTGGTGGACAGTCTCGGGCTAAGAAGGAAGAGTAGGTTGGATTGTTCGCTGAGTTTAAGGTTGACTACGAGTGATTTGCAGTTTTCTATGTCTGTTGAAGGTAAATATGTTGAGCTGATTTGATTTTTGTTTGCTAATGCTATTCCTCCTCCTCATCTGCCTTCTCGGTTAGATTTTATTAGTTTATAGTTGCCGGTTATGGCGGCGTGAGCGATTACTTTATAATTTTCTGATAGCAATGCTTCTCTGAGGAAAAGGGCGTCAATGCGCCTTCGCTAACAAGGTTCATACATTTCTGTTTGGTGTTTTGCCATAGATCATATGTTAAGCAGGCTGCAGTGAAGCATGTGTGCTTTGGATGACTCTTTGTTGGATGCTTTTCCTGGCGGTCCAGTGGGGGTGAGGTGTGTGCCTTGTCTACCAGTTTGCTGGGGTGTGGATGTTTCTTTTTGTTTGTCTAGATCCTCTGTGCCTTTGTTGAGGAGTTCCAGGGCTCTCACTTTAAAATAAACAATCATGACAGAGTGAGAAATGACCCTGTTATGACTTGCGCCTCCCCATTGCGCCTTCTTCCAAAGGCGGAGAAGGATGGCTCTCATTTCAGGGCATTTAAATACCCTGAAATTCCTCTTAATTGCACAAATGCACAAAGGGGGGAAAAGGGCATCTGAATGAATGCAACTAGGTTGTGCTCATTCAGATGACCTTTGCGAATTGGGCTTCTCCTTTTTTTGGCACATTTTTCTAATGATCCATCCTTGGGCTTGTGCCACCTATAAGCCAAAACTATTGCATTAGAGTACAGCTAGGGAGAAATGGCATATGAGTAGGGAAACAAAGGTTGTAAGTGCTGTTTTCCCAGTTAGGAGGTAGTGCCAGATTCCATTATGTCCATTTAGCAAAGAGGTTCCTGGCTATATTATGCCCATTTAGCATAGCAGTGCAAGGTTCTGTTTCACTCAGTTATGATGTTAATGCAAGGTTCCATTATATCTACTTAGCACGAAAAGGCTCGATACCAATATGCCAAGTTATCATATGCAATGGCAGATTCAAAGATGCCCAACTAGCACAGTGATGTCACATTAAATTATTTGTAGTTTCATATTAGAGCAAGATGGCATTATGAACACCAGCACTGTAAGCCCAGACTTCAGTATGCTAGGATAGCACTGCATGTCTAGATATTCTGTAGGGGGCTGTATGTGTGTGGTGCCGGGGGCAGCTGGAGTGTCCAGTGCAGTGTCCGGGTACGGTATGCACAGTGGGGTGAAGTATGTGCATTGCTATGCTGGGGCCAGTGTGAAGTGTTGTGTTGGAATGCTGTGTGTGTGCGCAGTGTGGTGATGTATATGTGCAAGGCTGGGTGGTGTGTGCATACAGTGCAGTGGGGTGTATACTTGTATACTCTGTGATGGGCAGTGCTGCCTATGCAATTCTGGCATGTTTATTGCCAAAACGTACTTGGGCATATGCTGTGCCTGCTTCATACTTTACAATTAAAGGACTTTCTTAATGTTGACCACATCTCAGAATGCATGTCATTTTAATGTACCTAATGAATGAACAAGAAATGCATGCAAGTGCTGTTCTCACACTTTTTATAGAAGTTCTGCTTATCCAACTTTCAGCCAAAATGAAAAACAAGCATTGGCAAATGCCAAGAGTTTGGGCATTTGTGTAGACATTGCAAAGGCACTTGACAGAGACTGCTGTAGTGATATTCATTGGCCATTGATGGTAGCATGTTGAAATTGTGAGAATACCTGGGCATCTAATAGCAGTGCTTGACAAATGCCAAATACTTATACAGAAGCCAAAATTGGTGGCTTTGCCAATCCTTGTTTTTCATAGGACTTCAATGAAGTACATGCATAGTGCTTATAAATTGAGTGGCTGAAGGTAGATTTGGTTAAAATATGTTTTATTAAACAAGTACTGCATTTACTGCTCTAATTAAGTAATTAACTCTCAGAAGACTGCTTTGAAAAAAGACTTTGCTGGCACTTCCAATTCAAAGTTTGATGGCAAGGCTTGTTTAAAGCGAACCGGAAGAGTTCCCATGAGGAAGAGTTTTGGATGGAGAGGGGCAAGAACAGGGTGGGTGTGGCCATAGTGATTAGCATGGCCATGGGCAGTCAACATGTGGGCAAATAACCAAACAGCTTCAAGCTTTGTGTGTCCCTCCTTATATGCAATGTCTCCCTATCTGTAATCTAATGCAATAGTTTCAGTGTATAGGTATGTGAGGAATTCGGCCATCTGCGTAGTGGGCATGCACACCCTTGGCCTTTTTGAAAATTTTAAATTAAATTAAATGATGGTAGAGCAACCTCAGGAAAATGTGTGGATCTAATCCACACACATTTTCCTATGCTCACACCACAACAAACGCATAGACCTGTGTACTGTGGGTCGACACAGCTTACAGGTGCAGTCCACCCTGTCATATTTAGTTGTAATCTAACAGCCAGGAGTACATTATGTCATCTCCAGGATGGGGTAAGACCAAGCTTCCCTCGGCCATGGTCAGCCTGAATAACTAACAAAGACTCCATGGATCCGGCCTGCTCTTTTGTTAGGCCCTGCAACTTGTCGGCAGCAATTAACATACCAATTAAAGGGCACTTCAACCAGCCCCAGAATGGTCATGGCTGCAGAGGTTGACAAAGGAGACAGGAAACCCAACAACCTTTCATATGTAACTATGTCAACCTGAAGCCAGCTCCCACCCTCAGTATCAATGACAGTGAGATGTAATGTCTGGAACTGTGTGTTTACAGTAGGCCACCCTGGTACGAGACCCCATTCATAAGAGCTTCAAAGGAGACCTGGCCCTTTAATCAGGAACCACAGAGAGATCCATCAAACAGAGAGACTCTTTGATCAACAACAGACAGGAAGATGGGTGTGACTTACTATCACACGTTTTCACCCCTTTACCTTTCCTGTTGCAGATCACTCTGGTTATGACCTCATGCATACAGGAAATTGTTGGTAGGTGCCCCAGGATTGGTTCATTAAGGTAGGCCTAACCTCCATCAATCACTGTTGCCCTCTTGGCTTTAAATGAGGGCTCAGCCCCTCTTTTGGTTGACAAAATGACAACTTCACCAGAAACAACAAAGAAGAACCCAACCTTGGACTCTGGCTTAAGGTGCAGTCTGCCTTACACCTTCTGCCAGTGAAGGAAGGCCAGGAATTACAAAGAGGGAAGCAAGATGCCTCCCCTAAACATCTACCAGGGAACAGAGGAGATACAGAACTCAGAGGACCCTCCAGCCACTCTAGAACTGGTACCCAGCCAGACTACAGCGTGCCATGCTATGAAACGAAGCTAGATTACCCAGGCAAAACTCAAGTAGACACCTTTTTTACAAGCTCCATTTGACAACAAAAGCTTGATAGCCTATATGAATTGTGCGGTGAATTATTGTATGAGAAAAGACATTTGATAGATTCCAGCATTTGATTACTACTGTGCATTCATTGTCAGTACAACACGTTGCAATTTAGGTCAACTTTTATGACCTACCTTCTTTATAAATTGTCCTTTAACATTTTTGCACT
Source organism: Ambystoma mexicanum (assembly GCF_040938575.1). Lineage (NCBI taxonomy): Eukaryota > Metazoa > Chordata > Amphibia > Caudata > Ambystomatidae > Ambystoma > Ambystoma mexicanum. Next base: position 195,743,286 of record NC_090922.1, read on the forward strand.
GTATGAATGAATAATGTATGGGAATGAGTGCAGTTTGGATTGAATGGTTTGAATATTATACAGATGGATGTGTGTGTTCAATATGTAGCAACTGTAGAACTACGGATTTAGTAATGTATTTTAAATGAATTGTTTTTTATTCACTGTGTTTATTTCCATGGATAAATACAATAAAGCATGTTGTGGTAACAATTGAAGGTTTGCTCTGTCATAAAGAGATTGCTATATTCAGAGTATTTGTTAAAAGCCATGAGAGTTTGTATACACCCTTTGATTTACATGCTGTTCATGTAACTGCTGGGCTCTGCAGCAAGCTTCCTTGATAAGAAGTGACAGAAGGTTCTGAACCTCCAAACAAGGACAGGGCAGCTGCCTGCAACTCACTCCTCAGCGTTAGGCCATCCACCTTAAAGGATGACACACGCCCATTGAAGACGCTCGGAGAAGTGCCTCGACAAGCATCTGCTGACATCCACCTTAAAGGACATTTTCGAGGCAGTGGATTTCCTCGATCTGCAACCGACAGCAACGCTGACTGTGTTCAAGCCCCTGTTGCTTAAAGCCATCCAAGAAGTCTCAACCAGTGCTTCAGAACCACTGACCATCTCTGAGACAATGATTCCTGACCCTGAGCTGCCGTGCAGGCCAGCCTGTAGCCATTTGTCCAGCTTGCCGCCTGATACCCGCAGCTGACGCCCATCTTGAACTCTGTTACAGAAGCATGCAAAGCACCCTGAAGCTGACTCAACCCTGCCGAGCACCAACAACACCAACAGCAAAAGGTACATTGTGGGTCTCTCCCCTGGCCCTTCCCAGAAGGCCCATAGAGACATTTTAAGGCCCTTTTCCCATTTTGCTGAAGCCAAGAAACCCTTAAACTGTCATGGTTATTAACCATACCGACTACCCTCCTGTCAGTAGCCAGAGTGTCTCCCTTTTCTTGTTGTGATATAAATAAAGTAGATATTTCTGACACAACCTTGACTGGATAGTCCCTTTTATAATTGGGTAATAATTGCATTTTCGGTGTGTTGCAACTAACCAACGATCCACAACCTTTCGGCGATAAGCCTGCCATTCCGTTCACGTTACCAAAATGGGACAAGGAGGTTTATAATTTGCTTGTTTTTACAATCTGTTCTGATTCCCTTCTGGTCTATTAGATGTGGGGGCTGATGGATGGTTTAGAGGCTGCTAGTCAACCCGAGACCACTGGTACCCCGGAAGTTTATTCGTCCCAAGGGGCTCTACCACCTAATTGCCCAAAATAAAAATGGCACCAACTAGAGGAGTCACTTGGGTGGCGGTGAGAATACAGGACATCATTGACCTTTTCATCCTGCACTCCCTGCCACATGACTGGCTGAGCACGATCTCCGACTGCATTCTGTAAATTAGCATGCATATTGTGGGATGAGTTTTAGATGCATTTTTCCCCACATAGTGTGTTGAGGCCGTTACAAGCCTAGCTGGTATCGGTCCGATATCCTAAGGTGATAGGCTTGAGTGAGGCAAGGGCCTTCACAGAGGGCTTGGCACCATTACCGGCTGGGTAAGGACCCAGCATGGGCCATTAAGACCATCAGCAGCTGGTAGTACCAAGGTGCATAGAGAGAAAATACCAAAAAATAAATGCTGGCGGGCAGTATGGAACGACGTGAATGAGTCAGGAGAGAAAAGAGTCACAAATGCAGAGTACGCACACGAGACAGCAGCATCAGGGAAAATAGGTAGATCTGGAGCAGACTATGAAAGCTGCTCTGAGAATTTCCAAAATCACCTGTCCACCACTGGAGAGGGACTAACCACTGCAGAGTCAAGCCGGAATAAGAACTTGGCTTGTGGATGAAGTGGAAAGATGACAGGGAATCCCCACAAAGTGGTGAATGTGAGTTTTAAGAGCCAGCATCCCCTGCTCGTGATTGGCTGAGCACCATTTTAAGGGTGCTGATATTTAATAGTGTGCTATTTAAGTATGGTCAATTAAAAAAGCACAGAGAGATGTTGTAATTCAAGTGACAGAGATGTCAGTGTGTCAATCAGGGATGTCACTTCACCAGAATGCCAGGGGTAGTGGAAGTGACAACACGTGACCCTTGACCTCTGATGACATCACAGGAAGTGATGTCATTTGACCCCACCCCGAAGTGACATCATGGGAAGTGATGGGACACGACCGTTTACCCCTTGACAAAACATGATGCGGTCACACATAGCACTGTTTCTAAGTACACTGTTAGGGTTACAATATCAATGTAACGTGATATACATTCCATACAATAATGGACCACCATATGTATCGGCAGAAAATAATATGCTATAACTGCAACTTGCAAAAAGCAAAATACATAGTCCGAAATGGATGCTTATTCTACTCTAAATGCTTTTTGGAAAATTTAGTCTGCATTGTGAATTTGAGGTGTTTAAGAACAGACTAAATCAGGGACTCACCCGCTGAAGTGTGCCTGAAATAAACCTTTAATGAGTCTAACAATTATTGTTTAGAATTCCAGAAAGAAAAATAATTTGTTATTCCCATTCCTTCTTATTTAGGGTCACTGCTCAAAGTGTTACACTTGTGTTTTTTTTAAGAAGCCTGAACAATAAAGCCAGCCTCTCCAGAAAAAAAGAGGCATATGACATTGGCCATAGCCCAGGAGCTTCAATTTGTAAAAAGAAAGAAAAAGGGGTAGCAAGGGAGACCAGGGTAGCAAGGGAGACTGCAGGGGTCGCAAGTGCGACCCCTGGCAAACCTTAAATGACGTCCCATGGGTCAATGCTAACTGTTCTAGTCTACTATTTGAGATGCAGTTGGCAGAGAATTCCGCATTTCAAATCATTAGCTGTAAAATATATTAAAGAGGGAAAACAATGATATAGCCTGTCTATACTATGGGCATGTAGGGCACATGCACTTCTCACAGGCGTCATCACAAAAAATGCAGATAATGCAAAAGAGGGCTGCCAGATTAATCTCTTGCCAGGCCCCACACGCACACACCAACCTAACATTAAGAAGCTTTACCCTATCTTCCAGTACAATATATGATGAATGCCAAGAATTTGTGCTGATCTGTATGTATACAATACTGCTGTCCCAATGAAGATTCACTTAGTGTCACAAAGCCCAGTAGGCACAAAATCTGTGGGTTAAAACATCCCTTTATTGGGAATTGTTACACAAGAGAGGCCAACTATGGGATATTCAATGTTACAACAGACTGGTTTCTCTTGGATATCCCCTCCTGCAATCGTTGTGCTCAGTAAAGTATTATCCGATCTATTCATCTCATGGGATACTTAAAGGTTTCTCAGTCAGTAAAAGTCCAGGGGTCTTTAAAGAACCCCTCGCATTTCTTTCTTGTCTCCGAATGTTTGTGCTTTCTTTTTCTCATCCTCAATTCCCGAAAGACCACTCTCCTGCATCTCAAGCAGTTAGCATGTGCCCAGACAAAGGGTCTGATGGGAGGCCATCTCTGGGTTGGATATTAGCACATCTATCTAATCTTAGAGTGACCTCCAAGATGCTGCCAAGCACACCCTGGTGATAAGCTTGTCTGGAGTCCACTGGCTGCCTCCTTGACTCAGGACCCTGGCTCCTCTCTCCATCACAACAACCTTATCTTCCTCTTCTACTTTTCATAAATCTGCTGCCATGCCTGTATGGCACTCTGTGTGTCTGCCACTCTTCTTCTCCTCCTCCTCCCCCTGGGCCTCTTCCACATCTTGCCACATGCTCACACTTCCTCCCCTCTTAAACTCCCTCATCATAGGTTTCTGGGCCGCCTGCTCAATCTCGTCCAATCCACTTCTCCTGGCTCCCTCTTAGGCTCCTCTACTTCCACCCTCTCTGATGATTTCCTTGTCCCCTGTACTCAACTATGCACCTGTCTCCTGGTTATCTTCTACAACCTCTTCCTCACTGTACTCCTCCACTGCTCCTCTGATTTTATCTCCAACCTATGCCTTACTGTGCTCCTATACCTCTTCACCTCCTCCTCTATGATGTTAACACCAACCTACCAACCTCCTTATTGTGATTCTTCAAATCCTTCCCGATACTATCTGAAAGCTCTGTAATATGCTCCCCCACATCTCCTCTGATGCTATTTCTAACCTCCTTCTCCTCTACACCTCTTATTCCCAACCACCTCTCTAAGACCCTCTTCCTCTGCCTTGAATGCCTCTTGCTCTCGTCTTCAACCACCTCCCTCATGCCAACTCCAAAAGAGAACATAGCCTATTTTGCATTCAGTATTCTGCTCTTCCAGCATAGGGTGGACTGCCCACATGCCGCAGGCTCTACCACCTCTTCCGCTGCCACTCTGGCACAGCCAAAGCCCTTGGGCCAAATGTCACTCACATCAGGATGCCTATTAGTTGATCTGACATTTCTGAGGTCCGATTCGGGGGAATGAGCACTGCATGGGTTTTGCTGGGTGTATTATGGGTTAAGCTACTGTGTCAAATCCTTGGATGACCTCCATTCTCCCCTAGGGGGAGCCCTTTCCCTTGAGGGCAGGGTGGTGAGGCTGCTACCCGATAGTCCCCATGGGGTTGATACTCAGCGGGTGGATCACATGAGGAGGAATCGCCCCTATGGGACTAGAGATGACTGTCAGGGAAGAACGCAGTACACACAAAACATATCCCCACCTCCCTCTTCCTCCTTCCCTATAGAGAGTCCCATAAATCCACACACTTCCATGTATCCTTGCAGGGTAGATAACATGACGTCCCTTCAAAAGTGCTGGGACGAGGAAGAGTAGGGATCACTTCTGTGAATCACCTACAGAAACTGGGATGAAGAAGAACGCAAGAAACCCACTTGAGTGCTAGAACATCAATACAGAGATGAGGAGGTGCAGAGCAATGAGGAGGGATGTACGTTATAATGTTGTATCCCAAAGGATAGAATTACAGAATCACAGAGCCCACTAGCCCGCTTTTTGTAATTCAGTCTTTTGGGATTTTGGCCTTTTGTATCCCGCACTGCCTACAATGTATGCAGGGGACACCCCTGCAACCTCCGCAGCCCATAATACCAAACTAGAGATGCAGGGGACACCCCCGCAACCAACGCAACCCTGTTCAATAGGTTGTATACGAATTGTTCGTTTTACAACTGTTCGAATTACAATTGACCTTTTCACAATTGACCGAATTGTGAAGGTCAATTGTAACATATATGTGGGAGGAAACCACCCACAACCCCCCACCCAACGCCAAACCCCCCAAAACCCCTATATATATATATATATATCTAGCCCACATATATATATAACCAAACCGATATATATATATATATATATATATATATATATATATATATATATATATATGTACGGTCAATTGTGAAAAGGTCAATTGTGACCCTTTAAATTCGGTCAATTGTTCATTCGAACAATTGTAAATGAACAATTTGGGTAATACCGTTCAATACTGTGGGCTTAGATCTTATCTACTATGCCAAATGCGCTCTAAACATGCATTCTGCATTTTAGATACAATCTTTTTATGCAATCCCATGAGGAGTGCCCAGCGGAACCAAAACCTGCAGTCTAAATAATGTGAAACAAAAAAGTACACGCTGAGGATAAAAAGGGAAGGAGTACTTTACGATCTGTCAGATATTTTATGGAGGAGCTGGAAACTTTCAACGTAGCTGAAGCAAGGGAGACACCAGGAGTGCAGAGGCCGAGACACTTGGCCACTGGCAGAGTTATCCCCGGTAACTCCACCATGGTTTTGAGTAGAGAAGAAGGCAGAGGGTAGGACAACCAGCTGATGAGTAGAGCTGGTGTACGTGGAGAGATGGAAGCAGCAGGAGCAGAGAAATGCAGCAAGGATGTTGTGGTTCGTGGAGGGACTGCAAGAAGCCAGATTGGAGAAGAGACGCCCAGAGGCAACCCGAGGTCACCAGTAAGTAGCTTGGAGTGGTCCGGGTTGCCGGGACAGTTTCTGGGAAACTTGAGGGGCAGAGAGTTCACAAGGAAGGGGTCTGGGACCCGCAACAGATAACAAACTGCCCCCAAAGCCATCCTCATCATCACAGTACCTGGCAGGATAGTAAACCAAACCTGCAACTTAGAGAAGAGAAAATCACATGGGTCTGAGACCTAAAGCCTTCTGAAAAGAGAAACACAAGTCATATTTACAGTCACAGTACCTGGAAGGGTAGTGAACCAGGTGGGCTGTGAGAGGAAGGCCAGGGGAAACGGAGCATACCGATTGGCATTGTGAACTGAGGAAGGTCAGGGGAAGAAGTATAACTCCCCCTGACATTTTTGTGCTGTAGCACCTGGAGCATTCCAAGAGCCGAATGGGATTAACAAAATAAATGATCTAAGGCCCAAATAACTGGACAGCGCCAAAGAATATCGTAAACACTATTTATTATCAATTCAAAAAAGTAGGGAAACCTGGAGAACAAGCAGATTGGAGTTCACACACTCTCAATGCATGTCGGTCACACAAAAGGTATTATACCTCGACCTATGTCAGCTATGACCTCATCCTATGCGGCGAACAGTAAATACCTATGCGGTGGAGGGAATGGTTAAGGGAAACGTATGTATATACTTTGTGTAAGTGTTAGTATCATCATTGGAAGCATCTTATCTGGTAGGCATGCCTTGAACCACATCTAACTACGTAAAATACAGTTCCTAACGTAATAGCAGCAGCGGATAGGCCTGTACAACAATGTATGGTCCACCATTACATAAAGCCTCATGTCTGGTTGGCACTCTCTTACCAACCATGGACATTCAGCTTGTAGCAGCACATAAGCAACGAGAGCCAGGTGCAAGGGAACAACATCAGACAACTGCCTTTCTTAGCTTATTAGCCTACCATTTCTCATCAGTTAGGCCCTAACCCATGGCTTCTTTTTTGTAGTTGACTTTGCTGACTTTTCTCTTCCTTGGAACTTCAAAGGGAGTGAAGGTACATTGCTATCTTCGCCTGGAGCTTTGTGAATAGGCATTGTTTTGCGGTCCTGAATCATGTGTGAGGAGACCAGGATTTTTATCCATTTTGCCCTTCTTTTTAATGTTATTTCTTTCAATCATATTGGGTGTTATTACTCTTGTTGGCCTATGGAGAGTTAGTTGTTCCATTCTGCATGTGCTTTCTGCATCTTTAATTGAACAATACTTGGAACTCGCAGTTGTTCACTTCTTTCCTTAATCTAAGAGAAATATCTCCTGCGTACATAGCTTACCCTCTTCGACCCTTTGAAGCCATGTAGTTACACTTGTTGCAGCATCTCTGATTGTGAGCCAAGCAAATACCCTTTGTTCTTGGAAAAATTTGTATTCCAATTCTTTGTCAGCATTGCTTCCGTGGTTTTCCTTTTGGGGCTTCTTGCCTACTATTATACGATGCTGACGTCCATTTTCTTACCATGACTGCTTTACTCTTGTTCTGTTTCCTACTTTAGCAAGCTTCTATATGTCTCATCTACCTTGTGTTTCTGCATATATACATTTATCACATCTCTTGTCACTTATCTTGTTAATATATATGTTTTTTCTTCATATTGCCATACATGGTTGCTTCATCACTTCAATCACACGTTCTTTAGATATTCATACATCAAGTCCGATGCGTCCATGTATCATCTCTCTTTAATGTCAAAGGATATTTGTACCGTGCATTACCACCACCGGAGTGGTCCCCTGGCGCTCTTTAATGGCATCACTTTACATTTGCCAGACATCACTTATAGTTCTTCTTTGTCCAGTGATGCCTGCAGGCTAATGTCTACCCCATCAGTTTAAGAGTACAGTTGATATGTTTGTTTAAGCGCATAATGTCTCTTATACCTTCAATGTTGTATTGGGATACCAGGTGTCAAGCACAGTGCTTTCTTGTTATTCTTCCAATATGACGGAGGTGAGGGGATGGGCTCTATAAATGATGTGTACATCTGTCTCTCTACATTCCCCCCTCTGGTCGAGTCCCGACCACCTTCTCAATTTTCTTAACCTTTTCTTCACGCTGTGGTTTCTTCGGAATCCATATCTTTGTTACCCCCCCCTCTGGTGACCTGCATTCTTTATGTGTTCATCCACACTCCAGGTCATCTGACAACCCTTCCCAGTCGGTAAACAGAACACCCAATGTCCCACATAGTTCTGATTATCCTTTGGATGATAAACCTTTGTGTCTAGGGGTGCTATAGGGCTTCCATTAAGGTGCTCATGTGTGGTGGTCTTGGTTTGTGTGTGTTCATCAGTCACAGCATTCACATCAATCATTATCTTCATTCCAAAAGCTTTCCTTGCTGTCTTCTTGCATTGTCCTATGATGGCCTTAGGAGACAGAATCCCAGAAATACTAACACTAGTATTGCTATCAATATCTTAAATGCATTTGCCATTTTTTTGGTTTTCATCTACTTCTTTCACCATCCTCGTATGTAGGGTTGATAACAGAGTTATACCTTCTGTCAATGTCAATGTTCCATTTTCTCCATCATGGGCAGGTGGGTATGTAGAGCAAGAAGGCCCAATATTTGCACAAACGCCTCTTTCTATTGCTGTAATTAGATCCAAGACATACCTCTTTTGGAGGGTCATGTGTCAAATGGTCCTCATTTCTTCTTTAATGGTGTTAAACCCTTTTATTATTGTGTTAATTGTTTGTAGTATGGGTACATGGAATGAATATGGCTGTAAATATCACTGCTGTCCTACATATCACTGCTGTCCTACTGAACAATGTATGCTCATCTAGAATGTCATTATAAGCTTCTTTTGATTTTGTCAAACAGTAATTTTCTCTCTTCTATCAGATGAGGTTAAGCTACCTTTGATATGCATCCATTTCCAGAAGGTTGTCTATGTGGAGGTCACTCAGAGGGACGCCCAACGCAGGAACAATTATTATCACCATGGAACATGTTCCTCCCCCAGTTTAAAGGCAATTTCATGTATGCTCTCGATCTACAATCCCAATCATGGTCCATCAGAACAGTTCCAACTTTCATTCTTGGCACATGGATTACGTGCTTACATGCTTTATTTTCTCCAACTTTTGTCTGACTACTGTTTCTGAAGCACATTGTTGCATTCTTCATTGGTAATATGGATACAGGTCCTGCTTCATCTTCGAACCATGTTAAAAACTTTGAATTCTTGTCCCATTCCTTAAGGCATTCATCATTTTGTTTTTCGAGTTCGGGTCTTTTATCATCTTCTGTGTTTTTATGTAGGCATCTTCATATAAGAACATTCCTTTTGACATCCACTGTAGGGTTGCCCACTTTCCTTCAAATAGTCCTCTTGTCATGCATGCTGCTGAATGGCTGAGGCACAAGGCATCATATCTAGGTATTTCTCTTGCTATAAATGTTCTGGCTGTGCTCGTGCCATAAAGGAACATACATAGCAGCTCTCATCTGGTGTTTCTCTCCTCACCTTACTCATGTGCTGGTACCGTAAGCATTTATTTAAATGCGCTGACATATTAACGTATGAATTTATATCCTGGTAATCTTCTCCAGCATGCCTCTTAAGCTGGTTAATTTGTTTAGAAATATCAGGGAAAATGTCACTCACGCTTTTGTTAGGAATAAAAACAGATGTCGCATTGTTGGACACTCCATCTTTATTGTAAAACATCATTTGACAAAATGCTATGGGAATAAGGAAATAAACAACACATTATACAAAACACAGTTACAAGAAATATTGCAAAAGAATTCACGTGCCGTACTTAGTTTTGCGCATTAAGCTAACATGGTATATCTTATAAGATGGAAGATTCCCATTCTCCTTTATCAATGTTTAGTTCCTGTTACTCTGTATAATAACCACACTTTCTTTTTATTACAGAAACTGTAATAGTATTCCAATGATGATCCTGAGGATTTTGGGGGCTGTGTTAGGATTTCCCCAAAAGATGATACATTTAATACTTGGTCTGACTAGAGCTGGATAAGATTGAAGTATACATGTAAAAAACAGCATACAAGAATGTGTGTAACATTAACCACAACATAACATTCTGTGTGTTCTTCTTTTCTACAAAACATTGGGCCTCATTATGACCTTGGCGCTAATGGGTTAACGGCGCCGTAAAAGGCTGCAGCGCCTTTAACCCATTAGCGCCTTACTATGAGGTCCCTTTGCGGGACCCGACCTGAACGGCTGGTCTAGACCAGCCGTTAAAGTAGGGACCTGCAAAGGGACCTTGGTGCTAAGTATGGTACCGCAATTTGCGGTACCGTACTTTGCGCCTTCCCCAGTCCCATTGAGCCCTATGGGGCAAAAATGGGAATGGGGAAGGGCCAATGTTCAATGGGGAATTACCGCCCCACCAACCTTGGAATGGGGTGGTAATTCGCCATTGAACATTGGCGGACTTGTTACGATACCGGCACCAACCATGGTGCTAATAGCGCCATAGTTTAGCGCCAGTATCGTAATGAGGGCCATTGTCTCATTTACTTAATAGGGATAATTCTGTGAACACTGAAAAGTTATTTGTTTTGATGAGTCCTGTTGGCTCTTGGTAGATGATCTGGTCTGCATACACGGAACTTCTTCTCTTTCTTCACTGTCAATGGTTTCTGAAAGGGGTAGGAGCCTCTCCTTTGTAGAGTTTTATGTCATTTAGATGCAACCAAGTGCATCTTCCTTGAATCATCATGACAGTGGAGGTGACCTCCCCTACTGGGTATGGGCCTTCAAAATGGGGCTTATGCCAAGTGTGGACAAAGCTTTTGATGAGCACTTTGTCTCCAGGATGCAATCTAAGTGGTTTCAAATGTTCAGTAGTGTAGGTAATTTCGACCTTTTCCTCCGGTTTTTGATCTGTTGGGATATAAAAAAAACACTAATGGTCAAATTTATCAAAGAATCATGCATTTAATTCCCTAATGTTTTGCTACACTATGGGCATCAGTTTTTATTTGAGTGGAAGGAACAAAGGGTTACTCTCATGCGGCGTCCAGTCACCAACTCATGAGGAGTCAAGTGGTGATCTGAGCCAGGCTAATTTCTTAATTCAAACAGGGCAAGGGGTAGGCAATATAGCCATCCCTACTTCAAAGACACCTTTATCTCTGCTATCCTCTCTTTAAGGAGTCAGTTTAAATGCTTACAAATACCATTCATCTGTTGGTGATAACAGATGAAAATGTATGCTTTATGCCTAATAAAAGGGTTATTTGTTCAAACACATCATTTACAAAATGTGGCCCACTATCAGACCGTAGGACTTTAAATACACTCCATCTAGGAAACACCTAACATACAAGAAAATTGGCAGCACATGTGACATTGGGGTATGTGAATGGGCCTGCCTCAAACCATCGGGAAAAGGGACAGACTACCACTAACATTTATCTGTAGCCATAGCATGTTTGCAACATATCCACATAATCTATATGCAGATGCTGAAAAGACCCATTGGGAAGGGGGTATTGCTCCTCTCGCTGTTTGCAATGTGTGCCTGGCTGTGGATTTCTGTATAGTTCACAATAAATTGTGCAATGTGTTCTAACAATTTTGGTGAAAACCAGTCTTCTGCGATCATGACCGCAAGACTCCCTCTGGTTATATGAGCGGAATAGTGAAGTTGATCTAGCGCAACTTTCAAAAATGCTAGAAGCATAATGGCTTGCCAGTACTATCTACATATAACCTCTGTGAGGGATAAAGAACACGTCAGTCTTTTCCATAAATCTTGTTCCTCTTGTGGAGCTCGACCTTGCAGCTCAATTAATTGGACAATGGATAACATGTTAAAACCTTGTTTCATCATCATGTATCATTCTGACATTTGCTTAACACTTTCTAATTCAAAATTATAAATATTCAGAACATTTGCTGCTCTTTTTTGCTTCAATTTCTTCAGCTTCGTTACAGCGAGAAATCATGTCTAGCCTTTTTGAATGGGCTACACACTCCACCACGGTGATAAGTTTGTCCAATAGCGCTGCATGTTGAACTGGTGTGCGTCTGCGCAGAGGAAGCCCCACCTTTTCCTGCGTGACAATCTGCATGTACAGTTGATGTTACATAGGCGCAAGTCAGAGAACACTGTCACTTCTGCATCCTCATATCTCTGGAATGCGGCGATAAGCACCACTATTTAAGCAGTCTGTGCTGAACATTGCAAATGCAATCTTGCACTTGTCACTACTTCAAAATCGATGCTCTGTTTTAACTTCACGACTGCCGATCCTGTATGTCTTTCTCCTGTTGTTTGATCAGTTATCAAAGAGCCACCAATAAATATAATTTCCTCCCCTCCTAGAGTGTTTTCTTTAACGTGGGGAATATCATCATAAAACTCAGTGTACGTTGTGCAATCATGTACATAATCCTGCATTTCTACTGGTTCTGCTATAAATGTCACTGGATTCACTACTCTACATCTAACAATTTTTATCACTGGATTTGAAATGATCAACTCATATCCTGACGCTCTTTGTGCTGTCAACGTTCTTTCAGGTTTCTCCAAAAAGTGTAAATAATGAATGCTCGATGATAACGTCATTGAGCACCCCATGATAATACTTGCAGCTTTTCCAATTGTGAAAGCAGCAGCATCTAATGCTTGTTTGCATGGGTACTGCCGTTTCATTACTGGATTTAAATTACCACTCTAAGAAGCTAATAGAAGGGAGGGGGAATGGGGCAGGTGCTGTGGTGCTCATGGGTGAGCAACAGGTGAAGTGCAATGAAGGGTAAGTGCAAGCCTCCAGGGAGGAGGGTGAGCCGAGGCAAGGGCTCAGGATAGACAGAAGCTGGTTGATTCGTTGTGGGAGGATAGGGTCCCGAAGATGCATAAGGGCCCTGCACACCAAACAAGCAACTGTGAGATTTTCAGAGGAGAGTGGCGGGAAGGAGGGTAAAAAGAGAAAAGTATTGAGGAGCTTCCAGAATTTAAGAAAGTCCTGCTCACGATGAACTGGGAGGAGGGGGCTGTCCCAGAGAAGTGAGCAAGCTGAGGAAAGCGATCAACCTCCTGCCCTCTGTTTAGCTAAATGCTTTACACACAAGGAGTTGGTGCCAGAGGAATGCAGAGGCCTCGATGGAGAATATTTAGTAAGAGAGAGTTGCAGATAGTGTGGTCCCTGGCCCCAGACAGCCTTGTGAATGATACAGAGGGATTTCTTTTTAATCCGTGAAGCAACCGGGATCCATTGAAGACTTTTTTGGCCAGGAGAGATGCAGTCCCTGGCTTTGAGGCCAAGGATAAGTCTTGCTACCGTATTCTGGATTAACTGCAGAGGTCGCATAGTGAAAGAAGGAGATTCAGGAGGGGGCTATTGCAATAAGCCTAGAGAGAACCAGGGCTTGGGCAACATTGAGCTTCGGGGGAAGGTGAGAAAAGGTAGAATTCCTTTGAGACGTAAGAGCTGAAAGTGGGCTTCTTGGCAATGTCCTGAGTGTGAGGGAGGAAGGAGAGAGAGGAGTCGAAGATGATTCCAAGGTTTCTGGCTTCAGGAGAGGGAGCAGAGGGAGAGCCCATGGAGGAAGGCCAGAGTGAAGGGAAGAAGTCGGGGGCAGGAGTCCCAATGGGAACAATCTCTGTTTTGCTGGTATTGAGACGGAGATCATTGGAAGTGCATCAGGCCTGGATGGCAGAAAGGCAGTGAGGTATGATGGAATGTGCAAGAGTGTCAGCAGGAAGTTTGAAGAAGAGTTGCGTGTCATCAGCATAACACTGGATGTTGTAGGAGAAGGAGGAGGTAAGGAGTGCCAGCGGAGGGAGGTAGATGTTAAAGAGCAAAGGCACGAGGATAGAGTTTAGGGGGACACCACAGGTGGAGAAGAAAGTAGGAGCAGAGAAGGTGACCAGGATGACTTGAGAGGAGTGGTAAGTAAGGAAGGCGGTTAGCCAGTTGAGTGCCCGCTCCGAGATCCCTAGGGTGTCGTGGAGCCTTTGTATGAGGATAGAGTGGTTGACCATGTCAAATGCAGAAGAGAGATCAAGAGGGATGAGGACAGATGGTGAGTTGGAATCCAGGGATGCAAGCAGTTCTTCAAGTGTGTTCAGAAGAGCAGTTTCTGTGCCTCTGATGCTCGGAATCCAGATTGATGCTTGTGGAGAACAACAACTAGTTCAGTGTGAGAGCTAAATTGGGACAGGGTAAACTTCTCCAGCAGTTTCTCAGGAAGGGGATGATGGAGATAGGGCAGTAGTTGGCTGGACAGGTAGGGTCTGCTGATGATTTTCTAAGGAGGGGGCGCACCAAGGGAGTGCTTGAGGGTGGAGGGGAAGGAATCATTAGCAAAGGAGTAGTTACAGAGATCAGCAAGTGCAGAGGCAAGAGATCCAATGTTGTCCTTGATGGTTCTGGATGAGCAAGGGGAAACTGTTTGGAAGAGACCTTCATGGAGTGGACAACTCTGGTGACTTCATCAGGTGCAGCAAGGGCAAAGGAGGAGAAGGAGGAAGAGGAGGGTGAGTGAACAAGAGAGGCAAGGTGGTGAGGGATGGGAGAGTGTGTAACAAGGCTGTTCAGAATGTCCTGAGTTTTGGTGGTGAAGTGAGTGGTGAGTGTGTTGCAGAGGGCCTTTGAGGGAATAGGGGAGGAGGATACTTGGGAAGGGTTGGCTAGTTCCCTGTAGATTTTGAAAAGCTCAGCCGTGTTGTTGGATGCACCAGATACCTGTCCTTGATTGTGGGCCCTTTCCTTGGCACAGATAGAGAGTCTATATTGCTTTTGGAGCAGACGGCAGGCCAGTTTGTCAGAGGTGAAGAACTAACAGCACAAAAGCCAAGAGGATGCCCAGCGCTTGCACACACAACTTGAAAAAATGACTGGTAGGCTGCAGGTTAGGTGGAAGGGGCTGGGTATATTGCCAATATACACCAAGGTAATGAGAGGATAAACACAAAGGTTTCCAGAAACACTTCACCACAAAGAGTCCACAAATTTGAAGATGCAATCTTGCATTTAATTCAACAGAAGGAAGGTCAGCCTGACATGTATTTCGAGCTATCCAGCTCTTCTTCCAAGGCTGATTAATCAGAAGTTAACAAACAACTGACAAATATGACATAAAAACGTTTTTAGATGAAAGGAAATAAGTTAAACAATTTAAACAAATTCCTCAAGTCAGGGGGGCACATCGGTGTAGATAACACAAAAGAGCACAACCATATTGCCATAAACATCAATGTAACAAACGACAATTTGCATAAATAATTGTGAATAAAATTATGACAGTACATACATGATAAGCCAAGTTGACCGCAACCGAATGGTACATGAGGATAACAAGGGTAAAAAGAAGGTGGGGGAAGAGGTTTTAAAAAGGTAAACAGGGTGGGAGAGAGAAAAAAATCCACAGGTTTTTGATTAGTATATGACTCCATTTCAGTAGAGCGCGATCAAATAATCGAAAATTAAAATTCAAAAGCAGCATAAATTATCCAAAATTGCACTGTACCTTTGAATGATAGCACAAGTTGCAACGTTATTCATCAATTAGATAACTGAAATTTCAAAGAAAATGGGTCACAGGACATGAAGGAAGAAACCTCAGTAAACAAACTCACCCACGGATCAATATATAACTGTATTGCAAGGAAGGCCACTTATCCAAAGAACCCAGTATACCAATTTACAAGGAATTATTAAACTACACATCAATGAGAAGGTAGCAGAAGGATCCTACCTCTTATGCTTCGCAATTGCGGAAACCTAAGTATAGCAGAAAAAAAAACACAAGAAAGAAGAGGTGGGGAAAAAGACACTACGTTAAGTTCCCAAAGGGAAAGATTATGCCACCAAGGCAATCCTGTTTGTAAAAGTGCTTATTACAAGCAAAAGGTACCTATGTATTACAGTATCAGGTATAACTAAATTACAGACAAACAGAACTGGTGGTTGAGTGAGTAACTGAGGTTAAAAATAAATAAAAAATATTGATTATGTCTACAAAGGCATTCCTAATTGCTAATAAGCAAAACAGCGCACGGTGCGGCGCTAAGTAAATGTATTAATTCGCAAGTAACTAAAGAAGAAATATTAATTGTGTCCGCAACGGCATTCCTAATTGCTAATTAGCAAGACAGCGCATGGTGCGCACAGTGAATGTATTAATTGCGGGGACCGCACCAACAAGGTCCTGATTTGTGAATTGAAACTAAGGGATCATGGAGAAATCTCGCCTACCTTTGCTGCGTAACAATTGAAAGTGCAGTGTCCTCGAGCGCCAGCTAGCATCGGCGTGCGGGGATCACTGATGTAAACAGAGAAGAGACAAGAAATGATGTGCGGACTGCTAAGTCAAACAAGCGAAGTGCGGACCTCCCGTTCCGCCATCTTGGGTGAGAAAAATATATATTCAATAAAGTGAGGTGCCGTCAAAACTAAAGCCGCTTGTCAAGATAAATTAAATATACCAAAATGCATGCAAGCAAGGCAAATAAAGATGAGGGGGGTATTAATTATAAAGAACCAAGAAGTAAGTACCACTGACCCCGATCGGTTAGGAAACAAAACCGGGGTGGGGGAGAGAAAGTGCCCAGTGACTACATTAGAAATAATTGTAATTGTTTACCATTGGCTACTTGAATTTAAGTTTCCAAAAATCCTGCCACGCTGGTCTGAAATGGGTATCTATAAGGCTCACACATATTAGTCCGCCCGTCTCTCCCAAAATGCTGTACACTTTAGCGCTATCTGTATTGTATCTAGTGATTAATCAGATTTTCTTATCCGCTGGGGAAGTGTCGCGCAATCGTGGTATGAGCAAATCCTCTCTCTTTAGTGAATGTACAACTTTCTGAGCATTGTTAAGGTTAGGGTTTTTGTACCCTCTAGCTTGAAATCTGGATTTGATGCAGACACTTTCTGACTCAAAATCTGTAGTCTCCATACAGTTCCTTCTAGCACGCATAAATTCCCCTTTTGGGATTTCCTCAATTACATGTCTCTTATGGCAACTCTCTGCATGCAGGATTGGGTTAACCGAGGTGCTTTTGCAAAATGTTTTGGAAGTGAACCCACTTGCGGATACTGAGATGGTCAAATCAAGAAAGTCAATATGAGTTTGACTATATGAGTGTGTAAATTGAATTCCAACATTATTAGTGTTAAGGAATCCTACAAATCGAGTCAGATCAGTTTCTGTACCAGTCCAGATCATTAAAACATCATCTATGTACCTTTTCCATAGATGAATAGAGTCCCTGAATTCCACATTGGTAAAAACAAATTCCTGCTCAAATTGGTGCATAAATGAATTGGCCAGCACTGGGTCCAAGCCTGCACCTATTGTGATGCCAATGAGTTGTTTGTAATAAATGTTGTTGAAAAGAAATACATTATTTGGTAAGGCGAATAATGGATATTCCTTAATCATTTCTATATGCTCATAGAAAGATGCAGATGTTTGCTGAAAAATGTAGTTGATACTCTCTGTAGCTTTGTGGTGATCAATTGAAGTATAGAGAGCCTTCACGTCCAAGGTTACTAGCCAACAGTTAGATCAAAATTCCAGTTTATCCAATATTTCCAAAAAATGCATAGTATCTCTATCATAGATCGGGGTTTGCAATACCACAGGCAACAGGCATTCATTGATGTAAACAGAAATAGGTTCCAAAATACTTCCTCCCCCACTAACAATTGGATGCCCCTCCTTATGTCTTTGAATAGTTTGGGTATTTTGGGCAGAAAATACACAGTGGGAATGGTAGGCCCATCAACCGATAAAAATTATTTTTCCACATCCGTAAGTATTCCTTTCTTGTGCCATTTTTGAATCAATTGATTGGCTGAGGTTTTAATCTGAGTTAGGCGATTAGAAGGAAGTGCCAAATAACAACCACCAGAGTTGATGTGCTTGAGCGACATTGTAACATAGTCTGTTTTATCCATCACCACCACATTCCACCCCTTGTCTGCCTCCTTAATTATTAATTCAGAGTTATCTGCCAGGTTCTTCATGGCTAGATATTCCGCTTTTGATAGATTCAACTTGTGTTTGGGGGTGGGGTGGTTATGTGTTGCATCTTCTAGTTGATGAATATCCTTGACGACAGCCTGATGAAAAGTATCAATAATATTATCATTTGAAAAGATTGGTGTAAGCTTGGATTTTTTATTAAGATCTTTAACTTTAAGGTTCTGATGAACAACATTAAAATCAGACAAAACATTCATAATGCTTAATTGTGGTTGGGTATCCAATCCTCCAGAGACATTAGGATTTGCGTACATTACATCGTTTGTAACGAAATCTGTGATGGAGGTGGGATAATTGGTTCTGAATTGTAATTATGCACTTGTGTTGCAAAAAATGTTTTTAATTTTAATTTGCGAGTAAATTTAAATATATCAATTTGAATATCCACATAATTGTTAATAGCAGATGGCACAAAGGAAAGACCTTTGTTAAGTACTGATTGTTCCACCAATGAGAGAGGGTGTTTGCTAAGATTATAAATCAGATTGACCGGTTCTGATTGTAAAGTTGTTGTTGTTGTTGAAGGTACACGACTCTTGTGAGCCTGTGTGGTTGAGGAGGCGCGTTTCCGCTGCTTGTGCTGGCCACCCCTTGTGCCCCTGGTTGAGGACCTGGGGTTGTGGTATTGGTAACCAGTGGGCTTTGAAATCTCACTTTTTTTGTTGTGGCTGCTCTTCGATTGCCTTTTTTGTAGCGTCTGATCTGCTCCAAAAAAGGAGAGGGTCCTGAGGGTTCTAATTGACACTGTACTTCTCCTACATTATTATCAGCTAATTCACCATTCCCAGACAGAATTTCTTCTGATTCTGCAGTTACTATATTTTGTGTGTCTGCTTCATCATCTGTGTCCGAACTCATGGCCGAGGAAGCAATACTGCTGGATCTTGACCTAGAAACTGCATCATATTTGGCTGGTTAGTATAGATTCCATTATTGCGGTAGTCCCTGTCATCTCTTGAGAATTTGCGCAATTTTCTTAACTTAACTTCATCCTCGTGTTTCCGTAAGATATCGTAAAAAGTTTTGAAATTCTTATCTATAGTTGCACCTGGTGCGTAAAACAGATTAATTTCTTCTTTAAGTTTATCGATTTGTACCACTGTACGTGCATGTTCTCCGGTGGAATGCTCGACATGTAGTTTCAACATATTGGGCCTCATTACGACCCAGGCGGTAAGTTACCGCCTGGGCCGTGACTTTACCACCATGGCGTAAACTACGTTTACGCCATGGTGGTTGGCGGCCTTACCGCCCCATTCCGACCTTGGCGGGGCGGTAAGTCCCCAATCCCCATTTACCCTTCCCCATTCCCATTTTTGCCCCATAGGGCATAATGGGAGTGGGGAAGGCATTAATTACGCCACCGTAAATTACGGTGGCGTAATTAACTCCATGGTCCCTTAGCGCCATGGATTTTAACACCTGCTGAAAGCAGGTGTTAAATCCGCCATGGCGCTAAGGGACCTCGTACTCAGGCGGTAAGGGTCGGCGCTGTTTACGCTGCCGTAAACCCCTTACCGCCTGGGTCGTAATGAGGCCCATTGTTAGAGTTAGATGTTAAATTATGTTCCCATTCTGTCAATAGATCTGTATCTAAGGAATCTTCAAAGTTAGGTAAAATTAGAATTCTCAAGCCCCTGGAATTTTGTTTTCTTTTAAATAATGAAAAAGTGTGGTCTTTTCCCAAAATGTGTTGATTTATTTAATACTAAGGCACTCCAATTTAAAGAAAAGTGATTGAAGGTCTGATTTTGTCTCATTCAATCTTTTGAATGGATTTAGTGTAGAGCCCCGAGGGCCAAAGAGGGCTTTAATATCATCCTCTCTGGTCAGCAAATATTCTGCTGATTCTGCCATTGTGCAGCAGCCAGCTTCCGTGGCTTAAAGGACAAAAATGAAGAACTAACGGACAAAAGCCAAGAGGATGCCCAGAGCTTGCACACACAACTTTAAAAAAGGACTGGTAGGCTGCAGGTTAGGTCGAAGGGGCTGGGTATATTGCCTATATACGCCAAGGTAATGAGAGAATGAACACATAGGTTTCCAGAAACACTGCGCCACAAAGAGTCCACAAATTTGAAGATGCAATCTTGCATTTAATTCAACAGAAGGAAGGTCAGCAATTATACTGCAATTTTGGATAATTAATGCTGCTTTTGAATTTAAATTTTTCGATTATTTGGTCGCGCTGCACTGAAAAGGAGTCAAATTGTCGTGAGTTACATTGATCTTTATGGCAATATGGTTGTGCTCTTTTGTGTTATCTACACCGATGTGCCCCTCTGACTTGAGGAATTTGTTTAAATTGTTTAACTTATTTCCTTTCATCTAAAAACGTTTTTATGTCATATTTGTCAGTTGTTTGTTAACTTCTGATTAATCAGCCTTGGAAGAAGAGCTGGATAGCTCGAAATACGTGTCAGGCTGACCTTCCTTCTGTTGAATTAAATGCAAGATTGCATCTTCAAATTTGTGGACTCTTTGTGGCGCAGTGTTTCTGGAAACTTTTGTGTTCATTCTGTTTGTCAGAGGGTACACCTGAGGTTTGCCACTTCCATTCTGCAGCTCTACACTTCCATTTCAGGGCTGCAAGTTCTGAGTCTTACCAGGTGTTGCGCTTAGAGGCAAGTTTCAAGCAGATCCTCATGACTGGGGCAAGAATGTCAAGTGTGTTGGTGATGGAGAGGTGGAAGTTGCTGAGAGCAGTGTCGGTGGTAGAGTCTGAGTTGGCTGGGAAAGGGGTAATAGAGGTGGAGGTGACACTCATTTCATCGGGGGGATGTCCATGAATGAGGTTGGCAGGGCTTTTGGAGGTGAGGTCACAGAGCCATAAGGACACAGGTGGGAGGAAAGAAGGGAGTGGTCTGACCAGGAGCGAGGGTTGACATTGGGAGGTGAGAGAGGGAGGTCGGAGTGGATGAGGGCATCCAGAGTGTGTCCAGCAGAGTGGGTTCGACCAGTGGGGACAATGGAGAGGGATAGTGAGGTCCAGAGGACAATGAAAAGAGTACATGCTGTGATAGGGCCGTCCAATTAGATATTAAAGTCACCCAGGAGAAGCAGGTTGGAGGAGGCAGAAAGTAAGGCGCAACAGAAATCAAACCATTCAGAAAGGAACAGGGAAGTAGGGCCAGGAGGCCGGTAAATGGTAGCAATTGTCAGGGTGGAGGAGCGAGAGATAACCAACTTGCATACCAGGCTCTCAAAGGAAGAGTAGAGCTGAGTGGGTAAGTGGGTAAGACTCTGTCATCTTGTCTGTCCACACTATCCCACTTTTACTTGCCTTGGCTTATTTGAGTCCTTTTAAAAGCGCTCTAATATATGTACTGCAATCAAAAACCCAGGCCCTACAATAATTGCATAGGCCTAAACATTTCTGCATGTCCCTTACTGTCGCAGGTCTTAGAGTTTTCATGATTGCTTCTGCTCCCTCAGGTGTCACTTTTCTCCCTTCTTGAGCGATTAGCTGTCCTACATACAGGACCTCTTCCTGACAATACCGTAGTTTCTCCTTGTCCACTTTGTATCCTTTTTCTGCTAATACTGTCATTATCTGGACGGAATCCTCTCTGCAATTTTCTTCTGTCTCACTGTACACTAATATGTCATCTTCATAATGAATTATTAAGCTCTCAAGATGTATGTTACCTAGGTCCATCTGAAGGATCCTATAAAAAATTGATGCAGACTCACAGTACCTCTGTTGTAATCTTGTATGTTTCCACTGCTGGTTTCTATACACAAATTAGGTCAAATCTTTGGGGTCCTCATGAAGGGGAATTGAAAAGAAGGTATTCTTTCAATGTACTATTGTAAAATATTTGGCTGTAGCTGGGATATTACATAATATCATAGCTGGATTTGAAACCAGAGGAAACTCTGCTTCGACAATATTGTTTAAAAATCCACGACCCCCCCCCGTTGTTTTCTTTACTGAGAACACAACCATCTTACTTGGAGAATCTGATGGTACCAATATTCCCTGCTCTATCAAAGCAGAAATGATTTTAAATATACCTTCATTTGCTTATCTGGACATAGGGTACTGTGTTGCTCATGGTAAAATTGCTCCTGGCTTAAGCTTAATTTTAACTGATCATTTTGCGTTCAATAGACCCACATCATATGGATTGTTGGTCGATAAAATACTTGGCACCCTTTCTAGATCTTTCTGGAAACATTATGGTTTCTTTCATACCAGTGCGTTTCTCTGTGGTATTTCCCTATTCTCCACTTTCATCCAATAGGTGAGACGTATGAAAAATACTAATTCAAGGTCTGAATTCTCATCTCTGAACAACTCCTCATCTGTCAAATCTGTTAGTCTGTACCCTTCGTCAAGAGCTATTACTGGTCTCCATGCTCTTCCTTCATTGCCTGTCCCGTGAATAATCACTCTTTGCTCTCTCACTATCACTTCCTTCAGTTCTATGGGATATAACCCATTCTTCCTCAACATCCATAGGTAATTCTGGTCCAAACAGAAATTTGTCAGGTATCCTCAGCAATTTACCTATCAGTCCAGAAAGCCATGTCAACAACATACTTACTCCATACAAAAATACTTCTGGATTTGAAGGGACACCTCATAATGCTTTTTGGACTGCAAATGCTAATATACATTCTCTTACATTCATATAATGTATCCCTGGACTGGAACATATTATCCCGTTGTAAGTACAAGATATCGTCATATTAAGTTTTGTCATCCAGTCACGTCCTAGTATGTTGAAAGGTGTCTGTCGAGAATACAATGGCATGGACACGTCATGTCCTCAAATTGACATTGGCATTGGTAATTTAACAGTAAACGGAACCAAACTCATAGCTCCAGAGAATCCCTGCACATTCATGGCGATGCCAGACATTGGATACTTTCCATCTCGAACAGAAGAGCAAGTTGTTCCTGGGTCTACAAGAAATAAAAATGTCTTTCCTCCTTTTGTTAACCTGACCCACGGTTCCTTTCGGGGGTCTGGTGCTACAGATAGTACTGAACACATCAAATCACTCTGTGGGCTTTCAGGTTGTGGGTATACATTAATTCCTGTACCCATAAAAGGATTCCCTCCCACTACTGTCACACTCCCTATCCTGGGTGTAGGTGTTTGTGGGAATCCCGTATTTGCCTTCCATTGTGGCATTGTTGCCTGTTGCATCAGAGTCTACTGTTGTGTCTGTAGTTGTTGTGTTTGCATAGGTGCTTGCTGTGGAATCTGCTGCATTTGCTGTATATGCGGCACATTTGTCCTATACTGAGTGTGATCATGGGCATAATACTCTGGTGGTACTGTATTAAACTGTGGGAAATAACCTGTCATCTTTGACCATGCCAGTTCTGCTGCATGCCCCCGCTACTTCTACATGTTCGGGCAATATGTCATGTTCTCCCACAATTCCAGCACTCTTGCTGATCTCTGCCATTAAATCCCCCTGCCCTTGAGGGTTTTGAAATCCACCTCCTCGTCCTCAAGGTCCATTCCCTCTATCACGTGGCTAAAAATTGTAAACACCCTGACCATTGTGGTACCCTACATTGATTGGCTGTTTAGGCAGTAACTCTTGTGTGACCACTCCTTTGCCGCTGGTCATACTGCTCCTTCTATAACAACCTTTTCTGGACAACTTTGCTTTTTCAAGCTTCCTATTCTGAGCTTTTTTCCTATTCTTCTCTTGTAACAATCGACAATGATGTACGATAGTCAACTGCATTTTTGGCCATGGCTTCACTTCCATCCCTACCTGTTATTTAATCTGCATTTGCACTGGCTAAGGCATTCCCTGACATAAAATATGATAAAATAACACTACAGTTTTATTCCACGGTTCCCACATCTCAAGAGGCCAATGTTCTTGAATCTCCTGAATATAAACAACAGGATCTTTGTTCTCTCCCATTTTCTGTGTCATAATCACACCCATGTCTAATGTATCAGGATACTGTAATCTAAATGCCCGCCATACATCTGCTTTGCATTTATTAAATGGTGCTCCATCATGTTTTGTGTTTTGTGCTGTTACATTCACGCATCCTGCTCGCCTCCAGATGTCGTCAGCTCTCTACCCTAGGATAGCTGGTAGTAGGCCTTTAATGATGTGATCCATTTCATCATTCCCTCGGTCCTCTACTCCTTCTCATCTCCTTCTTTTCTTCCTCTTCCCGTCTTCTCAACCTCCTCTTCTCTTCCTCTTCCCTGTTCTCTGTACTGTTCTCTGTAACCTTCTTTCTTTCAATCGTTGTGTTTCTATTTCCTTCTGCTTCTTCTTCTCCCCATCTTTTGTCTTTTCATTTACCTGTTCTTCATAACTTCTTCAATCTTCCTTTCATTTCCTATCTTTTCCCTTCTCATCTTTTTATGCTCTTTCTCATTCCTTTTCCTTCCTTTCCCACTCCTCTCTTACTTCTCTTTCCTTAACATCATCAATACCCTTTCTGTCTAATTTGAGTAATATCTGTCCTCCCATCCACTCATTCTGTACAATTGTCACTTTGCTAGCTTTATCTTTCTCTCCTTTTTGTCTCTCCTATCTCTATCAGTCTGTCCCTTCTCTCATTAAGCTCCTCATATTTACTACATCCAGACATATATTCATGTTCTTTAATCTAACTTTCTTCTGTACTATCTTCACTACTATAAGTGGGGGGTGCATATATCAGATTAATATACCCCGCTGCTGCTTTTAACTCTTTTAGAGGATAAAATCCCTGTTTCTCAGTGCTTGTACTATAGTCTTCAGAAGGAGAAAGAGGAGCCAAGAGTGTTGTTCCTTCCTTTCATGCTGATTAAGCCTCCACTCCTTCTCAGGTGGATCTTCTTTTTCGTTCTGATACATTTTCCATAGCTCTAAAATAGCGAACCGTTTTTATAACATTTTCCCTGTGTATGCAGCTTGTAAGTTTGTTGTCATGTGCTGCAACTGTTCTTGATAGGGAACCCTCTTGAGGACATGGTCATTTTGTCAGCCGTGCTTTTTACATGAGCATTCAGCATGATATTTCTTAATCTTCGATGTGTACCTCAGTAATATTTTTCACAAGTGTAGAAGGGGCGTGTCCCCCATAATGACAAGTTTTTTTTAACTGTCAATACTTATCATATTTTATTATTCTGCTGCTACTTTAATTGATTAGTAATATCTCAATATTTTTTACTCCATCTTTCACAATACTTTATACCTCAGAACAATCAATTCGGGCAAGCACCATCAATCACCGCCCATTCCTCAAAAATGACTTCTTAAAACAATTTCCAAGCCTACGCAATAATATTCTCTTTGTTTCTTCATTACAGGTCTATCCATTCTTACTATCCTGTTATTTCATTATTGATAATCTAAGAATCTTATCTTGCTATATATTTTCTACAACGGTTACCCTCCTATGATTGGTGCCAATCTCTTGTGTTTGGGGTCTGATAAGCAATCAAAATATTACTATCATTCTATATTTCCAGTCTACAATATAAATGATCACAAATAATACAAACAGAAGTATTTTTCAACCAAATCAACTTCTTACACTAACATATTCATAAGCCCAAACGAATGTGCTCAACATATTCTGTGATTGTCTTTCTTACTCCTCTATTTAAAGTATCTCATCTCCATTTTACCTCATTTTGGAGTGTGAATTGCATCCTTCATATTGGCCTTGCCTCAGGAATCCCTTACTTAATACTCCATCTTGAAGTGTGATGCGTACGCTTCTATCTTCTTGAGAATAGGTATTCTAGGTATTTCTTTTTAAATCAATCCTGTTACGTTTTTCCCTACTATATATATATTTACACATGCAATACAATCCCTCCCTTTTTATTTGCCACTTTCTATGTTCTACTTGTATCCGTTGCTCAGTTAGAGCCCTTCGCTATCGACTCTTCCCCAATTGACCACATTGCTTTCAGTCTGCAAGGTGCCCGGGGGACTGCACAGGAATTTCTTCAAAGAGGCACATGCTGACAATTTCAATTTACAGGCGTGATTCTTCCGCACTTTACAGGAAACTCAGCGATCTTCCGGCTGATGGTGGGAGACGTGAAAAATCAGAGAGTCTGGATCTGAACCATCCTCTGCTACCAAATGTGCAGTAGCACCTGAAGCATTCCAAGTGCTGAATGGGATTACCACAATAAATGATCTCAGGCCCAAATAACTGCACAGACTCAAACAATGTGGAATAATGTTACTTTATTATCAATTCAAACACGCTGATTATAGCTCACACACTCTCAATGCATTTTGGTTATACAAAAGGTTTTATACCTCAACATTCGTAAGCTATGATGTCACCCTACCTGGCTAACAGTAAAAATCTACTGGGTGGAGGGATTGGTTAAGGGAAACGTATACATATAGTTTGTGTAAGTGTTAGTATCATCATTAGATGGCGCTTATCTGGTAGGCACAGCTTGAACCACCTCTAAATACGCAAAATACAGATAATAAAGTAATACCAGCAACGGATAGGCCCGGGCAACAATGTATGGTCCACCATTACATAGACCCTCAAGATTGGTTGGCACTCTGTTACAAACCTTGGAAATTCGGCTTGTTAGCAGCATGTAAGCAATTAGACCCAGCTACAAGGGAACAACGTGAGACAACTGCCTTTCATAGCTAATTAGTTTACCTTCTCTCATCAGTTAGGCCCTAAGCCAAGGCTTCTTCTTTGTTTTTGACCTTACTGACTGTTATCTTCATCAGAACATTAAAGGGAGGGAATGCACATTACTTTCTTCATCTGGAGCTTTATAAATAGGCCTTGTTTTCCGGTCATGAATCACATGTGAGGAGACCAGGATTTTGGCCATTTTGCCCTTCTATTTCATTTTATTTGATTCAATTATATTGGGTGCTATTACTCTCTTTGGCCTCTGGAGGCTTAGTTGCTCCATTCTGCATGTGCTTTCTGCATCTTTAATTGAACAAAACTTGGCACTCACAGTTGTTCACTGCTTTACTTTGTTAAAAGTAGCTCTTTTTGCATCATCCTTGCATCTGAGGCAAGCAAATGCCCTTGTTTATTTCACAAATTTGTATTCCAGTGTCTATCAGCATTGCTGCATTGGTTTTACTTCTTCGGGCTTCTTGCTTACTATTATACGATGCCGACTTCCATTTTCTTAGCATGCTACTTTACTCATGGTCTATTTCCTACTCTATGGGCCTCATTCCGAGTATGGCGGTAAGGGATAGCGGCCACCGCTAACGAGAGCGGTGGCGGTAATCCCTTACCGCCATACTCCGAGTTCCCTTTGCGCCATGGTGGTTTTAACACCTGCTTTTAGCAGGTGTTAAAAACCATGGCGCTAAGGGACCTTGATGTTAATTACGCCACCGTAATTTACGGTGGCGTAATTGACGCCTTCCCCACTCCCATTATGCCCTATGGGGCAAGAATGGGAATGGGGAAGGGTAAATGGGGATTGGGGAATTACCGCCCCGCCAACCTTGGAATGGGGCGGTAATTCCGCCATCCACCAAGGCGCTGCCGGTCCGGGTACGGCGTCAACCAAGGCGTTAATAGCGCCATTGGTTAGCGCCGTACTCGGAATGAGGCCCTATATGTTTAATCTGCTTTGTGTTTCTGCATATATACATTTATCACATTTCTTGTTACTTATCTTCTTAGTGTGGATGGCTTTTCTTCATATTTGCATATATGTTTACTTTGTCACTTCAATCACATCTTCGTTCTTTAGATATTCATACAGCGAGTCCAGTGCGTCCACGTATTATCTCTCTTTAATGGCGTAATCCAGGATTGTCTACCAAGTGGGGTCTGAAGCATAAGTGCATGGGCCCACTGCAGTGGAATTAACATCTGTAAATGCGCACTCAGTGCTGCTGAGTGTGCCGTTACAGATTTTGGGTGGGCTTTGCCCGCTCACGGCCTACCCTGTCTACGCCTCTGGTCACTTGACATTTGCCAGTCTTCACTTATAGTTTTTCTATGTCCAGTGGTGTCTGCAGGCTCATGTCTACCACATCAGTTTGAGGGTACATTTGATACACTTGTCTGAGTGCATAACGTCTCTCATACCTTCGATGTGGTATTGGGATGATACTAGGTGTCAAGCACAGGGCTTTCTTGTTATTCTTCCAATATGATGGGGCGGAGAGAGTGGGCCCTATAAATGATGTGTACATCTGCCTCTCTACATTGTGATAAGGTTTTTGAAGATTGCAAAGGCCAACAGAAGGGAGTCATTCTCTTGGCATTACAAGAACCCCTCTTAGTGTTAGGAATAGTTAGGATGTGTCCTCCTTTATTTGAAGTATTGGAACTATATTATTCTTTTAGGGAGACGGGATGTGCCACACCAGATGAAGGGAGAAGCCAACATCCAAAAACGCAGTGTGTCAGCAGATTATTCCTAATAATACACATTTTTGGAATCAAGCAAAGAGGGATTCCCTGTAGCGTTTACATATAGTTGAATATCTGTTATAGATTGACTTGTGAATGTGCCCAGGAATGTGTAATGTACATAACGGTTTAATGGCCCTCAGTGGGTAATTTGATTGTAAATTCATTTTACACTTTGGAGCTTTCTAAAAGAAAAAAGGAGTAGTCTGTTCTGTAAATGTTCATTGGTATTAATCACTTTGCTTTTTTGAAAATTCACTACTAATGAATCTATTTATATTTTGACAATCAAGAAGATGTCATAAACAGTCTTTGGGATTTATCTCCAGGAGTGCACACGTGTTTCTTTGAGTCAGCTCTTAGAATCTATCTTTTTCATTAGTATGTGTGTGCTCTTACCCAGGGGCATACACCTGGAGCTCCAGAAATATTGATTTAACATACATAAGTGAAGAACATTCCATTAACATATTAATATTGCAGTGCGCCCCCGCTGATAACATACTCCGGTGAATGCTGCCATGCTGGCGTGTACTCATCATCATCTTTAGGTGGCCTGCAAGCACTCTCTAGGGCTCTGGCCAGCAGGTTGGGACTTCTTCAGCTCCCCATCCGTATGGCATCAAGAGGGGGTGAACTATAATCAAAAAGCCCCTCCCATCTTCACTTCCTGCTGGGCTGCCTCTGACATACGCAGCATTGGAGGTATTCTCTTCTGGGTCTTCCTCCGGGCTGCCCTGGACACGTCGCCTGGGGTCTTATTAGATCTGTCCAGTCAGGCCCCATGGACGCAAGGGCTACATCGGGAATGCAATCCGACACCACAGCAATGCCGGGCTCCCCCAGCACATTTAGCAAAACCAATACCAGTCATTTAGCTGTGGGGTGCTGCTCAAGGCCACCATCCCCTAGAGAACCACCACGTGTTGCCTCCAGCTCTCGCTTCAACCGCCACCTCCCTCCCTCAGTGGTTATTGTTCCAAAACATTCTCTCCCCTACCGTTTCCACCCCAGGGTCAGTGGAGGCATACTACATTGTTATTCCCCTTTTCTTTGTTGTCCTTTCACCCTGATGGGGCTGGATGGTTCAGTACACTGAACTCAGATAAGTGATGTAGTTAAACAGACACGCACACACACATACACGACATAAATACATTACTGACACATCTTAGTGTCTGTGGGCCTCACTACACGGTAGGCGGTAAGGATTTACCGGTACCGGTATTTTACCGGTACCGGTAAATCCTTACCGCCTTACTACGAGGTCCCTTTGCGGGTTGGGGAATTTAACGCCTGCTTTTTGCAGGCGTTAAAAACCAACCTGCAAAGGGACCAGTGGAGCTAATTACGGTACTGCAATTTGCAGTACCGTAATTAGCGCCTTCCCCATTCCCATTGAGCCCTATGGGGGAAAAATGGGAATGGGGAAGGGCAATGGTGGAAGGGGGAATTACCGCCCCGCCAACCTTGGAATGGGGCGGTAATTCCCCTTTCCACCAAGGCGGTGCCGGTATTTTACCGGCATGAACCATGGCGCTAACAGCGCCATGGTTCTCCGCCTACCGTGTAATGAGGCCCTGTGTCTTTATTTCTTCACTTTCCCTCAGAGGATAAGTATGTAATCCCACCTAGCTGAGCCTATATTGGGCCAGGGGCTACATTCGCACATGCAAACGTGTATACTGGTGCACGTTGACCTCACTTCAAAGTGAGTGTGTATTAGACAGCGTGAATCTGGTTGAAATATGAGCACACATCTGCACTGGTATCTCTTTAAGGCGGCTGGAGTAACCTGGGAAGACAGGACTCTTTGGTCGCCACATAGAGGCATATTGTATTAATTGGAGCGAGTGAAATCCTTCCTATAAAGTTGTGAATTATTTTGCTGGTTGCATTGGAATGAATGTACTAAACAACAATATACTTTCTTGTACTGGCACCTGGGGGTTATACAGTTTTGGATGGTTTGGCAACCATGTGCTGGCCATTCATGTGTTCACCTTCAACTCTGCTATTAAACCTTTACTCAACTAACTTCACCCAAGATTCGAGTTCCAGGTTTGATTCCTCCCCCCCCGCCCCCAGAACTTTCCTTCTTATCCAGTGCTTGTTGAGTCAGTTTGTCACTGGGCTATATCTAATAAATCAGAAAGGGCACAGCCCTTTTATGGACTGATTGGTTCTATGTGCTGTGATGGCCTCATGCACTTTTTATTACTAGTGTTTCCAATAAGGTTGAGGCAATTAAAGACTCTCTTTGATAACATGGTTGTTCTTTTCAACTTTCACATTACCATTTGACTGGTAAATAGAGGATCTGCAATGTGTGGCGCCATGTCTCTCGAGATATAAAGTCATCCCATAGCGATAATTGGACCCTGTTATCAGATAGAAGCTCTAGGGTGTAACCTTCCCTTTGAAACAACCCATGGAATGCTGAAGCAATGGAGATGTGGATGACTTCTCCCAGGAGTATAAGATCCAGACATTTAGAAATAGAATCTGTAATGTCGAAAGCACACCTCATATCAAGTGCCATGTACATTAAAGGAGGCCCAATGAAATCCATCTCCAGCTTGAGCCATACTATGATGGGCCAGTCAATGTTTTGTTGGTTTCTTGGAATGTTATTGATATGCTGATGTGCATCTCCAACCCTCTATCATTTGCTGGTGACCAGCAGCATGTTCCCAAACGGTGCTTCATTGAGGTCATGCCTAAATGGCTCTCATAGACCTTTGTGATCAGTGTCCCTCTCAGTACATTGAGACCTGAGAAGATACTCTTGTGGGCTACACATACATATGTTTTGGTGATGTCTGCATGATTCTAGAGCCACGCCTCATTCTTTTCAGATTGCCATCCTTGTGGGGAGTAGTATTTGACAGTAACTAGAACCTGGTCTGCTGCAGTGCTTCCAATCCACACTTACTTGCTGATCCCTCCATCTGTGTTTGTGTCCATTACATTACCTACCAAAAACTCATACTTGTATCAGCCACCCAATTGGGTGCCCATTGTGGGAAGGTGTACAAATCTGCCTGCTTGCTTGCTCAGCTAGAGTGCCACATGCTGTAGTTGAAGTTTGCTCCTGGAGGTTTGGGGTTGACCTAGTCAGCCCCGATGTGACCTTGTTGGTATTATCTCTTGCACAATGTGAACATGGTTCTCAGGTGAAATTTCATGCCCCTGATATATGTGCAAAAGCATTTTATGCCATAAGCATGGGCCAACATCATATGCTTGATGACTGAACAGTCTTTATTAGTGCCACACAAGAGCTCAGGATTCCATGGGTAGGGCACCAAGTCTGTTTATGCTTGCATCTACCTTGGTGACAGCAAGTTCTTTTGGGTTTTATGGATGGAAGCAAGGGGAATTCACAATAGCCTTGATGGCTTGGAAGGCCCTCTCACATGCCTTGCTGCAAAGAGAGTTTTTTTCAGGAATGTGTGCATGCTTTGTGTCTTGGCTGAGAATCATCACGCACATGTGGCATAATATTCCATAGTTCCCATGAAGACGTACAACTTTTCTTTATTCATTTGGGTGGGTGGCTCTTTGACAGAATCTATGATGCTCTGTTTGGGATGGATTTCCTTTTCCGATATTATCAGGCAGAGGTATTTATTTGCCAATAGATTGTAGGAGCATGCACTTTTGCACTGCAGGGTGAGACTGCTGAAGGACAATCTATGTAGCACGTTCTCTATCATTAGATCATGCTCTTTCGATAATGAGCCATATGACAGTATGTCTTCTGGGAAGAAGGACACATCGGGCATGTTTTTAAGCAATTCTGGCATGGCGCTGGACAACTGGTACAGCCAAAAGGTGGCTGGTGGTATCTAGGAATGTATCCTGGAGGACTACAAATGCACTGAGCTCGTTGGAGGTCAGTGGAATTTGCCTGATGATGCAGAATTCATAAATATAGTTTGGAAAAGAAGGTGGATACACCTTGTTGAAACACTAGGTTAGTGATGTTCACTTGTGAAAGTGAAGAGTGACAACATTTGTGTTAGAACTGGTTAGAACTGAGTAGCTTGAAGTCCTTTGAGTGAGTGTAGTCCTTTGCCTGCAGCTTTGCTGGTGGTCATTTGGGGTTCAACCATTCCCGGACTTAGAGGTGCTTTTTTACATGCGTCAGTTGTGTTAGTTCTTTCTGGGCCATGATGGTGGGCTTTCCGCGTGCTTGATAGAGACTGCTCTGTATCAGAATCAGATTTTAGGCAAAGGCCCTCATTACGACCCTTGCGGAATACGAAAAACGATGGCGGAAATGTGATACCGCCATCGAATACCGCCCGTTGCGATCATGACCCGTCACCGTAAAGTACGATGCGATTAGCGACACCGTAGTGAACGCCAACACTAACTGCACCAAGTACGCGCACGCGCGCCGTGCAAAACCGCAATATCCGCCATGGCGCAACGGTACGCGAATGCTGACCCCAGCGGACATTCACCTAACGCCATCAAGCATGGCGGAAAGTACCATTCCGCCATGGCGAGAACTACGGCATCGCGAACCAACCGTAATGGCCCTACTGAGTGCCTGTACTCCACTCCCTGGCCATATTGCACAACTCCTCGTAGGCGCAATGCAGTCACACCATGCAACCAGTGAAATGTACAAGTCACCCATGCATGCCAACGAACCAATGCATGCAGGGGCCCCAAGTGCCCTGTGAGTGGCCATCCACAATTGGCAACACACCATTGCCGTACTGATGCAGCACAGGCATCTGAAGGTGCAAGTACACCAAAATGAACTGAAAATGCCATGACACAAAACAACAACAGTCCCCCATCGCTTGCCACCAGTGTAAACCAACAGTCAAAGCAGTAACCTGAGGGAGACTGCACCAGCCCTGTACACATGCCAGTAGTCAAACCAACCATCAGCATAAGCACGTACCACACAACTGTACCCAGAAGCCGGAACCCAATGCAGAACACCTCACAACACATCGCGCCACAAATCGGAATATGCCACATTACTAGCAAAGAATAACGCTACACGGTTAATATCTGAATATAAATTTAATGCACATCAAAATCACCAAGCCCATACAGCCATTTGAGCATAAACTCACAAATGATCAGCATTACTGTGGGCTGCATCCGCAATAAATGACCAGCTTCCCCATGTGTGACGCCCTGTACCTTCATGGCACACAGGGGCTACATCCACGTCCAAAAAGGCAACATGGAAGCGCCTAGGACCGCAGGCCCGTCCCATGAAGTAGGCACTAGTCCAGCTGGAAGCTAGGTATGCTGCACCTAGCCGCTAGTACTGCGTAAGGGCATGTGGGCCATTGGCGATCGTCCCATAAGATCGTAATGGTGCTCCACTGATTAACTCGAAGCTGCAGGTGTCGGCTGTAGAAGCCATCTGCAGGAGTGGCGTACAGATGGCAGCGGCAGAAGGGGAGGAGATACCTGTCACCCAAATGAAAAAAAAGATAGTATGGGCATCCGAACTTCATATGTATTACTCACTACATTCAACACACCAAACCTACAACCATATGCATGCTAGCCCACTCATAAGGATCAATTGCACCCAAAAATCACTTGCGAATCATAACGACACAAATCGAGGTGAATACTCTATTTCAAACGAGTGTCTGTGTGCATGCGCCTGTCAGAACAGGATCCATCAGATGGGATCATCAAAGTGCATAGACACAAGTGATTGAAGGCGCGTCGAGACAGGGAGGGTTCAACAAGGGCAGACAGACGATGGTCCCACTATGGCAGCCTTGCATCACATAGCGCAGGGGAAGGGGATAGATTCCAAATAGCCATGTACATGGCAGACTCCCAATTAAATCATCTTTCCATGCATCCATTCATCATTCCCTCATCCCGTAATGAAAACGCCTGAATATTCACTCACATAACATTCGACATTTCCATTGAGTCTGTGCGTAATGCAGCCTTCAAAATCCACTGTGCTCCTGCCCGGATTCCTTGTGTAGTGAAGTCACATGTATTTGGGAACGTCCTGCCTTATCGTCCACTACGCTATAGCGCATCCCATTCAAATCACATCAATCATTGCATTCCCGTCATGGGCCCTGTCCCAAGGACATTCAACAATAGAACGTTACATTTCCAGTCAGACCTGTGGGCGTCTCCACGCCGCTAGTTGAAAACCGAAAGCGCTGTCCTTCGAATTCCTAATTTGGAACATCACGTTGAAAAGGCATCTGTGAACGCTTGTATTCACAAATACATCTATGCAGTGCGGCTGTGTGTGAAAATGGTAACTGGCCTCAATCACTGATGGGACTCCCCGCCGTCGGTGAACGTCGGTACAGTGCTGCATGAGGGTCCACCGTTGATCGAGCACTACATTCCACTGACCCTTCACAAGTCTGCTCACGAATGCAAATATCGTATGTGCAACAATGGGACCATAGCAGAATTAACATATAAACCAATATTCCACAGCCTTCGGGATTAAGAACATGAATGCAAATGCAAGATGCCATGCGTCGAATTGCAGCGTCGTGTGCGGGACGTGCTCGCACGAAAGGCATTGCAGCTGACACAGGTGGAATGAATCACCACAGGTGAAGGCTATACAGCCTGAAAACACATAAATTGCATACCCAAACCCCTCCCACAACCACACCCACTCCAGAATGCTACCGGCAGGACTAGCGATGTTGGCCCTGGGGGACCTGATAGCACTGCAAGTACTCCAACTTCAAGAAGAAGACGAACGCCAACTACTACAACAACCGGCCGCACAGAGAGACGCAGGAGGAGGAGGAGGAGGGCAAGGCATGGCCAGCAAGCCCCACCAGCATAGCCACTACCACCACGCAGGCAGCCCGCAATCCCACGCCTCCGAGCTAATCCGTTCAACCTCACAGCTGAGCAGATCCACACCCTCTACCATTTGGACCGGGACACCATAACCGCCATTGTCGACATGACACACGCTGACCTTGTCAGCATGATAGATAGCCCAACCGCCATCCCACCCCTACTGAAGGTGGTGTCTGTACTCCACTTCCTGGCCACAGGCACCTACCAGCACACAGTCGGACAGTTGCATGGCATTTCACAGCCCCTATTCTCACGGACACTATTCCAAGTGCTTGATGCCCTCCTGAAGCACTCAGACGACTACATCACTTTACCACGCTCGGAGCAGGAGCTTACAAACACAAAAGTGGGATTCCATGCACTTGGCGGCATACCGGGTTGCATTGGTGCCATCGACTGCACCCATGTGGAATTGGTTGTCCCACATGCCATGGAGGCCCAGTACCGCAACCGGAAACAATATCATTCTATCAATGTACAAATGGTGTGTGACTCCAACAGGATCTTTACACATTGTTCTGCCCGATTTCCAGGATCAACACATGATTCCATGGTCTTGCGGAACTCTAGAATACCACGCTACATGGAGCGACACGCAGGGCGCCGATCCTGGCTACTCGGTGAGTCTCATTTAATGCATGAGTATGTGGGGTAGGTGATGCGTGAATGACCTGGCAGGAAGGGGGGGGGGTGCGTACGTAGCAATGACATTCCACAAACATCCTTTCTTGTCCACATACAGGTGATTGCGGGTATCCACTGAAGAGATGGCTCCTTACACCAATCCGGAACCCACAGGACCAGCATGAGGAGGACTACAACCATGCCCACTCACGTACCCGTGTGGTCATAGAACAGGCATTCGGCCTACTGAAGGCTTGTTTCCGCTGCCTCAGCAGGTCTGGCGGGGCACTCCTGTACCGCCATGATAAGGTGGCAAAGATGGTCATGGCATGTGTCATGCTACACAACATGTGCGTACGTAGGAATGTGGCCATGCCCCCCGACGCAGAACTGCTAGCACCTGAAGATGGTCATGATGAGGGTGGGGATGTGGAAGCACCTCAAGGGGTCCGCGAGGCACAGGAGGCCCGTGAATTACGTCAGAATCTCATAGATGCATGCTTCTAGCACTCACGCCTGGTGGCTGTTACACGGACACGGGACTTGTGGCACTGTGTGTGTCTGGAACATGCACAATGTGGACTGTACGCCAAGATAGGCCTCGTACACAGAGATCAATGTCCACACATCTCATTGGATGAATATGAAGAATTGTATTGCAGATGTGAAATGACATTACACACCCAATCGAACCGCCACCCAAAGAAGCACAACACACCCCCTCCACCCTCCTACCCCCCCAACACCAGTGTCCAATGACGCTCATTGTCAGTGGGCAGACGCTATTGCAAGCCCCCTCTCCGGGTATCAGGGGCACCCCTGCCTGTGGAGCGCCGGTTCCTCCCAGATCTACGTTGGGGGCTGCCCTGGACGGAACTTGCAACGGATGATGTCTCTGCCTGCTCACGTCCATGCATGTCCCTAAGGGTTTGTGAGAGCTCAGTGAGCACACGGCGCACAGCGGCAAGTTCACCACATACGTCTTTGGACGTCGCATGCAGTTCCCCCCTCAGGCTCTCGGTGCTTCTTTCCATTTGTCCCCTCAGGCTCTCAGTACTTCTCTCCATTTGTGCCCTTAGTGTCTCTGTACTACGCTCCATTTCTGCCCTAAGTGTCTCAGTAGATGTTTCAATGGCTGCCTTAGAACCTCCACATTCATCAGCATGCTCCTTGAGGAGCGTGGACATTTGCTGCTGTTGCACTATCATCTGCTCGAGGGACTGTTGCCTCTGCTGGGCCATGCCCATTTGCGGTGGTGTCACAGAGGGGCTGGACGCCTCATGTTGCCTTGCAACAGGCCTTGTGGGGGTTGGCCAGTCGTCGTCTTGTGGGTGCCCCTGCGTGGTTTCCTCATGGTGTACGGGATGATACAAACAGGGGGATTGAGACAGGTCATGGATGTGTCCTACTTCGGCAGCACCGTTTTCTGTGTCGGAGCATGCTGCCATGTATGCAGTGTCACCTGTGGTGCTGCTGCCACCAGAAGCAGTGCCTTCTGTGGCATCCATTGGGGGGACCTGTGGTGCTGCTGTTGTGGACATGCTGGCTGCTGGGGTGCCTGTTGATGTCCCCTCCAGTGTGCTGCCACTCGATTTGTGCTGCTGCCGTGTCTTGATCCGTGCAGCTGAGGTGGAGGGTCTTTGGCCGTTGGTCTTGGCCCTCTTTGCAGGTGTGCTGGTAGGGGTGTCCTGAAGCTCGTCGTTGGAATCGGTCCCTGTGGTGGAGTAAAGGAGGGCGATCGTTATTCATGGGTCTGTGGTAATTGTAATGGCAATTGTATCACATGCATTGGGGTGGTACCTGGGGGTGATTTGGGTCAGGGCCTTGGAGGTGGTCTCATTTTTGTGTGCATTGGGGATGCAGTTATTTTGCAGTCTGCAGTTAGGGTGTGCATGCTGCACATGTAGAGTGTGTTTTTTGGATTTTTAAATATTTATTTATTTAATCTGACTTTTAAGGGGTGCTGTCATGGCAATGTATGTGGTCGTTCTCCTGGACATGTGTTTCTAGTGCACTATGGGGACACATGGTACTTCACATGGTTGGTAATTGTGGATTTGGCATAGTTTCATTTGTGCCACCTACCTGATTCTTCTGATGTCTGCACTCCTTTCTCCATCCCTCCGACTCCCTCTATGCTCTCCATTCCAATGGTGGAGGCACAGATTTCTTCCCAGGGGGTCAACTTGATGGGTGATTCCGATCCTCCCCCGGTAGCTGTGGCAATGTTCCGGTTGGCAGAGAGTATGCTCCGGACGCGTATCCGTAGGTCGTCCCATCGCTTTCTGCATTGCTGTGGGTTGCGGGGTGCGGTCCCCACCGCACTTACCCGCTGTGCCACCAGCGCCCATATGGCCTTCTTGTTCGCAAGTGCCGTCCTGGTCATTTGCGTCGAGAAGACGACGGCAGCGTTCTCCTGGAGGGTCTCTGTGAGCACGGTGAGTTCCTCGTGGGAGAAGTGGACCTGCCGCTTGCGGTCGCACGCTTTTTTAGCAACTTTTCCCATATTTATTTTTTTAACTGGGGTGGCTAACGGGTTGGGATGTGTCTCAGGGTCGGATTTTTAATGGTTGTGTTGGGATTCTGATTTTATGGGTGTGCGGCGTGCTGTTTCCCGTTCCGGCCCCATGTTTTTACTTCCGTTTCCGTATATTTACGGTGACCGTATTTTGCGCTGACCGCTCATTACGGTGACCGCTAAGATGGGTGGCGGAATTGCACCTAGGGCGACGTACGACGGCGGTAAGGGGCGTTTTGGGGTCATTTCCGCCATCGCGGACTTTGCACTTCCGCCATGGCGTAATGCTCGTGCCCGATGGGTCAGAATTAGCCGCACTTTCCTCCATCGTGCAGTGGCGGAAACGCTATTTACGCTATGGCGGTCATGTCAGTTGATTTCCGCCAGGGTCGTAATGAGGGCCAAACCCTTTCAACAGAGATCAGCTGTGGAGTACTACATAGTTCTGCTTTGTCACCTATTGTATTAAATCTATCTCTCCAACATCAGGTTTTATACATATGTTGATGACCTGCAAATACTGATTTGTTTAGACAAAACCCACCTTCTACCACCAACAATTCTTCCAGCTGCAAGACGACAGGTAGCGTTTGGATGAATAAAACCTTTTAGA
This sequence comes from Ambystoma mexicanum, assembly GCF_040938575.1. Classification (NCBI taxonomy): domain Eukaryota; kingdom Metazoa; phylum Chordata; class Amphibia; order Caudata; family Ambystomatidae; genus Ambystoma; species Ambystoma mexicanum. The sequence continues at coordinate 195,782,204 of NC_090922.1, forward strand.
GTTTAGTGCATTCAAAATAGAGGTGATGCTCTGTGGTCAACTAAAGAGCATTTGGAATCCAATACTTTGGCCCACAGGCCTCAGCCTCATTCCTACCTAGTTTCCCTCTGTGCAGAATCTGTGAGTTATAGGTGAAGATGAAGTCGCCCAGGAGACATAGACCCAAAAGGTATTTAGATCCAGCCTTGCCTGTAAAACCTTGTCCATCTTTTTCCCTTCCCACATCAAGTAATGCTCATGGATGCATGCATTTTTTGGGAAAGGCAGAACATAACCCCCAACCCTTCTATCACTTGTTTACACACCTTACTAGCTCTCCACCTTCCCTACTATACTGCTTTCTATATCTACTCTTATGAAGCACTACTTTGGTCAATTCCTTCCAGAAGAATAATGTCCAGCGATCCCTGGGCGGAACTCAATTCACATTAACTCTGAGCAGGTTACACACTTTGAGACTACTATGTTGGTGAAATGGTGCAGTACAAAAGACGCATCTATAACTAAAACGTGACCACCCCACATTCTAAAGGGATCTAAGTGATCACTTAAAAAAAATACAGAAACCCAAAATGCCAAACCCATTTCTATGCATTTAAATGCGGGGTAGACCCCCAAAGCTGCCCCATATTCCCCCATAATTATTATGACCCTAACCCACCCTCCATGCAGCGAAATGTGGCATTTTAAATTCGGTATTTTGGGTTTTGGTTTTTTGAGCTGCGCAGTAATGGGGGTGATACCTACTGCAGTATTAGTATTTCTTAACTTTGGTGATAAGGTCTTTGCTGCTGACAACACTCGGTCAGTGGTCACACCTGTAGCAATCATTAGAACTCTCTTTAACCGTGATGCTGCTGTGAAAGAATGCCCATCTTGCTAGGGTCAGATAGCTCAGGCTTTTTGTATTTTTAGCAACTTAAAATGATGCGGGTTATTCTGTTGCTGGAAGGGAGTTCTACTAATCAGTATAAACAGCGACGCAGACACAAGAGAACCAGGCATTGGCCACATTGCCTACCCAGCAGAGATCATTATTCATGAAAGAAATCTATTTCCTGACATGCAGAAAAACAGGCCTTAAACATGCTCGTTAATACCAGGCTCCCGCAAACATCGATCCACAATTCTCTCGCTTCCATTTTCAGTGGAATAGTGAAGCATAGACATAGAAGTAAAACACCTACCTTCAGCTATGCCAAAACAGCATAATGCAATTAACTTTATAACATGACGACCAGGAGCATGTGCAGAAAAAGGCCTCAGGTGGAGATAGCCAAAACAGGAAGTCCTGCTGAGTCGGGCGAGGATGCATACTCTATATTGGGATAGGATCCTAGTTTTACAAAAAAAAGTCACACATCAGAAATGTGGGAAGAATCTTTTCTTTATTTTTGGGACAAGTGAGTTACCAGACGCTGGAATAAGGCAAAACCTCACAGAGTAAGGCCTTTGACGAGGAAGGCCAATGAGAAGGTAATACACCTCAGAATAGGCACTAGCATAGCTAGAGGCCAAGAATGGTTAGGAAATTTCCATTTTAATTGTTGCTTCTTCTATTGTGAACCGGATCAGTGTAGTACCAAGACGGCCCGAGCTTTCTGTCCAGGGGCTAAGTGTCAACATGACAAGACAGTCGATGAAAAAGCCGGACATTCATTATTCACAGTCAGACTTCCCATAACTTTGTGCAGATACCGCATATAGTAAGTCAACCGGTTCAAAAAAAGGACCGTGCACGGCTTTCCTCAAAGCTGTCATGGTCTCCACTGGAGACCACTGTTCTAAAAGCTGTAGCATCTAATGGTTCAAGTCACATGGGATGCTTTGGATCTTCTCTGTAACTGAATGTGTATAGATGTGATAGGTGTGCAGACACATAAGTATTGCTTTATAGGTATTCATTCATTGAAGTATACAGGTAGTAGGGAGCTCTGCCACATCTGCTCCGTCTTCTGCTGCCACCAACGGCCTTCCTTGAACCTCTGGGAATCCTCATCATGCGCCGTCCTCACTGACATTCCATGGATACCGCAATTGACATGCTAGGGGCGTCTAGCTGCTTGGCGATAGCACCAGGTTCTATGTCACACAAAGTGTCCACCGGATGGACAGCATCGGTGCAAAGGGATTTCTTTCTACAAAAAAAAAAGAGTCCAACGTTGCTAGGTCTCACATTACCATGTATTAGGCAGAATGATAGACGTTCGCCTCAAGGCACTACAAAGATTTGCCCCAGGTCAAAAACCTGTAAAATGTAAGTACTCCACGTGGTAGGTGTTTGCCCAGAGTGGAGGTTTGAAGTCTATCCGTGTTTGTGAATGGAAACTAGTCAGACTTTTAATGGGGTGGGGGGGGCGGTGACAATATAAGACTTAATTCCAAGAGCTGATATACACACACACTTCAGGATAAGCTCAGGGGGTGTTTGACTCACACTCCACGGCTGAGGCACCCTGTCCAGTCATTTGGTGGAAAGAAAAAGGTTGACAGGACAAATGGTCGACACCATTTGGTCGAAAGCCAAATGGTAGAATTGTTTTTTATTTATATATATATATATATATTTTTTTTTAGGTTTTTGTTTAGGGAAAAAAGGGTTTTTTAGAAAAAAAGGGGGTAGGAGGGGACCCCCCCAAAAAAAAAAAAAGTGAAAATACAAAAAAAAAAAAATTCGACCATTTGGCTTTCGACCAAATGGTGTCGTCCATTTGTCCTGTCGACCTTTTTTTTTGACCAAATGTCTGGTAACCCTGCGGCACACTATCGTGTGAGGTACTGAATTGGCCAAACAAAGTTGGAGATCCATAGAGCACAGGAAAGAATAAAACAATTGATAGAGCGGTTTCTATGCACAATAATGCATACATACATACATACATACATACATGGTGTAGAAGGGGTCAATGTGATGGCTAGAGTAGTGGGATCACACCAATGTATAGCAGCAGAGAGGCATACCATGAGACAGAGTCTATGATGGACTTCTTGTAGTCAAGGCAGCATCCATTGATAGGAAGGACTACACTGGAAATTGAGAAGTGTGTAGGTTGTTCAGTCTCTTCTAGGATAGATGTGGATGAGAGGATGGCTATCCTTGTCTTTAAAGTATGGGCATTTTTGATCCCAGAGTAAAAGAAGGAAAGTGTCCCACTTCTAGAGAGGCCGTATTGGATGATCTGATCAAACATAATTTAGAAGTCAATCTTTTCAAATCAATAGTGGGCCACATTGATGGGGCAAAAGAGGGCTGGCCCATCAGCACAGCAGTCATCCATCTAGCTCACTGATTCTCAGACAGGAAACATCACTTTCGCACAAGGGATTTTCCAAAGGCTGCACTACTGCCTCCAAACTAGTATTGCTAGACAAGCCAAAGAGGAATGCCTCACTCCCATGAAGCTGATCTATTCAATTCGGGTATAATGAACTTTCCTAGAGGACCTTTATGTGAGCTTTGTACCAGAACCAAAAAGTAATATAAAGGTGCAACATTCAGTTCAGCCAGAAGTTTGCTGAATGTTCATCTAACAGGTCTTACTGTGATGGCCGCTGTGAGACTTTCCTTGGGTTTCTGCTTGTTGCTCACTTCCAAAATCCACTGTTTCAATGGCGCTTTCTCTACATTTCAAAATTAAGAAAATTGCAAATATAATATAGTATTGCAGTCAGTATTAATTAACGTGGAATCACGGGAGCCAAACTATAGGGACGGTCCTTAATTTAAAACAACATTTCAAAGAGCATCTGTGTTTTTATAATCACCTCCACCAGCCTTCTGCAGCTGTTTGACATGAGAATGGTTTGTAGTTTCAGGACTGGAGATATTGTCACATCTCTGAACAGCAGTGTCCAAAGAACGCATGCAGCTCTTACAGATACATTATCAGAGAAATATAATATAGGCACTGTGCAGCACTTCCAGCCTCTGATCCAAACTGTAAGAAAAAAGGCAATCTAGGGGACCAGAGCTGAAGCTTCACCCATCCACGGACAGATAAACAGCCTTTCTGTGAAACTTTCTGCACAGAGTTACTGAGATTAATAATGCAGTCTTTAGGGTATGTGCTGCGTCTTTGTACACAACACACATAAAAACAGTTCAATGGTGTCTACACCCTGTGAATTTACCTTCCATGTGCCCGTATGACAAATAAATCAGTGTTTACATTGAATTTGTTTGGCTGCACTGAACACATGATGCAAATCGTACGGTGTTCACATTCTTTCTGTGTCTCAGGCTGCTCTAACACATGTTACAACATACACTAAAGAAGTATATGTACAGTTAAAACATCATATGAGCTGGTGATGGCAATATTTAGGTTTGTGCCCATGACATTGCTTTCTAACTATAATGCCTACATGAGTGGATGCAAGGAAACTGCAGATGTGCTTACATTTAAGTTACTGCTTTTGAATAAGAGAAATTATTTCACATCTACTCTACGTTTGCATGGACCATGGCCAGGTGTTCATACACGCATCGCAAAAGGAGATAAACCTTTAAAAGCAACATGCTTAATATTTTGCCGACTAAGGTTACTACTTTGTGTATGCTGTCCAATACTTGTGAGTGCAACACTTGCAGTTATACAACTCACACTCCACTTGAAGAGGCATAGCGCCTCATTACGAGTATGGAGGTAGCCATGCCATTCTTACCGGCATGACTACCCCCATACCGGTTACATGGTCCGGGTTCCAGGAATAGGGAATTACCGGGCCATTCTGACCTTGGAGGGCCCGGTAAATCCCTTTCCCGGGACCGGGACCTGGTACATCCCCATTCCCATTTGAGCCCCGCTAGGGCTCAAATGGGAATGGGGAGGATGCTAACAACGGGCCCGTTAATGATGGACCCGTTGTTAGCATCCAGGTCTGCTAGCGGGTCTCGCTAAGGACGCCCGGTTTCACCAAACGTCCTTTGCGGGACCCGCTGCAGACCTCGTAATGAGGAGGCCCATAATGAACGGTGCCGGTCCCTTACCAGCACCGTTCATTACGGGTCCACACTCGTTGTAATGACGCCCATTGAGTGCATGCATGAACATTAAGTTGCAATTTCCAGTCCTTTAGATATGTGCCTTAGCGAGAGGATTCTGCACAACTTCCTCCATTCCTAGGTGAGCTTCTCACGTTGGGCCACCAGACCTGCTCATGAAGTGGCAAATAATTCTAAACTTCATGTAGACATTTAGGGCCTGATTTATAGAATTCTTTGTGCACTGAAAAGTTCTTTGCGCACTAATTAGCACGCAAACATCAATTTACCGATTTATGGAAGGGATTTTCTGTGGCTTTGCACGGCCCTGTCACGTCTTCACGTGCAGTCGATGCTGTGTGTGACATTCCATGCAAATTGTGAGACGGGCCTATGCAACAAAATAGTGGGCGGAACATGCATATTCCCCATTCCCCAGGCAAAACAAGGAAGAACAAGGAAAACATTGGCATCTTGAGGGACGGACCGCTCAAATAGACTACATGCCCATCCACGCGCAAACATAACCATACAAATGGATTTCACCATGCAGCGCCACATCAGGAAAAGTCGCACACAAACCTCCTGATCTCACTGCCACATGATAGTGCATGCAAAGTACAATGTTCAAAGGAAACAATGCATATAAAGAATGCAATGCACACCATTCCAATGTTGGTCAGCCACATTAAATGCAGGTTTACTGGGAACCATCGTACAAGGACACAGAAGGAGGAGGAGGATGCAGAGACCATGGATATTCCCAACAAGCACCACACTGTTTGGAATGCCAGAAGACCAGGTGTACTGCTTCCCAGCACATATCATACTAGAACTGGTCAAGGAGAGGGAAGAAGACCCTGCACCCCGCACCATCTGCTTCCATTCCCTCATCCCCCGGCAAAAGGTGCTGATAGCACTCCATTTCATAAGCACAGGCTGCTTCCAGTGCACCACAATCATTGTTGGTGGCATATCTCAGGCCACATAATCCTGCTGTGTCCAAAAGGTGTTGGCCTGCATAACATGACGTACGTGTGTGTGTGTGCAGACACATATACATGCTGTGCACATTGCAGGACAGGCAGAGAATGAGCCTGGGGTTCTATGTGGTGGCACATTTCCCACGTGTACTTGGAGACATTGATTGTACACATGTTGCGCCATGCCCACCCTCCCCGGGTTGATGGAGCACATTTACTGCAACGGGAAGCATTGGCATTCCATAAATGTGCAGGTCATTTGTGATGCAAATGGAGTCATTATGGAAGTCAATGGGCCTCATTACAAGTTTGCCTATCTGGTAACAACGGTACCGGCAAGCTTGCCAGTATCGTTGTTGTTACTACGAGTTCTGCTCGCGGGTGGCTACACGCCTGCCAGGTCTGACCTGGCGGGCTTCCCGGCACCCACGAGCAAACACTGCCGGTAGCATCGGCACCATTCTGAATGGTGCCGGTGCTACCGGCCTCCCCATTCCCATTGAGCCCTGGTGGGAATGGGAATGGTGGGGTCAATGGGAATGGGGAGTAAAAGTTTCCGGCCCCTGGCAATGGGGAAATACAGGGTCCACCAGGGTTGTAATGGCCCTGTATTTCCCCATTGCCAGGGGCCGGAAAAATGTGCAAGTTTGACAGCAGCCTGCCGGTTTCACCGGCAAGGCTACCGCCAAACTTGTAATGAGGCCCAATGCCAATTTCCCTGGAAGCACACATGACAGGTACATTTACCGCCAGTCCACACTCTACCGTGCCCTGGAATCGGGATCCTTTTGCAACACCTGGCTCATTGCTGAATATCAACTGTCACACACATGCATGCATTCACATGGCACACTGAATAGCAGACCATGACAAGAAATGCCAATAACAAACATTTACTTATTTGGAGGGGACAGTGCCTACCCGCTATCAAGATTCCTGCTCACACCATTCAGGAATCCTGCCACACCAGCCAAGGTAGGGTACAATGCAGCACATATAGCCACTAGGGGCATAGTGGAGCACATATTTGGGATACTCAATTCACGTTACCACTGCTTTGAACAATCTGGTGGGGTATTGCGATATGCCCCACCGGTAGAATGTAAAATGATCATGGCAGCATGTGTCCTGCAAAATGTTCTCACATGACGTGGAATGCCAGTCAATATGCAGGAGGGTCATCGCCCTCACCCACAGGAACCACCCTTGCCCTTGGTTGGCCAAAGGACACAGGAAGAGGCTGCACACAATCAGCTTGTGCAAAGATTCTTCTAATGAAAACCAGCTCCTATGGAGCACACACAGTGAAGCCACATCCCTGGTGCCATTCAATTTGACTTGGGGCCAATCATACGTGTGTCATGACCCACAGGACGCGCCTCTTTTGGTCTTCCTGCTCCTTGTAAAGGGCCTTGCATTCCGTGACACTCCCAACATGGCTGTCCAGCGTGACACGCCTTCCGCGGTCTATACTTTGGACGTAACGTATTCTACTAATAGACTGCACCCCAGCAGCTCCGCGCGTCTCAATGCTATTGCCAAGTAGCGATCAGACGTGTGCTCCGTAGTTCGCTGTATTGCTTTCCTGGTTCCTAGCTTTTCTACTTCCATTCCTTGCCCCTTTCCCTTTCCTCTTGCTTCCTGGACTCGTGCGCCATCAGCACGTCTTCTTCGTTTCCCGGATCCCCGGATTGCTGCATCCCGGAATCTTAAACGCACTCTGGAGTCGGAAGAGACTCGCTCAGCCTTATTCAAGCCCAGGTCTGTCCGCAAGAAGACACCGCCCACGGAGTCCAGCAATTATCGGTCTCAGATGAGAAGGAGGGAACTCTGTGACAACGTGCCCATAACAGCACCCTGAGAATGTGTGTCTGGGAGAGGCAGCCTGTGTGTGACCAGAGCCATAAAATCACCTGCAACAAACACTGACACAGTGATAGCAACTGCAAACAACAGTGTCCATGTGTCACACACCAAAGCACACAACACAAGCAACGAAAATCCCCAAACACTTTCACATGGTCACCACCAACAATAGGGCACGCAGAACCCGAACAACACACAGGAGAACACAAGTAGGAAGGCACAGCACAAAATGAAAACTGCTCCTTACTCATGTGTGGACTGCCCTTGCCACCCTTTGTGTGACTCACGACAATAAACAGCTTGAGTGGCTACCCAATTCCCTCACAACAATTACGTCCACAATGTGCATCTACATTAAATTAGTCATATGGAATGTAAAAATGACAGCTTTACTACAAGAAAGATGCACATCTCACCTCACTCCTTTCCCCCCGTGAGACTGATGCAGTCTCACCATGGATGAATCCTTCCTCCCCTCCGTAGGCCTACAAACCAGGCTACTCTGGTGATGTGTTGCGTGTACTCCAGAACATCAGCAACCATCTTCGTCGCAGAATGCTTAAGTATACAAAAACATCACAAGGTCAGAGCAGGTAACACATCCATGCACCCAATGACAATGAAACATGTGCCCCCCTGAATGCCATGCAACTAATGAAAGCAGGAACGCTGCAGCCACCCGTCACCATGTGCCCATGCACCCATGCAGCCAGACCCGCCCACCTCAGGCCAATGCAATTAAAACAGCCCTCCCAGTGACACCTTGACCCCCCATAAAACCTACACTGCCTGCCCCCATGAGTGCCGTTCTGTGAAGGAACAGGTACGACTTACCCCTTGTTCTGGTGAGGGGTCATTGTGAACACTCTGATCCGGCTGGAGTCAGAATTACACTGAGAGGACTCCCACATAGGGATCCCTGAGGGTGTAAACACAGGATCCCTTTGGACGCACTCCCAATGCCATGATATGGCATCCCCTGGTTAAATGGCATCAGGACCGCACAGTAAACACTGGCAGGGGAGCCGATGATGTAATGTCCAAGATGAGGACGGAATACCAACTTCTCATCAATTGCAGCGAAGACAGGATCTGGCAAAAGGCATCTGGGCAAACAGGCAGCAGTCATAAAGCATGGCAGGGCAAAGAGGCAACTGACATAAAAGAGACAAGCAAACAAGAGAAAGGAATGAGAAACTGAGGTCAAGGAGACCGACACACAAAGGGGAGCAGGGAACAGGCAAGAGGAAGGCAGGGCAGAGTTCAGAGGGACTGGACTGAATGGGGTCCAATGTCCGGGGCTTGAAGGGAGCATTGAGATGCACTGAGCAGCTGTCAACAGGTAGAAAAATATCTGCTGGTGTACCATGCAAGACACATGTACCCATGGCAAACAACAAAACCAGGCCAATGGCATGTGTCTGGTGTCTGGGGTGGACATGGCATCCCCCAAATGGCCTGCAATGCTGTCCTGTGTGTGGATTTGTTTTGGGAAGCAGCCCCAGAAGGGGCTGAAGTGCCAGGATTGGACTGCCAGTGTGGCTAGACATGCCATGAAAAGCTGAGTGAACGGGATGCTGCATGTCAGTCAAGACACATGCAAAAGCTGCAAGCAAATACCCATCGACTCCCATCACCATGTGTCCCTGCACCCATTCAGCTTGACCTGCTCACCTCAGGATAACTCAACAATAAACATCTGCGAGTAACCTGAGGGTCTTCTCACCTCTACTCCCTTTCGATCCTCTATCTAGGTGGCCAGGGAAAGGCCATCGCTTTTGGATCCTGACCCTGGGGGGTGGACAAGCAAGGGAGGATCACCTGGATAGAAGGACCTTGGGGATTGGCGGTGGGATGCCCATAGGTGAGAGACAGTACTCCAAATCCTCCTTTCAGAAAGGTAACCCTATCCCAGAAGTGGTTATGGGATATTGTTCATCTTGTTCCCCACATTCTGAGAAGGGCATAAGACATTATCAAAGCAGACATGTTAAACAGAGGAATAGAAAGAGTGAGGATGAGATACTTTGTAACAAATCACAGTATCCCCCTTATCCTCATGATAACCAACCTAACATTTCCCCGAACTTCATGGGTCATTATAAGAGTGTTTCACTTCATCCCCCCTTTAAGATGCAAACCAGTATTGAGACGAGGAAGAAACACCTAGGAGCCACGAGTATTACCTCCTTTACTGATTCAAGTACTGGGATGAAGAAGATGTTTGGAGGGCAGACAGGTCACAATGATTTGCTTAATTGTGGTTAGGCAAGTTGGGTAATGCAAACCCCTAACACACACCTGCAGCCTATTTTTAACCCAACAGAGGTGTATAAAATGAGGAGCTGATGGAACAGGAGAAGGAATGTGGAAACCGTGCGTGAGCTAGAGAAGCCGAGATGCCAGTATGCCGAACTAGACCCTGGGAGTTTCACTGGATGGTGAATGCAGAATGGAGCTCCCACAGAGGGGAAGGCAGGCAGCAGGCACAGCCGGAGGTCCAAGGTGAAGATACTCATAACAGCCAACAAGTGCTTAGTGGAGCGTCCAGCTATCAGGCTTTCCCTTGAAAGGAGGAAAACAGATAAAATAAGCTGCCAAGTCTGGGTAAGTGTCGGGGACATTTAAAATATCTGTGGCACTCGAAAGGGGCTGTGAATATAGTAACGGTCAAGGAGACAAGAGAAAGTAACTTCTTGAATTGAATGAAACGAGACAAGTTACTACTATTGAATACAGAACTAAATGAAAAAGCAAAAGTAACCCTTATTGAATACCTCATTGAATGAAACAGGCAAGGAGGCATTTATTTGAATATTGAATTGAAAGAAACAAGCAAAGGTATACTGAATTAAGTGAAAGCCACATTTATAAGTGAAAGCAACATCTATGGCAGACTGAGCTACTTATCTGAGTGAAATGAAGTAAGTTGAGTTACAATTGATGAATAATGAACTGAAATCAAAGAGAAAGATAAACTGAATGGAAGACTTAGAATAAAGCAGAATCAATATTAAGAAACAACATATTTGTTAAGGTTGTGAAGCAGCATTTTAAGAAATTATTTGTTGATTTAAATATTGAACTCTGAAAGAAACCTGGAAGTTCCTGGTTTCGTGATTTGTAGTGGGTGGACCATGTGGTCTAAAACTGCACCTAGACCAGAGAACATATCCATGCCAACAAGGAAGTTTACTTTAATGAAGGCTGGAATACAACTAATGATGAACATCAGACATGGGGAAGGGAACCCTGAGTTTTAAAGAATTTGGAAAGTCCAGTTGAAAGACAAAGCTACAAGATATTTCTTTTGGTGTTTACATTAAGCTTGAGGTAGGGAACCCTAAATATTGGTGCCCTGGAACTGTGCAGAACTTGGGGAAGGGCACCCCGATCATTCCTAAGGTATAAAACTGTATTTCTTCTAATGCTCAATGGAAGCTAAACTGAACCCTGGGATGAATGCATTGACATTTGGGAAAGGAAGTTAAAGAGTAAGCCAGAGCTGGAAAACAGCTCAGATATGTTTGATTATAATACTGTTTTGGTTGATGTCCATGCACATTGCTTTGTATTAGTTGGGAGGGCACGTATAGGATTTCAAAACGGACAGATTTTTAAGTTGAACATATTGACACAGACGTTGCTTAGTTTCTTTAGGTAGGGAAATATCCTGACCTTTTCTTTAATAAAATACTATTGTTCGGCTTTCAATCCATTGTCTGTGTCTCTTTCCATGATGCCAATCTGACAATCTGGGGGTAGATCTCTATCTTCGGCTGAGGCCTCCCTCTGGAACAGCCTCCCTGCCACTCTAAAACTTGAGGAGAACCATCTTCGGTTCCGGAAGCACCTCAAAACCTTCCTCTGTGCTTCTGCCTTCACTCCCCTTCTCCCTTGCTGATCTGCTCTCTTGGCACTGTGCACCTGGCCACCCTCTGCCCCCTGGGCCCAGGTACCTGCTCACCATGCCACCTTCCTGCACTGCCTCCTGGCCACCCCTTGCACTGGGGACTGTATCTGTACCCATACAGCCCTCCCCCATTTTTCTTCTTTTTCTGCACTTATTCAGACTTACCCAGTCTGCTGCCTTAAACACAGCACTTGCCACTTGTTGGCTGCACTACCACAGTTTGCCTCAATTTTCTATTTATTTTATTATCTGCGCTCCTCGGCTTCAGCACTTTCCACTCTCCCCTTCCATGCACTTTTTCCCTTTCCCTTTCCCAGGCACTTGCACGTTCTCAATGTCACTGGGCCTAGTAAGATCGTTTTTATGTTGTGCTGTGAGCTCCCTTATTCCCCTCCCTTGCCTAGTCATTCTCTGAAACACTTGTGTACGAGCGCGATACAAATAAAATATCATGTCATATCATATCACAGTGTCAGCCTCCCTCTGAACAGGAACCCCACAACCAGTGCCCCCCTGATTGCCATGCATAAATAGCAGGCATAGACTCCCCAGCCTACCGTCATCCATGTGTCCCAGCACCCATGAAACCGGACCCACTCACCTAAATCCAAAGTAATAGAAAATCCCCCCACACAGAGAAAGACCTCCTGACACCAACAACACCACAATATGAGCAGCCCTGAGTGCCTTGAAATTACCTGCACAAGATACCCACCTGTTTTGCATCCACTGAATTCCACCTTAAACAACATTCTAAGCTTGCAAAGACATGCATGGCATTGAAGTAAAGAAACAGGACAGCCTTGACATCTCACGTATGGAATAGGTTAACCACCATGGACTATCCAGTGTCCAGAAGTCCGAATAACAGAGCTTGAGCAACTATCAGGCTTATAACATAAAAACTCAAGGACAGAGAAATCACTGGAGGAGAAGCAAAAAGATTTAAAGCAGAGCACGACATGCACTTTGGAAACAGGCATCAGGTGTCAGTCATCCTTGGGATGCGGGCACAAGTCAGGCCATTGATTGCAGGCATACAAATTCTATATGCCCACGATGCCCACGGATGCATGCACCAGCACCCCAAAAGCGGTGAGGTCACAATGCACTTCATCCCGACTGGCCACAGAGTCTGTATGTGTGCTCACTTGTAATGCCACAAGTTGCTGGCATAGTGTCTGCCTCAAAGCATCCATCTCTTCATAGAGCTGGGTCCTAGTGGCCGAGAGTTCATTATGCAGTGAAGCCCTAAAGCTCTCCATCTCACAGCGATTGGATTTACGAGATGTCAACATCTCCCACCTCAGGTCCTCTCTATGTGCCTTTGTATCTGCATGCATGGAGTCCTGCAGGCACTTCAGATCAGCCCATCGTCCCTTGATGTTGGCCTCCATGCCCGGTCTGTGGGAGAGCCTTGAGGACTGCTCGATTCTCTGCTGTTGCACATCCCAGGAATGCAAAATGTTCTGCTCCCACACTGTGTCTCCAGCATGACCATGTCCACACATGTGCGAGGCCCACAAGGGTGTGATGCAAGCAACCAGGCCCGTTGCTGTAGGGCCCCTTTTATTGTCTGTAGGTCTGCAGCCCTCCATTGGACATCAGCCCCAGACTCTGACACCAACTCATTGGAGGGAGGTCTTGCAACTGTAACCACTGTGGACGTGGAGCACACCACTGACTGGCCTTGTGAAGCCTGCTGCACTGCCACAAACTGATTGGCCCCATCCGATCTGCCCATTGGTGCACTCACCTGCTCCCTCAATGAGTAATCAACTTCTGGTTCTGCATCTGAATCAGCGTTAGAAGAATCCGAAGAAACAGGAGCATGACTGATGATCACCAGTAGCACCTGTGGATTTTCTTTGCGAAGGACATCACAGCCTCCTCTGGTGGACTGACACACCACCTCCTCTTCTTCCTCGTCCACTTCCTCTATGTCGGCTGCATCATCACCTGCACATGGACAGACAAATACATTATGAGTCATTTGTATCCTCAAGAAAATGTGCATAATAGTGCATACACAGTGAAGATGGCTGTACACCCATACATCAGACGTTGTGACTTGTGGCACTGGGAGCAGTGTGCCACAGATACAAAAGTATGTCTTTTGTCGATATATGCCCCCCGTGTCTTGCCCATGTAGTAAGTGTAGACTGTAAGGGAGGCATGGTATCAAACAGTGAAGACAGACACAAGTGAACACCGTTCAATGGTGTTTATTGAACTTTAAATGGGTCGGTTGAATGCCTATTTAAACCTAAATCTAACAATGGGAGCAAGCTACAACCATTAAATAATAATAATGCAGTCCTAGTGGAGTCTGTCAAAATAAAAGGGCCTATAGGATTCGCACACACTCTGGCTTCTTGGCCACAAGGTAACAGTTCAACACATAGGCATCAGGGCCTTCCGCCAAATTCTCTATCTCAGTGATTGTCTCTTATTGCAGAGGGTCTGATGTAACAAACAAAACATAAAAGTTCCTTTCCTTTGGGAGGGTTCTCATATTCATAAATTCAAGATTGGTCTCCCTCCTTTGGGCTCAAACCACGGGTCCCCCTCCTTCAGGCTCAGACCCCATTGCTACAATGTTCACAATTCACATTTTGGTGTCCCTCATCAGGGCTCGGACCATGGATCCCCCTCGTCCGGGCTCAGATCCTCTCGATATTCAAATCAAAGACTTTCAAATGTGCAATGGGTTTTGCTTAAAGCGTCGCAGGACCACTTCGATTCAATTTACACAATTATACGTCACATCAATCTTCGATTTTCACTTCTCTTGTCTGGATACCGTACAGAGACCTTCGACTGAGCACATTTACGGTGCTGGACCACCCTGTCAACGGTAGCAAATCTTTACTTCTTCAGTTCAAACATTCACCGCAATGTAGCTTTTACTTGTGTCTTTCATCACACGTGTTTAACAATGTTTGTTAGCTTTACAATGTTGCCGCTTGCAACCTTGACTTTAACACAGACCAGTCTGCCATTGGTTTCCCAACTCACTGAATCTGAATGTGTTGTTCTCTGTTGTTTCTTTGTTCTTGGAGCCAAGGACGATACCATGGCATCTGCCTCTCTTCCCCACCTGGATCAATTACGTGGGAGGGCCCTCGATATCTTTGACACACAATGCATGATTCTTCAGCCTTGCTTTCTGTCGTGAAAAGGCCATTGGGGTTTCCCTTCCCACAAACCTTTCGTGATTTGCCGACTCAAAACTTCTGTACCTTTGTGTGCTTTGCCTCTCTCTCAAGCCCCGCCTTTTATGCATGTGGGGACGTGTAATGGAAGTTAGGTGTGAGTGATTGTCAATAATTGCCTGACTTCACCTGACCATAGTATTGGGACATGTCAGGTACATGGCTCGAGTGTGAGTCTGTTTTCTCTCAGAGCGGGCTGTCCGTGTAAAAGTGTTCATGCAGGAAAAGGGGGCAGGGTTGAGTTTCTAAATTTCCCATCGAGTAGGATGGGGATAAAGTGTTACAGGGAGAGGGATGCTGCATTTCACCGTCCAGTGTCTCACTCCCACTCCCCAAAAGACCACTCCCCAGGTGATTCTCCCGCACTGGTCCAGCCCCAAGCTCTGGATCCAAAGGCGATGGCCGTGGCCAGACCACCTGAAAGCGAGATCCGCAGGGACTAGTGGGTGAGATACCTTCGGGTTTCTCACAGGACATAGCCATACAAATGTGGCCTACTCATGACTGATGGGCCATACAACAGGCATTTGAGTGTACAGCCCATGGAGAACTACTGCACATGGATGTATTGGGGCATTCCCTCACCATCGACATCCTCTCCATCCTCCCAACATGGCAACCACTGTCAGTTCTCCGGAAATGTGACTCTGCACCTTGATTTGGACAGCAGGGTCTAATGTGCTATTGTGCAGACCGTAGTTCACGTACAGTCAATGATGTGATATGTGTGCAGCAATGATGAGTGCGCAGGCAAAAGCACAAACCTTGTAGTAAAGACCTCCCTGTCCTGGATGAAAATGCGAATAGACATATTATTGTTACCGTCTGATGTGTCACGTCAATGATGACAACAGGTCTTCCAGCTCCCTGTTAGTGATTGTATGTGGACGCAAGTCCCCTGCTGTATGTCGAGCAGAATTCATGTATTGTATTGTGTCCATGCACAATGTTTGTGATAATGATGATAATGATAATGATGTGTTATTTATATAATGCCTTTATCCAAAGTGCTAAACAGAGCACATATTTACATACAATATCACCCAACCAAAATTGGTACTCACCAAACCGAAATTGGTGATGACAACACCCTTCACATAACATTGTCATGTGAAGTGTCATGCAATGATTGTCCATGAATGAGTAACTGACAGTCATTGAGTGTCACATTGAATGGCACTGTCATGTAACGTCCGCTGTCATGTCACACAATGTACAGTGACACTTCACATTGTGTGTGTTGGCTTGGCACCATATGGGCCTGGGCACAGTGTGATTGCAAAGCTTAGTACTCCCTTGAGCCATCTTTGTGTAACTTATTCATACAACAGTGCAATGTGAACATTGACATAAACAGCTACTATGAGTGTACCATACTGTACCCACACTCAATCACATGAATCAATCACATAATTCACCACAAATGCAACACTCCACTGTACCAAACCCACTTACCATAAGATGGCATACACTGTCAGCAAGCCATCACTTACTTGAGACTCTAATGACAAAAGCTGCTCTTGAAATGTCATATGGGGTCCATCTTTACACTCTTGAGACTCTAATGCCAGCATGGTCAGTCAAAGCATGGTCCTAGTCGGTTGTGCACATATCACCCATAACCCAGGCATAATAGTGAGTTGGCAGAGTCACTGTAAAGATGGACCCCATATGACATGTCAAGAGCATCTTTTGTCATTAATACTGCTAAAGCTCATTCATGGACTGGGAATTGTATATAAGTGAAACAATCTTTCCCTACATTCATGCATCCAGTATGGGTAATTTCTTTGGGGCACCAGTCCCTGCCTATGAGCAGAATCTTACAAAGATTTGTCAGTATTGTTTAACGGGCATTTTCCGACTCAGAACCAGCAATTTATCATCTACAAATATCATGACACGAGGAGCAACAGAGGCCTAAGGCAACATCTGAGTGGGCGATGTTGCTGCCATGTCATTCCACATCAGACAGAATCCACCTGTTAGCACGAGTATGTATGTCTCAAGTATACAGACAGGGCAATGTTTGTGTGAGTGCCGTCAACAGTGATGTGAGCAACAAGGCATGAGTCAGTCATGTATTGACTGATAACCACATACAGGGCTTTGATGTCAAACTGGTGATACTTGCTATTTGCTATTTGAAAATGCACATACGTGACCTGCAGTGCAGACAGGCACACTCATTGCCATTAATCAAATCCGTAATCGTTTGCATGGGCTGTCTACAGACGTTTCAATGGGGGAATACCAGACTGACCACCTTTGGAATGATGACCCGCCATCAGCTGATTTCACCTATGATTCGACTAGTGTGGGCCCTTGCAATTTACAGGTTAAGTTGTCTGAACATAACACCTGTTATAACACCTGCTAGAACATAACACCTGCTAACACCAGGGTAGTGGTCTGGGTGCACTCATACCCCGGTAGGCTGGTCACACCACAGTGTGTCATTACAGTAAGCTTTGAAATGCATCCTGATGAGGAATCCTGCATGCACCTCTGCAGCAGATTATATTCCTGGACGACATATGTCACATGTACTTGATATACTATGCAAGGAGACAGTCCCCATTAATGTGACAAGGCTTGATTCATGTGGAGGAGGAGTTTCTGGACGTGACACATGTGTGCCTTGTGGGTGATGTGTGCCTGTCTGGGGGGCAGATCATGGCGTCTTGCTATAATTATAATTGGTTATTTATAATGCACTTAATACCCAGAGGTTTCTAAGCGCGGACTCAGGGATCGAACCTTTGCTGCTCTGGGTGAGCGGTCTGCCGCTGAGCTATCCTCCCGAGAGCTATCATTCCATCTTGCACATGTTTTTGACATTGCAACCATGCATGCAAGTACTGGCACAGCTGTGTGGCCCAGTAGACGGGGATGTGTACTGTCACACAAACATGTGCAACAGATGTGAACCACACAGCAGCCTCACAGAATGCAGGCCATGTCACAGAAGTGGATATGGAAACAAACATGCATTGGCCAAGGATGGCTTTCAACTACGGCCAGCTGTACTACAACACATACATAGGTTACTCAACCATGATATTTCACACATACAATGCACACAAATGCCACTCACCAGATGTGTCCTCATAGGTCTGCAGACTTCCCACACCTTACCCCTGCTCAATGCTGGTGAGTTGACTCGTAGCCTCGTCGATTGGGTCAGCTGCTCCTCCTCTGCCCCCCACCCACTCCAGTAGCCAGTGCAGAGGCCAGGTTGTCACTAAACTTAGTTTAGCCCTTTAAACATAATATTAGATTACATTGCATAGTCTACAAGGATCTGGAGCTCCTCTTCAGTGAAGCACCTCTTCTTCGGTGGACCGTTCTCACATGCCGTGTCTTAGGGTGGAGCCTCTTCCTGATCTGCAGGGCATCCCTTCTCAGACCTAGTGGCTCTAGGTAGAGCTGCTTCACCTGTCTGCCTCCGACCACGTCCAGGTGCCGGGTCACCTGTGGGCTAAGGCACAACACGTCCTCCTGGGGCTGGGACAGATGTGTCCTCACCATGTCCATGTCTACTCCATTTCCTTTTTTGGGCCCTACAACTCATGGTGCAGATGAAATGGAAAAATGGAATTCACACCAATATATTGTTCTGGGCAGTATGAGGAAGGGAACAGTCTACGTGATGTCCTACATAGATGCGTGGTCCAGCAAGGCTCCAATGTCCCCCAAAAGCAAAATTATGCAGTACATAATACGCAGAGGCACCCTGAGAACCAAATATTGCATACACAATACCCAGACATTTTCCGAAAGGATAAAAAAGTGGTACGTGATTTGCAGTGGCACCCCAAGAGCCAAGAATTACATGTGCTACACTCGGAAAGCTTCAAAAAGGAGAAAAAAATGTTACGTGATATGCAATGGCACTCCAAAAACAAATAAATTGCTTTTGCAAAACACCATAGGCCTCAAAATAGAAAAATAATACATACATAAATGCACAGAGGGAACCCCCAAAAAGAAAAAATGCAATATGCATTACTTGAAGGAAATGTCTTGCGTAGCACCCCCAAATGCGTGTATGCGAAATTTGTCTGTCTTCGTACCTTCGCGCGTACAACTAGTGCACCCCTTAAATATCACTGTCACCTCCAAATTGTGCAAAACGGATTCTCCGCATCACAATATCCCAGCTACGATGCCCAGATGCCCTTGCTGTCCCTGCAACTGAAACCTGCTTTGGCGCTGTGTTTCCGGCCGAAATTGCGACCGTGTGCATGCTTCCACCATTGCTCACCATGTGGAGCCCAGCACACTCAAAGATGGCCGCCCGCCACCCATTTGAGGCATCCACTGCCTAATCCACTCAGCAGATGCTGCTGAGTCCCGATTGGCTGGTGACCCTTCTTCAGCTACCTATCGGGAGCCGGCAGGCGAAGCCGGCTCACTCTCACCAAGGCCCAGTGAAACAAGGCTGACTCCTGTCCTAGCCTGTCCCAGCCTTACTCGCCGTTCGCCTGGACACTATGCCCTTTTTCACCTCACACTAATCCCAGCTTGTGGTTACACAGCTGACTCTCCTCCTCGTGAACCTATGGACTAGCACTCTCATCATCCTGAAAGTAAGACTAGTAACGTTATCAACTATTTCAGCACTTCCGAATGCTATGCTTATTCCCACGAGCTTGCTACCTAGTACAGCTATATAAGTTGTCCGCTCTGTGCCTACTGCCCTACAAGCATTTATTTTGCCTGTTGAACTAGCTGACATACTATCTATCCTGATGTTGATAATGCCTTTACTATGCTAATATAATCACATACGCCACTTGACGAGCTGTAGCAACGTAGCAACGTGCTCCATGCACACCTCTGTACTAAGTCTGCACATCTATTACGAGCGTCCTGAGTTTAATCAACTGAGCCGACTGCATATTTGAGCCCCTAGTCGCTACCTATTTGCGGTTGCTTACCACCAAGTGATCGCACCATTTCAGTGCCTTATTTGCTTGCATTGCCTATGTCTGTTCTCATTGCCGCCCAGCCCATACCTTCCCATTGCATGACCACGGCACTGCTTTCATTTGCGGCTTTGTTCGCTTGTGCTTGCCTTGAAATTACTATGCTGCCAATCCCATGCTCGCTTTTTAAATGATTGAGCTCTTGCTCAGAACCGCAACGTGGACCCACTTGTTAGCTCCATGATATATGCTACTCTGCCTGCCTGATACGGTCATTGTGTATTCCCTAATTTGATGCGCCACACCTTGATCTATGCCTGCATTTGTGGCACCGCTCCGCATAAGACATGTCCACATGATCTAAGCTAACTCCAGGGTACCGGCCTTACTCTGCCGTGCCTTTCAACTTGACATTTACCTGATCTGCCAATACTTGCTGCCAACACTAGAATGTCTTCTCTGCCTGAATTGTTGCACCGTTACAATTAGATCACACTTCTTGCATTCTGCATTGTTCCCTGCCTAACATGCTAATGTATATGCAAGCTTTGGTATTTGTTTTGCCTGTGTACCCTGATCTGATGCCCCCCATTGCTTGACTCTGAATAAGTAGACTTAACCTGTTTTAAACTCATTAGCCTGCATTGCTCGTACAGAGCACGCACTGCCTAGCCAAATAGTGCCTGTAACGCTTACCTATAACTGCCTCACAGACCCGGCAGCCCTTCCTCTCTAATCTCGGTAACATGCTACCACGCTGGTCCTCCCTAAGGTCACTGCTCTCCTCATTACAAGTACTACTCTCAGTGTGGTCAATTACCAGGTCGTCACACCTACCACCTCCCAACTCAGCTGCACCTAGCTCCTTGCACACCACATCAATGGCCACCTCTCACAGATCTCCTGATACCTACCAAAGTACTGCACCTCAATACCACAACATCTACCTCAACGATCCGGCCCTATGGCACGACCATTTTGCCAAAAAACCCTCACCCAACCAACCATGTCCTATCACTCTTAGAAACCTAAGATTAGGATCTAGACTTATGGGTAAGAAGGGACACCCCATGTACCTGAGCCCATACCTCAAAACTCATATGCACAGCCCGCCTCCACAAACGGCCACCTCACCCATGCCCCATCACCCTCAAACCATCACAGCTTCATCAAGCAACGTTGGTTTAATTAAAGCTGCCCTGATTAACGCAAGATCCCTAGCTGCGCACGCTCTGGACATTGCTGATCTTATCAAAACTCAGGAACTCGACTTCATCGCCATCTCCGAGACCTGGCTGCACGCAGCTTCCGGCCGGCCCTCTCATTGGCCATCCCCACTGATTACTCCATCATCAGATGTGATCGCACCTCGAGAGGTGGAGGAATTGCTTTCATCGCTAGAAACTCACTAGGACTTAGAACCATCCCAAGCACTAAGGTGGAAACTGCAGAGTTACTCTCTGTCAAGCTCGGACTCTCAGCTAACCAAACGGCTACCATCCACCTAATATACAGACCCCCTGGTCCACCCACATCCTTTGTGGATGATATCTCTACGTTAGTACTCAACAATGCTAAATCCAACTCCCAAACCATCATTCTTGGCGATCTCAATCTAGGACACCAAGACCCTAATGATCCTGCAGCCCTCGACCTAGCTAATACCTTAACAGATTTAGGTTTCACTCACCACATACAGGAACCCACCCACATTAAAGGGCGGTCTCTTGACTGGCTTAGTGACACCAATTGCAATATTAGCGTAATCTCCAACGCCCCTTGCTTGTGGTCTGACCACCATGTCATCACTTTCAGCATCGAAGCAGCCCCACCACCCAGGCCTTTGGTCGCCCCAGCCACCCTCACTAGAAATAAAAAGAACATTACGACAGAAAAACTACTCCCCCTTATCCTTCCCACACTAAATAACGCTCCTTACACTTGCTCAGACCCCACCAACCTAGCCGACATGTATAACCAGTCACTGCTTGCAGCCATCAACTCTATCGCCCCGCTCAAACTGAGGAAACCCAAACAACGAGCACACCTTAACTCGTGGTTTACTCCCCAGCTTAGAGTGTTACGCAAAGCGAAACGCACAGCAGAGTCACGCTGGAGAAGTCACCACTCCGACGCCCACAAGGACAGTCTTCTGATAGCCACCCTTAACTATAAAGAAGCTGTACTCGAGGCAAAAAAAGATTCTTATAATAACCGCATTATGTCAGCCCAGTCCAATAGTAAGGAACTCTTTAATATCCTTAAGGAACTCGAGACACCTGCACCCCCCCCCTGACTCTTACTCCAAAGACAACACTTGGTGCACCAATATTCAGTCAGCACTCCTGGGTAAAATTGCTACCCTCCAATCTAAAATCAGGGACAAACAGAAATCCCTACAGCTTGACCAACCACTGACCACACCTACACTTAATACACATTTATCCTATCCGCATAAACCTTTCTCCTTCTCCCCACTCACTACTCTCGAAGTAGAAAACATCATAAACAATTTAAAACCTTCCAATTGCCAAGGCGACCCCTGCCCAGCACCTATTATCAAGGAAGCATCTCATGAGCTAGCCCCGTTCATTACAGCATTCATAAATGCTTCTTTCAAGACGTGTATTGTCCCCGACAACCTAAAGGATGGATGGGTTATCCCACTCCTCAAAAAACCCTCCCTTGATCCTAATATCCCAACTAACTTCAGACCTATCACTACAGTCCCATTCCTGCTCAAGATCCTGGACCGCGCAGCCTACCTGCAGATTCAGGATTACCTCGAACTAAACAATCTCCTGGGCTTAAGACAATCAGGGTTCCGCCCTAAACATGGCACGGAGTCAGCTCTGATCGACTTGAAAACTCAGGTGGAGTCACTGAAGGACAATGGGAAGCTAGCTCTTCTCCTTCTCCTCGATCTCTCCACGGCTTTTGATCTGGTCAACCACCAAATACTCTGCCAGCATCTCAAATCCGCAGCCCACTTCTCAGACTCTGCCAATGCCTGGATCCACTCATTCCTGAGCAATAGATCCATGAGGGTCTTCTCACCGCTGGCATCAGCGGATCCCTCCCCTATTCACTGTGGCGTTCCTCAAGGCTCGTGTGTATCCCCTACGTTGTATAACGTATTCACCAAGCCCCTCTTCGATGTGCTTGACTATCTGGGTGTCTCCTACACTAACTGCGCGGACGACACCCAGATACTCATCCCTATCACAGGAGACTACACAGCTGACACCAAAGCCCTTAACGATGTTTACTCGGTCATCCAGGCCTGGATGGCACTGTCGGGGGGAAATTCTGCCGGGGTCGGCCGGGCCGTCCGCAGACCTCCGGGCAGGGAGGCCCCAACTCCTCCCGTATATCCCAAAAGAGATAGAGTATGAGACACACGCAAGAAGCAAGGTGACTCTGCTGTTTATTAGACAAAACGGCAGGGATGGGTCAAGGAGCGTACGCGTCCGTCCTGACACACACAATCGTGGGGCTCGCAGGCCCTTTTTACCTTAGTATGACGCGCTACTTGCGTCACCTTACAAAGTTTAGCAAAAAACCTAGTTCCACTCTGGATTGGTTACTCGAGTGGTAGGGTTAGTATAGCATACATATAGAGAACGATGTTAGTGGTTGAGGGTTAGTCAGGTGATATACTTGGGCTGTCCCTTCAATTTGATACATGAAAATTGTTACATGAAGACCTCTGCGGATTGGTCAATGTTAATAGCGTCAGTGATAAGAGCCCCATGTTCCGATTGGTCCACTCGCGAGCCCCCCAATCTGAGACTATCGCTGTTCTCAGCTCGCAGTGCACCTGTCATTTGCAACAATGTTTTACTGTGGGTAGGTGTAAACAATATGAGGATTTATTCATATGTTGGGAGGTCGACTACTCCCACTGCTGCAGATGTCCAACGAGTCTTTTAATTATATCCGCCTGTGTCTTAAAACGTGGGATTCAGGCGTCTCCTTTCTCCTGGGTTTGGCATCCTGTCAGGTTTGGCTTTGTCACGTGAGGTGGGACCGTGTTTTGAGGCAAAATTCAACACAATTAATATTGTTTTTCCTACTGTGTGCCTGGTTTATCTTGCAGGTGCGACCTTGGCGTTGGCTTGCGGCGTGCGAGATTGCAACATCGTGCCCTTGGCGGTGTGCTTTCGCCGGGCTCATTCTGCAGGGTCAGCAACCGAGCTCTTGCTTATTCAATGTTCATGGAAACTTTTGCCTGCGGCCTACTTGGGCCTGGTGCATAGGTGGAACCGTTTGATGCAGAGCGCTTTAGGTTATGGTATCATATTGCTCTATCCTCAGTATCGTGTCTCCGTTATACTCTTTATTATGGTACATGGTTCTTAGAAGAAGCGTGAGCAAGCCTTTTTTAGATAAGTTCATGATGCGTCTTGCGTTTCTGCATTTTGAGAGCCTATGTGGAAAATAATAAAGATGCACGTCCGTGAGTATGTCTGTCGCCTACGTCATAGCACTGAGTATATTCTTTGTGTGGATTGGTGTGGGAGTGTCCGGTGTGTATGTTTGCACAGGTGTGCTAACCGTTGGCTAAGTCGTCATGGCATCTCTAACGACGTGTTGAGTTAGTGCTGGATGGTTCAGTCGAGTCCATCCATGCCGCAGGTGTCGGCATGTGCAGGGCAGGCTGGTGGGCACATCCGTATGTTCCTGTACCAGGGTATTTGATCGTCTGGTAGATGGGCAAACTCCTCTCGTGGCGGATGTCTGGGCCGTGATCCTCTAGGCCACGCGCGAGGGGGGAAGGGAGGGAGCCTGTTCTTCCATTCTCCCGCTTCAGTCCCCCCTCTGGTCGACTTGTCGACCACAAACATATCCTTTTCATTATCTCCTCTTACTCTCCATATTTTAGTTATTCCTCCCAAATGTCCGTAGTGGTTAACATGATCTTCAAATGACCAATACATATATTCACACGTTCCTCCAGGAGTGCAGTATACCCATTTCCCTATGTAGCTCTTTGGGTTTCTTGGGTTTTTGATCTTCACAGATGATGGATCCAGGTGGTTGGTGATGATCTGATTGCGCAACTTCTCTCTCTCTTTTATGATTGTGCCTGTGTGTTTGCCGTCATCTGTTGGCATCAAGAGGTGCATACCAACCATTTCGATCATCTCGTCTGTGGTGCGTGCCTTCCGGGCCTTCCAAAATCTTATTATGATCAGTGTAGCTCCAGCCAAAATAGTACATCCTACTATAATCTTCAGTCCGTCTGACAGCCAAGATGGCATCCATGACCATAATATTGAAAACCAGCTCTCATCCTTTTTCACACCTTTACTTTCATCCATCATTTTTGAGTGCATCTGGGTCAATTGTAAAACTGCTTCTGTCAGTGTACCATTGTCAGCATCGTTGGCAGGGATGAATGTGCAGCATGATCGTCCTATTTTAGCGCAAACTCCTCCTTCCATTGCTTTGAGGAGGTCCAGTACATATCTGTTCTGAAGCGCTACCATCCTCACAGCTCGCAGTTCCTCTTTTATTGCGTTAAATCCATTCACTGTAGAGTTAATTGTCATCATTAGTTCCCACCTAGTTATCTGGAGCCGTTTCGCGTTTGCGTAAGCCTGTAGTCCTGGATGTATTATTGAGGAGAAGAACATTGCCGCTCTGCTGAATAGTCTGTGTTCTGGCGGAATTGAAGTGAGTGCTGTTTCCGACCTTCCCCACAGGTAATTTCCTGTCAGAGGTTCTCCTTGTCTTTTCTTCCTATTCAGGACGGTGTTGTTGCTGTTGTTCCTGTTCTCTTGCCCCTTCTGAAGCTGTGCAGATCTCTTCTTCCTCTTGTTTCCTTCATCCATTTTGGGGAAATTCGCCATATTCACATGTTTCTGGGGCACCACTAGTGATGGTACATTAACGTGTACTATTGTGCATACACCATTCCACAGAGGGGGCAGTGTGTGGTATGCCTTTTCTCCACAGGCCCAGTAATGGTCCATTATTACTGCTGTTCCTGCTCCCCCCTCAGGTAACTCCATCACGCTTTCACAGTTGGTGTTGTATCCTACGTCCACTTCTCCTTTATGTTGGTAGCATACCTTAGGCGCAGTTAGCGGCAGTATTGTTATTGGGTCTTCATCCTTTTCCATCCACGTGAGCATGGGTACGTACTTGACCCAAATCATCCAACATCTATGGTTGTGTCCATCAATAGTTGAAATACTTTCTCTTGTTACCATGTTGCTGCCAACCACTCCTATGTCCCATTTGTTGTCCATGTACACCTTCCCTGTTATTATCACCAGTGGTCTTTCCCAACATCCGTTTTTACCAGGGACTTCAGTGGCGTACCAATCACATGGTAGGTACTGCAGTGTTACTTTCTTTGTTTCTCCTTTTTCAGGACCACTTGTTATGTATCTGAATCCTTCAGCATGTAAACTGCTCTTGTGGTAACTCAAATAAGTCTTGAGGAAGTTGTTTTCATATGGATATGTGTCTCGTGTTTTCCACACCAGATGCACCACTGTCCCTTGAAATCTTCCTTTCGTCTGGAACAGTGCCAGGTATATTATACATCGTGCTGTTTTTTCATCTATCTCCGTGGCAACAAATGTTAGGGAAGCGCTCATGGCGTATGGAATTAATGAGCAAACGTAGCAGCTGTCTTTCGTTGTCTGTTTACCTATGTGGGTCATGTGTTGGTACCATATGTTGTTTGAGATGTGTGCTGAATCTTGTATGTAGTTATCAATACCTTTATTATCTGAGTATGTGCTGCGTTTAACTCTATTTTTCTTGTGTGGGATTTTACTAGTACCACCTGACGTAACACCTGTTGCAGCTGGGGGTGGGGGTGCATTAGGTTTGGGTACAGCAATAATATCAATAGCATAGCTGTACTGCCATACAGAGGCAGCCAAGAACCCGGTGATCATTAAAATCCCTATCAATTTTATTACAAATGCTAATTTCACCGGCATTTTTCTCTTACCTTGCTGCAGTCCGGCAGCTTATTCTTGCGACGTTACAGTTGCCGATCTGAAAATTCTTAATATGCTCGTTATTAAGGTTAGTTATTGTTACTAAGCTCTCCCTATCAGGTAGTCATTCAGTGCCCAGGCGAAGAGCTGTTCCCACGCCAATCTAAGCGATCTATCTCTTAGGGCAGGCAAGTATGGTTGGAGGTGGGGTATTGAGTGTTCTATGGCTAAGAGGAATGTTGTGTAGTAGACACGTACCCTCCTTCTTTTCAGGTACGTTGGCCGTTTTACTTCATATACAAATTGGTGTGACAATTCTTCCAGGTAATTATCGTCTGAGGGCACCATCTACTCCTGGGCAGTGAATTGGTTAGTTATCTACTTCCTTAACAGTACAATAATACGCTGTACCTGCATGTGCGAGAGAAAAGAAAGAGAACATTCAGGTGTTTACATGTGTATATGTGCAAAACAATGTCCTTCAGTTCAGTTATTACTACAGTGGGTAGGGGGTCAGTGGGCAGAGGGTTTGGGGCTCAACTGGCGGAAGTCTCTTTACCCTTTGATCGTGTAACCATGGGGTGGGCGGTATGGAGATCACCCCTTTCTTTTCTAGTAGTTGTCTCTGGGGAATCTGGGGGGTGGCAGGGTATGGGGACACTTAGGCCGTTAGTTGCGGTAGAAGTCTCTTCCTCCGTTGGTGATTCTGCTATTGTTCTTTCAGTGGCCCTGTCGGTGGCGCTGGGGCGGGTCTGGAGTTTGTAGATCTTTACGTCATGTAGGTGGTTCCAAGCACGTTTGTCCTGTAACTTTACTGCTCTCGTTGATACTTCCTCTACCAGATGGGGGCCAGTGAATCGTGGACTGTTCCACTTCCTGTTGAAATTGCGAAGTAGTACGTGGTCACCTTTAGCAACCTTGCACAGTCTTTCCTTTTCCAATTCTTTATCCACCTCTTCTTGTTGTTCGCTGGTAGACCCGCCCCGCGTGCGCTCGAGCTGTTGAGACACAAACACTACACTAGTAATCAAAGAAGACACATATTGGTACATTTCATCACCAAGAACACTCGCAGTACTCTCGTGGTCAGTAAATGCTCTTGATGTTGGCGTTAGGGGAAGGCGCATTTGATGTCCGGTAACCACCTCGTGAGGGGTGAGGTGGTGGTCGGACCCTGGTCTATTCCTTAGCTCAAATAGGGCTAATGGAAGGCAATATAACCAACTCTTCTTTGTTGTTTGCTGTATCTTTGCAATTGCCTCCTTTAATAGGCCATTGAGGCGTTCACATATACCGTTGGCCTGTGGGTGGTATGCACATGCAAATTTATGGTTGATGTTCAGCAAGGATGTGATGTGCTGGAACATTTCGTTTGCGAAATGTGGGCCATTGTCTGACCTCAGTACCTCGCACACTCCCCACCTGGGGAAGACCTCCCTCACTAGGAATTTAGCTGCTCTAAATGCATCTGGGTGTGAACAGGGCCCTGCTTCAATCCACCTTGAGAATGGGCACACTACTACAATCATATACCTATTTCCTTGACATACGTTGATCATATAAACATAGTCAATATGGAGATGTCGGAAGGGTCCCTCTGGCCGGGGTATAGTACCTCTTATCACCTTCAGAGTGTGACCGGCCGTAAACTGTTGACAGGTGAGACAATTGCTGATAAAATTTGACACATGAGAATTTAACTCGGGGCAGAACCAGTCTTCCCTAATTCGTGCTGCAATTACTTCCTTGCCTGTGTGGGCGGGGTGGTGTAGTTGGCTCAGGGCGGTGTTCAATAGTGCCAGTGGTATTACAATCTTCCCACTGTCACTCTGACGCCATAGTGCGTCGGTTGGTGACATTGTGCATCCTCTTTTTAGCCATATTTCTTTTTCGGCCATTGGTGCAGCCGCTTGTAGCTCCATAATCTGTGTGGCTGGGAGATGGGTGTACCCTTCCCTTATCAACATCTCCTTAGCCATTCCCCTCCCTCTCCCTCTCTCTGACTCTGGGGGGTTCCATATCTCACCGAAATATGCAGCATACTTCGCATGTGCATCTGCTGCTGCATTCCCTTTTGAGATGTGGTCTTCACCATTGGTGTGTGCGGTGCATTTGACCAAAGCTAATTCTTGGGGGTCATTTATTACTTCAATTAGTTCAGCCAATAGGAGGGAATGTTGCACTGGAGTGCCATCAGCTCGCCTAAACCCTCTTCTTCTCCATTTCGACAGCCCTGAGTGGACAGTGGATGTAACATACGCGCTGTCGGAGTATATGGTCACTCGTTTGTCAAAGCTTTCCTTCAACGCCAAGATCAGTGCAACTAATTCCGCTGCTTGAGCGGAGTAATGCTGTGGTAGTTGTACACATTTCATTGCCACACACACCGGTACCTCCATCATTTTTACCACTGCTGCCCCAGTTCTCCTTATACCATCCCTTTGGTCGATAGTTGATGACCCATCAATGAACAAGAGCTCACCTCCCTCTCGTGCGTTTTCTTCAATCTTTCTAGTACATGAGTACATTTCAGTTATTTGCGTGCAATCGTGGGCATAATCACCTTCCTCAAGTACTTCTGCTAGGAACCTTGCAGGGTTGACCGTGCTACATCTAACAATTGATAGTTCAGCTCTGGATAAAATGATCTCATAACCTGATGCCCTCTGCGTGGTTAGGGTGGACTTAGGTTTATTCAATATTGCAAATAGTGCGTGTTCCACAAACAGTGTAGTTGGGCACCCCATGGTGATTGCTGATGCTTTTTCTACCGCAAAAGCAGCTGCGGCGAGACCTTGTTCGCAAGGGAAATGACCTAACATCACAGGATCTAAGTGGCCACTGTAAAATGCTACTGGTTTGTAGCCCATGCTTGTTTTTTGAGCCAGCACTGCTTTCATTACTGCTGAGTCGCAATGTGAAAATATAAAGAATTGTCGCTCATAGTCTGGGGTTGCCAGTACCGGAGCAGTTGATATCGCATCTTTCAGTTCATCAAAGGCCTCTTTCATTTCCATTGTCCACCCCAACTTTTTCTCCCCTTTATTAGCTTCTTTTAACGCGTCAAGCAGGGGTCCTATGTATGAGCTGTAATCAAATACCCATGCTCTACAGTAGTTGCACAGACCCAGGAACTGCTGCAGTTCCCTCACTGTTTGTGGCATTGGTGTCTTTGAAATGGCCTGTGCCCTTTGTGGTGCAATCTTTCTTCCATGTTGGGATATGAGCTGTCCAATATAAAGTACCTGTTCTTGACAATACTGTAACTTTTCCATGTCTACCTTGTAACCTTTTTCAGCCAATATTGTCAACATCTTTAAGGAGTCCTCTCTGCATGTTCTTTCGTTTGTACTGCAAATTATTATGTCGTCGACATACTGCAACACTGTGCTTTCCACCTCAATGTTACCCAAATCCATCTGTATTACTCTGTTGAAAATTGAGGGTGATTCACAATACCCTTGTGGCAATCTGGTGTGTTTCCACTTTGTGTTTCTGTAAGTGAAGCTTGTCAGGTCTTGTGAGTCTGGGTGCAATGGTATTGAGAAGAATGCATTTTTAAGGTCGATCACTGTAAATCGTGACGCTTCTGCTGGAATGCCACACAATATTGTGGCTGGGTTTGCTGCTATGGGGTATTCTGCTTCTACTATGTTGTTCAAGGGCCTGAGATCCTGTATGAAACGCCAAGAACCCCCTTTAGCCTTGCGCACTGGGTATACAGCCGTGTTACATGGTGATTCTGAGGGGACCAATATGCCATTATTTATAAGGGCCGTTATGGTTTCATATATGCCCTCATCTGCCTCTTTTGATAGTGGGTACTGTTTCACTCTTGGGAGTATTGCACCTTTTTTCAATTTTATCCGTACTCCCCCTATGCTTTTTATGCACCCCACGTCATAGGGGCTAGTAGTCCACAATGATGTGGGTACCTTTGTCATATCCTCCTTAAAGAAGGGGACTGGGGTGCATGCGGGTGCCTCAAGTGCCATTGCAATTTTCTGTGCTACTTGTTTGTACGCCACTCTTAGCCATATTTCCACACTCATCATAAACACCATTTCACCTTCCTCCTTTTCTTCTGAGAACAGCTCCTCATCTGACACCTGGGTGAGTCTACATCCTTCTGCTAGTGCTATCACTGCCCTCCATGCCCTTCCTTCTCTGTCTTGGGCATGTACAGCAATGTAATCAGCTGTTGCTATAATACTCTCAATGTCCACTGGAACCACCTTTCCTTCTAGTTCGTTTACTGGTGTTTCTGGTCTGAACAAATAGGCTGCTGGCCTCCTCCAGATCTTTCCCTCTATCCCTGGCAGCCATGCAAATGCCATGTCTGTCCCGTACTGGAAAAGTTCACCATCTACTGGCTCGGCCCTAATCGCTGTCTGTCCGCAGTATGCTTGCATAATTTGTCGTGCTGTGAGCATGTTAATTCCTGGAGTAGAGCAAATTATGCCGTCCTCCGTAAAGGAGATCGTCATATTCAATCTGTTCATTATGTCTCTCCCCAGTATATTTACTGGTGAGGCACTATAATATAAAAGTGGTACTGACATGTCATAATCTCCTATAGATAAGGGAATGTTATCAGTAAAAGGAACCAACCCTCTAGCCCCAGAGAATCCTTGGGTGTTCATGGCTTCGCCCGACATCTTAAATTTACCTTCCCTTATGCAAGACCGGGTCGCCCCGGTGTCAACAAGGAATGATAATTTTTTGTCGCCTATCGTTACCTCTATGCGTGGTTCCTCCGCACTATTAGGTGTTACTGACAGGATGGGACACACCAAGGCCGTCTGTGGGCTGTCCTATTGAGGGTACAACGATTGACCATTTCCAGTGTAAGGGTTGTGTCCCAGGACCGTCACCCTACCCAGTTGTGTTTGTTGTGCTTGGGGTTGTTGTGTTACCGCTACCTGTTGTTGTGGCAGTGTTTGTGGCTGTTGTTGTGTTATTAGTTGTTGCGGTTCATTTCCCTGTTGCAAAGTCTGCTGTTGCTGTATGCCCTGCCGTTCCTGTGTGGGCCTTTGATGTCCCTGTTCACTCCATGATGATGTACCTGGTCTTACTCTACACGTGCGTGACATGTGCCCTATTAATCCACAACTCCAACACACTGGTGGTTCCCTGTTCTGCCATGGAAAGTTTCCTGTATTGTCCTGGTATACTGGTTGCCCGGTGGGGTAGGAGTTTCTAAGTCCTCCCACCTGCTGTTGTGTGTTATATCCGTATCCTCTCCCCCTCATAATTCCTCCTCTTCCCCTGTTGTAATTATAATACCCAGCTCCTGGCATTGAGTAACCTCCTCCCATGTGGGTCGTGTATGGTTGGAGTGGCGGCACCTGTTGTGTTATTGTCTGTGAGGGTAGTATTTGGGAGGGATCTTGTGCAGCCAATACTTGTGTGGGGCTTTGGGTCATTATTGTAGGTGCAGTTATTAGTGCCCCTTCCATTGTGTATTTAGTAAGTATTTTCTGTACTAGCTTAGCCTCTTCCGTTTTCCTGTCCTCTTCCTTTTGTTTCATTTTTCCTTGCCATGCCCTACAATGATGCACTATTGTCAGTTGTATTTCTGGCCACGCTTTTGAAGTGGGAGAATGGAAGACCAGGCTCCCGTCCTTCACCTCTCGCGCTTGGCCTAGAGGATCACGGCCCAGACACCCGCCGCGAGAAGAGTTTGTCCATTTACCAGACGACCAGGTACCCTGGTACAGGAACATACGGATGTGTCCATCTGCCTGCCCAACAGCCCGCACTGGCCATGCCGACACCTGCGGTTCGGATCAGCTAGACTAAAATCCACACGTCGTTAGAGATGCCATGACGACCTAGACAACGGGAAGCACTTCTGTACAAATATACACACTGAACATTTCCACACCAATCTACACGAAGAACATACTCAGTGCTCTGACGTAGGCGACAGGCATATTCACGGACGTGCATCTTTATTATTTTTATATAGGCTTTCAGAATGCAGAAACGCAAGACGCATCATGAGCTCATTTATAACGCTTGCTCACGCTTCTCTTGAAACCCATTACCACCATAGAGGTATAATGGAAACACGATACTGGTCATGGAAATATATGCTATTATAACCTAAAAGCACCTATGCACCAAACGGACTAGTTATGCACCAGGCCCAAGTAGGCCTCAACCAAGAGCTCCCGTGGACATTAACAAAGCACGAGTCAGGTTGCTGATCCTGCAGAAAGAACCCAGTGGAGCAACCAGCCAAGGTCGTAATGTTGCAAACTCACAGTCCAAGAACAAATCATCAAAGGCACGATGTTGCAACCTCGCACCCCGCGCACCAACGTTAAAGTCACGCCGGCAAATTAAACCAGACGCGCAGTAGAAAAAGCAATATTAATTGTGCAGAATTCTGCCTCTTTCACGGTCCCTCCCCACGTGACCAAGCCGAACCTGACGAGATGCCAAAGCCCAGGAGAAAAAAGGCGTCTGGGTCCCTCGCTACGAGACACAGGCCAATACACTTGAAAGGCTCAATGGACATCTGCTACAGTGGGAGCGGTCAGCCTTCCACCTATGAATAAATCCTCACATTGTCTGCACGTACCCATATTGAAACGTTGTTGCAATCACAGGTACACCGAGAGCTGGGAACAATGGTGGTCCCAGGCTGGGAAGCTCACGGGTGCACCAATCAGAACATGGGGCTCTTATCTCAGACGTCAGTAACATTAGCCAATCCTCAGGAGTCTTCATGTAACAATTCTTATGTATCTAATTGTAGGGACAACCCAGATATACCACCTGACTACACCTTGTCCACTAATATCATTCTCTATATGTGTACTATACTAACCCTACCACTCGAGCAACCAATTAAGAGTGGCGATAGGTTTTTTGCTAACTTTTTGAAGTGACGTAAGTAGCGCGTCATAATGCAGTAAAAAGGGCCTGCGAGCCCCACGATTGTGTGTGTCAGGACGAACGCGTACGCTCCTTGACCCATCCCTGCCGTTTTGTATAAATAAACAGCAGAGTCACCTTGCTCCTTGTGTGTGTCTCATACTCTATCTCATCTGGGATATACGGGAGGAGTTGGGGCCTCCCTGCCCGGAGGTCTGCGGACGGCCCGGCCGACCCCGGCAGAATTTCCCCCCGACAAGTTGGAGGCACTGCTGAGATCTGTTTAAGATCGACTTTTATTTTTAATTTTTCCAGGCACTCCCGTTGCGAGGAGGCCCGGCGGCGCGGCCCCCTCTGCCGTTGCCCCCTTCTGAGGACTACAGGACCATCGCGGAGCTGCGAGAGGACCGGACAGCGCAATCCGGATATTGGCCCTCGGGAGCCGGGTGAGAAGTATCCCGCCCACGGTCGGCGAGTGTCCAGACGTGGTCCAGACGAGGGGAGGTGGCGAGCCGCTTGGAGGGGTGCACGCAGTCGAGCGGCCCTGCATCGAGAGAACTTGGTGAGCATGACACGCACAACAAGCAATGCGAAATTGTGAGGGAGGGGGAGGAAGTAAATAAGGGAGGAGGGAGGTGTTGTACAGATGCGCGGCGAAGGTTTAAACAACTTAGTGTTGCTAATGGAATGAATGGTAGCGAAACGAGTGCGAGAGCAATCGGCTACGTCACGAAAGAGGGGGGCGGAGCACGAAAACATCACATGCGACCGCTCGTAAGACACTGATTGGCCTAAATCGCGACTACGTGTGAGGGTGGGTGTGTGTGGTTTCCTGCGATTTGACATTTATTGATCAATGAGTAGATGAGGTTCCCTATTGTTCGAGCAAGAAACTCGATAGGTAGATGACGTTTCCCTGTGGGCGGTAGCTAGTTACATAGTTGCCCAAAACGGAAGATAATTGGCTGGTTAAGCCCTCCTGTTGAGGGGCGTATCACACGCGAGGCGACGGTTATATTATTGATGAGATTACCTTGTTCCAGGAGAGACAGGAAGACAGCTGTAGGGTTAGCGGGGTAGATTGCAAGTGTATTTTGAACTTAAAGAACATAACAAGAATGTACCAGTAGCTCGAAGAAATCGGTGACGTCACCAGTAGGGATTTAATAGGATATCGCGAGCACAAGGAACTTTGGGTTTGAGAGTGGTGGGGAAGAGAAGCATGATAAAGGAGCTGATACGGAGATAAACTATAAACCAGTGGATCGAAAGAAGAAGGGGAAAGGGGCGTGGCTGCGCACGGAGAACGCCGGCCACGGCAAGTGTAAAAGGGGGAGGAGAACGGAGAAACAGGACGACTGTATAAGATCGTCGTAAGGGGTACGCAGCCGCAGGGGGCTGCGTGCGCTTCGGCCGCAGGGGGCTGTAGGGGAAGGAATATAATATAACATCATATTTATTATTATTGCATAATTTGTCAAAGGATTGTCGTAAGTCCCCACACTTGCGGGGCGAGGTAAGCAATACAAGGTTGTATATTGTAACCTGCTAGTAAGGGGAAGGGTAACAAGGGGAGTGCAACTATGTCATACGGGAGAGGGTCGGGAGGGTGGGGGAACACCCTCACTACCCCACTACAGCACATATGCACCACACTGCCACCACACAGGGAGAAGTTAATTAAGTACAGCATAGAGTGGACCCAGGGGACAGACAACAAAATGTTAACACCATGGCCGCCTAATGGTAGTTTCGATCCATATGCCCAACATTCACTACTGAACCATCTGCACAATACATACAAGGGGAAGAAGTTGGCAAACCATGTGGAGGTGTTTAACTTATGGAGGATGTTCCAGGGGTCTCGACCAGGACCAAATGGAATGTTCACTATGGGGGAAACACCGGAAGAAAAGGAGATTAAGAAAGAAGGAACGGGGGGGAAAAGGAGTGCGAAAGCACAAAGAATACGGGGAACGAAAGACAGGGAGGAGAAAAGATTGATAAATCAGACGACATAAAAAAGGAACCGAGCAATGAGATACCCATAACACCGGGAGTGAAAACAGAGGGAGGAGGGTTGTACCCTTTAAGAGAATTAGGAGAAATAGAAGGACAGTTAAGGGCGGCTGAAGGATACTCAAACCCGGCATACAGCCCTCCACCATATGTGGCTCATGGGAAGATACCAATGGGGGAAGGGAGGATTAGAGAAGAGCAGACTGTAGAGATAGGAAACGATGAGTGGGTGGCTGCACAGATATTGTTGAAATTACGAGGCTCACTAACTGGAGAAGAAAGGGAGGCGGTAAAGAGAACAAACGAGGATAGTGCCAGAGAGAGTGAAATGAGGGGAGAGGAGCTACTACGGCAGAAGGAAGAGATTTTGGAGGAAAGATTAGCAAAACTAAGGGATGAGCAGAATGAACTGATCAAACAACTTGAGAGGGAGGAAAGAGAGAGAGTGAGGAAAAAGAAAGAAGGTAAGGACGAATTGGAAAAATTAAGGGAACGGAGTGAGGAGCAAAAGAGAGAAGCTGAAAGGGTAAAAGCAGCAGCAGATAGGGTATCAAGAGTAGTGCTGAGAGAGAAGAAGAAGGAAGAAGAAGAAAAGGAGAAGGAAATGGAAATATGGAGGAGGAGGATAATATCCGAGACAGCTAAGAAATATGAAGAGGGGAAGGTAATAGAGAGTATAGTAGAAAGAGAAAGGGTGAAATGGGAAAGGAAGAAAGAGGATGAAAGGATATTGGAACAGATGAGCAACGAAGTAATGGAGGAATTGAAAAGGAAAAGGGAGGAAAATAGTAGGGAAATGGAGGAGAGAAGTGAAGGAGGAAGAGAAGGGAGGGGTAGGGAGAGTGAAAGATGGGGAGATGTATATAAAAGTAGGGAGGTAGCAACGACATCAGCACTAGGGGGAACAGTTGGTAACAACGAAAGGGGAGAAAGAGACCTAATAGATTTGAAAACAGTAACAATAAAAGGAAAAAAGGCAGAGTGGGGGGTGCCATTTATGAATGATTTTTGCAGTGAGGAGGAAGGAGGAGTGGAGAAGGATGGAAGAAAGAGTGAAAGGGAAAGCTTAGATAAACTGTACCTCACTAGAACAAACATAGATTCGCCCTGGATGAGTAGAAGATGGGAGGAGCTGGAGAGAAGTAAGGAGGAAGTGAAAAGAATAGGGGAAACACAAACCAATGAAACCACGCCACCCACATCCCCATCACGCCCTCCCACGTCACAACCTACATGTTCAACCACCGCACGCTCTCTGCACAGAATAAAGCTTGCGCCCTTCATGAACGAACTTACACCTTATGCATGTCGGCTTAGGGACCTCCCTAGTCGCAGGCAAGACAGACAAATAAACATACCCATATTGAACACAGGAAATGATGAAAAAAGGGGAAAGGAAGAAGAGGGAGGTAGGGGCAGAGGTAGTAAGGAAGAATTTGAAGTAGTAAAAGAAATGGGGGAAGAGGAGGGGTGTGAAGACTCAATATCATGGAGCGTAAAGGGTGACACAAGACAGAATTTAATGCCACTGCTGGAGAGAGGAGGGGTTAGACCACAGTATGTACCTTGGAAACATACGGATAAGGAAAATATAAAATGTAGGCTCCCATCACTAAGTGGAGGTGCGGGTAAGTGGATATATGAAATGGAAAAACACACCGCAGGACAGAAACTAGCAGTAGGAGATGTGAAGGGCCTGTTAATATCAATATTAGGGGATAGAGCGGATGACATTTGGAAAAGAGCGGGATTCCATGGGGTAACAATAACAAACACATCGCATGATGGGGCACCATTTGCAAACTGCAGACATGCGCTATGGCAGGCACTGAGAGTGCAGTACCCAGACACATCAGACATAGGAGCCATTACTTCCCGTAAGATGGGTGAAAATGAGGATCCTGTTGATTATATCCAGGATATTCAAGAGAAGTGGCGCATGGAAACTAGAGAACAATGGGACAAAACACCAGCCATATTTTATCATATACTAGTACAAGGGCTCCCAGAAGGAGTTCAGAAACAACTAAAGAAAGTAGTGGGGATGGAAGCAAAACCATGGCCAGAAATACAACTGACTATAGTACATCACTGCAGGACATGGCAAGGAAAAATGAAACAAAAGGAGGAGGACAGGAAAACAGAAGAGGCCAAATTAGTACAGAAAAAACTTACTAAATATACAATGGAAGGGGCACTAATAACTACGCCCACACCAATGGCCCAAAGCCCAACGCAAGTAGTGGCTGCACAAGATCCAGCTCAAATAGCGCCTCCACAAGGTGTAATACAGCAAGTGCCGCCTCTGCAATTACACGCACCAAACATGGGAGGAGGGTACCCAATGCAAGGAACTGGGTATTATAGTTATAACAGAGGGAGAGGAGGGTTTATGAGGGGGAGAGGATATGGATATAATACCCAGCAACAGGCTGGGGGACTCAGAAATTACTACCCCACAGGGCAACCCGTATACCAGGACAACACAGGGAGCTTCCCATGGCAAAACAGGGAACCACCCGTGTGTTGGAGCTGCGGACTATTAGGACACATGTCACGTACATGTAGGGTCAGGCCAGGAACACCAGCATGGAATGAACAAGCACAACCTAGGACCTCACAAGAACA
Source organism: Ambystoma mexicanum (assembly GCF_040938575.1). Classification (NCBI taxonomy): domain Eukaryota; kingdom Metazoa; phylum Chordata; class Amphibia; order Caudata; family Ambystomatidae; genus Ambystoma; species Ambystoma mexicanum. The sequence continues at coordinate 195,820,590 of NC_090922.1, forward strand.
GCAGGGCATACAACAACAGCAGATGTCACAACAAGGGAGTGACCAACAACAACAAACACAACAGCCACAAACCTATTCACTGCCACAACAACAAATAACACAGCAACTGACGCCGCCACAACAACAAGTGGCGTTAATACAACCACCACCCCAAACTGAACGAACACAATTAGGTGGGGTGACGGTGTTGGGACACAACCCTTACACAGGGAATGGCCAATCATTGTACCCCCAATAGGTCAGCCCACAGACGGCCTTGGTGTGTCCCATCCTGTCAGTAACACCTAATAGTGCGGAGGAGCCACGCATAGAGGTAACGATAGGTGACAAAAAATTATCATTCCTTGTCGACACCGGGGCAACCCGGTCTTGCATAAGGGAAGGTAAATTTAAGATGTCAGGCGAAGCCATGAACACCCAAGGATTTTCTGGGGCTAAAGGGTTGGTTCCATTTACTGATAACGTTCCCTTATCTATTGGAGATTATGATCTGTCAGTCCCACTTTTGTATTATAGTGCCTCACCAGTAAATATACTGGGGAGAGACATAATGAACAGGTTGAATATGACGATCTCCTTTACAGAGGATGGCATAATTTGCTCTACTCCAGGGATTAACATGCTCGCAGCACGACAGATTTTGCAAGCATACTGTGGACAGATAGCGATTAGGGCAGAGCCAGTAGATGGCGAGCTATTCCAGTATGGCACAGACATGGCATTTGCATGGATGCCAGGGATAGGAGGGAAAATATGGAGGAGGCCAGCAGCCTATCTGTTCCGACCAGAAACACCAGTTAATGAACTGGAAGGGAAGGTGTTTGTAATGGACATCGAGAGCATTATTGCAACAGCTGATTATGTTGCTGTGCACGCCCAAGATAAAGAAGGGAGAGCATGGAGGGCAGTGATAGCACTAGCAGAAGGATGTAGGCTGACCCAGGTGTCAGATGAAGAGCTGTTTTCAGAAGAAAAGGAGGAAGGTGAAATGGTGTTCATGATGAGTGTAGAAATATGGCTAAGAGTGGCTCACAAACAAGTAGCACAGAAAATTGCAATGGCACTTGAGGCACCCGCAGGCACCCCAGTCCCATTTTTTAAGGAAGATATGTCAAAGGTGCCCAAATCGTTATGGACTATTAGCCCTTATGACGTGGGATGCATAAAAAGCATAGGGGGTGTAAGGATAAAATTGAAAAAAGGTGCCATACTACCAAGAGTGAAACAGTACCCATTGTCAAAAGAGGCAGATGAGGGCATATATGAAACCATAACGGCCCTTATAAACAATGGCATATTGGTCCCCTCAGAATCACCATGTAACACAGCTGTGTACCCGGTGCGCAAGGCTAAAGGGGGGTCTTGGCACTTCATACAGGACCTCAGACCCTTGAACAACATAGTAGAAGCAGAGTATCCAGTAACAGCAAACCCGGCCACAATATTGTGTGGCATTCCAGCAGAAGCATCACGATTTACAGTGATTGACCTTAAAAATGCTTTTTTCTCAATACCATTACACCCAGACTCACAAGATTTGACAAGCTTCACTTACCGAAATACAAAGTGGAAACATACCAGATTACCACAGGGGTATTGTGAATCACCCTCAATTTTCAATAGAGTAATACAGATGGATTTGGGTAACATTGAGGTGGAAAGCACAGTGTTACAGTATGTGGATGACATAATAATTTGCAGTACAAACGAAAGCAAATGTAGAGAGGACTCCTTAAAAATGTTGACAATATTGGCTGAAAAGGGGTACAAGGTAGACATGGAAAAGATACAATACTGTCAGGAACAGGTACTTTACATTGGCCAACTGATATCCCAACATGGAAGAAGGATTGCACCACAAAGAGCACAGGCCATCTCAAGCACTCCCGTGCCACAGACTGTGAGAGAACTGCAGCAATTTCTGGGGCTGTGCAACTACTGTAGAGCATGGGTATTTGATTATAGCTCATACATAGGACCCCTGCTTGAGGGTTTGAAGGAAGCAAATAAAGGGGAGAAAAAGTTGGGGTGGACTATGGAAATGAGGGAGGCATTTGACAAATTAAAAGACGCGATATCAACTGCTCCAGTACTGGCATCCCCAGACTATGAGCGGCGCTTTTTTATATTTTCACATTGCGACTCAGCAGTGATGAAAGCAGTGTTGGCCCAAAAAACTAGCATGGGCTATAAACCAGTAGCATTTTACAGCGGTCACTTAGACCCTATAATGTTAGGCCACTTCTCTTGTGAACAAGGTCTTGCTGCAGCTGCTTTTGCAGTAGAAAAAGCATCAGCAATAACTATGGGGTGTCCAACTACACTATTTGTGGAACATGCACTATTTGCGATATTGAATAAACCTAAGTCCACACTAACGACACAGAGGGCATCAGGTTATGAGATTATTTTGTCTAAAGCTGAACTAGCAATTGTTAGATGTAGCACGGTTAACCCTGCAAGGTTCCTAGCAGAAGTAATTGAAGAGGGAGATTACGCCCACGACTGCACCCAAGTAACTGAAATGTACTCATGTACTAGGAAAGTTGAAGAAAACGCACTAGAGGGAGGTGAGCTTTTGTTTATTGATGGGTCATCAACTATTGATCAAGGAGATGGGATACGAAGGACTGGGGCAGCAGTAGTAAAAATGATGGAGGCGCCGGTGTGTGTGGCTATGAAGTGTGTACAATTACCACAGCATTACTCTGCTCAAGCCGCGGAACTGGTTGCACTAATATTGGCATTAAAGGAAAGTTTTAATAAAAGAGTAACTATATATTCCGACAGTGCATATGTTACATCGACTGTCCACTCAGGGCTATCAAAATGGAGAAGAAGAGGGTTTAGGAGAGCTGATGGCACTCCAGTACAACATGCCCTTTTGTTGGCTGAACTAATTGAAGTAATAAACGACCCCCAAGAACTAGCCCTAGTAAAATGCACCGCACACACAAATGGAGAAGACTACGTCTCAAAAGGAAATGCAGCAGCAGACGCACATGCGAAATATGCTGCATATTTTGGTGAGATATGGAACCCCACAGACTCACAGAGAGGGAGAGGGAGGGGAATAGCTAGGGAGATGTTAATAAGAGAAGGGTACACCCATCTCCCAGCCACACAGATTATGGAACTACAAGCGGCTGCACCAATGGCCGAAAAAGAAGTATGGGTGAAAAGAGGATGCACAATGTCACCAACCGACGCACTATGGCGCCAGGGTGGCACTGGGAAAGTTGTAATACCGTTGGCACTGTTAAATACCGCCCTGAGCCAATTACATCACCCTGCCCATACAGGCAAGGAAATAATTGCAGCACGAATTAGAGAAGATTGGTTTTGTCCCGAGTTAACCTCTCATGTGTCAAATTTTATCAGCAATTGCCTCACATGTCAACAGTTTACGGCCGGTCATACTTTAAAAGTGATAAGAGGTACCATACCCCGGCCAGAAGGACCTTTTCGGCACCTTCACATTGACTATGTTGATATGATCAACATATGTCAAGGTAATAGGTATATGATTGTAGTAGTATGCCCATTTTCTAGGTGGATTGAAGCAGGGCCCTGTTCACACCCTGATGCGTTTAGAGCAGCCAAATTCATAGTAAGGGAGGTCTTCCCCAGGTGGGGAGTGTGCGAGGTGTTAAGATCAGACAACGGCCCCCATTTCGCAAACGAAATGTTCCAGCATATCACATCCCTGCTGAACATTAAACACAAATTTGCATGTGCATACCACCCACAGGCTAATGGTGTATGTGAACGCCTGAATGGCTTATTGAAGGAGGCAATTGCTAAAATACAACAAACAACAAAGAAAAGTTGGTTGTATTGCCTTCCGTTAGCATTGTTTGAACTTAGAAATAGGCCAGGGTCCGACCACCACCTCACCCCTCACGAAGTGGTTACTGGACGTCAAATGCGCCTTCCCCTAACACCAACGTCAAGGGCATTCACCGACCACGAAAGTTCAGCGAATGTGTTAGGTGATGAAATGTATCAATATGTGTCTTCTTTGATTACTAGTGTCGTGTTTGTGTCTCAACAGCTCGAGCGCACACGGGGCGGGTCTACCAGCAATCAAGAAAAAGACGAAAGTACAGAATTGGGAAAGGAGAACTCGTGCAAACTTGCCAAAGGTGACCACGTACTACTTCGCAATTTCAATAGAAAGTGGAACGAGAAGAGGTTCACTGGCCCCCATCTGGTGGAGGACGTATCAACAAGAGCAGTAAAACTAAAGGATAAGCGTGCCTGGAACCACCTACATGACGTAAAGATCTACAAACTGCAGACCCGCCCCAGCGCCAACGACAGGTCCATTGGAAGGACAGTAACAACACCCCCGACAGCGGAAGAAAGTTCCATCACAGACAACGACCCAATTGTTGCCTCGGAGACGATAACTGACGAAGAAAGGGGTGATCCCCATACTGCCCACCCTATGGTCACACGCTCAAAGAGTAAAAATACTTCCGCCATCTGAGCAAAACCCCCCCCCCATTGACTGCTAAGTACAGTTGTAACTAAAACTGAAGGACATTGCTTGCACCAATACACATGTAAACACGTGAATGTTCTCTTTTTTTCTCTCGCACATACAGGAACTGCGTAATATTGTATTGTTAAGAAAAGCTAATTAACAAATTCAGTGTGCAGGCGTAGATGGTGCTGCCAGACGATAACTACCCAGAAGAATTGTCACACCAATTTGTATACGAAATAAAAAGGCCAACATACTTAAAAAGGAGAAGGGTACGTGTCTACTACACAGCCTTCCTCCTGGCCATAGAAAATTACATGCCCCACCTCCGCCCATACTTGCCGGTCCTAAGAGACCGATCACTTAGAGTAGCGTGGGAGCAGCTCTTCACCTGGGCACTGAATGACTACTTGATAGGGAGAGCTTAAGGAAACAAAACTAACATTTAATAACGAGCACTTTTGAGAATTTTTAGGCGGGCAACTTTAACGTCACAAGAATACGCTGCCAGGACTGCAGCAAGGTAAGAGCAAAATGCCGGTGAGATTAGCATATGTAATAAAAATAATAGGGATTTTTATGATCACCGGGTTCTTGGCTGCCTCTGTCTGGCAGTACAGCTATGCTATCAGTTTTATTGCTGCACCCAAACCTAATATACCCCCGTTCCCTGCTGCAACAGGTGTTACGTCAGGTGGTAATAGTAACATTGCACCCAAGCAAAATAGAGTTAAACGCAGCACATACTCAGACAATAAAGGTATTGATAATTATGTACAAGATTCAGCACACGTCACAAACAACATATGGTACCAGCACATGACCCGCATTGGTAAGCAGACAACTGAGGATAGCTGTTACGTTTGCTCATTAATACCATACGCCATGAGCGCTTCGTGAACATTTGTTGCCACTGAAATAGATGAAAAGACAGCACAGTGCATAATATATTTGGCCCTGTTCCAAACGAAAGGAAGATTTCAAGGAACAGTAGTGCACATGACATGGAAAACACGAGACTCATACCCATATGAAAACAACTTCCTTAAGACCTATCTGAGTTATCACAAGACCAGTTTACATGCTGAAGCATTCAAATACATAACAAGTGGCCCTGCAAAAGGAGAAACAAAGAAGGTAACACTGCAGTATCTACCATGTGATTGGTACGCCACTGAAGTTCCGGGTAAACAAGGATGCTGGGAGAGGCCGCTACTGACGATAACAGGAAAGGTGTATCTGGACAACAGCTGGGAGATAGGAGTAATTGGCAGCAACATGGTAACAAAAGCAACTATCTCAACCATCGAGACACACAATCATCGATGTTGGACGACGTGGATCAAGTACGTACCAATGCTCACGTGGGTAGAAGAAGATGAAGACCCAATAACAATACTACCATTGACTGCGCCCAAAGTATGCTACCAGCAGAAAGGAGAGGTGGACGTAGGATATAACACCAATTGTGCAAGCGTGATGGAGTTACCTGAGGGGGGAGCGGGAACAGCAGTAATAATGGACCATTATTGGGCCTGTGGAGAAAAGGCATATCATACACTGCCTCCCCTGTGGAATGGTGTGTGCACAATGGTACACGTCAATGTACCATCACTAGTGGTACCTAAGAAGCATGTCAATGTGGCGAAATTTCCTAAAATGGATGAAGGGGATAAGAGACGAAAGAGATCTGCACCACTTCAGAAGGAGCAAGAGAACAAGACCAACAGCGAGGATACTGTCCTAAATAGGAGAAAACGACAAGGAGAGCCACTGACAGGAAATTACCTGTGGGGAAGGTCGGAAACGGAACTAACGTCAATACCGCCAGAACACAGACTATTCAGCAGAGCAGCAATGTTTTTCTCCTCAATAATACATCCGGGACTGCAGGCATACGCAAACGCAAAATGGCTCCAAATAACCAGATGGGAACTAATGATGACCATCAATTCAACAGTAAATGGGTTCAACGCAATTAAAGAGGAGCTGCGAGCTGTAAGGATGGTAGCACTACAGAACAGATATGTATTGGACCTTCTCACAGCAATGGAAGGAGGAGTTTGTGCAAAGATAGGACAATCTTGCTGCACGTTCATACCTGCCAACGATGCTGACAATGGTACACTGACAGAAGCAGTATCACAATTGGCCCAGATGCACTCCAAAATGATGGATGAAAGTAACGGTGTAGACAAGGATAAGAGCTGGTTTTCACTATTATGGTCATGGATGCCATCTTGGCTGTCAGATGGACTGAAAATAATAGTGGGGTGTACTATTTTGGCTGGAGCTACTCTGATCATAATTAGATTTTGGAAAGCCCGGAAGGCACGCACGACTGACGAGTTGCTGGAAATGGTGGGAATGCACCCCTTGATGCCAGCAGATGATGGCCAGCATACAGGGGTGATAATACAAGAGAGGGAGAAGTTGCGCACCCAAATCATCACCAACCATCTAGACCCACCATCAGTGAAGATCGAGAACCCAAGGAACCCCAGGAGCTACATAGGAAGATGGGTATACTGTACTCCTGGAGGAACATGTGAATATATGTATTGGTCATTTGAAGATCATGTAAACCATTATGGACATCTCGGAGGGATAACTAAGATATGGAGGGTAAGAGGAGATAACGAGAAGGATATGTTTGTGGTCGACAAGTCGACCAGAGGGGGGACTGAAGTGGGAGAATGGAAGACCAGGCTCCCGTCCTTCACCTCTCGCGCTTGGCCTAGAGGATCACGGCCCAGACACCCGCCGCGAGAAGAGTTTGTCCATTTACCAGACGACCAGGTACCCTGGTACAGGAACATACGGATGTGTCCATCTGCCTGCCCAACAGCCCGCACTGGCCATGCCGACACCTGCGGTTCGGATCAGCTAGACTAAAATCCACACGTCGTTAGAGATGCCATGACGACCTAGACAACGGGAAGCACTTCTGTACAAATATACACACTGAACATTTCCACACCAATCTACACGAAGAACATACTCAGTGCTCTGACGTAGGCGACAGGCATATTCACGGACGTGCATCTTTATTATTTTTATATAGGCTTTCAGAATGCAGAAACGCAAGACGCATCATGAGCTCATTTATAACGCTTGCTCACGCTTCTCTTGAAACCCATTACCACCATAGAGGTATAATGGAAACACGATACTGGTCATGGAAATATATGCTATTATAACCTAAAAGCACCTATGCACCAAACGGACTAGTTATGCACCAGGCCCAAGTAGGCCTCAACCAAGAGCTCCCGTGGACATTAACAAAGCATGAGTCAGGTTGCTGATCCTGCAGAAAGAACCCAGTGGAGCAACCAGCCAAGGTCGTAATGTTGCAAACTCACAGTCCAAGAACAAATCATCAAAGGCACGATGTTGCAACCTCGCACCCCGTGCACCAACGTTAAAGTCACGCCGGCAAATTAAACCAGACGCGCAGTAGAAAAAGCAATATTAATTGTGCAGAATTCTGCCTCTTTCACGGTCCCTCCCCACGTGACCAAGCCGAACCTGACGAGATGCCAAAGCCCAGGAGAAAAAAGGCGTCTGGGTCCCTCGCTACGAGACACAGGCCAATACACTTGAAAGGCTCAATGGACATCTGCTACAGTGGGAGCGGTCAGCCTTCCACCTATGAATAAATCCTCACATTGTCTGCACGTACCCATATTGAAACGTTGTTGCAATCACAGGTACACCGAGAGCTGGGAACAACGGTGGTCCCAGGCTGGGAAGCTCACGGGTGCACCAATCAGAACATGGGGCTCTTATCTCAGACGTCAGTAACATTAGCCAATCCTCAGGAGTCTTCATGTAACAATTCTTATGTATCTAATTGTAGGGACAACCCAGATATACCACCTGACTACACCTTGTAAGGATATTTGGCGTGTTACAGTACAGAGTACAGCAATACTGCAAAAGTAGCAACATTTTTTTGCAGCACCACCACCACAAGGGTGCGGTGCATTGCTATATGGGTTAGCAGATTAACAAGGAAAGACAGACTATTCAGTCAAAAACGATTTTAACATATAAGATGCAAATCTATTTTTACAGTTAAAAGCACACGTGTTCATTTAAAAATGCACACTATTTTTCACCTGAAATGCCTATATTGCTAGAGACACATTTGAAAATTAACAGCTAACCTATTAACCATTAACCTGACTAATAAAACCTTATTTTAATATAACCCACTAATAAAATGTGTTCTCCACTGCAGAATTAGGCATACTCTGAAAACCATTTAAATGTGTGTGCAGATTTTTTCTCTTCTCTTCTCTGCCTGATTCTACGTGTTTTTGTGCACAGTAACTGCAGGAAGGAGGAAGTCAGATTTGCAACAATTGCAAATGCATAAGCGAAGCTAGTGTTGAAGAGTAGGAGGATGAGAGATGATGGATTTCATTGGGACACGTCATACAGAGGGCTGAGAGGAAAGTTTTAGTGGGCAGTATCAGGGAAAAAGAGAGGCAGACATCTTTCCGCACTACTGGGGAGAAGACCTGGCTGTGGGGTCCTGACTGAATGCAGATTCCTGTGTCCTGCTGCAGTCGAGATTGGGGAGAGCTGAAAGAAAAACCTTTCCACTGGCTGAGGCATTCCTATCTGAAAAAGCTGAGAATTCCAGGCAATGACCCCGGCTTGAGAAGGCAAGCGTTCCTTTTTGCTGGAGTTAATCCAAGAGAGCCACATTCACAAAGAGAACAACTAAAAAGATAAGGTAATGAGAAGTGTGGGAGCTGAGTGTGTACGGTAATATGCAGTCAGTGTAGGATTCCTGTGCGTGTCTTAATCAAATACCAATGTTGCAATTTGAATTCTGTTTTCCGCCACGCTCTTTGCAGTGTGTCATAGACAATGCTTTGACTGTACCATTTTATTTATTTCTGTAAAGAATGAGATCGTGTCTAAATGCAGCTTTTATAATACAGAAAATATTTGAAAACAGACGGGTGTTTTATTTTCTATTTACCATTACAATGCCGATGATGTGGGGAGATTTTTAAACAGTGCAATGGTCATTTTAAGACAGATGTGTGCATGTCAGAATCAGTATGAATAATTGTGAGTGACTGTAGCATCGCTTGTTGGAGGTACATGAGCCAACGGGAAGAGAGACTCTCTGAACATAGCTCCCTACCATATATAAGGTAGTGGAAATTACCACAAGACTACCACATATAGCTCTCTGTCGTAAATAAGTCAGTGAGTTCGCCCATGGTGGCACACCAACACTATCACTGGAAATGTGGTATTCCTAGAATGCAGGTCTGAGGTCTCTCTAGTGATCACACGAAAAATCTAAGCAAAGATAAGGGATTCTGGACATTGGGGCCACAAATAAAACAAGGGAATTATGCTCACCAAAATACCACCAACCACGTATACCAAATATGCAGGTCTGGGTGCTGAAATAATGCATGTCCATTGTATTATTGTTGCACATGGCCAAATCTGAATACAAAGAGTGATTATTGCTAAGTTATTTTTCGGCGGTAATAAAATACCGTCAGGCCCCAAATCTCCACAAAATACCCTACATATTTATGGTGCGTTGCAGGCCGGGAAAGTGATCACAGAGTACCTACTGGGCGTGGCAAGCGTGTCTCACACTGCCATTTGCACATTAAAGGGAACCCATTTTATAATAGCAGTGTGCCACTAAAAACGAATTTCAGAATGTCACAAAGGGAAACCACATTCTCAGATCTAGTGCAACATTTAGAGGCAAAGTTATTTGCACATGGGAATTGGTCTTCGAATAGTACGTTAGAATGGAGTAACCGCATTCAGGGTGAGGTGCAGAAAGAAAAACTAGACAATATTTTTGCAGAAGGCAGCATAATTCAGGTCTGCCTTACAAGATTATTGAATGCAGCCGATAAAAATGCAGAGAAAGACTGTTTAATACGGCTATGCGGCAAAATATGGTTTATTTTAAACAAGTCCCTGCGAATGCAAGAGAATGATACTCAGCTAATTAACAGGTTAAAGACTGAATTAGATGGGGCAAGTAAAAATCAGGAAATGTTGAGAGCAGAATTGGATGTATGCCAAAAAGACATGCAATTAAAATGCAGAGACTTTGATACTCAGTTATCCAAAAGCAAGAAACAATTTGAAGATAGTGAGCAAGAATTGACACACTTAAAAGCCTTAGTGGATCACATTAGGCAGGATAAAGATGAGGTTGTTTCAGAAATGCAGATTTTACAAAAAGAACATTGCGAAAAAGAAGGTGATCTCCAGAGTGTAGAACAAGAAATGATTAAAATGATCCAAGAAAGAGACAAGAGAAATAAAGAGTTCAATGAATGCCAAATGCAAATGTGCGATATGCAGGAGGCGATTAATAAAATGAGTGATGAAAATAATTATTTGCATGATGAAGCCAACAGACTCCTTAAAAAGTGTAAGGACTTAGAACAGCAAATGTGCATTCCCAGGTCCCAGGAGAGGCGGCAGGGTACCACATTCAATGGAGTGGAGGTGAATTCTAGCTCTGCCCAAAGAGCTAGTGCCCCAGTGACTGGGCCGGTGACTGAACTTGGTTGCAGCGCCCTTGGGGGATTTGATACTCCCATTGGGGGCAGCCACCAATCTCATACACCTGAAAACAGGATTGAATCACAAAATAGTGCAATTCCATGCATTGCAACAAGTAGCCCCATAAAAATAATGAAATCCATTAAAGCCCTGATCAAACCATTTAAAAAGGGAGGTGAATGCTGCATTGAGGATCACTTAGAAGCGGTACATGACATTTTTAAAGCACTCCAGATACCTAAGGAACAGTACAGACAATATTTTCATTTAACTTTAGATGCCCCGACGGCCAGCATCATAAGGGGATTAAATGAACAGCAGAATATGACATGGCTGGAGTTTGAAAAAGAAATTAGGCGTCATTTTTCTCCTTTTCAGTCATTGCAGGAGGCAAAGAAAGTCGCGTACACTATTACTGCTGGACCTAATACATCCCCTCGCCAATTTTTACAAGACTTAAAAAGAGCATTCTCTCGCTTTGATGTATCTTTTGACTCAAATTCCAATGAGTTTAAAACCGCATACTTCTATGGGCTACAGAAAGACATCATATCCCAATTGGTCCGTGAATTTGACCGTGACAAGTCCCTTGAATGGATTGTACATCAAAGCACCAAGCTATATGAGGTACTCTATTGTCAGGGTAGAGAAAGTGATAAAATGAAAGATACTAGGCCTAAATCTAAAGAACCCTCAGCCACAGTAATGGAAATCAGGTCAGCCAAAATGTCCCTTGAGTCTGCTCAAAGCCAAGGTAAAAATAATGTGACACCTGAACAAAGGGGTAATCAACAAAGATCGCCATTTCCTGTACCAATGTTCCAATCACATGATCCTAGAAATAGAGAGAGCTACATCAGCCCTAGATATTTAGGAGATAGACCCCGGGTAAGATACCGGTCTGATATGGCAGGTATGAACAATAACCAGAGACAAAATCAAGATCAAAGAAATGATGGTCCCTACCAGTCATTGGGGACACAGAGTAGGTTGGATCCCAACACCATGATATATGGTAATCAGGATAGGCCCCGATATGTGGATCGATTTACTGATAATGGAAATCAACATAGGGGCCAGTACCCACAATCTGAGAGACAGGACATGAGGCAAAACGTAAACTACAGTCCACGCCAGTACGATGATTCCCCACCAAGGGACTATAATCAAAGGATGGGTGCAACCCGCTCCCCTCCACAAATGAATCAAGAGTTCAGAAACCATCCCAACCGGTATCAATCACCTGAGAGGTATCAGAATAGATCCAATCAGGGGGAAAACAACCAATATCGACCTAGGCCACAGAAAGAGGATCCTAGAGAGATGGAAAGGTTCCAGTGCCTTGAGGCCCAAGTGAAAATGTTAGCTGAGCAAATAGGAAAGCTCTACACAGCGCAAAAACAACCTTCCAAAGAGGGGGCTGATGGCCATAGCAATGACCGGGGGGCTTCCGAAAAGTGACTAAGTACTCATGATAATCGCAGTGCCAAAATGACAGATTGCTCTGATATAATTTTGCATGACAACTCTGAGGTGACTAATGGATTAAAAATGAAAGTACCAGTAAATGAAATTGTGATAGAAAGTGCAAATACTTCTAAAAAAGAGGTACGGTTTAACTTAGAGCTAAATAAAACAGTAAAGATTTGCACAAATGAAAAAGAAACATTAGGAATTCCAAAAGAACAAAGGAACAGATTTAAGAAAAATGACTCATGCATGGGGAATACCAGTGAACAGGGAGTAAGTGGGGATGCCATAGCTCCTTCCCTGGGCAAGCAAAACAATGACCAAACACAGACAGAAAAAGGAAGTACTCACAAGGAGGGTACAAGTCAATCACCTGAAAAATTCTTTGAGCCACATATTTTTGAAGAGGCTGAAAGGGCTGGTATTACACTAAATGATCACAAATGCACAGAATTAAAAAATGACAAATTGCTGAATGATGTTGTTACACATGTTCAGTTGGGAGGTTGTAATGTGGTCTCTGATGTTACCCAGATGGATGGGCGAACAGTGGCCACACTCCAAAAAACTTCTGATCATGGAGAAATGAATAAAATATCTCGCACAGAAATGGGTAAAAAGGAGGGAAAAATGTCTTTTCATTTACCAATGTGCTTAGCCAAAAGTGAAAAAGACCTGAGAAAGGTGAGCCCTGAAATCAGTAAGAATTCACATTTCTTATGTGTATTAGAGGAAGTTGAGGACAGATATTATGCACCCATCACTGTAGAAGAAAAATGCCACACCTTCGCTATGATTGACACTGGCGCACAGGCCACAATTATGTCCAAGGAGCTGGTAAAGAGTATCAATGAAGGGAGGCCTCCACAGAGTCAGATCACAGTGAAGGAAAATCAAGGCCCAGTGCATAACTTTAATGGGGAGGAGGTGCCCATCATAGGTGTAACTGAGGTTGACATAAAAATAGGAAAGCACAGAATGAAACAAGAGGTATTGATCACATCTATTTGTGAAATTCCATTTCTGATGGGGACAGATTGCCTGAAAAGATTGTCTCCTCTCATAGATGGGGTGAATGGAGTGCTGTGGTCCTTAACCAAAAAACCATTGAGGCCTAAGAAACTAAAATCACAAAACAGCAATATAAAAGAATGTCACACCGTTGCCAAAACAAATGATGCTGTGGAGGTATATCTCCAGAATAGCTGCATACCTAGTGTCACTGTTATATTAATGTGTCAAGACAAAGATCAGAGCGACAATGAAAAACTACCTGTACAAATATACTTGGACCCAAGGAAAGATTGGCAGACTGCTATAGATGAGCACACATTACGTTTTTACTTAAAAGAGAATACATGCAAACAGAATATTGTTCCTAAAACAGATTCAGAAAAACACATTACCACTCTGGCAGAAATACACATGGAAGATGAGCAACCATGGGTTCACGTTGGTATAAATGATTATCTTAAAACAATAAAAGCCACTTTAGCGCTTGAACATGAAAGGAGTTTCATTAATGAGAAATTGTTGCAAAAAATTATGGAGAGGGAAGAAATCCCGAAATTTAGGATTAAAAACCAATATGTTTCGGGGTTGGACAGTCCAGACTTTGAAAACCGAATTGCAGGCAGATGCATGCTTAAAATTAGCATTGGGCAGAAAATAATTTACCATAATGTATGGATAGTGAGTGGAGCACAAAATGAATTTTACATGGGCAATGACATCATGCACAGAATGTGTATGGTGTTAGATTTCCTTAATCAAAAAATATGGTCACGCCTAGGTGGTCCGGCACCTGAATTTGAAGACAAAAGAAGGGCTTATCATTGTGCACAACTAGTTCCTTATGCAGTCGAATTACAAATGAGGAAAAATACTATTGTTCCTGCATTTACAAAACAGTTTGCAATAACACTGAAATGCAAAAATGGACAGCAGATGAAAGGCTCTGATGCATTTGTATGCCTGAATGAATCCATAAAACAGCAAGGCCTGGATTATGAATACATTCCATTGGTGTGTGCCATTGGCAGAGGAGATACAACACCTATTTTCCTTTACATTTGACAGGACTCAATATGCCTGGCTTAGAGCTCCGTTCAGGTACAGTTGAAAGAAGCAATAGGTCTGTTGTGGATATTTTAAAGAAATTTGTGGCAGAAGCAGGTTCCAGCTGGGATTTGCGTTTACCATTGGTTTTGATGGCAATCAGGTCGACTCCTGCCAAAGCAACAGGTGTTAGCCCCCATGAGGTCTTAACAGGTAGGAAAATGGTGTTACCACAACACCTACTATACAGAACACATGAGCAAACTCTAGTGAGTGCATCCACGGTTCATGAATATATTGATGAACTGAGGAGGCATTTGCAACATGCATTTGCTTTTGTACAGAGAAATCTGGAAAGGGCTGCTGACAGTGCTAAGTCATATTATGACAAAAAGACATCAGTAAAGGAATACAATGTAGGGGATCAGGTGTACAAGTTTCATTTTGGAAAAAGTAAACAGAAAAATTCTAAATTTCTAGCAGCCTGGCAGGGGCCATTTCGAATTATAGATAAAGTCTCTCCTGTAGTGTATAAAATTTTGAAAAATGAAGGTGAAACAGCAATAGAGCAGTTTGTCCATGTAAATCAAATCAAACCATGCCATCCCAGACATGAGATCAGGCAGCTTGAGCATGTGGAAACGGATAGAGTCCCTTGAGAAAATAAATGGGTGTAATCAGGAGGCAGTGACAAAGAAGTTAAAAAAAGTTGATTGTTATGATGGCACATAAACACTGTAGTATATGTAGAATATAATATAAAATAAATATAAATAAATAAATAAATAAATAAATGCACATATAATGGAAGCTCATGGTTGGTGTGCAGAGAGAAAGTGTATTAAATATTGAATGCTGTTTTATATGTGTTTGTTTTCTTTTAACTTGTGTTTAATTTCAGAAAAAAAAAAAAGAAAAGAAATATTTTTACCAAGCATGTTTTATTTTTGGCAAAAGGATGAAGTTAGTATTGTGCTATGTACTTAATCTGTTTATTTTCTATTTTGATTTAGACAATTAACATTATTTGGTCGGAGGTTCCGGGATCAGAGGCCACGGGAGACGATGGAGTCCTGGAGTCCCCTGGATGAAAACCAAAAGATGCCTGCCTCCAGGTGGAGGTGAAGACAAAATAACCGGAATGCCAAAAGAGATGACTACTGTGGATTCAAGATTGCCAAGATGAAAGAGTACTCGAATGAACCGAATAACATCGCTGGTCGGGACATACCAAAAGAGACAAAACAAAAGTTCCGGCATATGAAGTTCCACGTATTTATTATTTTAATTATTTATTTTAACTTGTTATATTACTTATTTGTTTTAGTTAGTTGTTTTATTTCATTGTTTTTAATTGACTTGGAAAATTTAAACTTAAAGTAATGCCACTTCCACTGAGAAGGCAAATGTGGAACATTTTATGAACTGATGGACTCAGATGAAATGTTGATTGCAAATTTTCATTGATGCACATGAATATTCATTTTGTTGGATTGCTATATTGTAAAAAAAATAGAACAAGTTGTTTTTAGGAATTGGCTTGAATTATAGCCAAGTTCTAAAAACAAAAGGAGGGTATATGTAAGGATATTTGGCGTGTTACAGTACAGAGTACAGCAATACTGCACAAGTAGCAAAATTTTTTTGCAGCACCACCACCACAAGGGTGCGGTGCATTGCTATATGGGTTAGCAGATTAACAAGGAAAGACAGACTATTCAGTCAAAAACGATTTTAACATATAAGATGCAAATCTATTTTTACAGTTAAAAGCACACGTGTTCATTTAAAAATGCACACTATTTTTCACCTGAAATGCCTATATTGCTAGAGACACATTTGAAAATTAACAGCTAACCTATTAACCATTAACCTGACTAATAAAACCTTATTTTAATATAACCCACTAATAAAATGTGTTCTCCACTGCAGAATTAGGCATACTCTGAAAACCATTTAAATGTGTGTGCAGATTTTTTCTCTTCTCTTCTCTGCCTGATTCTACGTGTTTTTGTGCACAGTAACTGCAGGAAGGAGGAAGTCAGATTTGCAACAATTGCAAATGCATAAGCGAAGCTATTGTTGAAGAGTAGGAGGATGAGAGATGATGGATTTCATTGGGACACGTCATACAGAGGGCTGAGAGGAAAGTTTTAGTGGGCAGTATCAGGGAAAAAGAGAGGCAGACATCTTTCCGCACTACTGGGGAGAAGACCTGGCTGTGGGGTCCTGACTGAATGCAGATTCCTGTGTCCTGCTGCAGTCGAGATTGGGGAGAGCTGAAAGAAAAACCTTTCCACTGGCTGAGGCATTCCTATCTGAAAAAGCTGAGAATTCCAGGCAATGACCTCGGCTTGAGAAGGCAAGCGTTCCTTTTTGCTGGAGTTAATCCAAGAGAGCCACATTCACAAAGAGAACAACTAAAAAGATAAGGTAATGAGAAGTGTGGGAGCTGAGTGTGTACGGTAATATGCAGTCAGTGTAGGATTCCTGTGCATGTCTTAATCAAATACCAATGTTGCAATTTGAATTCTGTTTTCCGCCACGCTCTTTGCAGTGTGTCATAGACAATGCTTTGACTGTACCATTTTATTTATTTCTGTAAAGAATGAGATCGTGTCTAAATGCAGCTTTTATAATACAGAAAATATTTGAAAACAGACGGGTGTTTTATTTTCTATTTACCATTACAATGCCGATGATGTGGGGAGATTTTTAAACAGTGCAATGGTCATTTTAAGACAGATGTGTGCATGTCAGAATCAGTATGAATAATTGTGAGTGACTGTAGCATCGCTTGTTGGAGGTACATGAGCCAACGGGAAGAGAGACTCTCTGAACATAGCTCCCTACCATATATAAGGTAGTGGAAATTACCACAAGACTACCACATATAGCTCTCTGTCGTAAATAAGTCAGTGAGTTCGCCCATGGTGGCACACCAACACTATCACTGGAAATGTGGTATTCCTAGAATGCAGGTCTGAGGTCTCTCTAGTGATCACACGAAAAATCTAAGCAAAGATAAGGGATTCTGGACATTGGGGCCACAAATAAAACAAGGGAATTATGCTCACCAAAATACCACCAACCACGTATACCAAATATGCAGGTCTGGGTGCTGAAATAATGCATGTCCATTGTATTATTGTTGCACATGGCCAAATCTGAATACAAAGAGTGATTATTGCTAAGTTATTTTTCGGCGGTAATAAAATACCGTCAGGCCCCAAATCTCCACAAAATACCCTACAACCTTGTCCACTAATATCATTCTCTATATGTGTACTATACTAACCCTACCACTCGAGCAACCAATTAAGAGTGGCGATAGGTTTTTTGCTAACTTTTTGAAGTGACGCAAGTAGCGCGTCATAATGCAGTAAAAAGGGCCTGCGAGCCCCACGATTGTGTGTGTCAGGACGAACGCGTACGCTCCTTGACCCATCCCTGCCGTTTTGTATAAATAAACAGCAGAGTCACCTTGCTCCTTGTGTGTGTCTCATACTCTATCTCATCTGGGATATACGGGAGGAGTTGGGGCCTCCCTGCCCGGAGGTCTGCGGACGGCCCGGCCGACCCCGGCAGAATTTCCCCCCGACACTTTTGCTTCCATTCCCACTACTTTCTTCAGTTGTTTCTGAACTCCCTCTGGGAGCCCTTGTACTAGTATATGATAAAATATTGCTGGTGTTTTGTCCCATTGTTCACTAGTTTCCATGCGCCACTTCTCTTGGATTTCCTGGATATAATCAACAGGATCTTCGTTCTCATGCATCTTGCGTGAGGTAATTGCTCCTATGTCTGATGTGTCTGGGTACTATACCCTCAATGCCTGCCATAGTGCATGTCTGCAGTTTGCGAATGGTGCCCCATCATGCAATGTGTTTGCTATTGTTACCCCGGGGAATCCCACTCTCTTCCAAATGTCATTCGCTGCATCCCCTAATATCGATATTAAAAGGCCCTTTACATCTCCCACTGCCAGTTTCTGTCCTGCGGTGTGTTTTTCCATTTCATATATCCACTTACCCGCACCTCCACTTAATGATGGGAGCCTGCATTTTATATTTTCTTTGTCTGTATGCTTCCAAGGGACGTACTGTGGCCTAACCCCTCCCCTCTCCAGAAGTGGCATTAAGTTATGTCTCGTTTTACCCTTTGTGTTACATAAAATCGAGTCCTCACACCCCTCCTCTTCTTCCCTCTCTTCTACATCGTCAATTTCGTCCGTATTTCCCCTGCTCGTAACTCTTTCTTCTTCATCCTTTCCCCTTCTTCCATCATTTCCTATATTTAATGTGGGCATGTGTATTCGTCCTTCCTGCCTGCGTCTAGGGAGGTCTCTAAGCCGACATGCATAGGGTGTCAGTTCGTTTGTGAAGGGAGCAAGTTTTATTGTACGTAATGAGCGTGAGGTGGTTGAACATGTAGGGTGGGATGGGAGAGGGTGTGATGGTGACGGTGTGGTTTCATGTGTCTGTCTGTCCGCTATTCCTTGCTCTTCCTCCTCACTTTTCTCCAGCTCGTCCTTTCTCCTACGGATCCATGGTGAGTCTGTGTTGGTCCGGGTGATGTATAGCTTATCTAGGCTTTCCCTTTCACTGTTTCTTCCTTCCTTCTCCACTCCTTCTTCTTCCTCACTACAAAAGTCAGTCATAAACGGCACCCCCCACTCGGTCTTCTTCCCCTTGATTGTTACTGTTTTTAAGTCTATTAGGTCCAGTTCTCCCTTTTCTCCTTTATCAACCGCTCCCCTTTGCGCTGATGTTGTTGCTACTTCTGTGTCTCTATATACATCCCCCCATACTTCACTCTCCCTTCTCCTGTCTTCTCTTTCCCCTTCATTTCTCTCCTCCATCTCTCTACCAATTTCCTCCCTTTTTCTTTTTAATTCCTCCATTACTTCACTACTCACCTTTTCCAATATCCTTTCATCCTCTTTCTTCCTTTCCCCTCTCACCCTCTCCCTTTCTAATATACTCTCTATCACCCTCCCTTCTTCATATTTCTTAGTTGTTTCTGATAGTAATCTCTTCCTCCACATTGCCATTTCTTTTTCTTTCTCTTCTTCTTCCCTTTTCCTCTCTCGTAGCACTGCTCGTGATACCCTTTCTGCTGCTGCTTTTACCCTGTCAGCTTCTTTCCTTTGCTCCTCAGTTCGTTCCCTTATTTTTTCCAATTTGTTCTTACCTTCTCTCCTTTCCCTCGCTCTCTCTCTTTCCTCCCTCTCGAGCTGTTTGATCAGTTCATTCTGCTCATCCCTTAACTCTGCTAGTCGTCCCTCCAAAATCTCTTCCTTTTGACGTAACAGTTCTTCCCCTGTCATTCCACTCTCCCTACAATTATCCTCGTCTATTTTCCTTACTACCTCCTTCTCTTCTCCTGTTAATGAACCTCGTAATTTTAATAATATCTGCGCGGCTACCCACTCCTCATGTCCTATTTCCACAGTTTGTTCTTCTCCAGTCCTCTCCTCCCCTGCTGGCATCTTCCTATGAGCCACATATGGTGGCGGGCTGTATGCCGGGTTCGAGTACCCCTCAGCCGCCCTTAACTGTCCTCTTTCTATTTCTCCTAATTCTCTTAAAGGGTACAACCCCCCTCCCTCTGTTTTCACTACCTTTGCTAGGGGTATATCGTTGCTCTGTTCCTTTTTTATTTCGTTTTCTTTTGAGTTATTATTCTTTTCTCTTTCCCTCTTGTTCGTTCCCCGTGTTCTTTGGACCTTCACTCCCCTTTTTCCCATTCTCTCCTTCCTCCTTAATCTCTTTTTCTTCCATTATTTCCCCCACAGTGAACATTCCATTTGGTCCTGGTCGGGACCCCTGGAACATCCTCCATAAGTTAAACACCTCCACGTGGTTTGTCAACTTCTTCCTTTTGTATGTATTATGCAAATGGTTTAATAGTGAATGTTGGGTATATGGATCGAAGCTACCATTAGGCGGCCATGGTGTTATCATTTTGTTGTCCGTCCCCTGTGTCCCTTCTATGCTATACTTGATCAGTTTCTCCCTATGGGGTGACAATGTTGTACATATGTGTTGTAGTGGGGTAGTGAGGGTGTTCCCCCACCCTCCCGATCCTGTCCCGTGTGACATAGTAGCGCTCCACCCTTTACCTATTTGGTAGCGGTTATCTCACTAGCAGTTTACAATATACAGCCTTATGTCTTTACCTGGCCCCGTAAGTATGGGGACTTACGATAGTCCGCTAAGGAAAATTATTAAAATATAGTATTTACATTTTTATATTTTCTTCTGTCTTTCTTCCTTTACACGACACCCTTACGGCCCCCTGCGGCCGAGGCGCACGTAGCCCCCTGCGGCTGCGTACCCCTTGTGACGTTCTTATACAGTCGTCCTATTTTTCACTTGCTCCTCCTCCTTCTTCTACACTTGCCGTGGCCGGCGTTCTCCGTGCGCCGCCACGTCCCCCATTTCGCCTTTTCTCGATCACTTCATTACCGTTTATCTCCGTTTCCACTCCCTTACCACAGTTCTCTTCCCCACCACTCTCAGAAAGAAAGATGCCTTGTGCTCGGGATATCCTATGAAAGCCCTGCTGGTGACGTCACCGATCTCTTCGAACTACTGGTAAGTTCTTCATATATTCTTTAAGGCCAAAATACACTTACAATCTACCCCCGTTAATCCTCACAGCTGTCTTACTGTCACTCCTGGAACAAGGTAATCAATAATATAATCGGACTGCGCACACTGCGTCGCCTCGCGTGTGATACGCCCCTCGACAGGAGGGCTTAACCAGCCAATTATCTTCCGTATTGGGCAACTAACTAGCTACCGCCTACAGGGAAACGTCATCTACCTATCGACTTTCTTGCTCGAACAATAGGGATCCTCATCTACTCATTGATCAATAAATGCCAAATCGTAGGAAACCACACACACACACACCCTTACACGTAGTCGCGACCTGGGCCAATCAGTGTCTACGAGCGGCCGCACGTGATGTTTTCGTGCTCCACCTCCTTCTCACGCGTAACGTAGCCGACTGCTCTCGCACTCGTTCGGCTACCATTCATTTAATTGCCAATACTAAATTGTCAAACCTTCGCCGCGCACCTTTGCAACACCTCCCACCTCCCGTATTTAATTCCTCCCCCCTCCCTCACAATTTCACATTGCTTGTTGTGCGTGGCATGCTCACCAAGTTCTCTTGATGTGGGGCCGCTCGACTGCGTGCACCCCTCCAAGCGGCTCGCCACCTCCCCTCGTCTGGACCACGTCTGGACACTCGCCAACCGCGGGCAGGATACTTCTCAACCGGCTCCCGAAGGCCAATATCCGGATTGCGCTGTCCGGTCTTCTCGCAGTTCTGCGATGGTCCTGTAGTCCTCAGAAGGGGGCAACGGCAGAGGGGGCCGCGCCGCCGGGCCTCCTCGCAACGGGATTACCTGGAAAAAAGTAAAAATAAAAAAGCGGATCTTAAACAGATCTCAGCAGTGCCTCCAACTTGTCGGGGGGAAATTCTGCCGGGGTCGGCCGGCCGTCCGCAGACCTCCGGGCAGGGAGGCCCCAACTCCTCCCGTATATCCCAAAAGAGATAGAGTATGAGACACACGCAAGAAGCAAGGTGACTCTGCTGTTTATTAGACAAAACGGCAGGGATGGGTCAAGGAGCGTACGCGTCCGTCCTGACACACACAATCGTGGGGCTCGCAGGCCCTTTTTACCTTAGTATGACGCGCTACTTGCGTCACCTTACAAAGTTTAGCAAAAAACCTAGTTCCACTCTGGATTGGTTACTCGAGTGGTAGGGTTAGTATAGCATACATATAGAGAACGATGTTAGTGGTTGAGGGTTAGTCAGGTGATACACTTGGCCTGTCCCTTCAATTTGATACATGAAAATTGTTACATGAAGACCTCTGAGGATTGGTCAATGTTAATAGCGTCAGTGATAAGAGCCCCATGTTCTGATTGGTCCACTCGCGAGCCCCCCAATCTGAGACTATCGCTGTTCTCAGCTCGCAGTGCACCTGTCATTTGCAACAATGTTTTACTGTGGGTAGGTGTAAACAATGTGAGGATTTATTCATATGTTGGGAGGTCGACTACTCCCACTGCTGCAGATGTCCAACGAGTCTTTTAATTGTATCCGCCTGTGTCTTAAAACGTGGAATTCAGGCGTCTCCTTTCTCCTGGGTTTGGCATCCTGTCAGGTTTGGCTTTGTCACGTGAGGTGGGACCGTGTTTTGAGGCAAAATTCAACACAATTAATATTGTTTTTCCTACTGTGTGCCTGGTTTATCTCGCAGGTGCGACCTTGGCGTTGGCTTGCGGCGTGCGAGATTGCAACATCGTGCCCTTGGCGGTGTGCTTTCGCCGGGCTCATTCTGCAGGGTCAGCAACCGAGCTCTTGCTTATTCAATGTTCATGGAAACTTTTGCCTGCAGCCTACTTGGGCCTGGTGCATAGGTGGAACCGTTTGATGCAGAGCGCTTTAGGTTATGGTATCATATTGCTCTATCCTCAGTATCGTGTCTCCGTTATACTCTTCATTATGGTACATGGTTCTTAGAAGAAGCGTGAGCAAGCCTTTTTTAGATAAGTTCATGATGCGTCTTGCGTTTCTGCATTTTGAGAGCCTATGTGGAAAATAATAAAGATGCACGTCCGTGAGTATGTCTGTCGCCTACGTCATAGCACTGAGTATATTCTTCGTGTGGATTGGTGTGGGAGTGTCCGGTGTGTATGTTTGCACAGGTGTGCTAACCGTTGGCTAAGTGGTCATGGCATCTCTAACGACGTGTTGAGTTAGTGCTGGATGGTTCAGTCAAGTCCATCCATGCCGCAGGTGTCGGCATGTGCAGGGCAGGCTGGTGGGCACATCCGTATGTTCCTGTACCAGGGTATTTGATCGTCTGGTAGATGGGCAAACTCCTCTCGTGGCGGATGTCTGGGCCGTGATCCTCTAGGCCACGCGCGAGGGGGGAAGGGCGGGAGCCTGTTCTTCCATTCTCCCGCTTCAGCACAGTACAAACTTTGCCTTAACGATGATAAGACTGAGCTCTTACCTTTAGGATCAAATCATCGGCTCAACAAACTAGACCAAACCTACAAGTCCTTCATTATTGACAGCAATGACATTAAAGTCTCCAAAGATACTAAGATGCTAGGGGTCTATCTTGACTCCTCGCTTTCTCTGAACAGACAAATAAATGCAGTTAGGTCAGCTTCGGCCTATACCTGCAAACTTATCACTGCCTGTAGACCCTTCCTAAACTCCACCAACTGTATCACACTCGCCAGAACTCTTGTTATGGCCAAAATCGACTACTGTAGTGCTCTCTACCTAGGGACCAGTCAGTCTAACCTTAATAAATTGCAAACTGTACAAAATAATGCCTTAAGGGCAGCCTTAAACATTCCGAGATGCTCTCATATCTCCTCCATCAGATCGGACTTACGCTGGCTCCCGGTAAAACAGAGAATTGCCCTGAAAACCCTAGCTTTGACTCACAAATGTCTGAGCAACAACGCCCCACCTTACCTATCCGCTCGCTTCTCACGCCACACCTCCACTCGACCTATCAGAGCAGCCCAAACTCACAGCCTCATCGTGTCTACATGCAAACTCCAAAAAGCTGGTGAGGTGAGCTTCCCAGTCCTGGCCTACAAACTCTGGAACACCTTGCCCACACCTGTCAGAATTGAACCATCATCCCACTCCTTCAAGAACAATGCTAAAACATGGCTGCTCTCCCAAGACTCATGAGACCGTGACACAGTCCAGACTCCATGTGGGGTACAGGACTGAATATACATGTTCTCGCTGCTCTGTCCCTGTATTATACGCTGTTAATGGTACCCTTCGGTACATGTATATAAGCGATGTATTTTTGTAACTCACTGTAACTACTGCTTTTTGTAACATGTTTAAGAGTATGTACATGTATATATGCTGTATACTTTTGTAACTTCTGTAACTACTGCTTTTTGTAACATGTTTAAGAGTATGTGCCCGGTTGCCCCTGGGCCTGGTTTTTGCGCTTTATAAATAAAATAAAATCAAAATAAAATCAAATTGCTGTGAGCTGTATAGGTGCGCTGCATGCAGCGCATCTCATGTAACTTACACTCTAAGGGCCTTTCACTATGTATTCAGCTGCCTCTAATGCGAGACATAGATGACACCCCTTCTCCTGCCTCCAGTGCCAATTCAACTGCCTCCTCCTGCCCTGTACTGCCTCCCACCTTGCCATATGATGTTGCCTGCCCAGTGTGAGTGCCCGCTGCACACCTGCACTGCGTGACCCACCATTGCCTGTGCTCTTGTGTCTGGCTCTTTGACCACCTCAGCTGCTGTGTCAGACTCCCACATCTCCATTCCACCACCACTGCTCCACAACCCATTTCCAGGACCAGTTTGGCCACCCACACCTGCCCAGGGGATGGCATGTCGGGGCCATTGTCATCTTCACCAAAGGGCACGCCCGCAGCAGTGTGGTAGAGGGCTACCAACTTCACCTCCAAAGAAGTTGGCATCT
The DNA here is from genome assembly GCF_040938575.1 of Ambystoma mexicanum. Taxonomy (NCBI): domain Eukaryota; kingdom Metazoa; phylum Chordata; class Amphibia; order Caudata; family Ambystomatidae; genus Ambystoma; species Ambystoma mexicanum. The sequence goes on from NC_090922.1 coordinate 195,845,693, forward strand.
TGGTGGATCTGGTCCCGGAGAACTATGATGCCCTCTTCAACCCAGCAACGCAGCAGTAGACTGAAAGATGCAAGCAGATCTGGGTGAACATCACGGCTGCCTTCAACATAGAGTGGTTGGCATCTCATTGCCCTGAAGAGTGTGCACAAGCAATGGGAGGACCTCAAGTCCAGGACCCAATCCAAGGCATCAGCAGCCCTCTAGGACAGTGCCACCGTGGTGGTGCACCATGCGCGCTGCTACAAGTTTACCAGCGACAATATGCAGGTCCGGGAGAGGTTCTACCCACAGCTATAACCCCAGATCGGTGATTGGCAACAGTGTATGAATGCTGCTGGTGAGTAGCTAAGTGGTGCACTGCCCTACAGTGCATGTGTGTTGTGCATGGGCCTGCAATATTGCAGTTACTCCCTTCTGTATGCAGCATGTGTGTTTCAGTGATCCACAGTGGCATGCAGCCCCCAGACAATGCTAGCCATGTTTGATGTAAGACATCTGTTGATTGGACATGCCTTGGTATGTGCAGTGTTTGTAGTTGTACAGTTGTGCCAACCATGCACATGCAATGTCACTTGATGGTTAGATGTGCTTGGACAGCAAGGGTGCCAGATGATGGTGTTGTGCCCATGTGAGGGGCATGCATGATGGACATATTGTTGTGTGATCCTTTAGAAAGTGTAGCCATTCACCCGCCGCATCTGGAGGTTGCACGTGTGTATGGATGTTGGTGATTGTCATGTTTGAGCATTGACCTTTCAGGGATATTGCTGTGATCTCTCATCCCGCTGCATGTGAAATCTGAGTTGGCGTGTGATCATTGCATGTGTATGTGCTTGGGGCTACAGCATACTCGCGTGTGCCTCTTGTAAAGGCATCACAAAGTAGACACAGACATTGCAATTACATTTACGGCTTTAAACTTTTATTCAAAAGAAAAGAAGGTTGGAAAACGGTCCAGCATGCCCTACGCTAAGGTGTGAATTCCCTCCCTAAATAAAACTAAGGATAGTCTGTGTCAGGAAGTCCAAAGCAAATGTCTGTTTGTGTCCAAACCTATACTTGCCCTCACATCTATTTGTATACAATGTGTAAGGATGTCAGCCACAAAATGATGAGTTCAAAGGGTTTCCCTTCCCTAAGGTTCAAATAGTTCACAATGCAAAAAGGGGATCCCTTCCCTACGCTTTCAAGTCTTTCAACAGTTTCAACACAAAAAATTCCTTGGAAAACTTCCTAGCTCTTCTTGCTTGGTTACCTTTCACCAATTTCATAGAGTTCAATTAATCCATTTCAAATCATACAAGATTTCCTTAAGAATCAATTACAAGCTTCTTTGTGGTGCTTTAAGTGGCTTTTCCATATATGGGTGTACTTGGTCTAGGCGCAGTTAGATCACACGGTCCACCCATTACAGATCATGCAACCGTCACACCTTACTTGTTCCTTCTTCATATGCATGTTGCCACTGTGTCATCTCTACAGTGGTGCTTGGTTTATTCTCATTTCACATCCTCATGATGTTTTAACCTTGCTTGTTTTGCCACCTTTCACTTCTTTCACTTTCACACACACTCATATCTCTTGCCAATGCTTATTCTCTCAAGATACAAAGTTGCTTTATGGCTCTTGCCAATGCTTGTTCTTTCAAGTTGCACAGTGCCTTTATATCCTTATGGCTCTTGCCAATGCTTGTTATCTCAAAGCTGCACAGTTCCTTCATAACCTTATGGCTGTTGACAATGCTTGTTCTCTCAAGCTGCACAGTTCCTTTACATCCTTATGGCTCTTGCCAATGTGTGTTCTCTCAAGCTACACAGTTCCTTTATATGATGTGATTCCACAAAACTACTTTCATTCATAACGTTATTCAACCATACTTGCTTTCATTCAGATCGGTATTCAAAGTACTTGCTTTCTTTTAAATCAATATTCAAAATAGCTTGCATTCATTTAGATCAGCATTCATTAACTTTCTGATAAGTCTTGCTTGTTCGCCTTCCGTCCCAGTGTCCTTCCTAGGCTGAATCAACGGTTGGTGCTTCCGGCGTTCCAGTGAGGCTTCCGCCTGTCACGAGTTTTCTCTCTTTCTCGTACAGTGTCTTGGTCCGTCTACATAATGGCCCTGTTGCTTTGCTACCACCACCAATGCATCTCTCGCAGCTCAGGCCTCACTCGGTTCTATGGGAAAAGATCTAATGTTAAAGGTCTCAAGAGAATAAGACCGATTTAAATGCCCAATTTTATATTGATCGGAAAACTAGCATTGTAAATGTCTTTTTTCATCTTGAAATATGTTTTTTTTTAAAAATATTTGAGGTTTTGCCTCACAAGCCCCCCCATTGGTCACCATTTATCAGACCCAGCACCTTCCCCCTGGTACTCCCAACCCTCCATCCCCATACCCCAAACCAAAACACATACATACACACACACAACACACACACCAAAACACACACACCCACACACTTACCCTTTTTCCTCATCCTACCCTTCCGGGTCCAGATGTGCCTGTAAGCCCTAGAACACACTCGTGTTTGGCAGAGACGTGACAGTTCCATTTAGAAAGACAGCTCCGTCCCGTCACAGATCAGTCTTTCGAAATCGGTTTTTAAGTGAAAAGATCTTAAGAAAAAGATATTTTCTCCCGGAAACCTCGCTCGCCAGCTTCACCTGGTCACACCTGGTCACACCAGTTCATTTTCCGTAATCTGCCACCGGCCTCCAGCTTTCTTTAGCCTTGCTTTCCGCTGCATACACTGCATCATTCCGGGTTCCTCAAGCACTCCATCATTAGTCTTCCAGAGAGGTCTGCTCTCATCCAGCCGTCCATGGACCTGCTTCCACAGCTGGCTCCCTCACACCGTTCTTGCTGCTTTTCAACTTCCCGCCTGGATGATTGGTCTGAAAATAACTAGACCGCTCATTGCTGACTTGGAAGTGCTGCATTGAACTTGCGTGCCTCCTCCTCAACTCAGTACATTACTGGTGTCTGTGTGCGTGAGAGTCAATAAAGAAGGCCGAAGGGTGAACTGTTGATGCACACAGAATTAAATTCAGTCAATCAAGTACATCAAGATACTTGTGTTGATTTATATTGAATAAGAATTGAAGTCTACAAACTTATCTTTGCTATTGGAATATTACTATTTAGGCTAGCGCAATCACCCAGAGCCACCCTGTGTCCTTCAATAGAGAGAGAATGCATGTCTCTGGTTTGTCTCATACTCGTCCCAGTACCTGACTGGTGTTTACTGGGAGATGATCCACAGGAAAAATAGAGAAGGCACTGGTAATAACCTACAAGGACCTGGGGGATGAAGGACACATTAAAAAAGGGATATGGGGGATACTGTATACCACCTAAGGGTGTTTCTTCCCCACTCAGCAAGTCTCCTCCACCCAGGGGATACTCCCTCGCATATCCACCATCAGGCTCAGGATCCGATAGCGATGGCTGATCCTTAAAGGTCAGGCTGTCAGGAAGGCATGTTAGTTGATGTAATTGTGTGGACTGATGCCCATGAAGGTGGATGCATGGCCAAGCTGTGCATAGTACAATCATGAGTGTCTACTGAGTTCCAAAATTCCACTGGAAGTCGTGCCACCAATATGTTCCTACCAGTACCCCTGTTCATCTGTGCTACCATACATTCTGTGTTTGACCAACCTACTAGTTGAATCCTGGCCCACCCCTGTGCCCCTGTGCCCTTGTGCCATGACTCCCATGGCAACGCAGGTACCAGTTGGGTCACCTTGCCATTGCCATTGTGTCATATCATGTTTCTTGATATGTGTCTGTGGACTGCGGTCTATGTGCTGTGTTGACATGCAAATGTGTTGTGACCGGGCTCATCATTGACCCTAGAATTGTGTGTCATTTTCATGGGAATTGCATGGGTGTGAGTGTGTATGGATGTTGCTGGTTAACCCATGGTGACATCAGTTTGCAAAGGTAGCGGGCGCCCCTCTCTCGACAGAACAAGGCCTGATAACCTGTTCAGTGGTTATTAACCACTTGAGAGTTCGCAGCCACTGCTTTTACTCACTGTGCCTTTCACAGATGGGAAATATCCATTTGCATATCAGTCTTTTATCCTGCCCAGGGGCAGTCCAGCACCGAAATGCAATGGCAATTCCAACCTGAACGAGAGTACCACCAGCAACCCCATACATGTGTTTCACCCTTGTTGGGGATCATCAGTGAGGTGAAGCTGATGCCTCTCTAAGCACAGTGAGAGGGAGACCACGTCTGGTTGCCCCCAGGAGACCTAGGGTTACCAATCCCAGGTTCCTTGAAATTTAGTTTGCAAAGGTAGCGGGCGCCCCTCTCTCGACAGAACAAGGCCTGATAACCTGTTCAGTGGTTATTAACCACTTGAGAGTTCGCAGCCACTGCTTTTACTCACTGTGCCTTTCACAGATGGGAAATATCCATTTGCATATCAGTCTTTGTCCTGCCCAGGGGCAGTCCAGCACCGAAATGCAATGGCAATTCCAACCTGAACGAGAGTACCACCAGCAACCCCATACACGTGTTTCACCCTTGTTGGGGATCATCAGTGAGGTGAAGCTGATGCCTCTTTAAGCACAGTGAGAGGGAGACCACGTCTGGTTGCCCCCAGGAGACCTAGGGTTACCAATCCCAGGTTCCTTGAAATTTAGTTTGCAAAGGTAGCGGGCGCCCCTCTCTCGACAGAACAAGGCCTGATAACCTGTTCAGTGGTTATTAACCACTTGAGAGTTCGCAGCCACTGCTTTTACTCACTGTGCCTTTCACAGATGGGAAATATCCATTTGCATATCAGTCTTTGTCCTGCCCAGGGGCAGTCCAGCACCGAAATGCAATGGCAATTCCAACCTGAACGAGAGTACCACCAGCAACCCCATACACGTGTTTCACCCTTGTTGGGGATCATCAGTGAGGTGAAGCTGATGCCTCTCTAAGCACAGTGAGAGGGAGACCACGTCTGGTTGCCCCCAGGAGACCTAGGGTTACCAATCCCAGGTTCCTTGAAATTTAGTTTGCAAAGGTAGCGGGCGCCCCTCTCTCGACAGAACAAGGCCTGATAACCTGTTCAGTGGTTATTAACCACTTGAGAGTTCGCAGCCACTGCTTTTACTCACTGTGCCTTTCACAGATGGGAAATATCCATTTGCATATCAGTCTTTGTCCTGCCCAGGGGCAGTCCAGCACCGAAATGCAATGGCAATTCCAACCTGAACGAGAGTACCACCAGCAACCCCATACACGTGTTTCACCCTTGTTGGGGATCATCAGTGAGGTGAAGCTGATGCCTCTCTAAGCACAGTGAGAGGGAGACCACGTCTGGTTGCCCCCAGGAGACCTAGGGTTACCAATCCCAGGTTCCTTGAAATTTAGTTTGCAAAGGTAGCGGGCGCCCCCCTCTCTCGACAGAACAAGGCCTGATAACCTGTTCAGTGGTTATTAACCACTTGAGAGTTCGCAGCCACTGCTTTTACTCACTGTGCCTTTCACAGATGGGAAATATCCATTTGCATATCAGTCTTTGTCCTGCCCAGGGGCAGTCCAGCACCGAAATGCAATGGCAATTCCAACCTGAACGAGAGTACCACCAGCAACCCCATACACGTGTTTCACCCTTGTTGGGGATCATCAGTGAGGTGAAGCTGATGCCTCTCTAAGCACAGTGAGAGGGAGACCACGTCTGGTTGCCCCCAGGAGACCTAGGGTTACCAATCCCAGGTTCCTTGAAATTTAGTTTGCAAAGGTAGCGGGCGCCCCTCTCTCGACAGAACAAGGCCTGATAACCTGTTCAGTGGTTATTAACCACTTGAGAGTTCGCAGCCACTGCTTTTACTCACTGTGCCTTTCACAGATGGGAAATATCCATTTGCATATCAGTCTTTGTCCTGCCCAGGGGCAGTCCAGCACCGAAATGCAATGGCAATTCCAACCTGAACGAGAGTACCACCAGCAACCCCATACACGTGTTTCACCCTTGTTGGGGATCATCAGTGAGGTGAAGCTGATGCCTCTCTAAGCACAGTGAGAGGGAGACCACGTCTGGTTGCCCCCAGGAGACCTAGGGTTACCAATCCCAGGTTCCTTGAAATTTAGTTTGCAAAGGTAGCGGGCGCCCCTCTCTCGACAGAACAAGGCCTGATAACCTGTTCAGTGGTTATTAACCACTTGAGAGTTCGCAGCCACTGCTTCTACTCACTGTGCCTTTCACAGATGGGAAATATCCATTTGCATATCAGTCTTTGTCCTGCCCAGGGGCAGTCCAGCACCGAAATGCAATGGCAATTCCAACCTGAACGAGAGTACCACCAGCAACCCCATACACGTGTTTCACCCTTGTTGGGGATCATCAGTGAGGTGAAGCTGATGCCTCTCTAAGCACAGTGAGAGGGAGACCACGTCTGGTTGCCCCCATGGTGACTTCATGTTACTGTGAATGTTGTGTATGCCACACATGCTTTGACACTGTTGACTGACCTGGTCACAAGACCAAGGTGCAGACCCCAGCCACTCCCCAGTGACTCTTCCTCTTCAGGAAGCGTTGTGGCTGAGGGAGCACCTGGTCCATTGGGTGTGGCTGCTGGGGGTCAGTCGCAGAAGGTGGAGGAAATAGGGGACACCTCAGCAGCAGTGGGACATGGTGATGCCACACAGGAGCCATCCACAGGGGAAGACACCCTGACCTGGTTGATGGAGGTGGAGTAGGTAGCCATTGCACCACAGGCCATGGGGTCAGGTGTGGGCATTGAGCAGGGTATGCATGCTGCAAACCTGTCCCAGGTGCATGAGGTTGTGGAGGTACCTGCACAAAATCCTGTCATTGAATGCAGCAGTGTCCACCTTCCGAGATGCCTTCACACAGACCAGCAGCCGGATGCCAGCCGATGTGTCTGTCCGGGGTCATGTGCTGCCCCTGCTGGCCAGTCCACGAGGTGGACCACAGTCTTCTGTGCTGATGTACAGGCTACTCATAGTATGTTTGTGCATCATCAGAATGAGTTGTGCCATCTCCTGGCCTTGCTCGCAACAGCAATATTCTCTGGGGCACTCTGCGGCCTGTTCTCTGTCATGAGCCCCTCCTCCACTTCCTCCTCTGTGCACCAGTCATCCTCCAGGGTGTCTTCCAGGCCACATTCCAGCATGGCCCCCTGTGCACCAGCCTGTCATGCCACCATGCCACCCCATCTGTTGGAGCTAACATCGCATGAGGTGGTCATCTCATCTCTTCAACGTCAGATGAGGTGGTCAATGTGCCTACCGAGGCACCGATACAGGCAGTGGAGCGTCAGCAGGCCCCTCAGAACAGTGCAGGTGCCATACACCCCTGACAACAGTCATCAATTCGGAGGGCGTACCTACACAGCTTGAACGTTGCATGGTGGCAGTAGATGGCAACCATCAGGAGGCAGACTGGCACATGGCATACCACCCAAGGCATGTGGCACCTTTGAGGTGGGAGGACCAGAGGGGGGCCATGCAGGCTTTTTTCTCTGTGTTCAGTTGCTACCAGAGACAGCTGGTGGCAGGGAGACAGTGATCAAGGGAGGCTTTGGTGATGGTGGCCAGGGCTGAGGTGGCACTGTGGCGAGCGCGGAGGCAGGCTGCCATCCTGGAGGCAACTTGCAGGTTGGCACAGGAGGTGGAACAAAAGATGTTTTTTAAAATATTTTCTTACATTCCTTCCCTCTTTCCATGTATATAGTTCAATTTCAATACAGGTTTTCCATCACTTCACGCCACGCTTCGTGCAATCTCTTTGTATGTCTTTAATGTTCTTACAGTGAATCTGATCATTGTCGGTCATGTGTATTGTGGCCTGACTGTGTGTGTCATGTTGATGCTGTGAGGTTTGGTGGCGGAGGGGTGAACATGTGCCTGGCATGTGGGGTGTGACCATCAGGCAGCTTGAGGGTGCACTGCATGATTTTCATATTCCATTCCATGTGCAGGGGCATTGCGTTTTTGGCATCAGTGTTTCGCTGCGGTTGGTGTGGAGGCTTCAGTTGTGTGTGTGTGATGGTGTACATACGGGTATGGTTGTGGTAATGTGAGGATGTCTTATGATGGTTTTGGTTGACTCTCATCGGGGATGAATTGCCACCTGTTCATGTGTATTTCCACAGGTTCCACAAGTTTACGTTATGTGTAGTATCTGCTGGCATCTGTTTTGCCTCTGAATATTTTCTACTGGAGGTGTTGTTTCTTTTGCATTTTTATTTTCAGGTCCACTGTTGTTCAAGTGTCATGTTGGTGCATGCTTGGGAATGTATCTGTGCCCACACCCTCTTCATTGTATTGTGTTTATGGCATTGTGGGTGCTAAGGTGCACTCACTGTGGATGGGTGTCCTGGACACATCACTTGTGCATTTGACATTTCATTGCTGTGTAACTCCCATGTCATGCTCACACACCCACCCACATCTGCAGTCAGGCATTGCCTGCTCTCTTGTCATGCACCACCTCTGCCACTGGAATACAGATGAGTCCTATGACTGCTGTTTCGGTGTGGCAGAACCCATTTCCTGTCTCACTGAGTCACACACTCTCTGACTGGCTTCCTATCACCCATGCACAGGCCTGCCATGTTTTCAACCCTGACAGGAACGTTATCACCCCTATGACATGGGCCACGTTTGAATTCTTCGTGGATATGCCCAATCTAGGATTCTCTGGACTTCTGTCCCCCACAGGCATTCACTTTCTGTGCTTTGAGGCCTTTGAAATTACACATGGCCAATAGGCACATGCCACGTTGCATTGCATTCACATGTCACATGTACATGGGGTGACCACAGTGCCGGTGGTGCAACAGTGTGCTGTCCAGTTGAGGTGCTTCAGATTCAGGCCTGCCAGAGAGTGACAGGAGATGTTCCGGTCCTGGAATTAACAACAGTGCTACCAGTTCATCGTGTTGGTGATGGACATGTGGCAGGTCTTCTTCAGGGTGGAATCAGACCACAGAGGTTGAGGTAAGTTCCAGCTCCACATTGGACTGGTTGGGTAGCTGCGTGGGGCAGTCACAGAGTTGAGGGGGGCTGGTGGGTGGGGTCAGGACTTGAGTGGGCCTCCTGGGGTAGTGGCAGAGGTGTCAGGGGCTGGTCGGTCGTGTCAGGACTTGAGGGGGCTGTCAGGAATTGAGGGGGCAGCCTGGGGTTTTGGCTGGGGTGACGGGGTCTGGAGGGTGGTGTCAGGACATGTGGGGGCTGCCTGGGGTAATTCCAGAGGTGTGGGGGTTGGAGGTGGTGTCGGGACTTGAGGGGGGCTGCCTGGGGTATTGCCTGAGGTGAGGGGCCTGGTGGGTGGTGTCAGGACTTGAGGGGACTGCCAGTATAGTGTCGGAGATTAGGGCAACTGGTAAGTGGTGTCGGGACTTGAAGGGGCTGCCTGGGGTAGTGGTAGAGGTGAGGGGGGATGTGGGAGGTGTCAGGAGATGAGGGGTCTGCCTCGGGTAGTGGCGGTGGTGATGGGGGCAGATGAGTGGTGTCAGAACTTCAGGGGGCAGCCTGGTGTATTGGCAGAGGTGAGGAGTGCTGGTGGTGGGGGTCAGGACTTGAGGGGGCTGCCTGGGATAGCGTCAGAGGTGAGTGGGGACTGGTGGGTGGTGTCAGAACTTGGGGTGTCCAGGGGTTACTGGCAGAGGTGAGGTGGATTGCTGGGTGGTGTCGGGACTGGAGGGGACTGTCTGGGGTATTTGTCAGAGGAGAGGGGGTTGTGCCAGGCCTGAAGGGGGGATCCACACCCCCTCCCCAACCATAGAAGCCGGATGGAGTTTGACCCTCCTACCTTTGTTAGCACATGTCCCTGATTCTTAAGATACAGGTCACCATGAGACAGGCAATTGGGGGAAGAGGGTTAGGGAGAGGTTGCGAATGGGAAGGTAGAAGGAAGAAACACAGGAAATAGGATGAGGGAAATGTAATGGATGGGTTTGTGCGAGTTTAGGGAAAAGAAAGAAACCTTGCAATGCTCCATACAATCTAAATTTCTCTGATAACTGAAATTCTGACACTCCCTTAATAGTGTCTGTTGAGCTTTGTACTTGCATGCACATATCTCTTGCTCTCCTGTCATACACACTTGATTGCCTGGTGACATATCTAACCCATTTCCTACATGGCTGCCCACCACCACCTCGGCGTGTTCTCCAAGCACAGGGTAAGTGCTGTGCTGCACCCCGACCCATCTAGGAGCACGAATCTGCCTGCATCTCCCCATGCAGTGGGCGTGTCAAACCCCAACACTCCCCCAACCCGCTTCCGTATTTGTTTTTTTTCTTTTTCCTTTGCAAACTTTGTCCCACATCCAATCCCCTTTCACATCCTCCTACCACCCTGCCAACACCTTCTCACTAGCCCGTAGTCCCCTGTTAAGGAACCCATCCAGGGCAACCCATTCCCGTGCAGCCCCTGTAGCTAATGACCCCAAGGCAAAGGACAAAAGCTCACAAAGAAGCAGCTCCAGGCCGTGTTTGCCCATGTTAGCCTTTGGGGCCTGCCACTGTCACCCAGCAGCCACTGGCTGATTAAGTGCAGTGATGGGCAGGGGGTGCAGCCATTACTGCCCTCAACTAAACTGGCCAACCCAAACCCTCCTTATTACCTTCACACTGATCCTAATTGTGCCAGATAGCCTGATTGTGCCAGATAGCAGAATTTCACACTTAGTCTGATTATGCCAGGTAACTTGATTGTGCAAGATAACCTGATTGTGCCAGATCGCCTAATTGTGCCAGGTAGCCTGATTGTGCCAGATCATCTAATTGTACCAGATAGCCTGATTGTGCCAGATAACCTGATTGTACCAGATAGCCTGATTGTGCCAGATAGCCTTTTTGTGCCAGCTAGCCTGTTTGTGCCAGATAGCAGCACTCCACATTTAGCCTGATTGTGCCAGATAACCCGATTGTGCAATATAACTTGATTGTGCCAGATAGCCTGATTGTGCCAGATAGCCTTTTTGTGCAGCTAGCCTGTTTGTGCCAGATAGCAGCACTCCACATTTAGCCTGATTGTGCCAGATAACCCGATTGTGCAATATAACTTGATTGTGCCAGATAGCCTATTGTGCCAGATTGCCTGGTTCTGCCGGATTGCCTAATTGTACCAGCTAGCCTGATTTTACCAGATAGCCTAATTGTGCCAGATAGCCTGATTGTGCCGCCAGATAGCCCAACTGTGAAAGATAAACCTATTGTGCCAAATAGCATGCTTGCGTCAGATAGCAGCACTCCACATTTAGCCTGATTGTGCCAGGTAACCTGATTATGCAAGATAACGTGATTGTACAAGATTGCCTAATTGTGCCAGATGGCCTTATTGTGCCAGATATCCTGATTAATCCTGATAGCCTGATTGTGCCAGATAGCCCGATTGTGCCAGATAGCCCTAGTGTGCCAGGTAGCAGCATTACACATTTAACCTGATTGTGCCAGGTTACCTTATTGCACCAGATAGCCTGATTGTGTTAAATAGCCTGACTGTGCCAGATAGCCTGATTGTGCCAGATAGCCTGTTTGTGCCAGATAGCAGCATTCCACATTTGGTCTATTCCAGGAAACCTAATTGTACCAGATAGCCTGATTGTGCCAGATAGACTAATTTTGCCAGATACCCTAATTGTGCCAGTTAGCCTAATTGTGCCAGAAAGCCTTACTGTGCCAGAAAGCCTGTTTTGCCAGATAGCAGCATTCCACATTTAGCCTGAGTGTGCCAGGTAAGCTAATTGTACGAGATAGCCTGATTGTGCCAGATAGCAGGATTCTGCATTTAGCCTGATTGTGCCAGGTAACCTATTTGTACCTAATTGTGCCAGATAGCCTAATTGTGCCATAAAGCCTAGTTGTGCCAGGTAGCCTGATTGGGCCAGATAGCCTCATTGTGCCAGATAGGCTCATTGTGCCAGATAGCAGAATTTCACATTTTGCCTGATTGTGCTGGATAACAGCATTCCACATCCAGCCGGGTTTCTGCCACACCACCGGGACTTAAAGGTAGAGCTCACTGCTGGACCGCCATGCTTCTTATCAAAAAGAAAATCACTGCCACGCTGCCCGGTCCATGCCGCTTCCTGTTGGTGCCATAGATTATTCAACGATCATCAAACACAGCACGGGCAGGTGTGGTTTATAAAGATTCAGCAGCATGCGTGCCCAGAGCGTGCCGCTGAGCATCATTGGAGTTGCAGTCCCAACTCCTTTTCGTGGGCAAAACATGCACACAGTGCCCTGGCTTATTGTCAATAAGCCTGTGTCCACATCTGCCAGCCGCACACAACCTCACAGGCTGATGGGTGGTGTTAGGACTTGAGGAGGCCGGCTGGGGTAGTGACGGAGATGAGGGGGGCTGGTGGGTGGTGTTGGGACATGAGGGGATATTGTCCGAGGTGAGGGGGGCTGGTGGGTGGTGTCAGGACCTGAGGGGGCTGCCTGGGTAGTGGGGGAGGTGATGGGGGCTGGTGGGTGGTATCAGGGTGACGACTATGACTTAGAGGTATAGCCAGCAGTTTGGGTGCCCTGGGAGTGGGGGGGCAGCCAATACTTATGGAGTACTGCAAACTGTTTTGCTGTGGTGCAGCTGTTACTTATCGTGTACCACACGTAGTTTTGTAAGGATGCAGCTGTTGCTTACGGAGGATAGCACACAGTTTTGCTGGGGTGCAGCTGTTCCTTATGGGTGTCCGTGTGAAGTTTCGCCAGTGGAAGCCTTGACTTACAGGGGGCCACATGAAGTTTCACTGGGGTGCTGGATGGTGGGTCAGAGGTGAACGGGACGGTTTACGCAAAGGTTGGTATATGGGAATATTTTTAGTTTGTGTGGGTGCGTGTTGTGGGCGTTCCTAGCGCAGCTTGATTTTCTTTGCTGGTCTCCAGCCCTATGTCTTAACACACTCAATTAACAGAGACCGGGATTGTAACCCGTGTTGCTCTGATCTGTCTTGATTCCAAGACACACACATTGTGCCTGAGGTATACTCTTGGCAACATTGGGAGAGTATTGTTTAATGAAGAGGATATTTTGCCATGGTTTCCATCTGTACACACATCAATCCTTTTCTTTACTTAACTTCCCAAGGGCTTTGAGGGAGAGACCTTGTGCCACCTCTCTGCCTGGGGAGAGGGGTACATCTAAGGGCAGTGATCTTCATGGATAATTGTTATTCTCTCTGAAGGCACACTTGCCATACATAAAAGTGACTCCACCTAGTAAAGTGGCGATTGGTAGGAGACCCAGGAAATTAGCAGGTTTCTTAAATGGCCACCTCCCATAGGAATACTATGTGACATGAGATTCAAATACAGTGACTACGCCACAAACACGACAATACTCTATGTGTGTCACAGAGTGCAATTTATTAAGCAGGCCTTAGTGCTCATAACAATACTATCTAATGAACCTATATACTAGTGAGCCATACTATTTGATGGCTTGCAGATACATTTTTAGCCTTACATGCAAACTGCCCCAAGCCTGTGGGCCCCTCCAGAAGCCTCTGGTGGATTGGATACTGAAAGTGTACTGGTGATGAAATAAATGTAGTGCCTTCTCTGACCCCTAGATTTTGACAAAAGGAACAGCGTTGGGCACAACATTTATTTCTGTTATGAAACAGCACCACCCACACCGCAGACCTTGTCAGGCACTGAAAGAGGATGCCACAGGAGTGTCACTTCCTCACCCCTAAAAGGGAATTCCCAGCCTAAATGGGCATCTGCGAGGCACCACGGTATACTCGTTCTACCACCAAATACCGGCATTTGTGCGACACCCAAGTGTTAAGTAGAGAAATGACGCATGAAGAGGGGACACCTCATCATTATCAGAGCAGCAGCTACCGTCCGGTTATTGTAAGGTACCTCAGAATCCCATTTTGAAACCTTTCAGGAATTTCAAGGGCTGATGGAGCTTTGGCCTCAGACTTAAATCCACCCGAAAGAGAGGGGTATTTTGGGGCTGAAGAACCTGTACCCTATGTAAGCATGATTTATGAAATGATGTGGGGGCTATGCAACTGTCAATCGCTAAGAACATTAGATTGAGTGCGTGATTTGGGGCTTGTCTATCCACATCCTCTTAGAACAACTCTTGTTCTTCAAAGTGGTCATTAATGTATTGGTCTCGTCACCTGTCATTCACAGTCTCCTATTCATGGACCCTCCCCTGCTACATGATTCCTGGACACCACACTGCTCCCTTCAGGGAGCTGTCCCTCTGCACAGCCCATTCATGCTTCCTCCTGGAACACCAATGATGTCATGTTCAGGTCCTGTGTCAGAAGGATTAACCCCCTATCAAACACTACATGGCTACCCTAGGAGAAACATGAACAAAGATGATTTCAAACAGGTGGTGGCAGGCCCAAAAATGACTAAGGGTTTAGACACAGATCATGAAAGGTATTGAGGTCTACCCATCCAGACCTATCGTTAAAACCAAACAGCAGAAGCAGAATTCCCACTAAGTTTCATGTTTCGGAGCTGTCTGCTTTATCCCACTGAGACACAAATGTGTCCCTAGCAGTACCCAAAACTGACATTAAGCTTTAACTCGGGCTAGTACGCACCAGCCTCTCCTTTTGATGCAGACAACTGCAGGCAGTGCTTCAGTTAACTTTTTTAGGATAAGTCACAAAATGATGAGCCTAAAATTATAGAACTCATTACTTGTTTTTGAAAGTTAAAATACTTCCATACTTGGAATTTTCAGAGTAAAGGATTTCCACAACAAAACAATTTACGTCAATTGCTTGTTGAAAAGGAGAGGTTACACGATCATGCATTGTATTCTAATCCCGGAATAAAATGGAAAGCAAACTAGCAATTGGATTTGTAAAAGTTCCAGTCTGAAAACAGGAAACGGTCCACAATTGGAAGACATCAATTAAATGTTGCACAATCCATGGTCATCTTCGATTTCCTGGTAGCTATTTTTTCAGTGGTTTTGCAGAATCACCACCTCCAGCCACTATGAAGCCTTTCAGTTAGACCAGTGGAGAACAAAGCATGCATACATTATTAACATCCAGGTAAAAGGAAGGCTGTCATAAAAAAAAATAAAAACAAATAATCACAGATCATGTCATAATCCTGCAGAAGTAGCAAGGTAATCCTTCTTAAACTCTTGGCTGAAATGCACACTGCATTTTTCCACTGTAAGGATTTACAGATTACATTAAAATACATTGTGGTTTGCGTATAGTGTGCTCAATCGGCAATGCAAATAAAAGAGACAATCCCACCCACTTTTCCATCATATTGCAGGTGCTCAGATAGGCGGCCATTTTGTGCATTTGTGTGTTGAATCTTTCTATATTTGAATTTCCATGTGTACTCTGAGGTTGCTTCAGAAACACACTGTTTCATTGACTAGCCACACTTTCTTCATTTACCATTTGACTTAACTGAGACCACCTCTAACCTGTTGACATCAGCTCCTCCAGTACACTTGGGTTTATAATTCACAGGTCTCCTACCAGTCGCCGCATCTTGCGCCTCATCTCGCAGGCTCCCGGAGAAAGAGCTCCGGATACATTCGCCAGAACCATCTGCTCGGCTTGTTAGGCTCTTAATTAACAAGTAATTAGCCGCTTAAATATTCACAGCACTGCCTGCTCACGCTCAGAGCGTTCAAAAAGGACTCTGATTAAAGAGGAGTGTGGTGCCACCGCCCTCTGCCCGGGCCACCCCGGATGCAGCCATGTGTACTGCATGCAACAGCCAAACCTATCGTGACTGGCAGCTGCCTGGGAAAGGGCGACAGGAAAATCTTCACAGGAAACACTACTTAATCCTCACTCTCGTCGCAAAGTAAATGGCTACCGTTTCTGGTTCTTAGCAGGTGCCTGATTTATTGGAAAGCAACCGGAGTGGGTATGGAGAAAAAGGATTAGAGCATGTCATATGTGTCACCCATGTGGCACAGTGGGCGATGCCACGCCATGCCAATGCTGCAGCACGATACGTTATGTTGGCCTATATTGCATTTATAAGGAATCGACAATACACCAAACTGGCTTCAAGGCAGCGCAGTTGTTGGCATATGTCGGAGATAGGCAACTGTGCCCCATTTGTGGCTTTGTCTACACCTGCTTGTATGGGGTAATGGTGCAGTGTGTAAATTACCAAAGACATCAGCCCCTGCTGCCCACTTATAGTGTGTGTAAACCCTACCCCCTAATCCAACACATACATGCAAACATAGGCCGGCGTCCATCTTGAGAACTTGCGAAGTTTGCTGAGAACGGTGAGTCAGCATATTCTAGTTCTCCTTGTGGCAGACATTGGACTACAAGTGTGTAAAATGTAGCTGCCTTCAGGCAAGTTGCCTACAAAACAGTACTATCTCTCTGTCAAACCATAAAATGTAAACATGGTTTCTCTGTTCCTGTATTCACCCAATACACGTTTATTATTAACACACAGAATTGCCTAAGAAAATGTTCTTCTCTGCAACCGAAGGTTCTGTTTTAATTGTACTAGATCAGCCAGAGACTCATGTGGTCCTGAAAGCAGTCAGATAACAATTACCATGTATCAGTATCCTGTGCACAATCCTGTAGTTTAGAAAAAGCAAGCAGTACTTTCCATTTGGCTAACATAACATTCCTAGCACCTACTGAAAGGGCCGCCCGTACAAGGCATTCTGTTTTTTTTTATCTGCATCTTGTTTAAATATAGGAACGAGAAGCTGTCCTTTTCATCGGGTTAGCATGGCATTTTACCACCTTTTGGACTGTGGATGCACATTCATGAGAGAGACACTAATATACACTTTTTCCTCAGCACCTGGAAAAGGCTAGAGAACAAACAAGGACGGGCAATCTTTACTCCCCTCGGATACAGAGGGTGCTTCAGAGTCATCGACAGATGGTCTACTGTGTGTGGCCTGACACCACCCCTCCATTTTTCTAGATCTTCAGGGTCCAGCAAGCCACTTAGTGGCAAGGCATTTTTTCAAAAGAGGCAAAGAGATTTGCCATTTGAATATTATGTAGATTCTTAGCCACCCTGCACAGTGTGTGCCTGGGACAGGGTTGGGGCCTTTAAAAATACTGTGCTAACCCTGACCCTTACGCAAGCACAGCACTGTGCAGGGAGACCCGAAGGCCAGTGAGGCTGATATCACATCCTTCATTTTGCTCAGTGTGGGCTGAAATTATCAGCCTGTTGGACTCTTCGCCCCGCTGTCTGCCTTTCTGTCTTGGAAGTGGGTGGGGTCATAACTCTGACCGACCTCTCCCAAAAGAACAGAGGCAAACGTGGTGGGTGTAGTGAGCATTTGGTGGAGAAAGGTATGTACCGCTTCTGTGCATCTGCCGTGCATCATGCACACCTGATACAAGATGTACTGTGGCACAGAGATGGATACACCTCTAAGGACGCCTAGAACAAGGCGCCCCAACTCATAGACATAGCGCAATAGAGTCAAGTTGCTAGTTAGGCAGAGTATAGATCCTCTAGCATTTGCCAGAACACACCCCACCTCCCCTCCAAGAAGAGTGAGTTTAAATAGATTATGCAATCCTTGCCAGGCTGTACATTTATACACCCAACTCACTTGCCATAGGATATCGCTGGAGGTCTACCAAATATTTAGTACTAGGGCGCAGACT
The DNA here is from genome assembly GCF_040938575.1 of Ambystoma mexicanum. Taxonomy (NCBI): domain Eukaryota; kingdom Metazoa; phylum Chordata; class Amphibia; order Caudata; family Ambystomatidae; genus Ambystoma; species Ambystoma mexicanum. The sequence goes on from NC_090922.1 coordinate 195,863,305, forward strand.
CACGCTGCTACTGCTCTAGGCTTATTCCACCAACATCAATCTTTGTACTGTGAAGATTAAGCTTCATATGTGCAATCGTTTGTCTTCTGCTTCTGTTAGACTGCGTCAGCACCTCCTGAGTTGTACTTTGATAATGATCTGACATATGCGTCCATCACTTTTTGGTCTATGTTGCTAATGCCAAGGATGATGCTACTAAGCTTTGTCATAACTTGAGTTGGAATTCCCACCTTAAATGGCATCAATTCTCTTGTGTCCCCAGTATAGCAGGTAGTGCCAACAATACCAATGTTCACTACAGACAGGTTTAAGCACTGCAACATACCTTGGACCTGTCTCTGAATCCGTCCTTGCAGCCTTAGAGTGATATATACTTGCCTACCTCTTTCATTTAAGCATCACTGTGGTGGTTGTTTACTGAAGACCTTTATAATCAATGCAAAAACAGAATGGGGCCCCCTTTACACTGTCCTAAAATATGGGGAATAGACTACCAGAAATTGAGCAAATTTGAAATAGGATTTGGTGAATTGTGAGGCTTTGACTATGCGTCCAGTAAAACTCTGTAGTCTTCTACACACAGAATTATATGTGATAATGCCAGAATTCAGTTGTTCATCAGGAATAAAATAAATCCCCTGCCGTTTGTCGATAAACAGACATTGTAACGTCATTAATGAACATGACATCTCTGTAATACATAATCTTTACAGCATTTGAAAGCAACTAAAATGCATATTCCACAAGGGTCAAATAATGCTAACATATTAAACAGACTCATGGAACAATCAGCAAGATCATTTCACAATCAATTGATTCCACTCAATACACATGTTCAGACCACTCTCTTCAGTATTCAGATATGGAATCCAGTGATGTTCTGTTTTTGGTGAGGATTTAATCCAAAGACGCTGCCCATGGATTTGATGTCCAGTATTGGAGATCAAGCCAACATATATTTTCAGTACGTTCAAATTCCACAAAGTGGTCAATTTATGGTCCTCGGCTAACCGATTCTGTATAATTGAGTGATGCTATGATATCCTTTGTCTGGCCTGTGGTGTGGTTTTCACAATAAATAGCAGGTAACTTGGGCTAACATAGCAGTTGACTTACAAGTTAACATTCCATGTAAATTGTGTTTCAAAACTTTAATGTTACCTGTTAACTGGCCCATTAACATAGTTACCACATTTAAAATGCCCATGAATCACTGCTAACCCTCAAAGAGTGGTAATAGATTGATTTTACTTAATCATCAGGTATGTCTAAACCAAAGTTTGTCGTAAATTCTTACTCCATTTGAAGGAAAACAAAGGATTCAATGCTAAATCTGTCGGTTGTTTCAATCAGATTTCAATTTTCATGAATTGATTTAAAACAAAATTACTAATTCGACTGAAATGGTCACATATGCAAGTCTATTAGTAGCTTTTCTCACTGTTGTGAACATAAATTGTGATTGGTATTTACTGCTCTCGTTCTCTCTTGTTTTACAGTTTTCTTATGATTGCCTCGTTTAATCCATCTATTTTGTAGATCCTTTCCATGATGTTGAAAGTCATCCTTCTTGGCAGAGTTTCACTGACTCTTGGAAAGTGTCTACATTGTAAAATGGATATTGAGACCAGCAGGTTACACACTATCAAAATGAAATAAAGTACTTTTATGTCATTTTCTGCCATAATTCAGTGGGCCTCATTACGAGGTTGGAGCTAGCCTTGCCGGAAAGAGCGGCAAGGCTACCTCCATACCGGCATGAAAGTCTGGCACCCACGAATGGGCAATTACCGGGTATTCCAACCCCGCCAAACCCGGTAATTGCCCTTTCGCGGGTGCCGGTAGATCCCCATTCCCATTTCAGCCCCATAGGGCTCAATGGGAATGGGAATGCTTGTAGCACCGGCAACGTTCATAACGGTGCCTGTGCTACAGGCATGCTGTGCTCGCGGGTGGCTTTCATTCCGCCAGGGCAGACCTGGCGGAATGAAAGGCAGCCACGGCACAACTCGGAGTGTCAAAAGAGAAATTATATCGTGCCTCCTATTGCAATAAATATATGTATATTGGCCAACGCCAAGCTGCTCGAAAGTCGCTTGCGAAAGAATCTGTGTTGCAAGGTCCTGACCTTAAAATCAATGCAAGCTGCCATTTTAGGCCAATCCACCATTTTAGGATTTGCTTTGTAAAAGTCACCCTGTGAGTTAAAATGGTGGACGATGTCATTCCAAAATACAACATGGCCGTCTTGACCTCTGTACATAGCTAATATGTAACTTGCCTGCAGGCCACTTGTTGAGGTCGTGAACTGAGACCTTGTCCTTCGTTGACTTGTGTGTAAGGGATTACTCGTGTAAAGAAACTAATCCACGAGTATACTATAAAAACAATGTATTCAAATACTGAACATAGAACACTTGTTTAACCACATTGTATTAATGTTTAAGAAGACTAACATGGAAAATCCCAGATTACACAGTTGCTGTATAGGCTTGTTGATACATGTATTAAAAGCAAACCAGATATATGCGGTTGTTCGAGATTTGGCATGAACCCTAGATCGGTGATGTATTAAGTGGAATATTAACCCGAAGTGGGGCTGGACATCGTGCTCACAAAGTGTATAAAAAGCCAATGCATTCTAATGTACAGCGTCTCTCACTGAACACACTGAACTACGCTGGAGTTTGTTATGTTGTACTGAGGGCCGATAGCCATCTGATTTGGCTCTGTTTTTGTAACTGGATTCAGTATAAAATAAAGTACTTTGTATGTTCCTTTGTGACCCGTGTTCGGTGTATTTCTTTTTGGGGTACTCAGCCTCGATATTTTGGTTTTGTTTTCACAGTTGGCGCCCAAACAGGTACCCTCAAGATTGATGCCGGATTGTTGAAGGTTGACACACGCTATCGACCGGGATCGGATGGTGTGACAAAAAGGGGCCCCACAAACGAGACGCGACATCTCAGCAGCGCTGCACGACCGGATCCCTGGACGATTAGCTTGTGGTCTGAGACGGCATCTTGACGAGGGTCCACTTATCGAGGTGGGCAGATTTGCTGAAATCACCATACACGAGGTAAGATTAGTTAGGTAAGATTCTTTGAAATCTGATCGGACCCCCTTAGGTTTGTTCAGGTGAGTCGTGACCCGACTATTAATTCAACCCTGAAAATTTGAATTTGGCTCATTGTATCTGCAGACACAGTTATTGACCAGGTAACACCAATAATTTGCTATGCCTGGGAAATTGTCTACCGGCTTGAGGGCGTTGTTCCGCAGCGATAGACAATCTTTGGAATTTAAATATCCGGCACCACAGAAGGGGTCGCCGGCATGTACTATGTACTGTAAGCATGGCATTGGAAGTATAGTATTTAGTGATATTTGGCACAGACAAACCAGACATGCCTCCGAACTTCAGTAGCCAATCAATGGTAGTTTTGAAATCCCTCGTATTGAGTATTTAGAGTCAATTCTATTAAAGAAAAAGGCTAGACCTGCAGCATTTGATGTTTTGCAGAATTGGAAAAAAGAAGCATTGCAATAACTTAAGGGTAGAGAAAAGCATGCGCGCCGAGAAAGCATTGTTGTAAGACAAAGATAAACATTCTGAATCGACTAGCAATATGGATAAGGCTTTCTCACTTGGAATTCCAAAAAAATATCCGTCCAAAGACCTCCAAGCTTCCGATGAATTTATAGATAAATTGTTAAATGAACGAAGGCCTGGTGTCTCTGCGCCACCTCCGTATGTTCCTCTTCCTGCTGCTTTGCCTCTTCCTCTTGTTATTCCTGCTCTACCTGCTGTTGTTCCCATTGTTCCTGCTCCTCCTAATGTTCCCCTTCCTCCAGCTCCTCCACCTCTTCTTATCGCACCAGTTACAGTACCTCCATTGAATTTGCCTGCTCCCTCTCTTCCAAGTGGTCCTGAGCCGCTTGTAATCGATCGAGGTGCAGCGTCAAAGGTTGTCACTCGTAATACTGTACGTTCGGAGAAGAAACATGAGTTAATTGCATGGGCTAAGCATTGTGTGGAGAGGGATGATCAGGCTAATGTTTTTGCCACACTTTGTAATATGGATAATTTTCCTGAGAAAAATGTTTTTATTGAAGGGTTAGGGATTCAGTTATGTGTAATGTGGGGAAAATTAAATAATAATGATATCCCACAAGGGTTAAGGGCCACTGTGGAGAAAGTAAATGAGCATGTCGAGAGGTTATTTGGGTATAGAAAGGAGTTAGAAAAGTTACAGAATGAGGATGACGAGGAGGAAAGTATGTATGTACAGAAACTGTTCCTTCCTTGTCGTAAATCGATATCTGAGGAAGCACAAATTTGTACGAAGGACGCGCTTAGATGGATTTCAGATATGTCGATAACTCCAGTTGAAGTATATGACACAAATAGGCAGTATACGCCAGAAATGCAGAGGAAAGTGATACAGGTAATGATAGAGTACCTACAGGATGATTGTGTAAAAAGAAAGATTAGTTGTCCCACAGAGTTATTGAGTATTTACAAGAGAGCTTTTTCACTTGACACTTCTTCTACTGCTTTAGCGCTCGATTTAGCTCTGTTGCTTAGTAAGCATTCGGAGTCACCTACTTCTCAGTTGCCTATGAGAGAGGTTCCTCCGACATGTGTCCCGAAGGTTGAGATTGCTGCCGATGCTGCACGGGGTATAGTCGCTCTGGACATTCCTGCACATTATGTAACACAGTTCGTTAACGTCCTGTTTTCAAGACAGGAAGTGAATACTATTAGACAATCTATTCCCGATATTAGGAAAAATCTGACAGGATTCTATAAAGAAATAGAGTCCGTCTTGCAATCCTCAGTATTCACCTTAGGCGATATTGATTTGTTATTCCCTGTACTCCTGTCCATAGATTTGTGGAAGCAAGTTATAACTAGAGACAACGTGCCAGGGTTGGGAGATACATGGGTAAATATAACCAGACTCGATGGAGAAAGGCCAGCTGCTGAAAGACCGCCTCAGGTGATATTAACTTTGCCTGATAGAATCATTGCTAAATTGAAAACCATAATTCCAGAGAAAAGAATTATATGGGACAAACTTACGGCCTGTGTCCAGGGAAAGTCTGAGGGTGCCACCGAGTTCTTTAATCGGTTCAAACAGGTATTCTCGGATTTCAGTGGACAAGACCTAGGCACAAAGTCTGGGAAAAGGTGGTTTGTGGACAAATTTGGATTGCTGCCTGACATCCAGTCACAGATTATGTCCTCTGAGAGCGCTTGGCAGGTGAAATCGCAATCAGAAGTACTGCACATGGCTCAGTACTACGAGAACCATGTTAATAATGAAAAAGATAGAGTTGAAAAACGAAAAGGTGATTTGAAAACTAAAGTGCTATTGCAACAAATGGTTAGAGGCCCCAGAGGGGGTAGTTCTCAGATTAGAGGTCAGTATGTCCCGCAAGGGAATGTGCCGTTGGGTCCTCTGAACATTAACCAGTGTGCTTATTGTCATCAAGAGGGTCATTGGCGAGCACAATGCCCCGTCCTTCAACAAACGTCAAATAATACATTCGGAAATATGGGTAGACAATCAAGATGTCGCCCGGGTGTAGGGGCCTTGGTAGAGGTCAGTTTACGCAGCATCCTCAGCAACCTTTCTCGCAGGATAATCAAATTTCAAGTGTGGACACCAGGAACATATTTGATCATCCTTCCGCTGCATATTTATCTGAAGAGCTTCCTTTTGATGACATTCTGTTTCGTTAGGATTGCCCAAAGCAGGGTTTGGAACCTACACCTGTTCCCGTCAATCAGAAAGGTCCCTACATTGAAATGATGGTGGGAAATAGGAAACATCCGTTTTTGATAGACACTAGAGTACAGAAGTGTTTCATTGATCATTCACGGGTTCCAAACATTCCACTGTCAGGGCAAACCAATGTTACTGTAGGGTTTTCAAGCACAACAGTTGTTTGTCCGGTTTCTTTGCCGGTACCTATTTCTTTGGGTCCTTTTACGGACCACTGTCCATTTCTGTTGACTTCGAATTGTGGAGAGAACTTGCTGGGGTTGAATCTGTTAAAAGAATTAAATGCAGTGATTTATTGTTCTTCTGATGGAGTGCGCTTGACGATTTCATCACAGCAATTTTCTGTCTCGCAATTCTTGACTGGACCTTTGCCGCCAGAATTCATTAATGTACCAGAGAGCTCGTGGGCTGTTGACGACAATGATGTCGGTGTTTTACAGATTGAACCTGTTAAGATAATTTTGAAACATGGAATTGAGCTGCCACGCATTACCCAGTATAAGATTTCAGTTGAGGGCGAGCAAGCTTTGAAATGCATTGTTTCCGATTTTGTGCATCGCGGGGTGATTGAAGAAATTTCAGGAAGTTTGTGTAATAGTCCAATTTTACCCATGTACAAGAAAGGTGATAATGCAATTCCATTCTGTTTCATAATTGATTTACGTGCCATTAATAAAGTCGTGGCTCTACAATTTCCAATTGTGCCTGATGTACCAACAATCCTAACAATGATTCCAGCTAGAGCTACTTACTTTAGTGTGGTGGATCTAAAGAATGCTTTCTTTAGTATTCCTATACACAAGGATAGTAGATACTTGTTCGCGTTCACCTTAGGGGGACTCTCGTTCACATTCAGTCGTGCACCTCAAGGGTACACCGAGAGTCCTAGCATTTATTGTAGGGCTTTGAAAGAACAACTTGATACCCTTGAATTGCCCTCTACCTGTACATTGCTTCAGTACTTTGATGACTTGCTTTTAGCTGCTGACTCTGAGAGCGCCTGTAAGGGGGGCACTGTGTTATTGCTTAATCATCTAGCTAAGCATGGTCACAAAGCTTTGCTTAAAAAATGTCAATATTGTTGCCAGGAGGTCGCCTATTTAGGCTATCTCCTGTCAAAGGAGGGAAGAAGATTGACACCTGAAAGAATAAAACACATTTCTGGTATGTCTTTCCCAAATACACGGAAGGAAGTTAGAGCCTTGATAGGTATGGCTTCTTACTGTAGGTTGTGGATCCCAAATATTTCACTAGTGATCAAACCGATGTTGGCTTTGACAAAGAAGGGCATTTCCTCGCCATTGCCATGGAACGCGGAACACCAGCAATCGTTTGACTTGCTTAAGACTGCATTATGCTCTGCTCCAGTTTTGGGCTTACCAAGCTATGAAAAGGCCTTTGTGTTGTTTGTGCATGAATGTGATGGATGTGCTTTGGTTGTATTACCGCAGGAACATGGAGGGAAGAATAGGTTGTGCGGTTACTTTTCTTCCGCCCTTGATCCTGTAGCATGCGCTTTGCCAAGATGTTTGCGAGCCGTCGCTGCTGCTACTGCGTCTGTAAAACAGAGTGAGGGAATGGTCCTAGGCCATGATCTAACCCTGATGGTGCCTCACTCTGTAGATGTTCTACTGAACCGAACTCAAACGCAACACCTCACTTCTGCACGGTTGACAAGATATGAATTGATCTTGTTTGCTCCTCACATTCAAATTAAGAGGTGTTGTGTTCTTAATCCGGCTGAACTCCTACCTTTCCCGCGAGATACTACTTGCGGCGATGAAGAGCCACATGATTGCCTGTATACTACCGAACAATAGACAAAGGGTAGAATTGATTTGAAAGACACTCCTTTGGATAATCCGCAAGGAGAGCTGTTCTGTGATGGCTCCTGCTTCAAACTTCCGTATGGTACGTCCACAGCTGCTTATGCAATCACTACATTAAGCATGGTTGTGGAAACTAAGAGAATCACGCATAATTCTGTGCAGGCCGCAGAGATTATAGCATTGACCCGAGCTTGTGAACTTTCCGAAGGGCATGCAGTAAATATATATACTGATAGTCAGTATGCCTTTGGGGTGGTTCACAACTTTGGGAGACTTTGGTTAGAGAGAGGGTTCCTAACTTTGCATGGCAACAAAATCCAACATGGTTCCCTAATAGTGCAACTACTCTCACTGCTTGCGCTCCCAACTCAGTTAGCAGTTATGAAATGTGCAGCACATCGAAAGGTTACAGATGATATAGGGAAAGGGAATGCTTTCGCTGATCAGATAGCTAAACAAACTGCTACCGATCTCCTTACGGAGATGTACGTTTCAAGGGAGACTGTAAAGGCTTATGCAATGGATGAGGGTGTTGGGTCTGTACAGGATATCCAAGCTGATGCCACGTTAGAAGAATCCAAAAGGTGGGCTGAAGATTTGGGGAAACTTGATGATGATGGGTGTTGGGTGGATATGGCAGAAGGGAAATGGCTACTCCCTGACGTGTTTATAATGATGATGGTCATCATGGCCCATGGTCCTACACATGTATGTGCCCAGAAGATGACAAAAATGTTAGAGAAAGTTTGGGTAAACGACAAAATTTAAAAAATTGCCCAGCGCTACGTCCAGGATTGCATGATTTGCCTACAACACAATGTGGGAAAGGGTACAGTAACTCCGAAGGGAAGTTTTGGGCCACCCTCTGTCCCCTTCGAAGTGATCCACTTTGACTTTATTGAACGATGTGATAATAAAAAAGATGTGCTGGTAGTTATCTGCGCTTTTAGTAAATGGGTTGAGGCTTTCCCTGTTAAAGATGCTACAGCCATGACTACTGCAAAAACCATGTTAAGGGAATACTTCCCGCGGTTCGGGCTACCAAGAGTTATCTGGTCGGACAATGGACCACATTTTGTCACTGCTGTAATTCTGCAGATATGCACGGCATTACAAATTGACAAAAGGTTCCATTCGGCCAGACATGCTCAGAGCGCCGGACTAGTAGAAAGACACAACGGTATCATCAAGAACAAGCTCGCTAAGACGTGTGCCAGCACTAAACTAAAATGGCTGGACGCCCTACCGATCGTGTTGTTATCCATCCATAAAACCCCTCAAACTAAGACTGGGCTCTCTCCATTTGAGGTGGTAATGGGGTGACCTGCTAATATTTGGAACCTTCCTAAATGCAATACATTGAGAAATGTTGAAAATGTATTACTTTCAGACTATTGCATCCAGTTGACTAAAAACCTGTATTTGATTTATCACCAGCTACGAGAAGCTTTACCTGTGCGATACGAGGGCCCGGGCCACAGCATATGGCCTGGAAGCTGGGTGCTCGTCAAAGCGTTTGAACACTCCTCCTGCCTTGCGCCTCGCTGGCGTAGGCCGTTCCAAGTCCTGTTGGTCATCCAGACAGCGGTGCGGGTCTCTGGGAGAAAGAACTGGATACACGCGTCTCACGTCAAGAAACTTCCTCACCCTGTGCCACACGTTACAGAAGAAACAGAACCCCTCGCTGATACTGCAACCAATGATCCCAAAGCAGTAAGTAGCACTGAGAGTGTGTCGAAGAATCTCTCTGAGCCTGTGAGGCTTGGGGAAGCTGCCATTTTGTCTCCACACTTTCCAAAAGTTTTGCATCCGGAAACTGCAATTTCAAATTCAGCATCCTCACTTGTTTCCAACACGTTGCTTCCAGCAGGAAGTGACGACATATTGTTTCCGGATCAATCAGTACCGGGAAAAGTAAGGTACAATTTGCGTCCAAGAAAATAGACTTACGGCACAGTTTTGCTGTGCATCTGATAGACTTACGGCACGGTTCGGCTGTGCATTTGAAGAAGAAAAGGATCATAGAGGGCTTGTTTTTGCCCAAATTTGAGAAAGGGGATTCTGTTGGCTAGGGTTGTGGACGGACTAAGAAGTCGCTTGACCGGGAGGTCGCCAGCAACGAACATTGGGGTATTCGTCTGAAGACTACAATGCCTGCTACCACTACCACTCATATGGGACTTGTAAATAAGGGGGTGACCAACCAGGACAATGGACAAAATGCCTGGGCCCCGAAAATGTATTGCTGTATTTTTATAATGACATTTGGGTTTTAATAGTCGCTGCCTTAGGATTGTGGTACCTTGAGGTAACTCATTCTTTAGACCTTTTGTTACCTACTGAAAGTACACTTATTGTTCCTACTCCCTTTGTACATTTGCATACTCTATCCCCTAGGGACTCTCAGCACAGACAAAGGTACCACAATAACACTCTACTACTTATCATGAATGCTACGCATGCCATTTTTAATAAGTCTAACTGTTGGGTCTGCTCACATTTACCGCAACATGGGGATAAGGGGCTAGGTTGGTATATTCATCCTTTACCTTTGACAACTGCTTGCTATGCTTCTCTTAGAGCGCTGTTCTTTGGCCGTTGGAATGATAGCATCTCAGGGAACTTTGATGGCACCAATTTGAATAGTTTTGAGGAACGTGTTTTGACTCCCCTGGGATGCTCGCTTTTTGCAAACAGGAGTAAACCTAACGTTGCTTCTATTAGGCCTTCTGACAGACTGTCTTGTACCTTCCAATCTTTGATTTCCTTTAAGATGGTGCCAATAGGCAATAAGGATGCCATGCCTCCTTCTTACACTGTTAATCATAGCCCCGATTCAGTTTCCTTTTGCATACAGAGGAATGGAACTCAGTCAATGGGAGATGTTCTAGGTTGTGCCATCGCTGCAAATTTGACTGGGGAAAACAGACCTTTGTATGTAGGCGAACCTGTCTACTTTGTCTGCGGTAATGTAGCATTCCCATGGTTGCCCAGAGATTGGCAAAGAACCTGTTATTTAGAGATCCTGTTACCTGGGGTGTTTATAGCTAGTACAAGAGAAGTTTCAAAGGCTCGTCCACGGTGGGAAGAGAATGGTGACATCCCAGCACAAATCTCGGGAGATATAGCTAAATCAGTTGTGCCATTTTGGGGGCAGATAGCGAATTCAGAAGATATCAGAAAACTGGCGAGAGTACTGGAGAGAACCATCAACCGGACCACGGACAGACTCTATAACATGACGTTAGAACAGAAGGCGATAAGACTAGTAGCACTTCAAAACCGGATGACATTAGATGTCAATCTGGCTGCGCGTGGTGGATTGTGTAAATTAGTGGGGTCCGCTTGCTGTGTTTTCGTACCAGATTCCTCCCCAACTATCTTCAAGGCAATACAGAATCTGCACGTCCTTAGTTCCGAAGTGCATGTTCCCGCGGGAAACTGGGATCTAAGCGCTTGGTCTGGGACTTCTTGCGATCTTGGGCTTGGAAGGTACTTTTGGTCTTGCTAATTATTTTGGGAATCCTGTTGTTTCTTTGTTGCTGTATTCAGTGTCTACCTGTTCGATGCTAGGGTGATGTTGCGAACAAGCGATAGGTTTGATAGGACATAAAGTGTATGCCCCTGATAAAACTTCCAAAGAATATGTGTTGAAAGGAATTTTAGCAGATGACCTAATGGCAATAGATATTTCCGACAGTGATTCGGGGTGCATGGACGATGATGCAGGGGGTTATTTGCAAGGAGATCCAAAGTAGTTTTAGCACTTGGCATAGGCCAAAAGGAGGGTTTGTCAAAAGACAAATTATATCGTGCCTCCTATTGCAATAAATATATGTATATTGGCCTACGCCAAGCTGCTCGAAAGTTGCTTGCGAAAGAATCCGTGTTGCAGGGTCCTGACCTTAAAATCAATGTAAGCCGCCATTTTAGGCCAATCCACCATTTTAGGATTTGCTTTGTAAAAGTCACCCTGTGAGTTAAAATGGTGGACAATGTCATTCCAAAATACAACATGGCCTTCTTGACCTCTGTACATAGCTAATATATAACTTGCCTTCCGGCCACTTGTTGAGGTCGTGAACTGAGACCTTGTCCTTCGTTGACTTGTGTGTAAGGGATTACTCGTGTAAAGAAACTAATCCATGAGTATACTATAAAAACAATGTATTCAAATACTGAACATAGAACACTTGTTGAACCACACTGTATTAATGTTCAAGAAGACTAACATGGAAAATCCCAGATTACACAGTTGCTGTATAGGTATATACATGTATTAAAAGCAAACCAGTTATAGGCGGTTGTTCGAGACTTGGCATGAACCCTAGATCGGCGATGTATTAAGTGGAATATTAACCCGAAATGGGGCTGGACATCGTGCTCACAAAGTGTATAAAAAGCCAATGCATTCTAATGTACAGCATCTCTCACTGAACACACTGAACACACTGAACTACGCTGGAGTTTGTTATGTTGTACTGATAGCTATCTGATTTGGCTCTGTTTTTGTAACTGGATTCTGTATAAAATAAAGTACTTTGTATGTTCCTTTGTAACCCGTGTTGGGTGTATTTCTTTTTGGGGTACTCAGCCTCGATATTTTATTTTTGTTTTCACAGGAGTTTGGCAGTCCGGTAACAACAATCTCATAATGAGGCCCAGTGTGTGGATGTCCTTCATCTTGAAAGATGTGATGGTCTAAGAATGGCAACCTATACTAATCAGTTTAGGTAGACTGCAGCTGCTCCCAACAATGGTACCAGCTTCTCTAATGTATTGTTGGTGCCCAGGCAGTGATGTGAAATACAAGAAGTGATATCATATGACCGCTTCCCTGATGACTTTACAGAGGTAATAGGAAGTGACATCCATGAATATATTACAGTATTTATGAAAGAATAAGCCATACTATGCAAGATAAAACGTGCATTAAGAAAGATGCTATATTTAAGCAATAATCAACCATTTCAAGGACTGTGATGGGCGATAATGGCCAGGACTTTTAATGAGGGTCCCCAGTGCCGTTATCACTTGGAACCGGTGATTGTTGCAAGTAGCACCCAAGGGTGTCAATCCAGTAACCTGTGGTGCTGAGAGGAAAGTATTTTGTTTGAATGAACGGGACACCTTGCAGCGTCCCGTTCATTCAAACAAACTACTCACTAAAGATGGCCACAAGGGATCAGGAAGATGGGGTTATGTACGGAGCCCCACTTCCATGTCAATGGTGCCAGTGAGGACACCAGGTGGAGGCAGCAGCAGCGGCGTGCGCCACCAAAACAGTAATAAGGTAAGTGGGTCTGGGGGGATTAAAATTAAAAAGGAAAAGGAAGGAAGGGTGGGAGAATATGGCGGGGCAGGGGAAGCAGCCATCAGCTGGCTCGGAACGGTAGATTCAGCCTGCGATTTGTGCAACCAAGCTCCCCACCCTGGGCGCTAAATATATATTTTTTCCTTTTGACCTTTCTGCCTGTAAGGTAGTGTTGTACTGTTAACAATAATATTATTCTTACAGTATAAAAGGACCAACATTGTAGTCGATTAAACAAGACATGTGAGTCTTTTTGTGCAATGAGCTAAAAAAACACTTTTGACTGATCCTAATTTTGGCAATAAGGAAAATAATGCCTTGAAATACATTGTGTATAAGTGCATTATAAATACCCAATAAATAAATAAATAAATAAATGCATACTGCTGATTCCAGGATGACAATTTGGTTAAGTGTGGAAGGCAGGATTGTTTCCCGGTTCTGCAGTGTGAAATGCAGCCTGTAGGATACAGCTCCACCCATCCTACCTTAAATGAATGTTTTCTGCTTGGGTTTCTATCAAAAGCTAAACTAATACTGCGTTTAATGAAGATGATTTGGAAGGCACCAAAGTACATGGTAAATCAGCTTCGCAAAAGTAAAATCTTTATAGAAACATGTTCAGCCAAATAAAGCTTGATTGACTCTGAAAGAGCACAATAGGTGAAGCCCATCTGTAACGTGATTAGAAGGCAATCCAGAAATGTACAGTAAAATCCATCTGGATCCTTCTCTACAGGGCATTATCCATTACATGAAAGGAAAACCTAAGTGTGCGTTAACTCTGCGGATTTATTATAAGTACCTGCTTGAGAAGCTGCAAACTTCCACGCATCATTTAACAATTCTGTGTCCAGGTACCTTCAGCAGTTTATACCACAACATGTAAGATAACAGTGGTAACATAGCTTAGTGGGTTGAGGGCAGGCCGCAGAGAACTGTGAGAACTTTAGGGCACAGGTTTCAATTTTGGTAAATCTGACATGTTGAGTATCTGTGGTTATAAAACACATTAGCACATACATTCCACTATAGACTTCCTCTCAGATAATGAGAATGGTCAAAATACGCTCTACAATCTCTGTCATAGACCTCATTCCAAACATTTTGACTTGAGCAGCAGCATAAAATCATGTACTTTCCTTTTTATTTGCTAAACTCCATGTGCTAATAGCATTGTAGACATCAGGAGGTGCCATGACCATGGGATGATGACCCCTCCCCAACTTACAGCCATTGGCTTCACCTGGGGCAATAGCCTAGAGCAGGTAATCAAATGATCATGAGCCCGCCATTGGTCTGGAAGGCTTACATATTGCCCTGTAGGGACAATGAAGCATTGGAGCTTGTTTACAACGAGAAAACATGCTGGCAATGATTACCTGCAAAGGGTATATTTTCCACAAAATACCATCTTCTAGATGGAATCCACTACCCTCAAGACAAAACAAAGTGGGATACCATTCTTCTTGGAAGACAAGCTATTGGCCGAACCACTGTTACTGTGGCTGAGTATTATCCAATGGGAGGTCGAGTTTAAGTCATCAGATCCTTCACCATTGTCTTCTGAAAGTAACATCATGGCGAGTCCATGGTTACAATACATCAAACATGCTGTAGGCATGATACATGCCAGCTCGAGTCTCATCCAGCCGAGATCAATTCATAATAGCTGCGTTAAAATACATAATTGAAGGTTGGTAGAGGTTTTTGCCAGGGAATGTGAAACCAGAGAGGTAATAAAAACGTTTAATCACTGGCATATCATGTTTGCAATTAATGCTATGCAAAGTTATTTAAAGTGGCCAACACATATTTACGACAACACCCTATATACCAGAGCCTGTTTTACTGTTATTCCACTAGGCCAGTTACAGCTAAATGCTCAGGAGCAGCAACCAATGACTCCAATGGTGTACTGTGTAGTGGGGAAACTGGGGAGTTGTTTCATTTTATGCTTTTTTACCCGGTACAACCAAACATTCCAACACAAATCATTATGCCAATACTGCAAAACCTGAACTTTGCACAATGTAGTCCTGCTTTCTCTATATTTTAATGGTAATGACTCCTGTAATTGCTTGGACTCTGCTGTCTTATGTTATAGTCACTATCGTAGTAGGAAACAGCAGGACAAAGGCTTCTTGATTGTGTTCTTACAAACCATCAATTGTTTTGGTATTGATATGCCTCCCTGTGTTTCTAAATCACGTTATCATGTTCTATGTGTATGTATACAAGATTGTATGGAATTGCTTCTGAAATAAACGATTGCTTATGGACTACCTGTCTCTGTGTGATGCTGCCAGAGGCTCATATTACCCAGAAACATTGGGGGGTTTAATCATGATGACGTTTGTTGGCTAGCAATTTTGGGCAGAGGTATACCTTAGATCATTTAGTGACACAATACAACGTGCTCGCCTTGGAAGCAAGACAACACAGAGCACCATAGGTTCGATCCCCGGCTGCGCTTAGAAACCTCTGGGTATTAATAGTCATAAATAACCTATCATATCATATCACAATAGAATGGCGTATGCGAAAGGACATTTTGAAGAACAAATACAAGTAAAAAAGATGACAGTCTACTGCCACTATTGTCTAATATCCGGCCTTCATGTACACTCTTTCTCAAAACTATGCAGAAACAGACCCTCTCTGTTGCCTACTGTGGTTGAGGTTGTTTGGTTTGTCAATCTTATGCAATATTTAAGTTCAATTTTTCCTTTATAAATGGAGAACGAAAAGTAGCAGAATTCTAGGTTTCTGTGAGCCCAGAGGCCGTTACTTTTTTTGCACTTCACACTTGATTTGAAAAACCCAGAAGGCTCTAGAGAGGGGATTTAATTCCAAAAGTGCCTTCATTTTCACTAATTGGACCAATGCCATGTCTATGTTTGATTTATTTTTTTGTTGGTGGCTCATATAATGCCAAATAGTGAACACTGTCATTTTGGGACTTGTAGTTTAGCCTTTTCCTTATTTATGGACCTACAATAATAAGGGCAAAGTGCTGTTGACTAAAAGCAAAACAAAAGCCACCTATTACCAGTTTCCTACAACTACCTATTTACTAGGTAAGGTGGTTGGGAAGGAGACATCTATTCCCCTACACAATGTCAGCCATGAGTGGTTACTTCTGCTTTGCTTCTTTGCAATCTTCCACCCACCCCATTTTCTCATTTCACTAGCGGTGCAGTATTAGAGGCACCAGAACGCCAAGGAAACGAAGATTCTGGACTGCATGCACTGCTCAGATGTGACTTCTGACAGCTTGACTTGTACTCATGCTGCAGGGCACTAGTACTGCGAGGCAGTTTAATAACCCACCTATTCCCAATGGCAGGTGTCGGTTGGCACAGCTTGAACTGTTTGTTTCTATACATTGCGGTACTTGACGTTTTTCTGTTTCTATTAAAATGTAGGACTGCAAGTGAGAGAAAGAAAAGAAAGGATGCAGTGTGGGATGTTGTGATGACTTTGTCATAGGACAACTAGGTATGTCTGTATGCCCTCTTGTGACTCGCACGAGTAAGCCACCAGCAAGGCATGCACATTGCATTATACATTATTTGAATAACGTGTATTGTTTGTGCACAGAAAAATGACTTTCTTTTACAAAAGCAAACTGCTTGTTACATTTTTCTACCGCGCAAATAAGCAATGAGCTGTGGTAGGGATTTTGCTGAGAAATGAGCATGACCTATCAGTGTTAACAATCAAACGTTAACACATTTATTTCGTATTTACACATTAAAAGGTCCCTTATGATAAACTTTCCTGCGTGGCCCTTTGCCTTAATTGCTGCCTGCAAATTACAAAAAGGGCACTAAATGACAGCAGTCATCTTTCATTTAACACTCCCTTGAAGATGCGCTCATGCCATGCCCCTTGTGCCCTGACACATGATTTATTGGTGGGGCTTGGGTCCCATGGGCCCATAGACCTGGCATCCATGGCTCCCTAATGATATGGTCTCTAAAGGGGGTCCATAGGCTGCATGCCTCCTCCAACTGTCTCAGAGGCTCTCTATGACCTCATGGAAAGAGAGTGAGGGGCTGATTCATGAAAAAAAGTCTTCATTTGTACCACAAAGTCTGCGCGCCGAGAACGACACTGCATGAGCCTGCGCTCAGAATAAAAGATGCATGGCTTGCGTATGCATGGAACTTCCTGTGCAAAGTAACCGTATACGCAAGTCGCGGTTGGAACGCCCCTGACACGCCCCCATGCAAAGGAATAACAGCAGAACAGCTACTTTTGCGTGCTCCCCAGGTGCGAATACACGCACCGATCAAACAGTGTGTGTGGTTTCCTGCCTGTGGCCCTGCATCTCGGGGACCCTGCACAGGTTCCTCCGTAACTATTACCAGCACCCCGACAACTTGCGTACATTCGATATTAACTCAGGTAAAACTAGGAAAATCTGCGTGGGAACCCGTGTAAACCGTTACTGCACAACAGTGCAAACTTTTTGTTTAGATAGAGTAACACTACATCTATGGGCCTTTGTATGGATCTAGAGCTGTGTTCGACATTAACTGCTAATCTTTTCATCTGAACCGCTATACAGTTTGGTCTGTTTTGTGCGTGTTACAAATAGCAAAATACAAATACACTACACTGCGTACGTGCACCCGTAAGTTCTATCAGGTCCCCGGTTGCGTACACGCACCCCTAAATCCAACATGTAAACCCAACTCTGTGCTGCGATTCCAATGCGCAAGTGCACTTACGCCTGCCTTCAAGCGGCAGAGAGATGGAGAGATTTTTGTGGCCATTTCGCAGGCGAGAGGTTGCGCGGTCACATCCATGAATACACTTTGTCGTGCACATTTGTGGGTGTGCTATGGACTGCTTGTGGCCCGATCCTCGTAACATCCACTTTTTCCCTTGTTCTTCCCCATTTTCCAAGTTCTGCCCCCTACTCCACCCTCTGCGCAGGCCTCGGCCATGCTCTGCATGGTGTCTCGTGCAAAGCCACTTGATCGCTCGCAGAGATGTGCCGAGCCTGCGCGAAGTCCAAGCAAGTCAGGAAAAAGTTCTGTGTAGTTGACTCCATGAATCGACGAACAGGATTACGCACGCAGTTTGATACGCAAGTTCCCTATTTTCCTCACAAGTAATTCCATGAATCGAGCCCAGAGTCTGCAGTGGGGGTCGCATTCTGGGCACTGACAATAGGCCCAGTGCATAATGAATTGTTATAACGTCAACATGGTTAATGGAAAAGGTGTTCATCTGTCTGAGAATCTAGCTGGCTGAAGACCCCATTCACCCCAGCCCTCAGTACCCTGCCCAAGCTCCTTTTCTGGTACCTGCCCTGGGCGAGGTCTGTAGATGGTGGGGGTCTAATTGAACAATAGCATCACGTTGGCAGATGACTGCTGCACAACATTTCATTCCCATGGTTAACCCCAGCGACCGGCTGCCACATTGAGAGAAAGAGAGGAATTCGACCTCCACTGCCAGCCTGCCAGTTCTCATCACACTGCAAAGTTTTTACTAATACGATGTGGGAGAAAGTTGGGAATCCAAAAACCGAAAACAACCTCCTGGCTGGAGAGAAAGCCAACTGATGCATGTTTTGTGACAAATCAACTTCCGGGGTACCTGTGGTCCAGGGATGAATATCGGTTTCTAAACCATCAATCGACCCCACACCTCTAGTACACCAGAAGGGATCTGAACAGATTGGAATACAAGTAAATTATAAGACCTCCTTGTCCAACTTTGGCAACGTGGATGGAACGGCAGGCTTATTTCCGCAAGATCGTGGATCGTTGGTTAGTTGCAACACAGCGAAAAATACAATTATTACCCATTGATAAAAGGGACTGCCCAGTCAAGGTTGTATACAAATATCGACTTTATTTTTACTACAACAGACAGTTCTAGCACACTACAATTACAACCCACACTGTAAAGGAACACAGAGGACAGACATTGTCACAAAGAAAAGGTATGCACTCTGGATACTGATGGGGGGTAGTTGGTAAAGCAATCAGTCGTACTGTTCAAGATTATTTGGTTTCAACACTGAAGGGGCAAATCATTGTAACTGTCTCTAGGGGCCCTCATAGAAGGACCAGGGGGGCAGAACCACAATGCACCTGGTGCTGAAGATGTTCTTGGTGCTCGACAACATCAAGGCAGTTCCAGGGTGCTTCGCAGCCCATGAGACAAAGTTAGTGGCGGGAGACAGCTGCATGTACCAGGCGGCAGGCAGTTCGGCAAGCAAGGCTGGACAGACGTCTGCAGGCTGTCCAGCACGGTGGCTCGGGGCCAAGAATCGTTGTCTCTGTGCTGGTTGGCGGAACTGGAATGCTGGTTGAGGCCTCTCGGACGGCTCTGGTGACTGCGGCGTGACAACAATCAGCGGTGCAGCCAGATGCGGTTTGAGGACTTGACTGCCTCAAATTAGTCCTTAAAAAGATGGACGCTGGATGATGCTTTTGTGGCACTCCTCTTAGCTTCTTCGCAGGGCTCGTGTCCTTTAAAGGCAGTTGGCCCAAAGCTCAGGAGGGTGTTAGCAGGCAACAGCCATGTCCTTTGTCCAGAGACTTTCCGGCACTTCCCACTTAGGAAGCTTGCTGTCAGAACTTAGTATTCCAGATACGCAAGTTTTTGGTTACTCACAGTTGCTGTCTTTGGCAGGTACTGGTTCGTAGTTGACGTGTAGAAAGGAGAGAGATTGGAAATCGTCCCCCATGGCATCCAGAGGCCAGTAAATGGGCTCTGTGAACCTCGGGGGTAGCACCCTTGGGAAACCCTCTTGGGGAAGAAAACCCAATGGCCCTCATTACGAGCATGGCGGTCTGGGAAGTACGGTACCGGTAAGCATGTCGGTACTGTAGTTCCCAGACCGCCATACTACGGGCTCTGCTCACGGGAACAGTTTCACCCACCAGCTTTTTCCTGGCAGGTGTAACGGCACCCGCGAGCATTGCACGTCAGATGCACCGGCACATGCAGAGTTGTGCCGGTGCATCTGACGTCCCCATCCCCATTCAGCCGTATGGGGCATAATGGGGATGGGGAGGCCCTTGATTCCTGCACCCAAAAATGGGCAATTACCGGGTCCGTCTAACTCGGCATGACCCGGTTCTTGCCCATTCACGGGTGCTGGAAAAAATGCAACGCTGGCAGCAGCCGTGCCATTTTTAACAGCACGGCTACCGGCAGAGTTGTAATGAGGGCCAATGTCTTGAAATCTGAGAAAGGCTCCAAGTTCCAGTTGGAAAGATGTTGGGGTGCAACTGTTATATTGTAGAGGAGTGGAATAGGAAGCAATCACAGACGGAACAGGCAAGCAGTCAAATGTTCCAAGTGTGCGCCAGAAGTAAGCCGCTGCAATCCTAGAGCGGCTTTGAAGCTGATTTCTGGATGGGAAGTGCTTCCGAGAAAGTAGCACTATGAGGCCGCAGAATACCACAGGAAGGGGGATGAAAATTCAGGATGGTAGTCTGCTGCCGAGAAGGAGGCACAAAGGACGTTGCCAGAATTCAAGCGGCGCTCAGAGAGAGGCAGAGCTAAGGAAAGTGCAAGCGGAGAAAAATAGAGTTGCCGAGCGAAGCGGCCAGAAGAAGGGGAAAAAGAAAACAGGTAAAAGGAACTGCAAGGAAGGATCACAGCACGGTCAGCAGAGAGGAGGATAAGAGACAGCACAGAGGAGGGGGGAACAGGAACAGCGAGTTAATGCAGTGAAGGAAGACCAAGAAAGGAAGGTAGTGAAAGTCAGAGACTGAAGGAAAAGGAACACTAAGAAGTAGAACTAAGTAACAGTGCTGAGGCTCAAAAGCTTAAGGCACCACGGAGCGAAACAGAAAGAAGCGACACACCTACCCGTTCGTAGTGTTGAAAGATATAGAACGTGGAAGGTACACGTCACCATTTTGAAAAAGACTAGACCGCTCCATAGGAAACACTGAGATGGAACTGAGGAGGTGCCATCTTGCTTTCCATTGTCCATAACGTGGATGGTGCTTCCTCCATCTCCTCCATAGAAATCCTAAGGGAATCCTAACAGTATGCCTGCCCATGGGGTCACTGGTCCGGGTTTCCAGGAATGATTTCGATGAAACTTCTGCACTAATCTGGGGGCATGAACCGATGCTGCAGGTTCCCACTTACGATCCGAAGGCCCATATCCCTTTCAGTCTATGAGATACTGTAATGATCCCTGATAGTATCTAAAGTCACAGACGGCAGCCACTTCATATTCTGGACCTTCATGAGTGTCAATCGGAGGGGGAGAAAGGTTTTGTCTTCTTTTGAATCTGTCCAAGACATGTGGTTTAAGTTGTGAGACATGAAAAACATTGTGGATCCGATGCCAAGAAGGGGGACGTTGTATACGATACGCCACTTTGCCTATGGCCTTAAGTATTGAAAAAGGATCAAAATATTTTGCAGATAGTTTAGAAGCTATAAGCATCTTGGGAGGTATTTATAAGAGAGCCATACCATGTCTCCAGGCGTGTAGATGGAGCGTGTAAGCGTTTTTTGGCTGCTTGTTCTTTAGCCCTTTATCTGGCCTCTGAGAGAGCGGAAAGAGCTGTTGAATGCCCTGTTTGTATATCTGTTACAAAATCATCTACTGCAGGTACTTTAGTAGAAGGTGGAGTAGCTGTTCGAAAGATAGAAGGATGGAATCCGTATGTACAGAAAAATTGTGACATTCGTATGGCTGAATGAAGCAAGTTGTTATATGCAAATTTGGCATGTGGTAAAAACGAACTCCAGTTGTTTTGTGATGCAGATACAAAATAATGAAGGTATTGCTCCAATGATTGATTAAGTCTCTCTGTTTGGCCGTTGGATTGTGGGTGATACCCTGATGTTAAGTGGCGTTTAATTCCTAAGAAATTGCACAAATGTTTCCAGAATGTAGAAATGTATTGGGATCCTCTGTCGGATATAATGCTGTTGGGCAATCCGTGGAGACAAAAAATCATTTGGAGGAAACAAGAAGCCATTTGAGCTGCAGAAGGTAGCTTAGTCATGGGAACAAAGTGGGCCAGTTTGGTCACAGAGTCTACAGTTACCATGATAGTTGTGTTGTGAGAGGAAGGTGGTAGTTCTACGATAAAGTCCGTAGATATTCTTTCCCATGGACGGGTAGGCAGAGGCAGTTGAACCAGTCTGCCTATGGGTAGTTGCCAAGGAACTTTGGACTGAAGACAGATAGAACATGCTGAGATATAGTCCTTGACATCCTTTTGTACCTCGGGCCACCAGAAGTGTCTGTTGATGAACTCTAAGGTGGTAGCGACTCCTCTATAGCCAGCTGCCTTGTGATCGTGACACATGTGAAGTACCTGTTGTCTGGAAGATCCAATAGGTATGTACAACTGGTCGATGTGGAAGTTGTGTCCTCCTTCTTTTCTCAGAAGGTGTTTATTCACCTCTGCTATAGGTACACTTTGGCTTTGTCTTTGTATGATTTGCAGAAATGATGATACGAAGTAAATGAATGAGGCATGAGGCATCATATTTTCAGGGGTAAAAGGTAGCTTATTGCAGGAACTCGGAAAAGAGCATCAGCAATCTGATTATTGGTTCCTGGTATGTACGTAAGTACAAAGTTGTAGGAGGAAAAGAAATAGGCCCATCGAGCTTGGCGACTGTTTTGGCATTCAAGGTTTTGCAGTACTCTTAGGTTCCGGTGATCTGTTTGGATTTGTACAGGATATCAAGCACCTAAAAGCAGATGCCTCCACTCTTGACATGCTCTTTTTATTGCCAGTAGTTCTTTTTTGAGTACCGTGTAGTTGCGTTCTGAACATGTCAGAGTCTTGGACATGTAAGTGATAGGATGTTCTATGCCTCTTTCTGAGACTTGTTTTAGGACTCCACCTATAGCAGATTCAGATGCATCCATTTCCAGTCTGAAGGGCTTGTTTTGATCGGGTGATCTTAGAATGGGTGCTGTTGAAAAAGTGTTTTTTAATTTCTCGAAGGCCTGTGGAGCTGCCGGGTTCCAACAAAAACTCTTCCCTTTTTGTAGAAGGTAGGTAAAAGGCTTGATGACCTGGGAGAAGTTTCGGATTAATTTGCAGTAGAAATTGGTAAACCCTAAACATCTTTGTATTTCCTTAAGATTCTGAGGTGGTTTCCATTGGTAAATAGACTTAACCTTCATTGGATCCATTGCTGCCCCTTCTACAGATAAAATAGAACCTAAATAAGGTATGCTAGGTTGATGGAACATTTCTCGATTCTTGTAAATAGGTGGTGTTTTTGCAGTCGCCGTAATACCTCTGCCACATGTTGTAAATGCTCTTGTAAAGTACGAGAAAAGATGAGAATATCATCTAAGTAGACGATGAGATGAGGGAATGTAAGAGCAAATCCTCAAAGATGTGATCAACAAAACTCTGGAATACTGAGGGGGCATTAGCTAGCCCAAAAGGCATTACTCGGTATTCATAATGCCCAAAAGGCGTACAGAATGCAGTTTTCCACTCATCTCCACTTTTAATTCGAATTTGATGGTATGCACCTCTAAGGTCCAGTTTTGTAAAGATGGAAGCCCCTCTTACTGCTTCTAGGATGTCTTGTATGAGCAATAATGGGTACCGGTCCTTGTGGGTGACTTTATTTATCTATGCAAGGCCTCAATTCCTTGCAGTCTTTCTTTGGCTCCGTCCGAGCTCTTTGATTCTGTGATAAGCCCATGGTGTAAATTCATTTGTAAGTATTCTCTCAAGGCCTCTTTCTCCGGACTTGATAATGTATACATCCTGCAGAATGGCACTTGAGCATTAGGTAGGAGGTCAATTGAGAAATTGTCTTTTCGATGAGGTGATAACTCTTTGAATTCTTCATTAGAAAAGATGCTTTGGTAACTTCTGTAACATTCTGGCAGAAGAGCTATGTTTGAGATGGTCAGGATAACGGGGGATGTATTTTCCAGAGGTGGTGTGGTAAACAACCCGACTGCTCATTCGGGTAGACAGGATGTAAGACATTGTTCTGATCCCAAAAACAAGGTCCCTGCAGACCAGTTTATGAAAGGATTGTGATTGACAAGCCATGGTAGTCCTAGTATCACAGGATAGTGTGCAGCCTTTATAAGATCAAAAGAGATTCTCTTATCATGGTTGGAGATCCTCATCGTAAGAGCAGCAGTATTCTCTGTGATAGGCCCAGATGAGAGAGGAGTACCATCAACCCCTTCTAAAGGTAGGGCCATGGTTTTACTGATACGAGGTATGTTGTTATTAGAAGCCCATTCTGAATCCATGAATATCCCTGCTGCTCTGCAATTCACCAGAGCAGGGACTTTTCGGATAACCTCTTCAAAGATTTGTATAGTGACAGGAATCACTACCATGTTTTGAGGTTTTGAAGGACTCTCTTTGGAACTCTACACCAAAGAACCACTCATGATTCCCTTTATGGGTGGATGGAGGCGTTTCCCGGATGTCGGGGAGAGGTTAGATGACAATCCTTC
The DNA here is from genome assembly GCF_040938575.1 of Ambystoma mexicanum. Classification (NCBI taxonomy): domain Eukaryota; kingdom Metazoa; phylum Chordata; class Amphibia; order Caudata; family Ambystomatidae; genus Ambystoma; species Ambystoma mexicanum. Next base: position 195,887,701 of record NC_090922.1, read on the forward strand.
AATACATGTTTGTCTGAACCACAGTACATGCATAATCCTAAAGTTCTTCTCCGCAATCTTTCTTCAGGCGTTAAAGGTCCTCTGGCCATTCCCAGCTGCATGGGTTCTGCACCGTCGGGATTCCTGGAAGTTTTGAGAGTGTCTGGTCTTGAAACAGTTAGAGGCAAACGGGAGCTTCCCTTGTGTTTTTCTTGATTCCTTTCTCGGATGTGGTAATGGAACTGTAATACCAACGCAATCATTTCCGCTAGATTCTGAGGACGTGGTACTCTGGATACTTTGTCCTTGAGCTCCTCACATAAGGGAAACACTGAGATTGAACCGAGGAGGCACCAACTTGCTTTCCATTGTCCATAACGTGGATGGTGCTTCCTCCATCTCCTCCATAGCAATCCTGAGGCAATCCTAACACCTAGCAGAGAATGCTGGGTGCTGGCTGGGTAACGTTTCTGGAGCTGCTGGATGGGTCCTCTGAGTCTGGTACCTCCCTCTGTTCCCTGGGAGATGTTTAGGGGAGGGATTTTGTTTCCCTCTTGGAACTTCTGGCCTTCCTCACTGGTGGAAAATGTAAAGTAGACTGAACCTTCAGCTTGGGTCCAAATGAGTCCTTCTTGTTATTCCTTGCAAAGTCTTCAGATGATCTGATCAGTGAGGGACTCAGCCCTCTTTTAAAGCCAAACAGGCCCCAGTGATAGGTGCAGGCTAAGCCCAATTTAATGAACCATTCCCCCCCCAACAATATTCAGTGATGCTTCAGGTCAGACTCAGAGCGCTTGACAACAGACAGCGGAAGGATGACAACATCTACTTCTAAGTCCCATCCATCTTCCTGTCTGCTGTACATCAAAGTGTCTCCCTAATAAACTGAGCCCTATGCAGCGCTTGGTCACAACATGGGCCTCCTTTGAAGTAGGGGTTTCCAGGCAGACTTTCGTCTTCTACAATTCACATACTTCCCTGCTCTGAAAGCAGTTGCTCCGGACAGGACATTCAATGCCCTTTCATACCAAGGAGGGGTGTTAGTATCAGGTTGACACAATGCATTACAAAATAGTGCTGGTCTCCATTGTCACTTTCTGCACTGAGGCCTTCCTTAAGGCCTACTAATTAACATTCTTCAGTATTTGCGGCCACCAGCAAGGTATAACAATGAGGATGCAAATCCATGGGGCCTTGAAATGCTAAGGCTGCCCACGGTCAGAGGCTTTTGATGTACCCACAGCTGTCAGGTGTCAGCTGCACAGGACAGGGAAGGGCGCCACTGGTAAGCTGTGTCCTCCCAGAGTACATGACTATTTGCCTGCTGTGTGGAGAGCGAAAGGGAATGGGAATAGCCCAACATATTTTCGGGAGGTTGATCTCTCATCATTCATTCTTTTAAATAAACAAAAAATCAAATAGCTCAAGTGAGCGCACTCTCCCTGTGCGGATGGTCGAATTCCTCACATGTTTATGTCTTCTTAAAAGAAGGCGCCTCTTCGGTCCAGCCCCACGCTTTGGTCTCTACCCAGCCGTGGCACACTGCAGTCTTTTTTGTGGATATGACCACCCTTGGAGCTTTGCTCCTCTTTTTAATGGGCTTTGTTCATCACCCCTACTTCAAATAGACATTCTTGCCTTTGAGTAGTCTGGGCTCATTGACACATACAGAGCCATCCATCTGAAGCTCGAGTAGGCCAACTAGCAATTTGAAGCCAACTCAAGAAGATATTTGATCAGTTTCTAGCCAGAGTGGCCCAGCTTCAATCTGAGAGTTAGGCTTATCAAATATAATACACACTTTTTGCATATTTTTAATATAGACTCATGAATTGTAGTCATCAGATTGTAATAACTTTCAACCATTTGCATTCTATTTGCTCTGTGTTGCACCCATAATAATTGCTGTTTGTATTGTCTTTGCTCTGTTTTGCATACATAGCCGTTTATGCACAACTAAATGGCATTACAGTTCTTTCGTACGTTGGTGATGTTGTATGATAGGATGAATGTATGATAGAGTATGTATTTGTAAAGTAGGATAAAGGTAAGTGCACAGCAGCTTTGCTCCAACTGAATGTATAATGTTGATTCACACAAATGCCCCTCTCGACTGCCATGCTGAAACTGCCGACCTTCTCAGAGGAGAAACATATATGTATATAGAACATTCCATTACATCACAATGTGCATGCCTAGGCAGGAGCTGGGAAATGTGGCGCTATGTGCCCGTTCCACAGGAAACACCGCGGGGGAGTAACAGCCCGCGGCTCCAGCTAACGGCCTGAACAAAGTGAGGGCCATTAACGTGGGACAGGTCCACTAACCCCCGGTGTTGCCCGTGGGACGGGTACATAAGGCCATTAGCACCCCGGGTTACCAAAGTGGCAACCCGGGGTGCTAAAAAAAAGGATTTTCCTTCCTACAATGGCACGTCGCACGCATACCGTTGAAGGAAGGAAAATACCTTATCAACATGGCCGTCATGGAAAGGGAAGGCATTGCTCTGTACGGAGCCTCTCTTCCCTTTCCATGGTAGCTGTGGGAAGCTGAGAGGAAGGCGAGGCGGTGAGGGCTGTGGCAGCTGAAATAAGGTAAGTGGGAGGGTTAATAAAGAAAACAAAAATCATGGACAGATGGTGGGGGGAAGATGGCAGCGGGTGGAACCGGCCGTCAGGTGGCTTGGAGCGTGGGCTTACACTGGCTGTTTCAAGCCTGCGTTCCTAGCCACCTGATTGGCTGGCTCTCCCGCCTAGGGTGCTAATGAAAATAAACAACGTTGAATGATGCATAGAGTCAAGGGAAAACATGTTGATTGAATGACTGTTGGGCAAAAATTTACACATACCAATGTAAAAACAAACAAAATGCTGTGTGCAATTCCCGAACAGAAGATATAACAGTTTTGCATTTGTGAATGACAATATGTTATGATATATGAATTAATATATGGTGGTCACATTTGATACCATTGTTGTACTGTATGTCGGTTTTACTAACTAGAGAAATGAACAAATAAATACTTTTGTAATTAATTACAGAATTGTCGTGTTGACACAGTAGTGAATTAATTTAATGTGAAATAGGAGATTCTTGTTTTGTGCCTGAAAGGGATTTACTGCTGCTCTAATGCACGAGCTGTCAGGAACCATATGTTTGTGGTCACGTGGCCATATCCCCTTCAGAGACTTAAACAGCTTTGAGGCTGCGCTGTGTATTTCACTTCTTCTTCTTCTTAATTTGTAAGGTACCATTTGACTATAATACCTGCCAGCCCGACAAACTCAGGATGGTAGCCCATCTCCTGATATTGTTAGTCTTCGCAGGTTGCCTAATATGCTTTTATTTTAACAGCTGGTCCTTGGAGCGGGAGAGGTTATGTAGGTCCCCTTGTGGCCTGCTGGTAACTAGTACCACCTGCATGCCAGAGTAAGGCACCCTGGGCTACAATATTCAGTTTATCAGCTTTGGAAGAATGAATGGCAAAGTCGACACTGACCATATATAAACTTGCAAAGTGCAGGCCAGCCCACGCCACAGGGGAGCGCTTAAGCCATTGCTCATCCACCTAGCAAAAAGATTTAAACAAACAATCTTTCTACCAAACATAAATTTGGTTCGACGCTGGACATCCTCTTCGCCTGGAATGTTGACTTTGCCAAGCCAAGCTTCACCGAATTATTCTTGACAGCATAATGATCTTCAGAGAAATCACATTCTCCCAACCTCTGCCTTAACCTCCCACGAATTCTATCAACAAGTCTATTCCATGCAGGCCACTAAATGTATAATAACCAGGTAAAGTTTCAGATTCAATGATAACCTCTTTTCATCTGACCTGGCTGATTGTTCCAAGAGTGTGTGCCTATGCCTTAACAATGAATTGGCTTGACCCTCTAGCATACCAGTTCCACTCTCTGCCAAAAGAACAACAAATCACAAATGAAATGGTCCAATAAATGGTTCAGCTTGACAGACCCCCACATGAGGAGAGTCAGTAGGTAGAAGATTGGGGGGGAATGATGACATTTCAATGGACTAGAAAAGGAGTCTGCAACCTGTGGCTCCCCAGATTCTTTACACTACAACTCCCAATATAACTCACCGTTGACTATGCTGGCTAGGGATGATGGGTATTGTAGTCCAAAACATCTGCACAGCGAAAACCTGCAGACCCTTGAACAATAAGCTGCCCCTGCCTGACACGTGCATACCAGCCATCGTACAATGTAGAAAGAGACCCGGACAAAATTAAAGGGTCATTGAAAATCTCAAAAACCCGAGACCAGATAATTGCTAGTCAACAGCCCTCCCTCAAACTAGCTAATGAAATATCTGCTTTCTTTGTGGGGAAAACATATAAGTCGGTCACACCACCATTATCTTACAAAGAATATTTTGCGGACGAAAAAAACAACACATGTGTTAAGAACATGAATGTCCAAGCAACGCTTTGCCATCAATACCCAGATTTTGTCTTGGAAGACCAGAACATTGCATGTGTCTCCTTCCTAACAATGCACTGCAACACTTGCTCCAAAGAGGGTTAGATTCTGAACCATTAAAACAGGCTTCAATCAAACCATTCAAAATAGCATTATGTTGACCCTTCAATACTGGCAAATTTCAGGCCTAATTCCAGTATACCTTTCCTTGCAGCAATACTGGAAAAACTTGTGACTGTTCAACCTCAGGATCACAGTGAGTAGCTAGGCCTGTTCCATGACCAACAACCTGGTTTGGGCCTTGATAGAAGCGCAGAAACAACCATTTTCAACACTTTTTGACATTAATGAAACATCACTGAACTACATTAAAACAAACCAAGAAAAATCAGCTCTGATGCTTCTGGCAGCTTCTGAGAGGGTGACCCTAGGGTTCCAAATGATAGATGAAACCACAGCGCCCTTAAGCCTTAGGGCCAGTGGTTCTGCGCTATATAAATCTTAAATAAATAAAATAAATAAATAAATACAACATATGTTGATGGTTACGCCCACAATGGGATAAAGTCCTTCGTTACGGAGCATTCAACTCAGGTAAGACTTGGCACTTCCTCTCATCTGCACCCCAACACCGCATGTGACAACCCCCTAGCATCATCAGTATCACCTTGACTTGTTAATACTTATATGCCCCCCTTGCGCATCCATGCCAGGACAGTGTACTGATTAATTTCAGCTACATTCTGAAGACACTCAATTTATCTCCAAAGTTAGGGAGGATAGCTCAGGCGCAACGCATTTGTCTTGGAAGCAAGACAAACGCAGGTTTGATTCCCGGTCCCACATTTAGAGACTGGTCTGCGATATTAAGCGAGTTGTAAAAGATTAGTTAATTAGCAATGAGCCAACTACACCATTGCTATTTCCATTTGTCTATGACTATGGGCCTCATTACGACGCAGGTGGTAAGTTACCGCCTGGGCCGTGACTTTACCACCATGGCGTAAACTACGTTTACGCCATGGTGGTTGGCGGACTTACCGCCCCATTCCAACCTTGGCGGGGCGGTAAGTCCCCAATCCCCATTTACCCTTCCCCATTCCCATTTTTGCCCCATAGGGCATAATGGGAGTGGGGAAGGCGTTAATTACGCCACCGTAAATTACGGTGGCGTAATTAACTCCATGGTCCCTTAGCGCCATGGATTTTAACACCTGCTAAAAGCAGGTGTTAAAAGCTCCATGGCGCTAAGGGACCTCGTACTCAGGCGGTAAGGGTCGGCGCTGTTTACGGCGCCGTAAACCCCTTACCGCCTGAGTTGTAATGAGGCCCTATATGTAGTCAATAACCTCTTCTTCAATGAAAGCAGCACAGAAATACTGCACATTGGCTCGCGCCCACTGTACCATTCTACTGGCCTACTACATCGGGTGGTCTTCCCCCTCTGTGTCAGTGGTCTTGTATCTTAACTAAAGCAAATCCTTTTCCCATCCGTTCAACAACAAACACAAGACCTTCCCACTTTAAATTAGACTAATTGAACAAAATGATCTTGCTCCTGTATTTGGACATAAAGTGGTGTTGGTCTCAAAAAAGGGGCTTTTGTACAGGTCTTTACCAAGGCTAGCGAGAAACACACTATTATACACATACAATTAGTTCTTAACATTGTGGTCCGAATCATCCATGGCTTAAACAATCACGCCATATTACCCCAACCTTATAGCAATACAGTGGCTTCGGGTTAAAATGAGAATTCAACTTAAAACCCTTGGCACAACCCTCAAGTGTTCTTGGGGGGAAATGCCCTTTACACCGAGCTAGCCCCATGGCCACATTATCATCCTGGGTGACAATCACAATCATTATAGCTCAGTGGCCTGAACAAACCCAGGCTAAGAAAACAGCAAGCAGTGGAGTAAGACTAAGTCCCGGCATGGCCGCCTTCTCATGGCGACCTTTCTGCAAAACGTACACAGCAACAAAACCGCTGTCGACTCGACAAGGTGATGAAAGCAGAACTGCTCAAAGAAACCTTTATGCTCTCCTCAGAGCTTCCTTGACAGCAAATGCCTTTCCTTACTTCCCCAACTTCTCCTAATTCTGATGTAACCCCTACCAGGAAAAGGTGCCTCCACAATGTCCAGAAAGGTCTATTTGCAACTGCCCCCCCCTTAACAACAATGTGGCGACTTATGTAGCACTTCATGCCAAATTCCTCCAGCTTCTAAGCACTGTGGCATCATCCTGTTCCTAAGGATAGTGTGTTGCGCTTCAGCTATCTGGCTCAGGTTCCACCCGCTCCCCTCCTATCCCTCCACCCTGACACCCCAGGGCAACGTAGACGGCAAAGCTGCAGGGCCGCTCAGTCCCATACCCAGACGTGAATTGACAATGATACAGCACGTGTCACCTCTGGAAGTAGATAGCACTTGGCGCCAGACCTCAGGTGCAGAGCCCCACACCTGACACAACACACATCCCCAACTACAGAGCATGGATGAGTGGCAAAGGGGCTGCAGGCTGTTGCCATGGCTCTGTCTGACTAATTTGCCGGCCGTGGGTGATAAGGCCACTTTGTGCCAGGTCGCAAGTTCAAACCCTCTTGCGCCAGAGGCCGAAACAATTTCCTTCTGGTGTGCTCCTGTTGACCCGGAAGGGCCGCACCTCGCGCTCACAGAGGAGATCATTTGTGTCATGGTACATGGGGAGGGGAAGGTGAGGAGGGGGGCAGTTGGGAGGGGGCGGGGGTGTGAGGCGAGCGATACAAACTGCTCTGGCTCCGCCTGCTCCTGGCATACATGGAAGGCTCCAATTTAAAGCTCCATCAGCCTGGCTCTGCTCAGAGCACGAAAACAATTACACATGCAAAGTGGCGTCTATTTCTGAACACTCCAACCTGCCAAGCGCGGACGGCTGCTATCACAGGACGGCGTCCTCGTCTCTATTTCTGTAAGTAATTCACCAGCTTAAGTCACAAGACACTAAAACACCAAACCCAGACGAGCAGCTCTCAAATCTCTGGCGACAGTATTATTGGCGCTGGCTAATATGACAGTAACGTCTTTTCTCATTTTGTGTAATTTGTTTAATTACTCCCGCATGAACATTGGCAAATTCGCTTATCGAAGCGCGTGTTGGACGTTTTAACTCCAAGCTCGCCGAAATGTAATCTATTGATCATCTTCTCTTCATCCCCTTTCAGATCCTCCGTGTAACCACAAAAGCAGCACATATGCATCGAGAGGGCGCGTTACTATTTGGATCCAGTCAGAGGCGTTGCTAGGGGGGGGGCTAAAGGGGCTATATCCCTGGTCTTTTGGTTGTATCCCCGGATAGAATCTCAGGAGCTACAGCAAAAAGGCTAGCTAGCCCCCAGTCTCAACAATTCCGACATCAGAGTAGCCCCGGGTCTTTTCCAGATCTAGCAACACCCCTGGATCCAGTGGTTTCGTAAAATCGGGGCTTGACCTCAAATGGACGGCACACATAGCTTCGCGAATAAACAGTCAATGATGTAGGGGGTTGATAGGCGTGAAAGCTGCGCTGTTCCAACGTGTGGGCTGCCACCACGCCAGTTACAAAGAGCACGTCTGCCAGTCTCTGTGTCTGTGTCCTTCGCCTCTCTGAGGTGGCCTGGACTGAGGGCAGGCTATTCAGGATGTGTAAGCCAGCACCAAAGCATCCAAAACAGCAATAGTACAGTAAATAAGACAATAAAGTAAATACTCATGCAAGGTTCTAATTACACTAAAAGTGCAAACTATTACAAACACTGAAATGCTGAGGGAGTGCAGAACTTGAGAGGAAAAGGGACTCAGGGTATTAAAAGGCAGGGGTATAAAGGCAAACCGCCTCGTACAACAGTCGGACAAGTGCAATATGTCTTTAAGGCATAACATTGGGTCTTAGATGTCACTTTGGCCATGCATCAAGGCCAGGGGGACAAAGCCACTGATGTTTACCTCCTTGTCTTCTTTCGGGAGATCACCTGCATCAGGTCTGAGGTGTCATGCTTGTTTGACAGGATTCAGAACGCAGTGCGATTTGATAAGCGGCAACAGCACTTGGTTCACAGAAGCTTGGGGCGGGCAGACAATGTTCAAATCCCATGATCTTTAAGGCTGAATAGTCTTGATGTGTGAGCTGGTTTGACTGGGTGCAATGAGGTGATGTGGTTAAGAGGTAAGGGCACGAGGCTCAAAGAAGGTGGGATCAGGCAGGCGATGCTCTGGCCTGTGCACCTTGAAAGACACTCAAAGTGTCCAAGTGCAGAGTGCAAAAAGCAGCTCTGTTGGAACTTTACAGAAAATCAAAGGTGTTTGGAGCACAATATGCAGCTTGGAACAGACAAGAACCCCCTCTTGATAGAACTAGCACCTCCGGGTTTTGAGAATTATCAAAGCGAATATCAGACTTTATTATAACACACTTTATTCTTTTAAAATCACAATTTATAGATTTCGTTCATGTTTTGTACATGTATCTGTACGCATACTCTTCCAATATCCCAAACATTACAGAGTGAACAATTAGTGGTATCAAAATTGCAACTCCCACTGGTCCTTAGGGTGCTGTGGGGCCCTTCACCTTAGGCATGAGGAAAGGTGAGTCTGACTTTTCCCCTTTCCAGCCAGGAAGGTTTCCTGGTGCACTGCAGTGCTGCCATTTCAGCAGACACAGACTCGTCCCCTTGAAGGCATTAGGCAGTGAGTCTCAATTCTACTTGAGAATCTTTGCCTTCACTAAGTGGATGGCAGCATTTGCCACAACAAGGCTCCAGTGAAATCCTCTTACAGATGGATTAAGATGATACTTCAAGATGATTCTGTCAGATCATGGATCAAGAGGAGTCTAAAAAATCATTGAACTAGGGGCACTTCCCCCCTTATTGAGTCACCTTGCCACAGTGCATTTGTTCAATCCAACCCTTCTGTAATGGGACAATCCTTCCTGTTGTAACAAGGGTTGTTCCTTGTGATTTCACCCTCCAAAGTGCCTTGTCTGCAGGAAGTTAGGAGAGTCTCAGGAAGGAAGTGGGGACATGGAAAATCCAAGATGACTGGCTCCTTCCCCAGTGTGAAAGTCCTCTCAATGTATGCTGTCTTCCTCGAGATCCTGCCTGCCTCTGATCAAAAGGACCCCAGTAATTACTTCCTCATTGTGTTGCAGAGGCTCTGAGTTCCCACCCCAACCCTAGACAAGGTATGTCATGTTTCTCTGGGTGAGGTGTCGAGACTTTCCAGCAAAGAACAAAGAGCATTCTGGGCAAAGGCCATCATATGTTGTGGTTGAAAATTCCAAGCCATATGCAATATTTAAATGGCCCGGTAGTTCCACGGCTCGCAGAACACCAAGTAGATTAATTAAATGACATCAGATTGGGTTTTGGCAATTTTAACAGTATCTCCTCACATACCACTATATCTAGCCAGATGTAATTGTATTTCTACATCATAACAAAGTACTCCAATGAGAAAATGAAGCTAGACATACAGATCATTAAAAGCACTCAAATGTAACTGTATCTTTGATGTTGTTCTTTCGCATGGAAAGACACTCTCTCTCTCCTACAAATGAGAAACAAATCCAGCAGCCAATCATCAACAGAGAGGCTAGTGTCACTCTTCCAGAACTTCAAGATTTGTTTCTTAGCCACCAAGAGAGCTCTGTAAGCACAGAAGAGCTTACCGACAACTGAATATTGAACAGAAATAAAACCAACAGAATCAGAGGTAGAGAGAAACCCAAAACTAAGTCCATACATTGTAAAACCCCATCCCAAAAGAGTTGAACTTTCCTACATAGCCAAAACATGTGCTGGACGGAAGCCACATCACTTCTACAGGCCTTATCAACACACAACTTACAGGACCACAGTTTCCATGGAGACCAATATATATAGTGAGTGATCCGCTGTTGCCTATAGCGCAGGTGCAACTGAACCTTAAATATAAGGGGACCTGGACATATACAGTTACACTCAATGTCAGTCAACCTATAGCCCAAGTCCAAATCCCAATTCTCCCAACCACATTGAGAGGCCAACACGAATCCCAGAGGGCATAATAAGCTTATATAGAGTGCGAGGCGAGAGAGACATATTTTTTGATAAAAGCAAAACCATGTTTTGAGGCATCCAAGGTGGAATTCATGAGAGAACATATTTCTACAAAAAGGTCCTGTAACATACAATAGCGGCAATATGCACTCAACTGCAGCTTGTATTTAAAACACAAGAATTGAAAGTCAAGAATATTCTGACCATTGTGGTCCTGTCCTATCCTCCAAATCCCAGCTTTCTGCCATGAAACCCACAAAAAGAGTACAATTGTAATTTATAATTAAGCATAAAGACATCGAAACCAACCCCAGATTTGGGAATGTTTAACTTTAACACCACATGTTATTTGTTTCAAAATGTTTCGCATCGATATAGCATTGGATTTCATATGGCTATGGGCCTCATTATAGGTCAGGCGGTAAGGGGTTAACGGCGCCGGTAAAGGTGCCGGCGCCGTCAACGCCATACCGCCTGATTACGATGTCCCCTTGCGGAACCCGCTCTGCACGTCTGGTTTTACCATTCTCTTACCATCTCCCTGCAAATGTGTTCGTCTGAGGCTAAGATCTGGATATCCCTGGGGGAGGCACGGTATACCACCTTAAAGAAAGCCCCAGGAACCCTGAGACTACTAAAGTGGTGATTTGACACACTATTAAAGCCTCAAATGCATGTATTTTCTTAGCTGGTTATTACAATGATGGGCCAATGAAATGGCCGTGGACAATCTTATGGATTTGTTCTGTTGCGTGGCATCAACGCAAGCTGCAGACAGGTATTCCCAGAACTAGAGTACTGAAGAAGTCCTCTGGGGGATCCAGTACCCCCCAGCATGCATTGCCATACCTAGGATCAGGATGTCCAGAAGTTACCCGAAGCTCAGGACAAAGGTGGCAATCAGAGAATCTCAGTGGTTGCCATGAAAGGCATAGGGTTCATTACTCAAGCCATATGGCGTGAAATGTTGTCCCATTAAGGGCCATAAATGTCTCCCGCTACATGGTCCGTAAAGCAAAGAAAGAAATAGAACATCATGAAACCATTCAAATCCAATGCTTAAGCGACAGTCTCTCAATGTGATGCATAGATGGCATGCCTTATTCTGTCTGTAAAATTATGTTTTAGTGATGGAGAGTAAAGATGGGCAGTAAAGTAGAAGTCAGTCAGTAGGGACAAAACAATAGATCCAGGAGGAAAAGAGAGATGCAGAATGTAGGAAAATAGAAAGTAGCAACACTGAACAGAGAAACATGAAGGAATGAACGGCAGCAGAAATAATAAATACACAAATAGAAACATCGATGTTAATAAAGACTGCTAATAAAATCCGATGTTTCCTTATCCCTTTTTGAGACAAAATCCTTCACAGCAATTAGACTTCAGGCCGCCATTTTCCCTACTCTACGATTCCCACATTGTGTCTGTCTCATACCTTCAGATATGGGGTGATCCCGCTGTACCATCCTTCCCATAGTGCTGCAATGGGACGTGGCTGCAGGTGTAGAGCACTTTAGCCGATTCCAGTAGTTAGACAAGAGAAACATACCAAAAGCAACTTCAATTAACCTTGGCTCACTGCTGGTAGCAGATGAAAACCTGAGGCGTGATGTCCACTGAGGTGCCATGGTGAAGACATTAAAAAGCACAACTTCAAAGCATTATTTTTTTCTTCATCGCAACTTTCTCATAAATATAAAAAGAATACCACAATCTCATCATTTCCAAATGTCATTACGCAGGCTTTCCTTACAATTCAAAAACATGAATACAATTGACTAATCTTATATAAACAGACTCAACTGACTAGAGCCAACTGTCACACCACACCTGTCACACCACACCTCACCGCCCTCACAACTGACCTTAAGTCCTCCGACCCGTCAGTGTTAGCAGACATTTATAAGAACACCTTAAGCACTGCCATTGATACCATTCCCCCCTTACAGAACAAAAAAGCCAAAAGTGTGAAACACTCAAACACCTGGTTCTCCCCTGAACTCAAACAACTCCGCTCTCAGAAAAGAAAAGCACTGAACACCTGGCAGAAATCACCCTCCCCAGCCACCCTATCCTCCTACAAATCTATCACCTCTCAGTACAAAAAAGCCATAATCGTAGCCAAATCAGCCTCCTACAATGTAAGAATTGCTAATGCAAGGTCCGAATCCAAAGAACTCTTCGCCATTTTCAAAGAACTTACCACACCAGCCACCAAATCACGGGAAATTGTTAAAGACCAAACATGGTGTAACGCCATACAATCCGCCCTACTGAACAAAATAGAACTCCTACAAGCCAAAATCAAGGAACACCACAAAAACCTATCACAGCACCTAACCACTACATCTGACCACTTGCACACCCCCAGCTCAGTGCCCCCTTCCGACAAAGCCCCCATAACCCCCTTCAAATTCAGGGAAGTAACAGAATTGGAAGTCATTGAGACAATGAACAAGATTAAACCATCCAACTGCAAAGGAGACCCCTTTCCAGCCAGTCTCATTAAAGACTGCACTGAAACACTCGCCCCCTTTCTCAAAACCTTCATTAACGCTTCCTTCAACACCAACTCAGTTCCAGACAGCCTAAAAGAAGCCTGGGTACGCCCCCTCCTAAAAAAAACCTACTCTTGACCCAGAAGTTGCTAATAACTATAGGCCCATCACTACCGTACATTTCCTGCTCAAGATCCTGGATAAAGTTGCCTACACGCAAATCCAGGAATATCTTGAAACCAACCATATCCTAGGTAAAAGACAGTCAGGATTCCGACCAGGTCACGGGACTGAGTCAGCCCTACTTGACCTAAAAATTCAACTTGGGGACATCATGGACAAAGGCAAACCGGCACTCCTTCTACTACTGGACCTGTCCGCCGCCTTTGACCTTGTCAACCATGATATTCTAGGCATGCACCTAAAAAATGAAGCACACTTCTCCCCTGAAGCTATCGCTTGGGTGGCCTTGTTTTTAAATGGGAGACTCATGCAGGTCTTCTCAGACACTGCCTCGGCAACGCCCACCATCATCCACTGCGGCGTCCCTCAGGGCTCCTGCACCGCCCCCACACTCTACAACATATTTACCCTCCCACTCTTCACTGACCTTGACTGTCACAACATAGCGTACACCAACTACGCGGACGACACGCAGGTACTACTCCCACTAACCGGGACCTATGATGAAGATGTGACAGCCCTAACTAAAATCTACAAAGTCATCCAAACCTGGATGGCTGCCAATGGCCTCTGCTTAAATGGGGACAAAACTGAGATTCTCATAGTAGGCACCAGCGAAACTCTCAACAAACTCCCCCCTCAATACAAATCATTCAACATTGACAACTCCATCATCACAGTTTCCAAGACAGTCAAAACCCTAGGTGTTCACCTAGATGCCTCTCTATCCATGTCCCGCCATGTCAACGCCATTGCCTCTTCCTCAGCGCTCACCACTAAGGTGATCAACGCAGTCAAACCCTTCCTCTCCACCAAAAACTGCCTATCTATCGCCAGAGCCACAATAGGTACCAAACTGGACTACTGTAATGCCCTCTTCCTAGGCACCTCTGTCAACAATATAAAAAAACTCCAAATCACACAAAATAACGCCCTCAGGGCTGCGCTGACCATCCCTAAAAGGGAACACATCTCCCAAGCCAGGAAAGATGCCCATTGGCTACCGGTAAAAGAACGCATACTTTTTAAAGCCATGGCTATCACACATAGGTGCCTTACATCAGATGCCCCACCCTATCTCGCCGAAAGAATCACACTCAACACCTCCAACAGACCCACCAGAGCACACCGCGCCAACCAGATTTATGTCCTCACGTTCAAAAGAATCAGAGCTGGAGGGTCTAGTTTCCAACACCTCGCACCCAAACACTGGAATGCCCTGCCAACCTCACTAAGGAACGAAGAATCTTGCACCTCCTTTCGCAAAAACCTAAAAACCTTTCTATTCCGCTAACGTTTTCAAACCAACATGCACAGCTATGCACAGTTATGCACTGTAACCAAAGCAAAGCATAACCTTCTCCTAACACCTCTCACTGCACGACTGCTACCGAATGTTGCAACCTACCTATGCTGTGTTAATGCTTTGCTATGTTAAGCTCAAGCCTTCTATAACAGCGCCACGATGCCGCAGGGCAGCTCTGTGCGCTTTATAAATGGAAATAAATAAATAAATAAATAAATAAATAGAGCACGAGTATTTATCGACAAACAACAGGTTACAACTTCAGGTGTAGACTCTGAATACCCCCTGCCCCCTTCATGCAACTACCCACAAGAGCTTAACAGCTTCCTTCAATACATAAAACCCAGGACCTGTATTGACAAGCGAGATTGCCCTGTACAGTAGGCTCCAAAATTGGTCCGTTTGTATACTGTCCAAACTTGACACAAAACCAGTGTATTCCTTACTGTACTGCTATCTAAGTGTACCACATTGGGTCAGAATATTGTGGCTAGATTCAACATGTTTTGCACACAACCAACATAATCTATCAACATATTTGACTCCACTCCAACTCCGGGTGTATTCATAAGTGGGTTGCAGGGACGTCATTTCACCAAAATGTAAGGGGTAGAGGAAGTGATATCACATGCCCCTTGACCTCTTATGACATCACAGGAAGTGATGTATTGTGACCCCGCCCCAACGTGACATCACGGGAAGTGATGGAACACGACCGTTTACCCCTTAACAAAACAGGAAGTGGCATAACATAGCATTGTTTCTAAGTATACTATGAACAATATGGTTACAATATCACTGTAACATGATATACACTTCATACAAGAAAGGATCACCATATGTATCAGCAGAAGAAAATATGCTATAACTGCAAGTTGCGAACAGCAAAGTACATAATCCGAAATGGATGCTTATTCTACTCTAATTGCTTTTTGGAGGATTTTGTCTGCATTGTGAATTAGAGGTGTTTAAGAACAGACTAAATCAGTGACTCACCCCCTGAAGTGTGCCTGAAATAAACCTTTATTGAGTCCAGCAATTATTGTATAGAATTCCAGAAAGACAAATTATTTTTTATCCCTATTCTTTCTTATTTAGGGTCTCTGCTCAAAGTGGTACACTTGTGGAACCCCCTGTTTTTTTTAAGAAGCCTGAACAAGGAAAACAGCCACCATAGAAACAAAGAGACACATGGCATTGGCCACAGGAAAGGATCTTCAATTTGTAAACAGAAAAACAGGGGTAGCAATGGAGACCACAGCGGTAGCCAGGGAGACCTCAAGGGTTGCAAATGCGGCCCCTGACGACCCCTAATTGACGTCCCTGGTGGGTAGGATATTTAAGCTGATGTATATGATGAATTTCCTCATTTTCTGGGTGCAGGCCTTAAGGAGATAGGGACGTGGTCTATCTATTATACAAGCCTCTTGCGAGAACTCCTGGTAACGCCTTTTGGTACCTAATTTTTGGAAGGAGACAACCCTGTCCCTTTCCCAGGTCTTTCTCTTTCTCTTGAACTGGTTAAGATAGTCTGGCATATCAGTAAGCTGCGATAGGTGGAAGCTAATCTTTTCGCAATGAGCCACTGCTGTTTTAGTCAGCGAGACCTGAAAAGAATTTTGGTGGATACTACCTAAGTTACAATCCACCAGGCTCAATAGCTTTGAGTCCTCCTGCAAAGCATTTAAGAAATAAGGAACTTAAGGTCTATGTGGAGTATTTAGAACCACAGTTTAGGTTAAGGCAGTACCAACGTTAAGAGTGAAAAGAGGAGAAAATAGAACTCAAGGGCAAACACTTTGAATTAAAGTGAAGCAGTGCCTTGGTTATAAAGGAAAATTAGAGGGAACATATGTTACATTGGAAACCAATGGCAGCTAAGTGAAGTTTAAACCCACCAAAATGTTCAAAGTATTCCTTCAGAGCTTAAGAGTATAACTGAGCTCAGGCTACCCACAGGCAGATTACACCAGCATGCCATGGGAAGCTGGGGTTGATGCAAATGTGTTTGAGCTCTTCTTAATTGGCCCTTAGTGAAAAGTGGCTGAGAGTTGGTCACCATCGATGGACAAGGCAGCCTCAATGGGAGCTCCCAGTGCCAGTCTCCAGCGGTGGTAAATAAGCTCTAGGAGCGACATGGCACATTCATGGACCAAAGATGGATAAACGACCATCAGACACAAACGCTGCTCTCCTATTTGGTTCTGCAGATGTAAGGCTGGTAATATAGCTCAGGAAGTTAAGTGCTTGGTCGTGGGATCTAATTGTGAACTGCAGGTTGCAGTCTTGCATCCGAGCAAGATCGACTCATCCTTCCAACGTTAGTAAAAAGAGTACCAATTTGGAATTGGTGATATCAATTGTGCATACAATATTCTGTGCAAAGCACTTTGGATAAAAGTTCTACATAAATGACAAATTATGTTTATTAATTAACATAAGGTTTCCGGAACTCACTTCTCTTCATCTGATGATGGTGTTGTTAGGTGGCACTTGGAGCATCAGCTCAGTCAGAGGTCACAGGATCAAGTTCTGGCAGACCTTAAAGAGCTCAAAGTGGGGACTGTTGATGGAGACAAGGACGGGTGCACACTGTGCTCTTTCCCCTACTCCAAGATTCCTTGAGTTTTTTTTGGAAGTTGGTTTCTTACAAACAGTCGTTCTACTGAAGTGGATTCTTGCAAATACTGCTGGCAAGAGTAAGGGAACTCGCCCTTTAAATAATATTTCATCTTGCATTATGTTTGTCCAGCACCAACATGTGATTTCCGACCTTCAGTTTCTCCTAGACCTACTGGGCAGAGGGATATGAAATATTGGTTCCTGGCTTTCGGGAGCTACTCTGCATCACTCCCCAAAATTCTGCCACTAGAGTTCCGACAGCTCCTTCTGCTCCCATTCACACTTGACAGACTAAGCGCCTACGTAGCAGTGGGTGTGACAGGGCTTCTAGACAATGAGTCACCAATGCAAGGCAGCTTGTCAACATAAAGCAGAGGGTCCTCCTGGGCCCATGAATTGAGTCTAGGAGTTGTTTCTCTCTGTAACAAAGGATAGTATGTCTGGTTTTTGGCTATGGAGAACCCGAATCATAAAAAAAGATATCACAAAATGGCTGGAAATTATATTTGCGGGCCAATCAGTCTCCCAATATGGTTGATTTTTCACAATTGACCTATACACAGAAAGGCGACCGGAGAGGCTTTAATGCACCACGGAGGTCCTACTGTTTGGGGGTGCCTAAGTGCCAAGTTGGTGGAAATCAGAGGACTCCTTGGAAGTCACCAAGAAAATGACTCTTTGACAATATGAATTTGTTTTGACAGAATTCAAGGCAGGTCCGTTTATACAGAAAAGCATTTCTGGTGTATTGCCGAATATCCTTAGAATATCCTCATAATTCTCGTCCCAATTCAATTACAACATTATTTATCCTCTCCCACCTCCTTATCAAGCCTTCCTTAAGTACATTGGTACCTCCTATTTCCCAGATAGCTTCCCCACCCTAGTTCTTTCTTCCCAGTACTTTCCTTTTCTACCTTTTCTTTGACTATTTCATCTTCACATCTCTCTGTTCCATCTGAAGTGTACCTGCCCGCTCTAGGACTGTAGGATGTTTTAATCGGGTGACATGCAATTTGGGGGAATTTTCCACCCTCCCCAAAGCAGGCATGGACAATTTTTATTTATTGGATAAAGTTCTTATTACGCGACACCCAGTTTCATAATATTGATTCCCAACAGCCTCCCTCCACTTTTGGTGCAAGAAACACTCAGGGTTGCACAGAAGGTCTATTTAATAATAAAAATAGAAGGAAAAAAAATGGAATCAATTAAAGTATACACTCATTTTGCATCAATGAGATTCCAACATTTATGTTCAAAACAGCCTTATTATAAAAGTGAACTTTTCAAACAGATGCATTACTATCCCAATGCATTGAACAGTGAATGAGGGCTTGGGATAACATTATCATTTTGTAGAAAACTAAATTAAATCAGAACATCCCTGCCTATCTAAATTACTCTACTTCTCATTCATTGTAAATTAACATTCCACCCCAAACAATGGGCATGTCAGAATCTTGGCAGGTGAATAATGATGATCTGGAGGGTTGCCCAGAGCAATGCCAGAGGTTAAGATTCAGTCTAAATTATTCAGCCATCACCTCTTTGTTTTTGCTTTTTCACCCTGAGTGGGATATGTATGCACAGACGTGGGTCTGTGCCTGCTGAGCCTAGAGACCCAAGCTACACCTCAATTATGAGCCCCAACAATGCCAAAACATGTCTGGGGATGCTGGTGGTCTCGTGCAGAAGGGATGTGGCCTAGCAGTTCGGGCTGGACTGCCCCTTTTGGGGTGGGACCAAGCCTTATTTGCTTATGGTCTTTCCCCTTCTATAATGGCTTGGCAGGCAAAGAAAGATGATCTGTAGGGTTTCCCAGAGCAATGCCAGAGGTTACGATTCAGTCTAAACCTTCCAGCCATCACCTCTTTGGTTTTACTTTTTCACCCTGAGTGGGGCAGGTAGGCTCAGATGTGGGTCCCGTGCCTGCTGGGCCCAGAAACTCAAGCTACCCCTCACTTATGAGGCCCAACAATGTTGAAACTTGTCTGGGGATGCTTGAGGTCTCGTGCAGAAAGGATGTGACCTAGCAGTTCAAGCTGGATTGCCCCTTTTGGGGTGAGACCAAGCTTGGTTTGCATATGGTCTTTCCCCTTCTGTAATGGCTTGGCAGGCAAATAACAATGATCTGGGGGGTTGCCCAGAGCATGCCAGAGGTTAAGATTCAGTCTAAACTTTCCAGCTATCGCCTCTTTATTTTTGCATGTCAGAACCTTGGACAGCGTCCTAGAAAACTAATTTGAAACAAGCTACTGAACACTCAAACATATAAATTACTTGTAAAAAAGAACATGTATGCTTAACATGTATGTTACTAGAGTCCCTTCAGGGGTGTTCCTAATGCATTAATGTGCAAGGGTGTACATTTCTAATTCTCAATGGTCAACCTAAAGGCAGGAAAATAGGTGGAAGTATTTTACCTTTTTCCACTTTTCTTGAATGGATCAGCACCAGTACCAGGACTCTGTTGGTGATGTAACCAGGAAATGACTTCAATTGCTTTATTTTTCTAGGTATGCACGCATTAAGAAGTCCTTTGCTCTTCTGTGCTTGTGCATTGCACAGGCACGTAGTCGAGAGATCTCCCCATATGCACACGATCAAATCTATTTAATCAAATCTCTGATTTCAGAAGCCAATTCTTCAGAAATGTATACTTATTTTCTGGGATGTACAGTAATTTATATGCACTCACCCCTCAGTACCTACACATTACAGGGGCAGGGGTTTATTCTATTCTCCTTTATAGTATGTTTTCCCTCAGAATTATATTTCCCCTTTACATTATACTTACATAGCAGTTTCTTTTGGCTGTCTCAAAGACGGGTGGGCACCCGTTAAGGACTGATTCAATTTACCCCCTCTAGGAACAGGTGGGTATTAGCAAGTTTGGGATTAGCTTCCCACCCAGCCTGCCCTCCCTCTTTCTGTACTGGTCTGTCTGCTGTCTCCTCTTCCACTGGAGAATGTCTGGGTCTTTAACTCCAGATAGGCCTCTCTTACAGTGCTCTGCTTGTAATCCATATCATGGGTCCAAAAGGAAGGCAATTTATTGCATTCTCCTTTGTTTTGTTTTCTATTTTCAGTCAGTGAGTGAATGAGTGTATATGCAAATAATCTATGGTTTTGGACTTTTCTAGAGCAGAAACCACACCTCTTAAAGGTGTGTGTCGGTTCTGTAATCAAATTGGTCAATGTATGTGATTGGACACTGTTCCAAAAGAGATATCACTCTAAACCAACCCCTACATGCTTATTGGGCGTATTAATGAGGAGGATAGTCTAATGGGAGTGACTTCTAAACTCAGTTCCACTCCTATTTTCAGATTTCTAACTTAAACATTTTGAGCAAAGTATATTCCGCACATGTGATCATATTATTGATCGGTTCATCAGATTGCTCTCACTTAGGTGGATCAAATTATGCAATTTTCATCTTGATAGAAATGCGTTGTTTGTACAAAAACTCAATATCCATTTCATAGTAACAGGCACAAATGCTAGGATATATGAATCATTAACATGTGTCATTTCTGAGTGTTTATTTACACATTCGAAACATGTACTTAATTAGCACAATATGAAAAGAAATAATTTTGGATCCGGCTGAAATATGTATCCAATGTAATTTCAATGGTGCATTTTATCTTATTTGCAAATACTATATTGCAGGTCTAGTTACACTGCCCAGCAACCGAACACCCGATGATCCATTGTCTTAGTTCAGGGCCACGGCTTTTATGGCCCCTGTGAATGCTCGGTCACCATTCAAATGTTCTTTGTAGTTGAGGTGGCAGGGACTTTTGTTGACTTCAGTTCCCTCCTCATTGGGGGATTCCAGCCACCTCTTATCACTTAAGGCAGCGTTTTTGTCTTCACATGTATCAAATTCCCTCCTTCAGGGAAGCCCTGGCTCATTGAAATTTCAGATAAGATTAAAGGGGCACTACTGACTGCTGTTTAGATTATATGCAATGTATATTCAAGAATTTACACCCAAGTTCAGAGGCTTGAAGTAAGTTGTAAAGTGGTGACCTTGGTTTTCATTACTTAGGCATGTCTCTGTGAACCAGGGTTTTCTTCATGGCGAGCTTCTGAAGCCAGGGTTCAAACTGTTTCTTCTTTGAAAGCAACCCACATATCCTGCCCATTGTTGTTGGGGTTTTGTGGGTTGGAATACCATTTGGTGATTTGGTTTAATTCACAATTGCAGCTTTAAAATAAAATGTTCTCTCCCCCTCTATTTTACATTTTCACAAAGAATGACAATTAATAATGTCTTTGAAATATAATTCCTTTCACAAAAACATATGTTCAGCAGCTCTAGGTTTCAAAATACTGAATCCTAATGCTGTAAAAAAAATAAACACAATTCAAGGCCAAAATGTTGTGTTTGCCTTTCCTGTGACATGCTTAGATTTTTAATCTCAGATTAGACTCCATTCTAACAAAGATGCAGGATGCTTTCTATTAATTGGAAATATTTATCTCGTGTCTTGTCAGTTAATTAGGACATACATTTGGTTTGTAGATGGGCTGTAAACATTGAAAATGTCCTTGTATGTGTGTTTTTCAGATGTTGTGCACATGCTGTAGCATACATGTTTGTTTTAAAACTGGCATTTTTCTGTCTGTGCATCCAAATTGACTTCCCCCCTACTCAAGATTCCAATAGTGGGGGGTGGGTAGGTCATTGCACCCCCTATCCATCAGGGAAACTGATTTCTCCATGCATGTGCAGCTTTCTTGGGTGAGGCGCTGGCCCTAGCTTGTCATTTTGCTGGGCCAGCGCCACACCATCATTCTGCTTTCCCTGCATCATCCCACTGGAAGAAGCAGAGGCATCTCACCCTCATGGGGCCCATTTGGGCAGCATGACAAACGTGATTATATGACAATTGGAATTTGGTTTGACAAACAGCAGCCTTATTTCTAGGCGGATCTTTTTACATATAAAAATAGTACTGGCATGTTACCTAACATCCTGCTAATTCTCTGCTCCCCATTTCAAACAATTCAATACTGTCAGTTTTTATTCTCTTCCACCGTATCTATCAATGTCCCCCTGAGTACATGGGGCCTCATTACACGGATGGCGGTGAACCATGGCGCTATTAGCGCCATGGTTCATGCCGGTAAAATACCGGCACCGCCTTGGTGGAAAGGGGAATTACCGCCCTATTCCAAGGTTGGCAGGGTGGTAATTCCCTCTTCCACCATTGCCCTTCCCCATTCCCATTTTTTCCCCATAGGGCTCTATGGGAATGGGGAAGGCGCTAATTACGGTACCGCAAATTGCGGTACTGTAATTAGCTCCCTGGTCCCTTTGCGGGTTGGTTTTTAACGCCTGCAAAAAGCAGGCGTTAAATTCCCCAACCCGTAAAGGGACCTCGTAGTAAAGCGGTAAGGATTTACCGGTACCGGTAAAATACCGGTACCGGTAAACCCTTACCGCCATCCGTGTAATGAGGCCCATGGTCTCCTCTTTCCCAGCTGTTTTTTCTGAGCCTATTTCTTTCTTCGCAGTTAAGGTGGAATTCCAATTTGTAATGGTTAAGCTGTACCATTTTATGCAAGCCCTAAACCTTCTGTTTTCCCCCTGTGGTTTTCTCTGGCTTATTAGGGTAGTCTAGGGGAATAACTCCAGAATCCCCCCTGCCAATGCATCTCTTTTTTATCAACTCTTCCTATGGTAGCTCATATGGCTTGGAGGACTGAGCTTAAGTCTGACTCTGCCACCAAAGCTACCACTTTAGAGAGTGTGGAGAGTGTGGTCTTTTTTAGTGGTTGGAAACCCTGACTCGCCTTTATGGATGGTTTTAGGTCCCTCGCCAGAGGGCTGTGGAAAAATATCCCTTACACCAGCAGGGTCGGACTGGTGCATACAATTGTCTTTGGTGCTGATTAAACAGTGGCCCACAGTTGCAAATAGCAATTCATTCCTTTTGTGACAAACTGTTTGTGTAGAATGCTAGCGGGAGGTTTTTGATCTAATGAGATAAATATTGTGCATTTTAAAGAATATTTATTCAGTAATACTGCTCAGAACTACTGGACACATGGTAAAGTAACTTATCAAACTGGCCCACAAGGGTCAAAAAAGGGACCCACTTTGACCCAAAAAACTGCCCACACTAGAATTTTGTGTTTTTGGTTTGGGTATTGCTCTATTGCCCTATAAGCTAGTCCGAGCCTGTTGTACACCAGTACTTATTCCTTTCTTCATTTCCTTTTGATATTCCTTCTTCCCTTTCCTCTGTTCCTCCATAAAAGTACCATAAGCGTACCAGACCAGGAACCCTTCTTTGTCCCTCATTTTGCCTTAACTTAACACACCCCAAACTTACCATAACTTTACATTTATCCTGCAACATGTGTTACTGTTTTACTGTTTTTCTCTGGCACTCAGTGCAACCCTGGTCAGATGGTGCTCTCAGGCCCCCCACCTGCACACACAGCTTCCTGAATGCATCCACAACATCGATCAGCTTCTTCAAATAGATCCCTGTCCCCGGGAAAGAAAGATGCATGCCATCCTGGCATAAATAAGGCAGCCTGTCAAATGTCAGGACCTCATGTCTCACACCACCTACTTCCACTGTCTTTTTGAAAACCGCCACCTGTCTGTCTGTTAATCTCCTTTCTAGCATTGTCAACAGCCACTGGTTTTCTTGCCCCATCCACAGTCTCCATGGAAGCAATTGGGTCCATATGAGTTTACTATAAATTTCAAATGATACCAGCTCCTTCTCCATCAACTTATTTATCTCAGGGCCTGTTGACTATGCCAGATAATTTCTGAACCTGTTTAAAATGATCCTCTACAAACCCTTAACCAGCTCAAAGAGCAGCAGCACCAGTTGTCCACATTTCAATCCCCTACTCCTGGACCATACTACTTACAATTTACTGTATGGGTGCCAGTGATAATTAGACTTCAGGAGACAGGCGGATGCTGAAACAATATTTATTCCAACGTGGAAAGAGTTCTTAACATAACAAAGAATAAAGTTCTCTGGTTTCCTTCACCAGTATCTTGCCCTTTCAGAGTACATTGGGGCAGTCCCCAACCTTGTCCTATCTCGTGGTGTCCTCCGGATAGGCCCACCACTCCGGTCTTCGTTCCTCCTCCTCTTCTCTATCCTGTAAAAAGAAAGGCTCCCGTCAGCATCGTTTGGTGCGCCTTTGTTTACTTCCCTAGTTTCAAACCCCCACCAATCACCATCAGCCCTGTCTAGCTCACTCCCCATTTGTCCCTGAGGCATTGTCCCACCTCTCTGAAAGGGTGCCGTGCCTGTGTGCTGCCGTCCTGGCTTCCGGAGTCTTGGGGAACGTTCGTGCTGATCATGTGATCGTGGACGTGTTGGATATGGGTCCTGCTCCGGGGCCGCGGCGGGACACAGCATGTTGAAGGACCGGTCGCCCTCCCACGCTGCCTTGGAATGCCTGCAAGCGCTCCACCCCCACGTCGGGACCGGGTTCCCCAGCAGGTGAGTGATGCAGTGTTATGCCGTGTCTGTGAGCGGCGGCTCGCGATCTTGCTCCTTCGGCGTAGTTGACAGCCGAGCACGGAGGGGTTGACCCACTGCTTCGTTTTCCATGGTCCCCAGTCATAGGTGTGCCAATCTCCCTCTGCGGGCTTCGATGAGGTGCATCCTTACAGTGCCCCAGCTGTCTCCCATACATACTTTTCTCCGCATGATGTCTAGATCAGTTCACAATGGAGTGGCCACAAACCCATTTCACCTTTCTGCTGGTCTAAAACAAGCAAAATGATATTAGCATCTACCTTCTCCCCATCTCAGACTATCTGCCTCACATACGCAGATACCTCATTGACATCCACCTGTCTAGGACCCACAACTCACCCACCGACATGCCCAACCTAGCATACTAATGCTCTACCCCAGTGCAAAAAAGAATGCATCCCAAAAGGTGCCAAGTTCCCCTTCACTGCCTCCAAACATCTCTGTAAAACTGCCAACACCTGTGTCTCACACACACTTGTACCAACTTCATGCCTGAAATACCCCTCACTCCATCACCACAACTTCAACTTCCAATACCTTCTGAGGACCCTCACAGGGCTTATGAGTCTTTATGGCCTTCCTAGAACTATCACAAAGCCATGGACATTTGTCCTGTCTTAATATTCCAGAGTCTCCATCGTGAATCACACCGTCCCACATACCTGATTCCGAGGACGGGCTACCCTTCATTTGGTGCCATTTCCAAAAAACCTGAATGCCCGCAACAAATATCAACAAAAACAAAGCCTGGACTGCGCGGATATCGCAACTCGATTAACACACCATTCTGGCATGTTCCATTAAATGTACTCATCTCCACTGACAGCCTGCCATGTCCTTCCCTGCACCCTGCTGTCTTTCTTGTATCCTGTTGTTATATTGTAAAGCGCTTTGGATTAAAGCGCTATATAAACCTAATAAAAATACAAAAATACAAATACCCCACCCTTCAATCATCCTCTGCCCCATTTCCCCCAGCGGAACAAAGAATGCAATCCCTTCTCAATAAGTGTTAATGAGTAATTCACACATCATCCGTTCTCAATTCCAATCCAACTTTTTCCAAACCCATCCTTGCCCTCGCACCACTTTTCACACTGTATACCTATCCATCTGGAATCCACCATTGATCCTAGCACCAGTCCCAGAAACTTCATGTTTCCAGTGTCCACAGCTCTGCTGGCACCAGTCTATCTCTGGACCCAGCCTCGGGGAACGTAGCCAATTGCGAACAAGACAATTCAGTAATGCAGTTAACTATGCCTGTAGTATGTCTTGTGTGAAACACAGTATTCCACCCCAAGGATTGCTCTCATTGTTAACCACTAAAGTCACTATCCCATTTTCCGAGTCTTTGCCTTACAGCTGAAAGCTCACATACTTGGAATAAAATCCAGGAAGGTGATGCTGTGGCCTTGCATTTGCTCTGTCTCTGCCCACAGCTCCCATTTCAATAGATCTGAATGTCTGCTGACTCAGCTGTGTTGGAGACTATTTCTAACAAAGAGGGCATACGATTCACTGGGAACAACATCAACATCATAGCCATTCAAGAACTTGCTCCAAACACCTAGATTGTGCCAGATGCACACCGTAACCTGAAACCCTATGATGCAGTTTCTTACCCCCGCCTGGGAAAGCCAGAACCGACTGCTTACAGAAGACCCTCTCAGGAGCCACCACCCTGCACTCTTCAAAACTCACACTTCTTCTTGCTGCTTTATCCAACAATCAGTCCCCATTACCTTTATAATTTGCCAGCTGGCAGACATGATTCCATAGCAATCCAGATCAATAGACACCACTGTTAGATCCTATGCCTTCTCCAACCCTTTGGTATGCCAAAGTCACTTGTCGGCTCTTGTGTAAGATATTCAGCAATCTGATATATTTTCCCCACTATGCACATCTACCCACAATCAGAGAAAAACCTCCAAATAATGTATTATCTGAGCCGATCCTGACAATTTCTCAAATGCCAATTCCAGAACTGCACTCAAACATTCAAATAGTGCACATGCCACTAAGCACCCTAAGGGAATGACTTTTCCGCACGTTTATGTCCCTAAACTTGAATGCCCAGCATTAGGAAATCATCCAGGTGTACCTGCAGAAACCGAAACGCTGATTTGAGATTGCACTTTTCTGCTTCTCCTTTCCAGTTTGGTTGACTCATCAACAAGGGGGTATGTCACAGCACAGCCCTCTGGATCAATGTTGATTGATTCCCCTTCCGACCAAGAAAAATGATGGGTCACCATGAACACCCCTTTTTTAGGTGGTATATCCACCTGAAATATCATAAACTCAGAGAATTGCATAGCCATCCTGCCTTCCACCACTCCAGTTCCAAATTTCTTTCACAATAAATTACTGTGTTCCTTTAAGGACAACACTTTTGCCCGCCTATCTCTCCTTAATCCCTTGTACAGAATCGAAATGCCTCCTCAAAGCCATTCCCTAGGAGTCTACCCACCTCTATGTTTAGGTAGTAGTGCAGCAACCACATTCTATCACCTTTAATCAAAGTACCTGCCCTTATCCAGCATTCTTTTTTTTCTGGCGGCACTCATCCTGCACATTTCTTGTATATATTTTTGTAACACCATGCCGCTCTGGTAAATGTCCCTGGTTTGTATGCCCAGTGTGCACTTCGACCTCCATTGTCAAACCGTCTTGATCACCCCCCCATATCTAAGTGGGGCAGACCTGAAATAACATTGGAAGAATGGGCAAAGCACTTGCGGTAGGTGTGCCCACCATAGGTTTAGTCAGCATCATCCACGACAGCCACCATTCTTAGACAAGATCAAAAACCTTGCCACAATCAATTTCCCAGTGAGACTCAGAAACCCACTTCATATTCGGTAGTCTAATATGCAATAGAAAATTATACATTTTTATAGCCTTAACATCAGAAGCTACAGCCAAAAGTTGTAATCCAGTGGGATTAGGTATTCGTTCACGGTTAGTTTAATGATCAAATTTGTCAAGGCATGCATTCATTAGGTTATTATAAAAGTTGAGGTCTGACATCCATAGAGAGAAATACTCCTTAAAATCGCAGAATGATCTCATATTGGGACCATGAAAAATGTGGTGAATATAGGCAATACCTTCCTTTAGCCAGAGCTTCTGATATAAAGTCCTCCCATTAACCGTAATTGATTTATTATGCCAGGAATACGGCGTGCACCATTGGCGAGGAGAGCTAGTAAAGAGGAAGAGGAAACCCTTCAGGGCATTAGAGACCTCATCAAAAATGTAAATGGTATTACAGATGTTAATTGGTGAAACAATTTCTTTTTCAAGAATAAGCCAAGAAGGGATATCATTATTTACAGAAGCAGATAACCATATACTAGCCTGTTTAAATAAAAAATAATGCCCTGTGATATAAATTAAAATCCAGAAATTGGACTCCACCGTTATCAAAAGGAGCCTTACGCTTGCTAATGGCGATCCTCTTATTTTTTCCTGACTGAACCCCACAAGAAGCTGACCAGAATTTAATTGATGGACCTAAAAAGATGGAGGCAAGAAGGGAATTCGAGAGAGAAAAAATCTTCTTCGGCGTGAGCCATTAAAAACACCATTATCGTCATAATACATACGTAAAACTCAGACATTTCATACACAATAGGCATCCTGCATACAAAGAAAATCAGAACCTGGCAGACCAAAATCTGAAGACAACCTCACTGCTTGCTCAATAAAATAAGCAGATTCAATTTAAAACTTCTCATCTTCACTGTTCATTAAAAAAAAGCCACAGCGTCCACACAATTCCATATTTGATTCTTGATAAGGTGAGACCTTAACCACTGTTTTCTTAAATTAAACAAACATTTACAGTCCATTAACAGGTGCATAAGATCCTGTCTGCTCCCAAGGCTGCATGGGCACACCTTATCCAAACTTAGCCACAACACTCTTGACCTAAGTGGGAGGACATTTAACCTAGATAGACATTACAATATATCTGTGGGTGCTAGCCACCTTGTTCTTGGGTAAAATAAAAATAGAAACAGCTTGTTTAAGTGTAGGGGCATAGTGCAGTAAAGGGGAACATGTCATACATCTAATTTGAGAAGCTTCAAATTCAAGCTCCACAGCTCTCTCCCTTAGAAGAGACCTGCACTGACTGCGGGTTAACTTCACTAATGCCGTTACGTCCCACAACCCCCACCATTTCAGTAGACGAATCCCATTTTTATACCAGCACTTTTACAATATATTTGCGTTGTAAAAAGAATCGGCACAGGCCACTGTGATATTTGAATTTACAAAAGAGCTTAGTTGAACAAAAATAATTCTAGACACCTCTGTTGAACTTGCATGGATAGGCTGACAAAGCCTAGCTCGTGTCTTATAGCATCCTCCGGGGCTCTAGGGGCTCTAGAGTGGAGACCCATGACCCTCCTTAAACCAGAGATCATAAGAATGTTCAAGCTGCCACATAGTGTTGCTCTCCATACTTCTGCTTCATAAAGTCCAGCAGCATTAGTTGTTTCACCCATAAACCGGAAGACATTTATTCAGGGGTGTCCCACAAACATATAATAAAAATGAGAAAACCAACCCCCCCCTTTCGAAAGCACCAAACCAAGACACCTATGTTCATCCACCACCTCAATGGGAGAGTCATTCAAACCCTATCTAGATGTCTCGTTCCCTTATCCGAATCTGAGTATCTTGGTTTTGAGGAGGTTCAACTTAAGACCGTGTTCCCGAAAATATAATCATATGAATACTCTAAAATGCACTGTAGCCCACGGGGTGTTAAATCCAAAGCAGAGCACTAAAATCCATGCCATTCATACCTGGTCGGATCAAACAGATGACACCTGAGAGGGGTTAAAATCATGAAGAAATAAGGAAAATAAAAGGGGAGCCAGAGGTCAACCTTGTTTTCCCCTTATTAGTCACCATATCTCCTGAATATTTATGGCTGGCGGCACACAAAATCCTTACTGTGGGGTCCTCATAAAGCAAGGTTATGAGAATAAGAAGCTTTCATGGGACCCCCATTCTTCTAGGTTTTGTCCATAGAAGACTACGGCTTACTAACTTGAAAGCCTTTGTGAGATCCAGAAATGCCAGATAAAAATGCCAGATTTCTCTTTTTAACATATTTCTCCACTATTGTATTTAATATGAAGCATTGGTCAACAGTGGAGAAACCTTTTTCAGAAACCTGCTTGTATATGTGGTCAAATTGCATTTTCCAGTGCCCATTATTATAAAGGCAATTCCAAACACCCTGCAAACATTGTGTTGGAGGCATCTAACAGCGCAATTGGGCTGTAACAGTGGGGGTCGAAGCTATTACCCTTTTTAAATACTGGGATAATTATGCTTTTTTCCAGGATTGGGTTATTGAAGAAATATTAGAGAATCAGACACATTTGCAGATAATAGAGAACAATAGGAGACATAGTTTTTGTAGACGCCAGATGCCTCCACCAGTACAAATACAGAGGCAACCAAAGAGACGTTAAATCTCAAAGCCTACTTAGCAGAGCATCCTTTTTAAGTTTAATAGTGTTTGTGACTGATGAGGTAAATTGTAGACCAAGATAATTAAAATCGATATCTCACCAATTGAAACCAAATTAGTCTATTCCATGTTTAAGACAGAAAGAATTAAGGGACAGAACCTCAAACTTGTCCCTATTGAGCTTATACCCAGACAGAGAAGAAAAAAGATCCAATGTATTAATTAAAATAGGAAGATGAGCTTTGGGAATCTTTATAAGAATAAGTATGTCAGTATGTCATTGGTGCAAGCAGAAACTTTAGTCTCATGTTCACCACTAATAATCCCTGGATTGCACTTGAAATGTCTAATAATTTCCAATAATTGTTCAAGAGAAAGAACATATAAAGTAGAAGAAAATGGGCAACCTTGTCTTGTTCCTTTTTTAAGAGGGAAGAAGGATGAGTTGTGACCATTAATAAAGATAGAAGTTCTGGGATCCAAGTAAAAGAGTCTGACAGGGAATATGAAACCTTCACCACAGCCATGTCATTGTAAGGAATGGAAAAATATTTCCCATTCACCCAGTTGAAAGCCTTCTCTGCATCAAGCACAATTGCAGCTTAACAAACCCTTTCTTTTTTATAATTCTTAATAAAATGAATACCGTCAAGTAGTAATTTAGCATTGGATGATATATTTCTTCCTTTGATAAACCCAACTTGATCATATTGGATTGATTTGGTAAGATAAGACTCAATTCTATTGGAAAGGATTTTGGTAAAAATCTTACAATCAACATTAATTAGCGAGATTGGTCTATAAATCTTTGGAAGAGCTGCATCTTTCTGAGACCTTGGAAAGTGAATTAAACAACCTAAGTGAATGTACCATATGATGATCCTCTGTTAGTAAAATGTGTGAAGAGGAGAGAACATTGGAGAAGTGACTAAGAAATGCAATGGATAACCCATCTGGGCCAGGAGCATTCCCTTTCTGTACATCTTTCATGACCTGAACTATTTCAGATATTATAATCCGATTGTCCAAACCACTAAGATCTATCTATTAATGTTATGAAAGAAGGTATTAAATTTGGATGGGAAGATATCAGTTTCAGGAGAATACAGATTATAATACCACTTATTGAAGACTTCCAAATTTGCTCAAGTATCCGTGACTGTAGAACCTCCATAATTTTTTATGTGGTATATGAAGGCCCAATCCTTTTTAGCTATTAGGTAAGAAGCAAGTACTCTGCAAGCTTTGTTCGACATTTGGTTGATGTCAGATTTATATTTTAAAAGGGCACCTGAGGCTTGTTCAGTCCATTTTCTATTGACATGGAAGCATAAGGACAAGACCCTATGGTGCCCAAATTCGTTAGAGGATTGGTAATATTGTTTATCTATTTAGTGAGCAGTTGATATAAAGCATCCAATTCCTTTCTATGCTCTTTTTTCTTCATGCTCGCGTGAGCAACAAGATGATCTATTGAAGCTGCTTTAGAAGCTTCCCAATTATTAATGGTGGATGTGTTGTCCTTGCGATTATAAGAAAAACATTGCTGTTGGAATGAGATGAAAGATTGTTCAAACAGCTTATCCTCCAAAAGGAAGTTATTAAATCTCCATCTCTTAGGATGCTTTTTAATATCAGAAAAGTCAAAGGTAGTAATGACAGGGGCATCATCAGCTATAACAATATTTGCAATGTTCACGTCAATTAGAGCCCTGGATAAGGTTTTAGTCAAACAAATATAAAACAGCTGTGAAAGTTAGTCATTGGGTAAGGATTGAAATGTAAAATCAAGGTCAGTCGTATAAGATAATCACCATGAATCAACAATTTCAACCTCTGATAAACAACGAGTAAACCATTTATGAGACCTGGAGTTTTTAAAGACACATTTTGATCTCCTATCTAAAAAGGGGTCTATAATGTTGAAATCACCACAAACAATAAGACTAGTGAGGTTAGATTGTACACCAAAACTCCAGATCAGGATTAGTTGGTCCGTAATGGTTCATAATGGATAAGACATCTGTGCCAATTTGTAATTTAACGTAGGCCCGCATTCCCTTACTGTCAGAGTCTCAATGAAGAACCTTATGAGGCTGATTTTTGTTAATTAGTGCAGCTATGACATTTTTGTTGTACCATCGGTTGGGCTAGCAATGACATCCTGAACCCTAAAAGATTTAAGTTTCATAGATTCAAGCATGGACAGATGGGTTTCTTGAATACATCTGACTGATGGATTTAATAACTTCAAGTGTGATATTATCTTGTGTCTTTTAATAAGATTATTGATACCTTTTCCATTACAAGACTTACATCTGAGCAACATTAAAATAATTTAAAAATCACTAATAAAAAAAGACACAAATAAGCATGTTACAATAGTGGTAGTGGACAGACCAGGCGTAAGAAATATTTACATGTTTTGAAAACATTACTGGGTGTAGCATCAAACAAAGCAAATTGTATACAACATAGGGGACACAAAAGGAATAGGGATGTTGTAGAACTTAACATCTTCATTAAGTGACATTAAGAAATGAAAGGTGAGTAAGCACATAGGGTAGTATAAAATAAGAGAAATGAATACCAAATAGTGAGTCAAGTTCACAGCATGAGTGGAAAGAGAGAAGACACATAGGGCTAGGTCGCACCAGAAGTGTAAAGAAGAGACCCCAGGAAGAGTAGACACCCATCCAAAAAACCTGCCTGTAATACTTCGGAGTTATACAGATGTGTGAAATCCATAATACCCTTGACAAAATAAAAGGATATCGGAAGCAACATAGGTAAGCACTCAGGAGATTGTTGTTGGAGCAATTGGTGGTAGTGATGCATCCATACTTTCAGATTTTAGGGATCTGATGAAGGCTTTGAGGTCAGTAGGATCATCAAAGACAGGTTCTACCATTGATGGGATGGTGACCTGGAATGAGCACGTATGATAAAGACCATATCTGACACTACGTTTCTTCAGGACTGGGTGGTAGGATAGAAATTCCTTCCTAGGTTGTGCTGTTTTCTTAGCCACATCTTGGGAGATGTATGTTCTGCTGCTTTTTCACATGAGATTGTTCGTTTCCTTTGCTTTAGAAACAATGGGCCTCATTACGAGTTTGGAGGCAGCCATGCCGTCATTACCGGCATGTCTACCTCCAAACTCGTGTCCGGGTCCCGAAAAAAGGGAATTACCGGGTCATTCCAACTTTTGCGGGCACTGTAATTCCCATTTTTCGGGACACAGACCCGGTACGTCCCCATTCCCATTTGAGCCTCTATAGGGCTCAATGGGAATGGGGAGAATGCTAACAACGGACCCGTTAATGATGGGTCCGTTGTTAGCATCCTGGTCTGCTCGCAGGTGCCGGTATGCACGTCTGGCCAGACCAGACGTGCATACCGCCACCCGCGAGCAAACTTGTAATTTGGCGGCCCGGTATGAACGGTTACCGGCACCGTTCATACCGCGGCCACCAGAGTTGTAATGAGGACCAATGAGTTACAATTGTTTATATTGCAGCATGAGAACAATCAATGTGCGTGGCGCAGAACGCGAAGCCTGAGGGCCAACATCAGGGCTAATGCGGTGCGCCCGTTGAATGTTAAGAATTACTTCTGGTGAAATATGAAGCAAAGCAGGAAGCATCTTCTGTAGAAACAAAATAGCATTGCTCCCCTCACAACACTCTGGCAGGCCATGCAAAGGTTGTTACGTATGCCCCTGTTTTCCAAATCCTTCCTGTGCTTTTGAAGTTCTCTGACTAATACTCTGGGTGCAATGTCTTCCACAATGGTTATTCTGCTTTCAATCGCCCCCATCCTGCTTTCAAAAGCACAACATCTATCGTCCAGTTGTTGAAGCGTTTAATTATTAGCCTCCAGGAAAGGTTTAAGTGACCTTATTTCCTGCAATAGCACAATAGCACATCCATGCCGGGATCAAGAGTAACAAGCAGGGGAGGGGACTCACGTTTTGGCCTTTTATGGGTAGAAAAAGATGCCCCCGCCTGTGCATCCTTCACCACAGATGCCGTCCGACCACCGCTCACAGACGTCGTAATTACAAGCAACAGTTTGTCAGAAAGTTAAGGAGATTGTAGCAGGGCTCTCTGAGCAAGATGAAAAAGAAATCAGTTACATTCAAGCACAAACAGGACATTAAGAGTATCACACTGAAAGGAAATAATGTTGCAGAAACGCTATTTGTAAAACAAGTCAGCGTGCAATGTCATGTAGCCGTTACCACTGCCTCTTTCCTCATGTGAAGCCTCCGGCAACGCAGCACACTGTTGCTGAAGAGAAGCCAAATGGAGACTTCGTGGCAGGCCACAGAGGGAATGGAGACATGGCGCTATTAGCACCGCTATGTAGTTACGGTAAGCAGCAGCAACTGGGACATTAAATACAAGTAATGAGTACACGGAAATTCAATATAATGGCAAACAGGTGGGAGCAAGGCGCTTAGGCTGCCATGCTCGTCTGTGCCAAGCCAGACCCCCTACGTTCCTTCTACTAATTTGGACTCCCACAATTCCCCCATTAACCACTTTTTTCCTTTCTTTGCAGACCCCCAGTCAACTCCACCACCTTACTCCTTTGGGCTGCCTCATTCTCTTGCTTCTTGCCCCTGTCATCCATATTTCCAACTTTTTAGGCCTCTATATTGGCCAACCTGGCCATTTCTTTGTCCAATGAACTAGCAGTCTGGGTCTATCTATGGTGGGTCTTGTTACAGGCCAGTTTCATCCATTACCCTCTTCACCACCCTCTCCCTCTGCTCCTCCTTTCTGGAACCCCATTTATGTTTCCCCTTCAAACCTTTCAGACCCCTCGAAAGCCTGGGGACCCAGATGCAATAACCACTGCCTGGGCCCCACCAAAGTTAGCCTCTTTTCCGGCCTACTTTTACCCCTTAAATCCTCTACTTCATCATCTAGGGGCACAGTTCTCCCTGCTGCCCTAAAAACCGTAATAGCTGCTGCAATCTCGTCTAAATGCGGAGCTGCATTGCATGCCGCCGTCGCTCATGGTCACATGCCGGAAAATGCCTTGCTTTGCGCATGTGCAGCATCCCTGCTAGGCAGAGGCTTCTCAGGAATAGAGGTAGTAATCAACAGATCAGGGGGGCATGAGGAGTTGATGGTTTAGTGAGGGTGTGCAGGCGGTAGTAGGGGTTTTCCCCTGAGGAAGAACATTGCTGAGTCTATAATATTAGGAAGAACACAGCCAGGCACGGAAGAGTGTGTGTGTATACGTGTCGACGACAAAGGCCATAAGTTATGAAAGAAACTAAAATCCAGAGATGCAAATCGCGAGCCTGCACATACGGATCCTGATTGTCATCGGAAGGGATCCATAGAAGGTCCTATGTCCAACAATGACACTTCAGGTCACCTTCAGCTTGTCAGCATATCCATACAGGACGGACTGTGCTATACAACTGTCTTGTGTACCAATGAGAAAGTGGTCCACAGTTGCAAATGGCTATTCATTAATTTTGAGACAGACTGTTTGAATAGTACCCAATGGGGAGTTTTTTGATCAAATGCGATGTAAATTGTGCATTTTAAAGTATATTTATTCAACAACAATGGTCAAAACTATTACCTGCATAGTGAAGTGACTCATCAAACTGGCCCACATTGGCCAAAAAAGTGCCCCACTTTGACCAGAAATACTGGACGCCAGCATTTTGCATTTTTGGTTTGCCCATGGGCCTATTGCCCTATAGGCCAATTTGAGCAAGGCTCAAGTCCTAAAATAAAATAGTGGAGAGACTCTGACACACATTAGAAAGTGACTTCACAGAACGTCAAAATTAAATATGCTAATTTCATTCATGCTTACCTTTCACGATTGAAAAAAACACACATGACAAAAAAGCATTTGCCAAGAGAACAGATGTTTATATTGCCTTTCTGCTAATGTATACAATGTACGCACATTTTAAATCTGAGCAACTGTAACAACACATGCCCTGTACAGTAATATGTCAATATGAGACATTGTGTGGTCAGAGGCGCGAGGCCAGGGTTCGATTCTGGGATTTCTAAAACACACAGCGGGTATGGTGTCCACCCTCTCAAAAAAGTGGGCAGACGCCGTCCACTAATGTGGTCCCTCGACTGGAGCCCTGATTTTGGAGGACATTTCTTTAATCGCGTGGGGCACCCCACAGAGTTTCTCTATGCAAAAAAGGTTTCTCTGTAATTCCTTGCTGTTGGTTGGATTTGCACTGCATAGCAGGTGTTATCCTATACTTCTGGTGCTTATGCTCCTAATGATTCCCTGTCTGACCCTGGGGGGGTAGGCCCTGCAGGCCCGAATGTGCACCAAGAGCAATCCGCTCCCCCACCAACATCGAGTGGCTAATCCCGCATATTAAAAGCACTCGCAGCAAGCCAACCAAAGATATGCCATGGACTGTGTGGAATGCCAGCCACCTATGTTAATGACTACAGACTCATGGGGCATTGCAAAATTGAGCAAATAAATGCTGCCGAAATATGGGATAAGCATCTACAAGGCCACTTAAAAATGACTGACATAACCACATTTGCCGAGCCACCTGAAGCGCCTAGGCAATCTGACCCGCCTCCGAACAGCATCAATTGGCCAGCCTTGCCTCTTATCCCAGATGCGAGGGAAGATGGACGGCGTTGACGGCCCCCTACAAAGGCCCACTACAAAGGCCTGTGCAGTCCATTCCCTTTCTGGCCCGGTCAAGCCACAGATGTCCAGATCCACTTACACCCTGCAAGGCATGTTGACTCTGCCCAAACTTGCAAGACCGATGTGGCTTGTAATGTAGCACCCCCTCCCATATTCAACCACATTTGAGCCCACTCCGTTCCTACCCTCCGATCTCCTCCACAATGCCACACCCAAAATGCATGCAACTCCGTGCATGAAGACCAACAAGACCCCACTCCAAACAACAGCCCCACCAACCTCAACCCACTTGCTCTTCTTAAACCAATATCCCTCCCGAGCACCCTTAATCCCCGAGCAACAGACACTCACCTCAAAGGCGACACATACTCTGGTTATGAAAGACCCATTTACAAGCTCGCACAAGAACAGCAGCTGCCCCTAACACCAGGCTCCCTACCTTACCCCCAAAACGGACCTCCAACAAGGCCAAACATCACAAAACACACCGATACAGCTCGCAGCAAACATTTATGACAATACGCCTACCCTGCCCATGCCGGAGAAAAAACCTGAAGGCCCACTCCAACCACAAACTCCGGCCCAAGGTGAGGCCTCACCAACTAAGACTATAACATTATGTGATACTCCCTTGTCTTTAATGCCAGATACAGTATGTGATGCCACTTAGACCATGATGCCAGTACAGCATATGATGCCTCTTTGACTGTGATGCCAGATAGAGTATGCAATGCCCCTTTGTCTATGATGCCCAATACAGTATGTGATGCCCCATTGACCATGATGCCAGATAAAGTATGCAATACCACTTTGACCATGATGCAAGATACAGTATGTGATGAACCTTTTACCATGATGCCAGATGTAGTATGCAATGCCCCTTTGACTATGATGCCAGATGTAGTATGCAATACCACTTTGACCATGATGCCAGATACAGGGCCTCATTACGACCCTGGCGTTAACCAATGGCGCTATTAGCGCCATGGTTAACGCCGGTAACTTACCGAATCTGCCATGGTGAAGTGGGGAATTACCACCCCATTCCAAGGTTGGTGGGGCGGTAATTCCCCATTTACCATTGGCCCTTCCCCAATTTCCATTTTTGCCCCATAGGGCTCAATGGGAATGGGGAAGGCGGTAATTACGGTACCGCAAACTGCGGTACCGTAATTACCTTCAAGATCCCTTTGCGGGTCCCTACTTTAACGGCTGGTACAGACCAGCCGTTAAGGTCGGGAGTCGCAAAGGGACCTCGTAGTAAGGCGTTAAGGGGTTAACGGCGCCGCAACTTTTTATGGTGCCATTAACCCCTTAATTCCTGGGTCGTAATGAGGCCCACAGTATGTGATGAACCTTTAACCATGATGCCAGATACAGTATGTGATGCCCCTTTGACTATGATGCCATATACAATATGCAATACCACTGTGACCATGATGCCAGATACAGTATGCAATGCCCCTTTGATCTTGATGCCAGTTATAGTATGCAATGCCCCTTTGACTATGATGCCAGATACAGTATGCAATACCACTTTGACCATGATGCCAGATACAGTATGTGATACCCCCTGACTAGGATGCCAGATACTCTATATGATGCACCCTTGTTAACACCGCCTAACCCAGGAACTAAACCCATGCCTGAAACAACACACATAACCCAATCCCAAAGGCCAACAACCAAGCGCAAAACCAAACCATCTCCCACAACACCCTCCTGGCCCCTAAAAGGAGCGTTAACCAATGCCATCTCCCTGACTGCACATGCTCTAAATATCACAGACCTCATCATCACAAATGACCTCGACCTACTTGCAATATTAGAACCTGGATGCACCCAGCCACAGGCCTTGCCCTAACTCTAGCCATCTCACCCAACCACACTATATTTAGGAAAGACAGATCACACTCCAAAGGAGGAAGGGTGGCTCTCATTGCCAAAGACTCCCTAGACACTAGAGAGATCAACAACGACACAACCACCTCCAGTGAACAACTCTCCCTCAAAGTCTCTCTCTCCCACACCTCCACACTAACCATCCACATAGAATACAGGGCACCGAGCCCCATCTCTACCTTTGAGGAAGACATCCTACAGATCCTAACCTCCAACTGCAAGCCCACCTCACAAATTCTTCTCCTGGGTGACCTTAACCTTGGATTCGATGACACTAAGGACAACAATGCCCTTTCGCTCTCCAACACACTTTTCACATTCGGACTCTCCCAATGCATTCACAGGCACACCCATTCCAAGTGTCAGATACTCGACTGAATTGTCAAAATGAACTGCCCAATCTCCATAACCTCCAATGCATCTCATACGTGGCCAGACCACAACATGATAACATTCACCCTACCCACACAGAAGAACCCCACCAAGCTCAGTGACTATCAGCTCCCCGGCCTCTTGCGCAGTTCAAAAAACATCACAGCAGCAAGTATCTTGCCACTACTATCAGGAATCACCACCCACCCAGCAGCCATGTTAGACAACCCGACAGCCCTTTTTGAAACCTATAACTCAACCATAGCAAAAGCAATTAACTCTGTGGCACTACTCCGTCAGCGGAAAGACAGACCCCTCTCACACCACAACTCCTGGTTCACCCCAGACCTTAAAGACATACACACAAAAAAACGAGAAACTGAAGCCACCTGGAAGAAACCTATGTCCCAAAAAAAGCATCTTCCTATCAACAGCCAAGACCTACAAAAACGCCCTCCTCCTACCCAAAAAATCAACCTACAATGACAGAACCGCCAACCCAAGCTCCAGCTTGTGAGAACTCTTCGCTATTTTACGTGAACTGGAAACACCAGCCATCCCCAAAGAC
The DNA here is from genome assembly GCF_040938575.1 of Ambystoma mexicanum. Classification (NCBI taxonomy): domain Eukaryota; kingdom Metazoa; phylum Chordata; class Amphibia; order Caudata; family Ambystomatidae; genus Ambystoma; species Ambystoma mexicanum. The sequence continues at coordinate 195,927,344 of NC_090922.1, forward strand.
AGCTGAATCAAAGATGAAGCATGGTGCATCAACATTCAAAATGCATTGATTGGCAAACTGGCCTCCTTCCAGAACAAGATTCCACTAAAACAGAACTCCCTGAGCCTAACCACCCCCTCTAAGAAAATACCACTGCCATCTGCACCACAGGCTTTCCACTTTAAGCCTGTCTCACCACAAGGAACTCCGAGTATCATTCAAAGCCTGAAACCCACAAAATGTCAAGGTGACATCTGCCCAGCCACTGTGATTAAAGACTGTGCCCATGAACTGGTACCTTTCATTAGAGCCTTAATAAACACCTCCTTCACCACCTGCGAAGTGCCTTCCATCCTCAAGGATGCATGGCTCATTTCCCTACTAAAATAAACATAATTAGATCCTGACATCTCTGCCAACTACCGCCCCATCACAACGTTCCCATTCCTGCTCAAAATACTGGACAGAGTGGCTTATAACCACATCCAATCCTTCCTCTATACCAACAAACTTCTTGGCATAAGACAATCAAGATTTAGACCTGGACACAGCACAGAATCAGCACTCCTGAATCTATAAAAACAGATCGACAAGGCAAAAGATGCTGGCAAAGTCTCCCTCTTACTCCTCAACAGCCTTTGACCCAGTGCACCATCGTATCCTCTGCCAGCACCTCGCCTCATCCGCACACTTCTCAGACCAAGCCACTACCTGGATCTCGTCCTTCCTGTCCAACAGAACCTTCAGAGTCTTCTCTGACCTAGCCTCTGACCCACCTACCCTGATCACCTGCGGAGTGTGTCAAGGCTCCTGCGTCTCCCCAATATTGTACAACATATTTACAAAACCACTTTTTGACATCCTAGACTGTCTGGGTATCTCGTACACAAAATACGTGGATGACACACAAATTTGCATATTCATCTCTGACAACTATATTACTGACTCCACTGCCCTGAACGTCAAATATCACACAATCCAAGCATGGTTGTCGACAAACATACTGGAGGTCATTACGACCCAGGCGTTAAGGGTTAACGCCGTCGTTAACCCTTAACGCCTGATTCCAATTTTGACGGCTGCTTTTAGCAGGCGTTAAAATCCATGGCGCTAAAACGCCTTGGTGCTAATTACGGCACCGTAATTTACGGTGCCGTAATTAGCGCCTTCCCCACTGCCATTATGCCCTATGGGGCAAAAATGGGAATGGGGAAGGGTAAATGGGAAATGGGGATTTACCGCTCCACTCACCCAGGAATGGGGCGGTAAATCCGCCATCCACCAGGGTGTAAACATAGTTTACACCATGGTGGTAAAGTTGGTGTACTTACCGCCTGGGTCGTAATGACCTCCACTAAGTCTAAATGATGAGAAAACTGAGATCCTCCTTACAGGCTCATAGTCCACCCTCAACAAACTTGACCCCAACTATAAAGCCTTCACCATCGACTGTATCTCCATACCAGTCTCCAACGTCATGAAAAACCTGGGAGTATACCTAGACACTACCCTGTCCATAAACAGACAGCGCCATTCACTCCTCAGTGGCCTATACAACCAAACACATCCACGCCTGCAGACCATTCCTTTCCCAAGACAGCTGCCTCACGATAGCAAGAGCTCTCATAGGGTCTAGTTTGGACTATTGTAACACCCTATTCACAGGAACCGCAACACAAAATCTTAACAAACTCCAGGTAATTCAAAACAGTGCCCTCAGAGCCGCACTGAGTATTCACAAACGTGACCACATCTCAGCTGCCAGTAAAAAGGCCCACTGGCTACCCATTAGGTAGCACATCCTTTTCAAAACACTTACAATCACACATACATTTCTAGCCAACACTGCACCAAAATACCTTTTGCAAAAAATACTTACAACACAATCCTCCAGACCCATCCGCTCGCTCCACTCCAACCACCTAACCATCCCACCCTACAGACTGAAACAAGCTGGGGGCTCCAGCTTCCATGCGATTGCTACCGAACACTGGAACAATTTCCCACACAGAATGAGAACAGAACCCTCACATAGGGTCTTCCGCAAGCAACTCAAAACCTTCCTGTTCTCCCAGGACACCTAACCTAGGATCCCTGCCCCACCACCCCATCTACTGCACCGCCTGCCATACTACCATCCTCATACGGCTGCAGCTCAATCTGACATGCATATATCTCTGCACCTGCAGCACTGCCATATACCTGCTTCCCCTACCTGTCTCCCTATACCTCTGTGTATCTGTCTCATGTAACCAGCGCCTTGATGCCTCAGGGTTTGGCATGCTATACAAATGTTAAATAAATAAATAAAAAGGAAAATGAACAAGTATCAGCTTGGCCTATCACAATGTTGCCTTCTCCTCATAAAGTGTCTACATTATCACACGCAGATAATGAAGGAAGAACCTCGCCACTGGACCCTCAGAGAGAAAAGTTCTTGGTTTGTCTAGCTTTTTCAAACAGTTCATTGCACATTCTTAAACTGAGAGATTGATACATTATAGACCTTTTAAATACATTTGCGATGAAATCCTACTCTAGTCAGAAGTAGTAGTGGAGTGGGCAAAGGCTTCTATGCACTGTGCCTAAGAGGTGTTTGAATCAAGCAAAATTGGAAAGTGTACCTCCTTTGCCTTTAGTAGTGTTTGATGAAGGCACGATGTACTCTGCATAAGTGAGAGGAGAAAGCTTCCAAATAAGCACAAGGTAAGTATTGAATAAAAGGAATGTCCAAGCAAGTTTTAATAAATAAATGTGCAATTGACACAATACGGAATAACTACTAAACACAGTAACAACCTATACATGCAAGGGATAGTCGTGGTATGGGCGGACTGGATATTGACAATAGATAAATGGGTAACTGAAATACAATGCAGGATGTTGTCAAAAATAGGCACTTTTATAAAGGCAGTAAACTCATAAATCGTTATGAAATCATTTGTTGGATCAAGATAATTATTCTGCAATATTCTGCTTTTTATTTATAAACACTGCCCATCCAAACGATGAGGTGGTATAAGTACCAACCAGATATGACAAAATATTTACACATTTCGGTCAAGTCTTAACAAAGGGTTTAATTTAGCGTAGCTGTTTTTTGGAGAGTGTTTTCTGTTTTGGGTCCCACAAGCTACATAGGCAAAACCCTAATTCCTTGGATCCAATATTCGGGAATATATTATCTATATGCCCTTGAAACTCTTCCCAAAATTGTCTTATTTTGGGACAATCCCACCACACATGTCTCCAATCTCCCCTACCTCCTACAACATAGAAATGGACACTGTCGGATACATTCAGTGGAGTCGTTTTGAAGTATAATGCTATTGAAACATTGGGCCTCATTCCGAGTACGGCGCTAACCAATGGCGCTATTAACGCCTTGGTTGACGCCGTACCCGGACCGGCAGCGCCTTGGTGGATGGCGGAATTACCGCCCCATTCCAAGGTTGGCGGGGCGGTAATTCCCCATTCACCAAGGCTCTTCCCCATTCCCAAATGAGCCCCCATAGGGCTCAATGGGAATGGGGAAGATGCAAATAACGGTGACCGTTCATTACGGTCACCGTTATTGGCTTGTAGGCCCCTTTGCGCCCTCGACTTTAACACCTGCTCAAAGCAGGCGTTAAGGGCGAGGGCGCAGAGGGAACTCGGAGTATGGCGGTAAGGGAATACCGCCACCGGTCTCGTTACCGGTGGCGCTATCCCTTACCGCCATACTCAGAATGAGGCCCATTATCTTGTGCCACATCTCCCTAATTTGAATGGAGCGGTCGAGTTTGGGTATTGCCCTCCAAAGATGTTCTCAGTGTACCCTCGATATGGTATTATTTAGCCTAGATTCCCATTTTCTAACATTTCCATTGAACTTCTGTTGTATCCTCCTGTAGGAATCTACATAATTTTGAAATTAGATTCTTAGAGCCCGTTTGGGTGATGACGTATGTCTCAAAAGAGGTAAGCTCTTGTGTAGCCGCCCTCTTTATCCCCGGGCTAGTCAACCAGTGTCTCAGTTGGTGATAGCGGTATACAAGAACAAGGCCCTACGAACTTGGGTTGACTCCAGAAAGTTTGGTACTTCATAGAGCTGGAATGGGCTCCCCACGTGGTGCAATGAGACCAAGCCGCCTTTAAACGTAACTGGGAGGATGTGCTCGGCTACTGCCAAAGTGACTATTTTCTTCAATGGTGTCCTCTCAAAATACGGATATTGGATATTATGTGACAACTCTTGGTATTCAGCGTACAATGCTTCACTCAATAAAGGTCCTCCCGGGAGGTGAGGGGGGAGGTGCTGGGAGGAGTGGGGCGGGATTCTTGGGGAATGTTTATGATACTTTTATTCATGTGAAAACTAATACAAAAAAATAATATTAAAAAAATACGAAAATAAACCCATGCAGCCAAGACACATCGTGAGTAATATTACACTTTTCTGACCCATTGTTATTGTGCTGATCAGGTCAGGTGTGCCAACTGACCACTGTGTAATATTAGCTCACTTTCCAACTGTCATTATGCTTTTAACGGAAAAGACACAGATGTTGCTATGCAGGGTTCTAGGTGCACATGTATTCTTCTGCTTGGAACATGATTCATGAAATGAGGCAATCTTGCCTAAGAGCTGCTCATGTATCATTTGATTGTGTGAGCAGACACTTTACTTGTGTGTCTACAACATGCATATCAGTGATTCAGGTCCTCCTCCAATGGGCCAGTAGACCCACAAGGGTTGAAAACACTGACACCACTTTTTAGGCACGTGAGGTGAGGCTGTTCGACTAAACAAACTTTCACATGGAATCTATTCAGCCAGAGCTCCTAAAATATGGAAATATCAGAGGGGTTTCCCTTAGCCGATAGCAATCTCTCACAGAATTTTTACAAACTTTCGTAATATAGTTTAACTAACAAATAGAACGCAATAACAAATCATTTACCACTGTACCCGTGTGCAAAACATATCATGGAGATGACATTTTGTGATTGTTAATTTTATTACAAAGTGATGCGAAGGGCATAACAGGGTCGGTCTGGCTATATGTTGCCTTTCATCAACGCGCAGAGGCGGGAAGCAGGCCCGTCCATGTGCACGTTTTCCGTGCAGCCCGGAACCAGCAGGGTACATCCCGGAAGTGCGTCATTGTGGAGGGCTGCCGGGGTCTATGTGCAGGTAACGAGCAAACGAAAAGGAGGGAGTAAGTCAAGACAAAAACACTTGGGAAGATGGATTTTCTACAAAATATTTTACTGATTTTAATTTGAAAAATGAAACTAGGTGGGCCCCAGCATTAATTCAAACCGTTAATTTGCTTTGTAAATGTACGTCCAGAATTAGAGGCAGCATTGGGGAAAGCCCTAAGCGTGAGGGTGGAATACGTACATAGGCTAATATTGCCTGTTCACAGTGTAAATAATGTATAAAACCAATGAAGAAATCATGTTACTTGTCTGTTATTTTGAGTAACATGATTTCTTCATTGGTTTTATACATTATTTACACTGCAAAGAGGCCATTTCAGCCAACTGTTTGAGCACTTGGGTTCCTGGGACAGGGGTCCTAGGTTTTGGCTGTGTACTGATTTTAATTTGACCACTACTTCTGGAAAACAAGATGTTGTTTTAGCTACCTAGGCCCATTCACCCCAACCCCACTCCCCCCGGAAGACGACTTATTTTATGATGCCCTGTTTTAGAATTGACTTGCCTCTGTTAATATCCTCATCTCTTTCCCACTTCCAGTGAGGCTTTGGAATTTGGATGTCTTTGTAGGTGCTCTCCCCCACCAATTATACCCATGAGCTATTTAAATGTCACTAGCATACCCCCTCAATGGTATAATGGCTTTACAGACCCATACTGAGGCGTTTACATTTCTCACTCACACTCCCCACTACACAATACTGTACAGGTATATGCATATGAGGGAATGTTAGGGGTGCCACGGGTACTACAGGTGATTGGTTGGCATTTGTGGTCACTCTTGCGTGGCCAAGCATGCATCCCCCGTTTTCTAACTCGATTTAGCGCCACTGGAAGTACATTTTCTTTACATAGTGAGAGGACGCACAAGGATCAGGAAGGCTCTGACAGGAGAACTAACACAAGACTGCGCTGACAACTGGATACACGAACATAAACTGTCTGTAATCAGCACCTGTCTCGGAGGGCCTTATTACAGCAGGCTGATCAGAACTGTCAGGAAGCTCTCCAACATTCAATGATGGCAAGAGGCATCCCTGAGGAAGTGCCCTCGCTGTGAGCAGCTCCATGCAACTATCCCACGTAGCTCATTCCCGACGGTCTCACCTGCAGCTCTTACTTTTCTAAGCATTCGCTGAGTCTATGGCAGACGGGAGTGCAAGTCCAGAGGGTCGCTAATGCTTGTTGAAGGAGTGCAGTCAGAGTGGTGGTGGCGCGGCACCTCAAACAGATATCTGTGAAAGATGAAGAGCAAATCAATACTGTGAGGACAGGCCAATAACATGAACTGAGTCGAGGTATACCGGTTGTGAGAGGAGCTGGGACTACACAATAATAGAAACAAACTAATATGAAACTATTGAATTACAATCGAATTTAGGCTGCTGCACCCTAGAGGGACTAGTTGTTACCTCGAAACTACTAGAATAAGTGAAACATGAAAAAAGGTGGGATGTCACCTCATTCTTGGTGCGCTGCACAAATTGTAGGTAGAAAACAAGCTAATAGGGCAGATATATGACCAAACTTTTTCTTTTTAAAAGGTATGATTCAAGCAGAAAGTCCCAACCCAATTGGTTGCATATAAAATAAAGTGTATAGTGCAATTTAGAACAGATCTGCCGACCCGTGTTTCGACCCCAAACCGGGTCCTTTTCAAGGCAAAGCGTGAGTATTGAGTGGAAAATAGGCTCTTCATGGCCTGAACAAGGATAGAACATGAGCAAAAATGCTGTAGAAGGGCGAACAAGTCCAGCAAAGTATATAATGCGCATGTGAGCTGGTCAGAGTCACTACGAGCTCTCAGTGGAAGGAAATCGATTGCCGTATCCAAATTAAGTTATGCCGAAGCCTGATATAAGCGGGGTACAATCCCCTGTAGAAAAAGGTCTGAGTTCGAATACGCTCAGGGTGGTAGAACAAGGACCCGGTTTGAGGTTGAAACACGTGTCGACAGATCTATTCTAAATTTCACTATAAACTTTATTTTATATGCAACCAATTGGGTTCATGACCTTGACTTTCTGCTTGAATCATACCTTTTAAAAAGAAAAGTTTGGTCATATATCTGCCTATTAGCTTGTTTTCTACCTACAATTTGTTCAGCGCATAGAGAATGAGGTGACATCCCCCCTTTTTTCAGGCCAATAACATGTCCACGTGTCTGGACCTGCATTGGATACTTAAGCAATATGCCCCTCGCCGCGGGGCCATTAATGAGTCAGGTAATGCTCTGGGGCAATACCTGACTCGGTAATGGCCCCGCAGCGAGGGGCATATTGCTATTAGTACCCCAGCCTGCAAGACCGGGATACTAATAGCAATCTTTTTTTGTTCTGAAATGCTGCAGCATTTCGAACAGAAAAAAAAAAATGCCGCCGGGGAAGCAAAAACTGAGTCCGTTTTCCCTTACCATGGCGACCTTCGGGAGCGGACGCGCTGGGGACAGAGTACCCAGCGCATCCGCTCTTGAGAAAATAAGGTAAGTGGGGTTGGGAGGGCGGGAGGGGATTGTTGGGGGCGTGGGGGATGGGGGTGGGGCAAACACTCACGTGAATCCCTGGCGGGGGAGGATGGCAGCTTCCAGCCCTGCGGAGGCTCAGAGCAGGGATTACCCTGTTCCGAGCCTCCTCATTGGCTGAGGGGCTGCCACACCACCCTGCTGGTGACGAGAATGAAGCTTCAGCTTCAAGGAATTCCGCATGGGGTATGGAGCTGGCGAGGGCCAATCAGAATGCTTCTTACATTCTGATTGACCATCGCTGGGTACTAATTAACTTTAATTAATGACATGCTGCTGCATTGAAAAGCAACACCCTTTGGCTTTTTTTTCTTCTCTCTTCTCCTCTCCTCTCCAAACTATTTTTCACACTTTCACTCCTACACATTCTCTCACATATTGTATCACATATTCACTCGCACATATTCTTACACAGCCTCCTTTACATGTTTGCTCTTATGCTTAAGCACAGAGACCATATGAAGAGTCCATAGGTCTGGCGAGGGAACGACAAAGAGGATGTTGGTGAGGATTTGCCTAGAGGAGGAACTGGTATAGGTGTCAGCGATAGGAAGGCCTGGGTTGAAGACCAGGATGTCCTTTTTAAACTTCTTCCTACCAGATTTAGTGAGGAGAGCAGGATTGTCGATAGAGAAGCAGTTGGAAAAGATAGGAGAGACAGAGAGCACCATAGAGTAGTTGGGGAGAGGAGAGAAGAGGAAGGGGAGTGGGAAGTGGGGGCGGGGAGAACCCTAGGGAAGGACGAAGGGAGAGGTGCAAGCAGACAAGACAGAGAGTGACAATAGTAGACAATTGGACAGGAAGACAATGGTAGAAAGTGTGCTAGATGAATGCTTTGCTAAGAAGTCACTACCGCAGATTGGCACTACTTTCGCAATGTAGTTTTGATACTGGAGAAAAACACACCTAAGTCTTGGATTCCTGTAAAAGGGGAAAAACGCCTAGGTTTCTCAATGCAATTTTAAATACTTTCACAATGCAAATTTATTAAATACTGGAGAAAAAACACACTAAAGTCAGAGAGTCCTGTAAAAGGGGAAAAAAGCCTAGGTTTCACAATGCAATTTTAAATACTTTCACAATGCAATTTTTTAAAATACTGGAGAAAAAACACACCTAAGTCCGAGAGTCCTGTAAAAGGAGAAAAAAGCCTAGGTTTCACAATCCAATTTTAAAAACTTTTTCAATGCAATTTTTTTAAATACTGGAGAGAAAACACACCGAAGTTTGAGAGTCCTGCAAAAGGAGAAACACGTCCAGGTTTCACAATGCACTTTTAAATACTTCCACAATGCAAACTTTTTAAATACTGGATAAAAAACACACCTAAGTCTGAGAGTCTGCTATGCGACCAGGTTATTAGGGTAGAGTGAAGGCTTTATTCCTAACCCTGGCCACTCCTACCTTATTTTGTCGCATCTGGTTGATGGCTGGCCACTGGCTTTACCAGCTGACACCTGCAGACATGATAAGGGGCCGCCTCTGTGGGAGCTGCCCTTTGCCTTGGGGGCCCTTAGCTGTAGGGGCTGCCCATGCAGGGGAAGTTAAGAGGAGAGATCTAGCCAATCATGGGAGGCGGGGCGGGCTTGGAGGAGGGAGGGAAGGGAAGCAGAGACAACGGGGAAAGAGCAAGAGGGCAGGCAGGGCCAGGGGGCCTCAAACAATAAAATAAACAAAAGTACCAAGGCTCATGGGGGCCAGGGCACCACCACGGTCACCTGAGCCGCCAATGTGAAAAAAGGCGCTTCGGGCTGGTGCAGTGACTATGTTCGCCCTAGGAAGCACAAACAGTCTATTCCGGGAGGGGGATGGGCTGGGAGGTGGGAGGATGGAGGGAAGGGAACCAGAGACAATGGGGAAAGAGCAAGGGGGCAGGCAGTGCTCGGGGGCCTCAAACAACAAATTAAATAAAAGTACGAAGGCCCAGGGGGGTTAGGGCACCACCCCATTCACCAGAGGCACCAAGGTGAAGAAGGCGCTTTCTTTCTGGTCCAGCGACTATGTTCGCCCCCAGGGAAGCACAAACAGCCAATCACGAGAGGGGAGGAGGGAGGGAAGGGAAGCAGAGACAACGGGGAAAAAGCATGGGGGCAGGCAGGGCCTGGTGGCCTCAATGAACAGAATAAACAACAAGTACCAAGGCCAAGGGGGGGTCAGGGCACCACCACACTCACCTGAGGCACCAAGGTGAAGAAAGTCGCTTCGGGGCTGGTGCGGCGACTACGTTCGCCCAAGGAAGCACAAACAGCCTGTCAAGGGAGGGGGTGGGCTGGGAGGCGGGAGGAGGGAGGGAAGGCTAGCAGAGACATTGGGGAAAGAGCAAGGGGGCAGGCAGGGCCCTGGGGCCTCAAACAACAAAATAAACAAAGTACCAAGGCCCAGGGAGGGCAGGGCACCATCACGCTCACCTGAGGCACCAAGGTGAAGAAAGGCGCTTTGGGGCATGTGCAGCGACTACGTTCGCCCAAGGAAGCATAAACAGCCTATCATGGGAGTGTGGCAGGCTGGGAGGCGGGAGGAGGCAGGGAAGGGAAGCAGAGACAATGGGGAAAGAGCAAGGGGACAGGCAGGGTCTCAAACAACAAAATAAACAAAAGTACCAAGGCCCTGGGGGGTCAGGGCACCACCACACTCACCTGAGGTGCCAAGGTAAAGAAAGGCGCTTTGGGACTGGTACAGCGACTTCATTCGCCCAAGGAAGCACAAACAGCCCATCACAAGAAGGGGGGCGGGCTGGAAGTCGGGAGGGGGGAGGGAAGGGAAGCAGAGACAATGGGGAAAGAGCAAGGGGGCAGGCAGGGCCTGGGGGCAAGGACGATCAATCACAACAGTCCAGAGATGCATCACACAGTATGGACAACCTGATCACATACATGCCGAGGCTTAGAGATCTTCCAGGGTGAAGGAAGGTGGAGCCGGCAAAGGCATGTACCAACATTAAAGACACTGGGAGACCGGATAGACAAATCAGGCTGACACAAGGGGCGGATGGGGAGATTGGGTTCACACGGTTACCCTTACTGGAGAAGGGAGTGGGCAACCTCAATACATACCATGGAAGCACGTAGACAAGGAAAACCTGAGGTGCAGGCTACCCTCGTTAACTGCAGGTGCGGTAAAATGGATGTATGAAATGGAAAGAATTACAGCGGGACAAAAAATAGCAGTGGGGGACAAAAAGGGGCTACTAGTGGCGATCCTCAAGGAAGCCGCTGATGACATATGGAGAAGGGCGGGGTACCCACTAGTAACCACCCAAGACACGGCGCATGATGGCGCGCCATTTGCTAAATGCCGAGCTGCCATATGGCAAGCTCTACCGACACAGTACCCAGACACTTCAGACATTAATGCAATTATGGCACACAAAATGGGGGAAGACGAAGACCCCTTATACTACATTCAGACAATTCAAGAGATTTTGCACCTTGAATTTATAGAACTGTGGGACAAAACATAGGATTATTCTACCACATATTATGCCAAGGGTTACACTAGCATTATTCTACCACATATTATGCCAAGGGTTGCCAGAGGACATGCAAAGGCAACTGAAGAAATTGGTGGGGATGAACGTAAAGCCTTGATCAGAAATACTGCTCACGACAGTACACTACTGTAGGTTAATGCAAGAGAAAATATGCAAAAAGCACGATGAAAGAAAGCAGGAGGAGGTGAAATTAGTGCAGAATAAGCTATCTTAATACACCATGGAAGGGGCAGTATTGGCAAGTACAGGAGGACAAGGGGCACCACAGACACAGTATGCACCAACACCCACCGGAGGTGAATTCATATGGTGGGAGGATGCGCAGCATGCGTTTTGAGGAAGAGGGGGCACCTAGGGGACGCAGGTATGAGCATGAGATGCAGCAGAATTACTGGGGATTCCCGGGGGTTCCGAGGATATGGGCAGCAAACGTAGCAGGACCCAGGGGTTTTCAAGTGGGTTCTAAAGGCAGGTGACAGAGCCACCCCAATGCTGGCTGTGTGGACAGATGGGGCACATCTCAAGGGGGTGCAGAAGCAGGGGAGGGGCACAACAGAATGGAGGACTGCAATACCAGCCAGCATACCAAGGGGAACAGACCAAGTATTACACTTAGGACGAGACACCACAACAAGGACAGACACACCAGCCCATGACAGGTACCACAAATGCAAGTACCTATTCAGCAGTATTCACAGGCCCCACAGATATCACAGATGCAGGGTAACACGCAACACGTATACATGGCAAAGCAAATACCTCAGATGCAGAACAGCATACAGCCAAACGACAGGACAGTGGCATGTGCAGACTCCAGGACAACAACTCCCATTAGGAAACTGGGGGGAGACACTGTAGTGGGGGCAACCCATTTCTGGGGAACGGAATGTCATTATACCCTCAAAAGAACAGCCCACAGATGGACTTGATGTGTTCCATCCTATCAATTACACCCAACCCTGCGGAGGAACAACGTGTAGGGGTGAGGATAGGTGACAAGATTTGTTCCTTTCTTGTAGACACAGGGGCGACCAAATCCTGCATCCAGGAAGGGAAATATAATATGTCAGGTGATGCCATGAATGCTCAAAGATTCTTTGGGGTGACGGAAGTGGTTCCTTTTACAGACGACATTGCACTTTCTATAGGGGAGCATGATCTATCTTTGCCCCTACTCTATGTTCGGCAGACACCTGTAAATACACTGGGGAGAGACATCATCAGCAGACTTAACATGACCATTTCATTCACTGACAAGGGGATAGTGTGCCTCACACCAGGGATACACCTTCTAAATGTGAGGGAAATCATTTAAGCTTATTGTTGACAAAGGGTATAGAGTGGGTTGCCAATGGATGAGGAGCTGTTCCAATATGGGACTGAAATAATAATAGCATGGCTCCCGGGGATTCAGAGGAGAAAATGTGGCATCTTCCAAAGAAGTACTTATTCAGGCCAGAGATAACACTAGATGAGAAGGAAGGGAGGATAGTGCGCCAGAATTGGAGGCACTGATCATGAGGGATGATTGGATAGCAGTGCATGGGACAGATGACACAGGGCGACCATGGCGAACCATGATCGATGTAGCTGAAGGGTACAGGTTGACTACAGTCACAGACAAAGTAATATTCAAAGACAACGGATCAGATCACAAGATGGTGTTCGAAATGAGCATGATATGATATTATATGATATGGCATTTATAACGCACCTGTACAGAAGTGTTTCTAGGTGCGACAAGACAAGTATTGTGAATAGAGGGAGGACAAAACAATGATCTTACTAGGCCTAAGTTGAATGGAAGAAGTGTCGAGGAGTGGGGGAAACACAAAAGTGCAGCCAGCAGGTGGCTCAGTACAGGTAACTCAAAAAGTGCTGCCAGAGGGTAGCTCATAAGTGCAGAGAGAAGGGACTATAGGGCTGCAGATACAGACCAAAGTACTGGGGGAGTCAGGAGGCAGTGCCAAGTGCAAATGGACATGCAGGAGCCTTGGCCCAGGTTCAGAGGGTAGCCAAGTTAGCAGTACTCAGAGCAGTCAGGGCATCAGCAGGGAGAGTAAGAGAGAAAGCAGAAGCAAAGAGGAAGTTCTTCCGGAACTAGAGGTGGTTCTGCTTACATTTTATAGAGGAAGGGAGGCTGTTCTAGAGGTAGGACCCAGCCAAAGATAGTGATGTGCCCCCAACTCTTTGCTTGGAAATGCGACTGATCCTCAGAGAGTTGGAGATGGATGAGCGGAGAGCTTGAGAAGGGAGATGTTTAGGATGTGAGAGTTGCAGGTAGTGTGGTCCCAGGCCCCAGAAAGCCTTGTGGACTATGCAGAGGGACTTGAACTTGATATGTACCACCACTGGGACCCAATGAAGAAATTTCAGAGTTGGAGAGATACGATCCCTGGGCTTGAGGTAAAGGACAAGCCTCCAGTCCTGTTGTGGATATGTTGTAGAGGTAAGAGAGTAGATGCAGGACAATTTAGAAAAGGGCTGTTGCAGCAGTCCAGCCTAGAGAGGAGCAGAGCTCTGAAGACATCGAGCTTCTGGAGGAAAGTGAGGAAAGGAAGAATACATCTGAGGATGTGCAGCTGATAGTTTAACGAGACGTCAGAGATGCCAGGAGAGAAGGAGAGGGTGGAGTTGCAGATGACCCCAAGGTTCTTAGCCTCATATGTAGAAGCAGGAAGAGAGACAAGAGCAGGCGGCCAGAGAGAGAGAGAGGAAAAGCGGGATCTGGTGTTTGGATGAGGAGGATCTCAGTCTTACTGACATTAAGGCAGAGATAATTGGTGGCACACCATTCCTGAATTGTGGCCAGACAGTCTGGAATGAGAGAAGGAGCAGAGGTGGCCGAGTGGTGACTGAAAGAGAGCTCAGTGTTATCCACATCACATTTTTGGTGAGAATACATTACAGAGAAGTACCACAGAAAATGGCGATGGCACTGAAAGCACCACCAACTTTTCTCGAGGAGGATTTGGCAAAAGGTAGCCAGCATCCTTTGGACCAAAGTCCCTATGATGTCAGCTTCTGAAGGGGATAGGAGCAGTGAAGCTAAAATTAAAGCCAGCAGCCTTTCTGCAACGAGTCAAACAATACCCACTTTCAAGAGAAAGGCAGTCAAAGGTATCTATGAGACATTTGCAGCACAAGTGAAGCAGGGCATCCTAGTGCCATCAGAATCACCATGCAACACGGCTGTGTATCCTGTCAAAAAGGTGACAGGAGGGTCATGGCGTTTTATAAAGGAATTGCGCCTTCTTTACCATATTGTAGAAGGAGAATATCGTTTAGTTCTAAGCCCAGCAACAAATTTATATAGCATGCCCAAGGAAACTGCCTACTTTGCGGTCATAGATCTGAAGAATGCATTCTTCTCTATACAATTACACCCAGATTCACAAGACTTAACTTCATTTCTATATAGAAATAAAAAGTGGAAACATACAAGACTTCCTCAAGGGTACAGTGAATCCCCTTCCATCTTCAACAGGGCACCCATATGAATTTAGGCAAAGTACAGATGGAGAGCACAGTTATACAGTATGTAAATGACATATTGATTCGCAGCAAAATAGAAGAGCAGTGTAGAAATGATTCAGTACATTTGCTGACAGTACTAGCAGAAAAGGGATATAAGGTGGACAAGGCCAAACTACAATTTTGCCAGAAATAAGTGTTATATATTGGACAGATGATCTCCCAAAATGGCCGATGAATGATACCAGAAAGGGCAAAGGCAATGCGCACGACAGAAAAACCCACAATAGTTAGAGAGTTGCAGCAGTTCTTGGGACTGCGTAATTACTGCAGGGCATGGCTATTCAATTACAGCACTTACACTAGGCCCTTATTAAGTGCACTGAAGGAAGCACAAAGAGAATGGACAACAGAGATGACTGAGGCATTTAACAAGCTAAAGGAAGCAGTGTGCACTGCTCCAGTGGTAGGGATCCCAGATTAGCAAAAGGAGTTCTTTCTATTTTCTCACTCTGATGGAGTAGTCATGACCACAGTACTGACACAGAAGAGCAGCTTGGGGCACATGCCACTAGCCTATTATAGCAGGAAAATAGACCCAGTAATGAGAGGACACTTTCCATGAGAACAAGAATTGGCTGCAGCCCCATTCCCAGTGGACAAATCAGCGAGCAATACCATTGGATGCAACGCCACTCTTTACGTAGAGCATGCTCTCTTTGCAATACTGGAAAGACTAAAAAGCACACTGAAGCCACAGAGGGATATGAAGTGTGAGGTGTTACTATCTAACCCAGCTCTCAAGATAGTGAGATGCAAATTTGTCAACCCGGCGACCTTTCTTGCAACATTTTACAGAAGGGTCACTATGCACACGTCTGCATAGCGACTCTAGAAGAGTTCAGTGACACTTGCAAGGTACAGGAGGACACACTTGAGAGGGGAGATGTGGTCTATATTGACAGGTCTTCAACAATTGATCAAACAACTGGGTAAAGACATACTGGGACAGCAGTCATGACACTAAGAGAGGATGGGACAAGCAAGGTAGTGACGTGAGCACACCTGCCATCACATTACTCAGCACAGCCAGCAGAATTATTGACCTTAATATGGGCATTGGAGCAAAGCAGGGAAAAGTAAGTGATGATTTACTAGGATTCATTCTACATGACATCCACTGTGCATTCTGGGCTATCACGGTGGATGAGGACGGGCTTCAGACGTGCTGATGGGTCACCAGTACAGCACACACTCCTGTTGGGCAGATTGGTAGAGATCATAGATCTCCCAGAGCGAATAACAATCTTGACATGCCAAGCACACACACAAAGGGAGGATCCTATCTCCAGGGGTAATGAAGCAGCAGATGTGGTGACAAAACTACTGCCTACTTTGTGGACATTCTAGAAATGGAGGCTTTGACACATGTGCGCGATTATGCAAGAATTGTGATACTAAAAGAGGAGTACAAAATATTACCAGTGACATAGATTATGGAGCTGCAGGGTGCTGCTACCAGGGAAGAAAAGGAACTGTGGCTAAAATGGGGAAGTACAGTGTCTCCGACAGATGCCCTATGGTGCTAAACAACACAGGGAAGGTGGTAATGCCACTTGCATTATTGCACACAGCACTGACACAACTACACTATCCAACCCATACAGGGAAGGAGTTGCTTGCTGCTCATATTGGAGAAACATGGTTCTGTCGTAACTTGGCAGAACGTGTGGCTGAATTCATGATCAATTGTTTAGTGTGTAAACAGTATACTGCAGGTCATACATTACAACACCTTCACTTCGACTATGTCAACATGATCCAAGTCTGCCAAGAGTACTGCTACTTGATAGTGGTTGTGTGTCCATTTTCCTGTTGGATCGAGGCCGGTAATGTTCCCATCCTGATGCCCATAGAGTGCTGAAATTCCTGGTCCGGGAGATATTTCCACAATGGGGTGTGTGTTTGGCCCTGCGGTCTGACAATGGCCCTCACTTCGCCAATGAGATGTTCCAGCATATTACAGCCTTGATCAGAATCCCACACAAACTCGCCTGTGCCTGTCACCTACAAGTGAACGGGGTATGTGAATGCCTCAACAGCTTGCTTAAAGAAGCTATAGCTAAAACAAAAAAGAGTTTGAACAAAAACTGGCTGCATTGCCTCCATCTAGCCTTGTTCACACTCTGCAATAAGCAGAGTATTAAATGGGGTTAAATGTCTGACCGCCATTTAACCCCACTTGAGGTGGTAACAGGACAGCGCATACGACTTCCCCTCGCTCCTCCCACTAGGGCAATAAAGGATGCTGAAAATGTGGCTGATGTTTTGGATCAGGAAATTTACGAGTATACAACTTCCTTGATTGCTAGTGCCTCTTTTATTTCTTGTCACCTGCAAAGACAGAAGGAGAGGCCTGAAGCCAGAGAAGAAAGGGACAACCTCGAAAGCAACAAGGACTTAATTAAGCAGCCACCCTTGTACCCAGGAGACCAGGTTCTCCTAAGGAACTTTTCCTGCAAGTGGGATGCTCTGCAGTTCACGGGCCCACACACAGTAGAACTAATAACTGAGAGAGCCGTCAAGCTGGTTGGGAAGAACGTTTGGAATCGCCTCAGTGACATCAAGCCCTACAAAGCAGTGTCATCACCTGGCACCAACACTGACAGGGCCAATGATCCTCAGCAAGAAGAGCAAAGAAATAATTTGGAACCAGCACTGCCGAGCAGAGGACATCCAATGGTTACTCGCTCATGGGCAGCAGAGTTAGTACAAGGACTTCTACACATCCAGAGTGATGGTACAATGTCTGTTTGTTATTTTTCTTTCCACACACATTCATCATGAAACTGCAACTTTTTTAATGTAATTCTTCCATGCTTCCCACTGATCCCCATCCTGACACCTTCCAAAGAAAATATGTACAATTTATTAAAAGGTCCAACAGGTCTCAGGCATGCCATCCTAATGTGTATTTCCATGTCTTGATAGCATACCTGGCCCAAGTTTACCCCCCAACCAGAAAGAGGAACCCCCCCATCCTTGCAGTCCTCAGAGATGCTAGGGTCAAAGCTGTGTGGGAACAACTAATCATTTTTTCTATTACAGACTACATGGTCCACGGGGCTTGAACTAATATATTACTAATGCATTAACGCTCAGTTTTGCATATTTCAGGTGGGCAATTGATATCTTCAAGCTGCATCAGGATCCAAGGAGCACAGGTAATGGATATGGTTATTAAAAACATTCTTATATTGTCTTGTCTCTAATTTCCAAGCAGTGTTTTTGCTTTCCTTTTTTGGCAAATATCCCTTGCATCTAGTGCTACCGCTGTATCTTCTCCTAACATTACCCATACTCCTGCAGGTTTATCAACCATGTCAGGTGGCCAGGGGAGCACTGTAGGCACAGTAAGGATAGGCAAGGGCAGTGCTGATACAGACATGGGAGGGGTGGCCCTATATCTCACTGACACTGCTCGAGTATCTAACAATATGTGGTACAAGCACATGACCAAAGTAGGTATCAAAACCACTGGGGAGAGCTGCTATGCCTGCTCACTAATCCCCTATGCCATGAGTGCCCCCAGAACGTTTATAGAAACTGGAATACCAGCAGCAAGAGCACAATACCTTCTGTACCTATCGATGGTTACAATCCGAGGAAGATTCCAAGGGTAAACAGCAACACTGAGATGGATGTAAAAGGCAAGGTTCCCCTATGAAGACAGTTATATAAAGACTCTTGAAATGATAAACAATTACTAGCAATTAGACCAGGCTATACACTACATAACTGATGGCCCACAGAAAAGAGAAACAAAATCAATAACACTGAAAGAATTAAATGCGCGAAGAGGGAGGTCAAGGAAATTGGAGGATAACCAGGATGCTGGGAAAGACCTCTGATGCTTGTGTATGGCCAAGTATACACAGAAGAAGGATGGAAAGAGTGAGCAATAGGAAGCAAAGCACACACCCTAGTACAAGCACCACTCAACACAGTGTAAGGAGAAAAAGACAAGTGCCTGAAAGAATGGGTTGCAAGCAGCAAGTTGCTCACCTGGGTGGACAATGAAGTTGGAGCAATGCCCATAATACCATTGAAGAAACCAACATTATGTTACCATAATGACAGTGCAATAAAGGTTGGAGAGAACACAGAGTGTAGTACACAGAAAAGCATCCAGCACTGAAGGTTGGCACAGCAGTATTAATGGATCACTATTGGGCGTGTGGATCCAAGGCATATGAGAAGCTGCCACCCAACTGGGGAGGAGTTGCTCGTTAGTGCACATCAACATGACAGCATTGGTAGTGCCACAGAAGGATGTGAAGATAGACCACTTCCCTAAAATGGATACTAACAAGAGAAAGAAGAGATCAATAGAGTTGGAAGAAAAGGGAAGAAAGAAACGAACAGTAGAAGTGAGTAAAGTGAAAAGAGACAACTATTTCTCATCAGAATCCTAAGCATCACTAAACAATGTATTGCCTGAGCATCGGTTGTTCAGCAGGACAGAAATGTTTTTCGTGTCAGCAGTTCCAGCTGTCCAGATATATGAAAATGCAAAATGGTTGCAGATAACAAGATGGGAGCTGATGCAAATGATAAACTCTACAGTGAATGGCTTCAATGCGATAAAATAAGAGCTCCGGGCAGTGACATTAATGGCACTCGAGAACAAATATGTTCTAAACCTTCTCACAGGAGGGGTTTGTGCCGAGATCAGGCATTGCTGTTGCACATTCATGCCTTCAAATGACAGATAGAATTGCAAATTGACAGAAGCATTGACAAGATTATTGAAGATGCACACCAAGATGGAGGAGGAAGCCAAAGGAACAGGAAAGGAGCAGAGCTGGTTGTAATACATATGTGTCGTCCAGATCGGCATTACACAATGTCGCAAAACTACTGAGAAGACAATAGGGATGAAGGTGTTAGTAGATGTTAACATGGAAGAAGAAAAGGACAAGATAGTAGAATAATGAAATAACCTGAGTGCAAGGATAAAGGAATTCCCATTATTCCCAACTGAGATGATAACATTTGACAATCCCTTCGACAACAACATATACTGGGGGAAATGGGTATGGTACAACCCAGAGCGAGACTGTAGCTATTTCACCTGGAGGTTTGATGACCATGCAAATTACTGTGGATATCTTGGAGGAGTAACAAAGATATGTTATGTTATGTTATGTTATGTTACTTGGCATTTATATAGCGCCTTATGTATCATTGGTATGATCTCAAAGTCCTGGTAGGTTGAACGCCCTCAGGAACCGCAGTTGAAGTCAGTGGAGAGAGAGGGAGTGTCATATAGTGCGTGGCCGCATCAGATATGTGTGCAGCCGGTGTGGTAATTGCATGATAGCTGCTTCTTAGCAGTAGGTGTGGTGGTGAGGAAATCAACTGGATGTGTTCAGTCTGGAGGGTGGACACCTAGACTGAGTTCTGGCTGTGTTAGGCCAGGGGAGACGCATAAGCTAGTAGCATGTGCTCAGCTAGCTGTGTTTAATTAGGATGGTTGGGTAGTTTGTGGGGTCATGTTAGTATGAGAACAGCTGTACCGAATGTGTCATAGTATAGCTGTGTTCTAGTTGAGTGATGGTGTATAGGAGAGGGTAAGCATAGTAGTGTGATATGGTAGTTATTAGTAACGCGCCGGTGGCCAAGCACTACATTTGTCCCATTTACTCTATCAGTTTTATTTACTCTATATGTTCCCTCCATTTCGTATGTTCCATCCACTTTATCTATTCCATCTACTACAACTGTTACATCCATTCTATCCACTCATCCCCCATCCATTCCATCTACTCCATCCACTCCATCCAATCCATCCACTCATCTCCTCCATCCAAACCATCCACTCATCCCCTGTGCCCACTCCATCTACTCATCCCCCTATCCACTCCATCCACTCATCTCCTCCATCCACTCCATTTACTCATCCTCTCCATCCACATGATCCACTCCCTCTATTCCTTCCACCACACTCCATCCTTCCCATCCATTCCATCCACTTCGCCTGTTCCGTCTACTTCTTCCATTCTGTCTGCTTCATCCATTCCATTTACTCCATCCGTTCTATCCTTTCCATTCATTCCATTCTCTCATCCCCTCCATCTGCTCCATCAGCTCCATCCACTCCATCCGCTCCATCCACTCCATCTGCTCCATCCATTCCATCCACTCCATCCACTCTATCCACTTCATCCGCTTCATCCGTTTCATTGGTTCCATCCATTCCATTGGTTCCATCCATTTCATCCATTCTTTCCACTTTGTCCGTTCTGTCCACTTCGTCCGTTCGTCCACTTCATCTCTTCCAATTACTTAATCCGTTCCATCCATTCCATCCACTCCATCCATTCCATCCGTTCCATCCGTTCCATCCATTCCATCAACTCAATCCGTTTCATCTACTCAATCCGTTCCATCTACTCTATCCATTTCATCTACTCCATCCGTTTCATCCGGTTCCATCTACTCCATCGGTTCCATCCACTCCATCGGGTCCATCCGTTCCATCCACTCATTCTTTCCATCCACTCATTCTTTCCATCTGTTCCATCCATTTCATCCTCTCCATCCGTTTCTATCTGTTCCATCTGTTCCATCCACTCGATCTACTCCATACGCTCATCCATTCTATTCATTCATTGCCTCCATCCAGTCCATCCATTTGACCCACTCATCCATTCGTCCATCCGTTCTATCCACTTCATCTGTTCCGTCCACCTCATTTGTTCTATCCATTCCATCCACTCCATATGCTCCATCCTCTTCATTCGTTCCGTCCATTCCATCCCCTCCAACCGCTCCTTCGGTTTCATCCATTTTATCTGTTCCGTCTACTTCGTCCGTTCGTCCACTTCATCCGTTCCATCTACTTCATCCGTTCCATCTACTTCTCCATTCCATCTACTTCATCCATTCCTTCCATTCCATCTGTTCCATTTACTCCATCCACTCCATCCGCTCCATCCACTCCATCCGTTCAATCCCCTCATCCGTTCCATCCACTCCATCCGTTCCACCCACTCCATCTGTTCCATCCACTCCATCGGTTCTCTCAGCTCCATCGGTTCCATCCACTCCATGCGTTTCATCCCCTCCCTCCATTCCATCCACTCCATCCGTTCCATCCACTCCATCGGTTCTCACAGCTCCATCGGTTCCATCCACTCCATCCGTTCCATCTACTCCATCCGTTCCATCCACTCCATCCGTTTCATCCACTCCATCCTTTCCATCCACTTCATCCGTTCCATCCACACCATCAGTTCCATCCACTCAATCCGTTCCAACTACTCAAACGGTTCCATCTACTCAGCCCGTTCCATCCAACTCAATCCATTCCGCCTACTCAATCCGTTCCATCTACTCAATCCATACCATCTACTCAATCCATTCCATCCACTCCACTGGCTTCAGGCGTTCCATCTAGTTCCATCTACTCGATCCGTTGTATCTACTCCATCCATTCCATCCATTCCATCCACTCCACCCATTCCATCCACTCATTTTTTCCATCTGGTCTATCTGTTTCATCCATTCCATCCATTCCATCCATTCCATCCATTCCATCCACTCCATCCGTTCCATCCACTCCATCTACTCCATCCACTCTATTCATTCATCACCCCATCCACTCCATCCATTTGATCCACTCCATCCCTCCTCTCCATCCTTCCCACCCGTTCGATCCATTTCATCTGTTCCATCCACTTCATCCGTTTCATCCACTTCATCCGTTCCTACCACCTCATACGTTTCATCCACTCATCCATTCCATCCACTCATTCGTTCCGTCCTCTCATCCGTTGTTCCATACTTTCAATTTGTTCCATACGTTACATTTGTTCCATCTGTTCCATCGATTCCAATCACTCCATCTGTTCCATCTACTCCATCTGCTCATCTGTTCTATCCATTTATCACCTCGATCCATTCCATCCATTTTATCCACTCTATCCATCCACTCCATCGTTCCCATCCGTTCCATCCACTTCATCCGTTCCATCCGTTCCATCCACTTCATCTGGTCCATCCACATCATCCGGTCCATCCACTTCATCCAGTCCATCCACTTCATCCGGTCCATCCACTTAATCCGGTCCATCCATTTCATCCGTTCCATCCACTTCATCCATTCCATCCACTTCATCCGTTCCATACACTTCATCCGTTTCATCCACTTCAGCCGTTCCGTCCACATCATCCATTCCGTCTACTTCAGCCATTCCATCCGCATCATCGGTTCCATCCACTTCATCGGTTCCATTCACGTCATTTGTTCTACTCAGTCTATCCGTTTTAGTCTTTCTATTTGTTCGATCAGGTCTCTTTGCTCTATTGTTTTCTTTGTTCAACAACATTCGGTTTCTGGTATATTGTGCCTATTTATTCCGTTTGTTCTAAGTGTCGATTCTTTAAGGGAAGATCCACGTTTTCATTAGTTTGCGGAAGGACATGCAGTATTCGGTTTGTCGAATGTGGGTGGAAGCGAGTTCCACAGAGTGGGGGCCAAGGCTGAGAATGATGATCCTCCTAACCTGACTGAGTTGGTTTTTGGTATCACTAGGAGGAGGGTAGAGCTTGATCTTAGAGTGCTTAGTGGGTGGTAAGGTTTTAGCTTGTCCTGTAGGTATAGAGGTCCAGTTTTATGCATTGCTTGGTGGGAGATGCAAAAGGTTTTGAAGGTCATCCTTCGTCTAACCGGGAGCCAGTGGACATTTCTGAGAGCTGTAGCGGTGTGGTCTCTTGGGCCAAGTGCTAGAAGCAATTTGGCTGCAGCGTTTTGTGCTCTTTGTAGTTTTATGAGGTGGTAAGCTTGGACTCCGAGGTAGAGGGAGTTGGCATAGTCTAGTCTTGACATTACAATAGATTGGACAGCGGCGAGTGTCTTGGGAAAGGAGAGCTACAGAAAATATGTCTAAGAATTATGAGGTGGCAGTGACAGGACTTAGAAAAGTTGTTGATTTGGTGAGAGAGGGTTAGGTCAGAGTCGAGAGCTTTTAAGGTTTTTTACAGAGGTTGTTTTTTTACAGAGGTTTACATTCAGATGACAATAAAAAAAAGAAAGTATTCCTGACATCTCAGCGAAAAGAAAGATCTCTGGGCAACAACACTACTGCTTAGGGTTAACAAAAGCATGAGAGATGAAGTATGGAGGTTTGGTCGACAAGTCGACCAGAAGGGGGACTGAAGAGAGGGTCCCTGGATTGCCCTTCCTCTCCCCCAATGAATATGACATCCCGAAGAGTAAAAAATGCACAAAGTCACTCACTGTTGGGTCAGGCCTCAGGAGGACCAGTGGGTGACATATGCAAAAGATATTCTCTCAGGCAGCCATTCAAACCTTATCTAGTAAATGTCTTTATGGATACAGGTGCCTCAAAATTAGTCATAGAAACAAATGCCTTGACGGATGATGTTGACTAATGCAGAGAAACCACTGTGCTGACATCATAAGTGACACCATGACATAGCCATGTTAGTCACAAAGTACACTTGCAGCCATGCACAATATT
Organism: Ambystoma mexicanum; assembly: GCF_040938575.1. Taxonomy (NCBI): domain Eukaryota; kingdom Metazoa; phylum Chordata; class Amphibia; order Caudata; family Ambystomatidae; genus Ambystoma; species Ambystoma mexicanum. The sequence goes on from NC_090922.1 coordinate 195,951,561, forward strand.
ACACAAACACACACGTCAATACACAAAGAACATGCTTAGAAAGTTCTGTAGAGAGAGGACAGCTACATATACATAATGTCAAAAGCTTTTATTATTTTACTCATTGGCCAAGTGCAGAAATGCTGAACACAAGGCAGCAAAGAGATGCAGGACAAGCTTGCAGATGCTAATGACAATTAACCTTATGGAACTACTTGATCACATAAGGAACCTGGAATGACCAAATGTGACTAAACTGGGGAAAACATAGCATGGTATATATATGTAGAAATACCAGTATAAGTATAACGAGGATCACATAATGCCACAAGCTACAGGATGAGAGACGAGGGAAAGCAGGATACACAGAGCAAGTAGACCCGGGCTCGCAGCAAAGGTCAGAGACAAGCAGCACATTCCAAACTCAAAACGACAAGGAGCCATCTGCAGAAAACTGAATAAATTCTCATAAATTGAAGAACAGAAGAGCTTGATTTTGTGGTCCTCAACCACATGATGCGGTCGAGATAGAAAATTGCTATTCACCCACAGTGGGAAGACGAAGAGTTCTCAGCAACACAGATATGAAGTGACACATGAACGTGTCAACAATGTTGCAATGTGGAGAGCACTCTCACAGGCAATAGTGGTTCTGCTAACAGATACGTTTGGAACACACACAGTCATTCTCATCACCTTGAAGATGTGCACAGAACGCTGAGAAGAGAGCTGGGCTCAAGGCCTGGGGAGGCCATTTCCAGCCTGTCAGGGGACAGAAATTCAGGGGTCAATGGCAGAGGGCAAGGGGCAATGGTAATTCTGCAACCCTGCAACAATGTAATATATTTTTTTGGGGCAAGGAGCACGCCAGCCACAGGACATGAGAGGGCCAATTAACTAAGATTCATAGGGACAATCTATATGGTATACCACTCCGAGCACCCTACCAGAAAGCGGGATAGGTTTTTCAGGGAAGGGCCCATGTTGTGACGTTACTTTGCAAAAAAAAGGTTTGACACGGGTTTGGGAGTGGGGACTCTGGAGATTTTTCAATGTCCTGTATGATCCCTGTTGGTTTTCGAAATAAACAACAGTCTAACTTGCCCTTGGCTGAGTCCTCTTTTTGTTCTGGGGGAAGGGTTGTTGGGCTCTGGGAATGGGTAAACTCATAGCAATCCTCAGACCTCTTGCATGCCATACCACACCAACACCTTTGTCAAACTTTCACTCCTATACATTCTCTCTCACAGCATCTCTCACATTGTTAAAGATTCTCTCTCACAGCCTCTCTCACATTGTCACTCTTACACATTCTCTCTCAGAACCTCTATCAGACTTTCACTCCAGCGATTCAATGCTATTGCTCTATAAACATGGGATGGAGGTATCTGTGAATAGGTTCCTGTACCTATGCAAACGTTATTACCAGAGATTTTACACAAATGCCTGAGAGTCCGACATGGTGTCGGTCTGACTCGCGTGCAGCTGATGCTTTTATTGCCTGATTGGGGATTTCTCACTACAAACCTGGATGATTCGGTCCACCTTAAAGTTTTGTGTGGTGAGCTATTCTCTGAGTTAATGTCGTGGTTTGTGTCCCACTTAGTGTAATCCTGACATATAGAAGGATATCAAACTGACACAGCTGAACACAGGGCTCACTCAGGGGTTTGTGCCATACAATTAGAAGTAGCCTGCACGTATTTAATCCCATGTTTCTTCCGAGAAGCAGACATTTTGTGATTGAGCTACTTCCATGACTGGTAGACAATTGAAAAATCAGGTGATCAGCTATAAATCACATTATCATGAACCTTATTAGTTTGAAAATTCAAGGAGCTGTGATATTTCCCTTTGAATAAGCCATTTAAGCCAAGTCACACCTTCCACGGTACCAACTAGAAACCATCACTGGAAGTTAACCTCCAGTTCAAAGCCTCATGAAGAAGGCATTGTTGGCAAATTAGCGCAAATCACAAATGCAAGCTTTTGGCTGAATATTGTGATTGATTTACAGGGCTGTGTTAATGTCTACAAAGCATAATCAAGACTTTTTAAACCCACCATAGCTTTGCCAGTGTGTTTGCTAAACATGCCCCAATGCAACAACTACACGGCTGTCAAACTACACTGCACTAATGCTCCCTAATACGGCTGAAACCAGGTATTCAGTTGGTTGAAGCCTTGAGAAATGTCTGTCTTGAGTAAGCTATGCATAAAATAGCACTGTGCTATAAGACACAGACAACTTTCAGGAGCAAAAGGCTTGCATTTGGGCTAATTTGCATACCCATAATGACTTGCTCGTGTAGCTCTGGAGTGGAGGTGAACTTCTATTGATGGTTAGGGTGTGCTGCTGTGGAAACTGTGACTTGGCTCAAATGGCTTCTTTTACCTTCAAACTTCTGGTGAAAGGGATGTGTTCAAGCCTTTTTAAACCCACCATAACATCTCTGGTGTTTGCTATACATACACATATAGTGTAGCAGTCGCTGCACAGGAGTTAAGTTGAGTATCAAGTTCCAAAATTGAATTGCTAATAAACTTTGAATTTGATGACTGAGTTGGCTGATATTTTATGGACAAAAGGTTTGTCGTGCCCACCCAACCCCACCCCCGCACCCTGTCCACAGACTTGACATTTTGGGAAAGATTTGTTAAAAAATGAAAACGTTTTCAAGAAAGCAAAAAAAAACACTTGTTTCTGCCTATTCATTTCCCCATAGAGAAAAAGTGCACATTTCCGTGCAGCTCACAGCAAAATCCACTGGACAGAATTAGACCAGTTACGAAACAACTTGGACATGAAGCATTGCATCGATTTCTGGGAGGGGTCTAGGGTTATTCCATGCAGGAGTTGTTAAAATATTTGCCCTATTCTCCCAAAATTATAACTACATTTTTCCTATGGTACTTTGCAGCAGAGGATTTTTCAGAAATGAAAAAGTCACAATTTTTTTTTCTCCATGCGAGAGATAACCACGTTTATAATGGGTATAACCGGGGTAGCTGAAAGTGAAACGTGAAATCGTGAAATTACATAAGGCTAGAGGTGGCATAGGAAGAGCACTTTTTGGGTGGCTTATAATTCCCCTCCCCCTGGACGAATCCTCACCAAACTCCTAGTACATCTGTACCTATTTCTGCATTACAGGGTTCGGGAAAAGCAGTTTTTGGATGGCTTAATACTTTAGCGCCACTCAATGAAACTGCATGTAATTTTGCAATTTTATTCTAAACCTAATCCTGATTTTTTTTGCAATGTTTTGTGGGATTCTGTCAAGAGAGGGCAAAACTAGAGAGGGGGTCCCAAAATATTGTAAAGGCATATAAATGTGGTGTCATTTGACGAATCTGCACAACATTTGGCAACACAATTTTGGATCTAGATATAAATGGTTTTCTAAGGTTTGGTGGGATTTTCTCAAGAAGGGGCAAAATTAGAGGGGGGGTCTCAACATTTTTAGATGGCTTACCACTTTGTTGCTATTTGACGAATGTGGGCAAAAGTTTGGAGAAAGATTAAATACCCAACCTTCAATGTTTGTGTAAAGACTAAATGGATTTTGTCACCTGGTGGCTAAGTTATATGACTATTGTATGTCCATACATTCTGACACTTTTGAAAAAATAAGACATGGGCATATTTTGAGAAAACTCGTGAGGAGCATTGGCAAGGTCATTAAAGCATAGTTTTGCAAATGTGCCCGTGTTTTATTTTTTGACAAGTGTCATAATGTAGGTACAAAAAATAGTCATATAACTTTGGTGACTGAGGTATATATATCCTGTGGCTGTGGATAGTAGCCAGATTGTCTGGGTCATGGCAAAAGGTCATGATGGGGACAATCTGGCTACTGGCCATGACCGCGGAGAACGTAAAATGGTGTTAAAGTAACCATGTCCAGCTGGGACCAGCTGTATGGTAAAGTTATTCGAAAGTAGGATAGGTTTGAAAGGGAAAACAATGTGCTCGTGGTAATATGGTCATAGGGTTCTGCAGGCTGCATAGAAAGGGAAGAGGGTCTCTGTATGGAACCCTGCCTTCTCTTTCCATAGTGGGCATCTTGGAAAAGGATTGTCCTTCCTACAGGGTGTCATCTTTGATATCCTGGGTGTTAGTCTTAGCAGTGCACGGCATGGTGATGGCGCAAGTTATGGTTGCTTATCTTACCATAACTCGCAAATTTCTGAGGTTTTTCGGTTTTACTTGTAATCATAACGTCCCTTTAATGACGTTTTTTCATTGAATATATATATATATTCACTGAAAGAACTTTGCTAAAGAGACGTTATGGATAAGTTGCACTAATAAAAGACCATGAAATTCACTGAAAAACTTTGTTAAAGTGACGTTATGGTTATGTTGCATGAATAAAAACCTATGAATTTCAATGAAAACATTTTGTCAGAGGGACGTTATGGCTACAAGTAAATCTGACAAACCTTAGAAATTCACGAGTTGTGGTAAGCTAATCAACCATAACTCATGCCCTGCGATTCCCGCCCAGAGGGTGTCCGTGGATGGCTGCGGATATCATCATGTGACCGCTCTTGTGTGCTGTGACAGCGGTGTCTGTGAACAGTGTCCGTGGCCCTTGACAGTTTAAAAGTGCTTTTGTAGCCAATCTAGGGTGTTTCAAGCAGAAACATTACCCCTGCACAGCTCCCAGATCCATTCTACGTTGATCTGGCAACTTTTTACAACTTTTCAAGTCTATTTTCGACTCTGAAGTCCGCAGAGAGTGCAACTATTCCTCAAAGGGTCACACCTATTACTTTTCCTCATTCTCATCTGGCTATCCAGGGGAGAGCACCTGTTTCATTGCTGGGAACATTTATTTTACAGAACTTGTTCTTGGCAACCATGGCATCTCTTATTGCCATTTTTCTTCCCAGCCACCAACACCACCACCACCACAATCATCATCTGGAGGGCCTGGAGAGGGGGAACAGGTGCAGTGATATAGAATAGGAGGCTAGAGGAAGAAGAAGATGAAGTGGAGGAAGTCCCTGTCACAAGTGCTCAGAGTGATTCCTGGGAGTGGCATTTTTCACAACAGTTGAAAATATCCCAAAGGCTAGTGCAAGAAAGGTTTGATGCACTGAGTGCAAAGTTGTACTCAGTCATGGCAAACCTGGCTTTTACTCCTACGGGCCTACTTCCATGAGGCGCCACAACAAACCGACCCACGTGACTACTCGGAGAAAGGCGATACCTTTCGCAGGTAAGAGCAGGTTGACTTCCGCCACCCCATCATCTTCATCTGCTCCTGTTTCCACAAAGGATACTCCTTTGAGGCAGAGGATCCAAGCGGTGGCTTCATAGGCCATACAGAATGGTGTTGGCCCTTACCTTTCGAGGGCCACAGTGTTATGTATGTACTGTGAAGCTCCGATCTGTAGGGGGGATCAGTTTCCCAGTGCTTTCAAGACTGTCCTCAAGGAGCATGACAAACACTGACATCTACCTGATTGAGGCCCACTCATCTTCTTCTCTGTACACCTGCCCCTTCATCCCTGTGGTTGGTACTCCTTTCCTCCTTTCCATCCCCTACTTTGCCTCCCCTTAAAAAATGCCAAAAATAAAGATAAAAAAATAAAAAATAAAAAATAAAAAGGTTCCTTTGGGGGCCACCTTTCACAGTTAAAAAATAGAAATGAGAAAAAAAGTCACAGGTCCCTTTGCAGCCTCTATAGTTTGTGGCCAGCGTGGTACTCCATGGACTCCTAAAACATTTCAAGGCATGGGACAGCTGAAATCTTTTTAATTGTTTTGGTTCAAAAAGGGGGGCTGTTAAAAAAACCTTTTTTTGTGTTTTTAGCTGTGTGTTTTGTTAAATTTTTGGTTTTACAAACTGAACTAATAAAATGTTTCACAGAATTTAATTATTTCTTCTCACTTTCACAAAAACTGCTTCAAAGCATTTTGAATGTTTTCCACAAAAATCTGATTACCCACATCAGTTAGATATACTTCATCTCACAAGAAAAATGTTAGCCCTATCAAATGTAATGTTCTCATTATGAGACAATGTCATGCCAACATCTCAAACAAAAGCTCACAAAGCTTTATTGACGTTGCCCCTCTCCTTTTCCATTTGCGGACCAAATGAACTGGAATGCGTCCACATCTGTCTCTTGGCAATGCGTGAAATTTGCTTTTTGAATTAGGCAACATTTTTTTCAACTTTCCCAATGTCTCCTTCATTGCAAACTGCAAGGAAATTCCAGTCACATACCCCAAACTGTTCCCAGCACAATGAACAATGTTTGGATGTTTCAATTTAACCATATTTGCACAGAATTGGAGCAAGTCCACCCACTTCATGCTTCGCACTCCATACCAGAACACTTCCAATTCAAGGAATCAAAGGGTTTTGGCTATTCCACAATGTTCAGCATACACCTTCAACCAGTGAACCCAAGAGTCTCCCAAAATCCCACAACTCTGCCTGCTGAAAGACATTGCCATAGGCATTTTCAATCCTCTCCCAGCTCCTACTAACAAATCTCCTGCTACCCTTTCTTCCTGTACACCGCACCCAAGAAACATGATTAGCTGAACCTCCAATGTCCGCGGACATCCACAACTGTCCACGGTCTTCACAGTCTCCTTTCCATGCCAGGCAACCTTAAAACACCTGGATGTGGCATGTGTCATCCGCGATCTACTGCGCTGTATGCAGACAACTGCATTGTCCACAGATGTTGTGGCCACTCAAAGGGATGGGGGTGAATTAAACACCATTTAAGTTATTTGATCTGTAGTGGTGGCTCTGAATAGAACCTTTTTGGGGATTTGTTAACAAGCACTTTTAAAAAAAATGCTTTTATGTACAGTCATACTCTACACTCTACATCTTCCTTTACAATTTTATTAAAGGAACCTTTTCAATGCATTCCTAACATTGCAAAGGAAAATAGCATTTCTGACATCTGTGAAGTGAACTCCATTGTGACAAAAACATTCATACCATCAGAACTTATATTGTCATTCTCAAAAGATGACATTCCTGCAGCATATAAAAAAAAGCAGATACAGCTTTATTGAAAAGCTGCCTTGATTCTCCTATTTGTGGACTGAAAAGGTTTGTTGGACATCTCTAAGTTTGCCTCTGATTTATTTTGAAACATTATCTTAGCAGCAGGAAACAGTTGCATTAGGCTTTTAAAGAACTCCTACAGGGCAACCTGGAAAGACACTGGAGTCACAAACCGCAAACTGCCCATCCACAATCCACAATCACAATATCTGGACATTTAAAGTGAACCAAACTCTCACAGAATGAAAACATGCTTGCTCAGTTTAAGCCACAAACTGCATGCCACAAAACGTCCACTTCTGCCAATCCAATATTTCCAAGGATGCCATGAGTTTCAGCATACAACTTCAATGACTGAATTGAAGAGTCCCCCAGAATCCACACAGTCTACCTTCTAAAACACATAGCCATAGCCATTGCCAGTGCTCTCACAGCTCCTACAAACAAAACTCCTGCAACTCTCTCTTCCTGTGTACCACACTGAGCAAACCTGATTGGCTAATCCCCAGTCTCATTTACATGCCAGGCATCCATAAAAGACTCAAATGTGGCATGTGCCATCTGCGGACTACTGCAGTGTCTGTGGGCCCCGTAACACAGTGGCAATCCTACTACCCACTCATGTTCTCATCACTCACTCATTGGGTGCTTTCAGAGAGTCACACATCAATCCATCAATCACATCGCAAACCTCTACACCTAACCCTGTCATCTCACTTCAACACTTCAGATGTACACGTGAACTCTCAGAGTACATATCTCCTGCTAATGAAAAGGCATCTGCATCAAAAACTACTGAGCAACCGTCCAATATTTCTATTTTCAGATTCAACAAGATCTGTATCTAGCAAAACATAGTAGGGAATGCTTATATTTAAACAAAATGTTTTCTTCAACTCTTTCACACTATCACATATATATATATATATATATATATATATATATATATATATATATATATATATATATATATATATATATATATATTCAGTGAAAAAACTTTGTTAAAAGGGACGTTATGGTTAAGTTGCGCTACTAAAAACCTATCAAATTCAGTAAAAAAACTTTGTTAAAGGGACGTTATGGTTCAAAGTAAAACCGAAAAACCCCTGAAATTCGGCAGTTATGGTAAGATAAGCAACCATAACTCGTGCCACCGTGCACTGCTAACACTAACACCCAGAACATCAAAGATGGCATCACAAATGTCATTGATGACATCACTGATGACATCACATGTGAATTTACTTTTCATGAAAGCTCTGTAGGAGGGATTCTTATAATGTTGACCAAAAAGTGTCAAGGATCATTTGAATATATATCATGAGCTAATTAGTGCATTAAGCAATGCATTGATATAAATAGCATTCTATGATGAAGTTCTATCCAGTATACTAAGCAACTCATGCAGAAACTTAGGCAGTGTGTGCAGCATACATGATGAAGGTGCAATATTCATAATCCTGCCATGTAGAATAATGAAATGATAACTGCTTTCTTGTTATAGTTTTGCGTACTGTGAAACATGTAATAAGTAGCTAATACAACCCACTTAATACATAATTACATTATTACAGACAAAACACAAAGAGACAAAAACACATACAAATATGAGTATATACAGGGACAGAGAAGTAAGCAAAAAAGCAGAAGTAGTAGCAGAAAGAGTTCATAACCTAACTGATTATCTTTATGCAGAGAAATGATTGCTCTGTTTCAAAGCTGCTACTTACTGTATGTATGTGTATCAAATGATGTCAGTGAACCCTAAGGAAAGGAGTGTGAGTACAATGTATACAAATATGAGCATATACAGGGAAGGTATAGTAATAAAAATAAAACTATGAGAAAGTGCTGATAACTCTAATGATTATCTTCATGCACAGAAAGGATTGCTCTCTTTCAAGCCTGTATCTTCCGCTATGTATATGTTTCATATGATATGACTCGACCCTAAGTCTACAAATATAGTACCTTTTCAATTTTTACTTCCTGAATGTTACTGAAGAAAACTATGTGGCTTAGATACGTCAGTAAAGGAAAAAAAGGGAGAGCCAGCCTCCTATACCAGTAGAGGGTGTAGATGGCAGACCTCTGTCATCAGGACGTATAACTACAGAGACGATCTATCTTAAAATGAGAATGGGCCATCATGAAGAGTATTTGGTGTTCGATCAGATCAGAGCAGCTCACTTTCCTTTGGTGATTGGAATTCCGTGGTTAAGAAGGCATAACCCACACATCGACTGGACTGCAAACAAGGTGAACTTTAATTCACTGTTCTGTAAGGCCAACTGCATGAACCTGCCCACTAACTCTACTACTAACGCACGAACTGAAGAAGGAAGACCTGCCAACGGTCCCTTAATAGTATCCTCAGTTCCTCTTCAGTATCAGGAATTTTCAGAAGTATTTATGGGTACTGTAGCCAGAATATTGCCTCCACATAGGGCGGAAGACTGCTGCATGGACTTGATTCCGGAGGCAGTAGTTCCCTTTGGGCGTATGTACCCTTTGTCATTCCCAGAGCGGAGTGCCCTTCGAGACTACTTAGATGCAAATCTACAAAATGGGCTCATCCGGGAATCTAGATCTTCCTGTGGGGCCTCTTTATTTTTCATCCCCAAGAAGGACTCTGCAGAATTACGCCCTTGTATAGACTATCAAGGCCTGAATAAGGTAACCTTCCAGGACAGGTATCCCATGCCATTGATACGGGACATATTGGAGGCCGTACAAGGAGCTGTGTACTTTACTAAGCTTGACTTGAGAGGTGCATATCACCTGCTGCGAATAAGACAAAGGGACAAATGGAAGACGGCTTTCCGCATCCCCTTTGGTTTATACGAATACAGGGTGATGCTGTTTGGCCTTGTAAATGCTCCAGCCGTATTCCAAAGATACATGGACAAGGTGTTTGCCTATATGTTATTTATATCGGTGGTGATATACCTTGATGACATATTGATATTTTTCAAGACACTTACAGAGTACACACAACTTGTCAGGCAGGTGTTACAGCGCCTTAAGTCCTATCAACTGCTGATCAAGCCAGAAAAGTGCCATTTTCAAATGACTTCTGTGTCCTACTTGGGATTTATCCTGTCCAAAGAAGGAATATAGATGGACCCAATCAAGATAAAGGCGATTAGAGAGTGGAAGGAACCGTTCAACATCAAGGAGTTACAAAGTTTCCTAGGATTAGCTAACTTTTATCGAAGGCTCATTCCCTATTTCTCTAACACAGTACTTCCTCTTACTTCTCTGTTGAAGAAGGGTGTCAAGTTTGTCTTTGGGGAGGAACCTAGGGAAGCGTTATTAAACCTCAAGGATTACTTTTCCACTGCGCCCATACTGGTCCAGCCGGATCAAACCAAGCCTTACATATTGGAAACTGATGCTTCCATAGGGGCAGTCGGGGCCATCCTACTGCAGAAAACAGAGGACGAATGTGAGCATCCTGTTGCCTATTACTCTAAGACCCTGACTACCAGTGAGCACAATTATTCGGTACTCGAAAGGGAGCTTTTGGCGATCAAGTTGGCTTGCCAAGAGTGGCGCAATCTCTTACAAGGTGCTGCACACAGCTTTATCATCCGAACTGGCCATCCTAACCTTTGGGTCTTACAACAGATGGAATGCACAAACACACGTCATGCCAGGTGGGCCTACTTTTTCCTGCAGTTCGACTTTATTATAACCTACATTCCCGGAACAGAAAACAAGAAGGCAGATGCCTTGTCTTGCAGTCTTGGAGAAGGCTCCAGGACTTACTTGGGTCATGACTTGGTCTTTCCTGGACTAAGGATTGTAGCATCCACTCTCTCTTTTCTCCAAGAGTTGATCCCCCAGTACCAAAGAGGCTCTGATCTTCCCTCTTCTATCATCCAAGGAAATGATGGGTTCATTCTGGCAAATTCTCCTCACGATTCCTTGGGCCTTTCCCCATTGTACAACAAATCAACCCAGTGGCCTTAAAGCTCAAACTCCCTGACTATCTCAAGAGAGTGCATCTGGTCTTCCACGTCTCCCTGCTCAAGGAACATAAGGAGGACCCTTTCCAAAGACCTGTCTGCAGAGGGCGTACTCAGGTGACCCAGATTCCAGAAGAATATGAAGTGGCCTATTCGGTTGATTCCCGGTACCGCATGGGTAGGTTACAATACCTGGTCCATTGGAAGGGTTATCCAGTGGAGGAAAGACCCTGGGACACGGTGAGCCACATACATGCACCCCGGCTGATAAAGAGGTTTCACAATTTCCACCCGGGTAAACCCAGGGGTCCCCCGTGGAGAAGGGGGTATACTGTCAGGACTTGCGGGTAGAAACTATGGAACTACTGGAGGCATTGACTTGCTCATGTTAACGCTCTAGTCCTCAACAAACATGGCATCCTGCCCTATAAGTTCCGACTCCGCCCCCCCCAGCCGGTGTGTTGTATCTGTTTTCTTCCTGTTACTACGCTCCGTAACTCTCCGTTACTCTTGTTGTTGAAACTCTTGTGTTACATGCACTCTTCCTTCCCTGGAATTTCATCCCTCCTTAGCTGTCCGTTACTTTCTGTCTTCTGTTTACTAACGTTTCTTCTTCATGATCTTTCTATCATGGCGTTCTGTCCATGTGTCCTCCTCTGCCCGTGCCCGCAGTGGACGTAGGCAGCATTTGCCTTTCCTTTCTTTGTTTACTATACTTTTCCTTTCACGGCGCCTAGCCGTTCGACCCTGCTGCCTTTGCCTGCCTTACACGTAAGCAGCGTTCGCTTTCCCTTTCTTTGTTTTCTAAACTTTTCCTTTCACGGCACCTCGCCGTTCGGCTCTGCTGCCATTGCCTGCCTTGCACGCAAGCAGCTTTTGCTTTTCTTTTCTTTTTTTACTTTACTGTACACGGCGCCTGTCCGTTCTCGCTCGGCTGCACCTGCAACCTTAGACGTGAACGGCAATTTCGTTCCATCTGCTTACTCTGGCTTACCTTTTGCGTAGAGCTGCTCACGTCTGGAGTACACCTGCTTTCTTTTCTATTTTCTGTCTACTAGACGGTGCCTGTGTATTTTTTGTTTACAACTGTCTGTTCTTTTAAGTTTTCTCTTAACTGTTCTAGAGTCCTTCATCCTGATATTTTCCTTCTTTCTTTCCTCTGCATTTCTTCCTTTCCCGGGTTCCTCATTTCTTGATTAGTAGTTTTGTTATCCAGTCAGACAGTATTTCGTGCGGACTTTGTTCTTTGGATATTTGCACCATCTCTGAGAACCACCATCATCTCCATGGTTTTTTCTGCCTTCTGGCTTTTTCCCTGGGAGCGAGACTGGCCCCCCGGGGTTCCCCAAGGGCAGATTCTCATTTCTGTCAAGGTGGCCTCCGGAGGGGCCAGACCTTATTTACACGAGCGAAAGGGACAGAAATTCAAGGATCAAACACCCAAGAAGAAGAAGAAGGATCGGAAAACGACTGAAGTGGTTCTTAAGGATCACACTTCCGAGGATTCAGGTGAGGAGAAGGGGGAGTTAGACCCTGAGCCTGACAGTTAGTAAGAGGATACTGCAGTAGCAGAGTAAGGAGTAAGATAACGAATTAGGGTAACGGGTAATTCCTAAGCGTTAACTTACGGAGCGTAACCACTATAGGCAGTAACAACGCTCTGCGGCTTATGTTCCGGCTGCAGATGTACTGTGATCAGGTTTGGGGGAGGAGTTTCCTCAGGTAACTGCGGGAACTCTAGGCTGTCACCATGTGAGTGCGGCACCATCTTGGGAGTAATGGTATGAAGTGAAGGCATGTAACACCAGTGGCGCCATAATGACCATCCTCGTACACCCTTCATAACACATACATTAAAAACAGGCTCTAACTTTTTTAAACATATCCACTACCCAACTGCTTCAAGAAATAAAAGACAAAGATGAAGTTTTGCAGTCAAGTATCACAAATCTCTTGGCAAACATGTGTGGTACAAAAGAATACTGGTTCTGATGTCACACTGAGGTACGTTTTATGCTTAGGAACCTAGGCCCAACCACATGGTTTGTTACCCATGGGTTGACATGCACAACTTCTTACGCGCTGCAAACCAAAATAAAGATGGAATAGTTATAAAAACACTAGGAGAACTATGTTCTCTTGACTCTGTCAGTGCATCAAGGTACTTTCACCATCGCTTCATTGCCATGCAGCATTTTACCTGCAATAAAACTACCCTTCCGCTTGGAGAAGTGAAACACTTCTTTTTGAGAAAAGAATATCAATCCAGAGGAGCATCACACATCCACATGCTTTTGTGGATAAAAGATGCTTCTAAATTTGGCCATGATAGTGACACCACTATTTTACAGTTTATTGAAAAACATGTTACCTGCTACATCCCTTGAAAAACCACAGATAGTGTCCTATCTACACAAGACTAACAATTCCAAACACATAAGTGTGGCAAATACCGCCGACGTTGATATAATAACAAAGGAAAATAGTACATCAATTGTCACTTTGGCTTCCTTAGACCAGTTTCTAAAAAAGGACAAGTACATTGTTTGATCTCCTCTGTTAGACACAATGTAAAAGGCAAATCCCCTAAAAATACATACAACATTAAAAGGGATGAAGCATCCAAGCATGTCAATGATTACAATGCAATAATTGCCCTCTTTGTAATGATATGATAGTTTATTTATATAGCGCCTATACACAATGTGTTTCAAAGCGCTTCCAGGTAACGGAGGGAACAAGGGAAAATGCAATGACATTCTTACAGGCCATGAACAGTAAGGATGTGAAATTAACTATCGCACTCGGCCTGACAACATTTCAGATAGTGCACGAGCTAAGACATAGATAAGGAAGGGAGGGGGAGAGTGGGAAGGGAATGAAAACAGTCAGGTGACTAGGCCAGGCAGCATTTTTGGTAGAGCCAGAGAAAACAAAAGGTGAGGGAGAGGGGTGCAGAAAGGGAGGGGAGGAACAAAACAAGCGACTATCATTCTTGGCCTGACGACATTTCAGATAGTGCTGGAGGGGGAACTATAAAAGGGAGGGGAGGAGACAGACGAGGTTGCTATCATACTAGGTCCAGGGACACCTTTGATAGACTAAGTGCATAGAAGAAAGTAAGGGGAGGATGGAGGAGATAGGAAAAGGGAGAAAGGGAGAAGAGGAGAGAACAGAGAGTGTAAACCTAGACATACAATACATTGCAGACAATTCCCCTAAATTGCAAGATATGTCACAGCCTCTCTCACCAATACTGAGATAACAGAGTTAAACAACCTCTGGAATGACATGTCATCTGACAAAACACTATCACAAAAATTGTACAGCTTTGGTATAGATATGCTCTTGCATAGAGAATGGGGGTGCTACAAAGCTGCAGACCATTTAACAGGTACAGTCTTGTGTGGCAAATCTGAACACAGTGTCTGGCTGAACCTTGGAGCAGCTTCATCCCTAAAAGAGTACTGAAATCCTACCAAGAGATAGAAATAGCCTCAAATGATCCTGACAGCCAGCATATTTTTTTTAAAAAACATTTAATTGACACACACTACCCAAACACAAGTACTGCTTTAGAAAACATGTGTCTGTATGACATTGTCCAAAACTACACTTACAAAAACAGTGTCACACCAAATGACACAACTGGCAAATATTCAGTTTCAACTTGTGAAGAAAGCTTAGAGAAACTCACCAAACCCCCTCTAATTAATCATATAAAGTTATAATTTAAATCTCCACAACATAGAGAACTGTATTACATGGCCATACTCCAACCTTTTAAACTTTGGAGAAAAGAAAACAAATTAATAGGTGACCATGCCTCATTTGAAGCTGCATTCAAAGCAAATGAAAACAGTTTAACAAATGACAATTTCAGACAATACAAACAAATGTTGGACAATAAACACCAGCAAGAGGAAGAAATTGAGCTCAACTAGACAAAGACACTCCTGAGGGCAGTCAACTGTAAGGAAGGCATGGTATCAACAGTCAGACAGACACAAGTGACCACAGTTCCAGGGTGTTTATTAAACTTCAAAAATGGTTTGATCCTAAATCTAAAGATTGGAGCAAGCTATGACCATCAAATAATAATAACACAGTCCTAGTGCTGTCTCGTCAAAATAAATGGCCTATACTAATAAACCTATTGCCACTCCTTACCTCTAAACACACATGGTGTGGTAATCAATGTTATGTAAAAGAAAGAAGTGTTCAAGAAATGATATGTCAGGATGTTCAAGCTTTTGGCCTCCCTTCTCCACATTTTCAGCACGGGACAAGGCGGTACACACGAGCTTAGCACAGACTTTGGTTTCTATGGCATGAGGGTGCTGTTCAAGCTTTAGCATCAGGGCCTTCTCCGCCCAAGTATCTTTGCCTTTCAAAGTCTCTTCCTTCAGAAGGCCTGATTGAACCAAGAAAAAAACAATACACTATATTATTGTCCGAATTTCACACATACTCAATTTCTCAGGTGATTAACAATTCACCTCGGAACCCCCTCAGCCTGCGTCAGATCCCCTTTATAAAAACCTTTTAGAATGTTCATGTGTCCAATTTCTCAGGTGATTAATAATTCACCCCGGATCCTACTCAGCTGGGCTCAGATCTGTTTTAACACAATCAATCTCTCTCCGTCGGGCTCAGACCAATGTAATTCACTTTAACACAAACTTGCTTTATCCCAAAAGCTTTCAATTGATCTCCCGCGTTCGGGCTCAGACCAACTTTCTCTATTTCATCATCAACTTGTTTGTCAGACTCAACATCAAAGACTTTCGATTGTGCATGGGATTTTACTTGACCCGTCGCAAGACCACTTTGATGCACAGTTCTTTGCCACTCTTTCACCTTTCTCAACTCTTAGATGGATACCTTACAGAGACTTTCGAATAAGCATGCATGCAGTGCCGGACCACTCTGTCAAATGTATCGTATCTTGGTTGCAAAGTTCAATCAGTCATCTGTTGTTCAGCTTCACTCGCATTGGTTATCACATGCGTTTTAACACACTGTTTGCATCATTGTTCACCATACAATGTTGCTGCTTGCAACCGTGGCTTCAAAACAGACCAGTCTGGTATCAGTCCCCCTGAATCACGGGCTGTGCTGTTTTCACTGGTACTGCTATGTTGGAGGAGCCAAGGAAGGTACCATGGCAGCAAGCGATTCTCCCCACCTTGATTATCGACACAGGAGGGCCCCAGATACCTCTGACACACAATGCAGGATTCTTCAGCCTCGTTTCCTGGTCTTATGCTTTCTATTGTCGAGGGTTCATGAAAGTAACGGTTCCTTGTTGAAAAGGTCAAGGGCACTTCCCTTCTTGTGATCGCATTCTGTTTTGCCATCTTTCTACTCACGCTAACTGCTATCTTGGACCTGCTGCTTCCTCATGTGTTTTGCTTTGCTCAGAGGGTGCTCTTTTGGTCTGCCTTTTGTCTGTTTGAGAAAATGTAATAGAAGTCAGGTGTGTGTGAAGGTCAGTAATTGCCTGACCCTGCCTTACCATTGTATTTGGACATGTCAGGTATATGGCTTGTTTGTTAGTCTGTTTTCTCTCGTAGTGAGCTGTCTGTGAGAAACTGTTCCTGTTGTAAAGGGCGGGTTAGTTCCTAAGTATTCTACCTAGTTGGATGGAGTAAAGGTGTTACAGGGAAAGGGATACCGCATCTCACCATCCAGTGTCCCACTCCTTGAAGACGCCTCACCAGGTGATCCTCCCGGACTAGTCTACCCCCAGTAACTGGATCCAAAAGCGATGGCCATGTCCTGGTCTCCTGGATGACAGATCCCCAGGGACTAGCGGGTGAAATAGCTTTAGGTTTCTCACATAACCTTCCCTTACAGGAAGCCAAGAACCACTTGGAGAACCACTCATTCTAAATGAAGCAGAAATAGTCATGACTGAGGTAGAAAATACCATGTATCAATATAAACAGTCTGAGGAAGACTTTGCAGTGCTCGAATCACAGCTAAATTATGAACAACTCACCAATTATCTAGAAGTCACTCAAGAAATTGAGCATGGTTTTAAGCATGAAACTAATACATGTGGCTGTAAAATGTATAAACCTCTGCTAATGTATGTAAGTAGTGAAGCTTGTTCTTGTAAAACATTCTTAATTAAAATAATCAGCAAATTCCTACAAAACGTAACAAACAACAACCTTTCGGCTGTAGTAACAGCCACCATAGGTTTATCTGCCTACAACATATGAGGTGTAACTGTACACCGACTACTGCTCCTCCCTGTAGAACACCAAAAGAAATTAGAATACTACAAATTATCAGCAGAAACTGCTACTGAAACACACAACATTTTAAAACAAATGAAAGTGCTCCTGATGGATGAAGTAAGCATGGTTTCCAAACCTCATGATGGCTTTAATTTATCTCAGAATGCAGGAATTCTGAAAAACCAACTACGAAGAACTGTTTGGAGTAAAAAATGCTATTGTTTTTGGAGACCTCCTACAGTTAACACCAGTGAAAGGTCAACCTATTTTCAAAACATTAGGGCACAATCAATGCTGCAATACCCTTGGCAGCATTGGAAATGTAAATCTCTGCTCTGGCAACATTTTCACTACAGAGAACTAACTCAAAACATGTTCCGGTTTGCAGACCTCACCTATGCTAACATTTTAAAAAGCATTAGAACTGGTCTGCTTACTTAAGATGTTAAATCCATCTTGAATAGTAGACTAATCCATGAGCTATATGGATCAAACACATATACTCCTGATGTCATGGAACAATTAACTCAACAAAATCTAAAATGTATGTCCGTAATGCCACTCCTTGCAAGCTGTAGTCAATTAAACGGGACAATGTTGAAAAAAGAAATGCAAACCATACTGCATATCAGCTCCACAGACAAACTAGAAGTGTACAACATGACACTTCCTATGTGTCAACAAGCAACGGCACAGCTAAATAGCTTAGAAAACTGTATCTTCAACAGAGCTGGATTGGAGAAAATATTGACTTTGTGTCTAAACTGCAGAGTAATTCTAAAACGTAATATTGACTTCAAACAAGGTTTAGTCAATGGTGCAATTGATACAGTTGTTTGCTTTCAAACATATCCACATGACAACAACATTCAGTTTGTTAACATCCACTTTGGCAAACTTGCAGAAGTTAAACAAATTGGCTGGACAATAGCACGTTTCCTTCTTTTCAAAGGCATGTATGTAGGCAGAGAGCAATTTTTCTATCTCTTGCATATATTGTTTCTATTAAAAAATCACATGGTCTAACCCTAAATCATGTTTTGATTGACATTGTCAGCACAGCTTTTAAAGAAGATAGGGGTTAATAATCAGTTTCATGTCTGCATACACTCAATGGTCTATTCCTAGTTAACTTTGATGTAAACAAAGTCAAAGCTGGCATTCCTTGCAACCTGGAATACAACAGGCTATGGGCACTACGCACCCCCATCTATATATGTACACTGTTCCTCAAAAAAAGAAACCTTTAAAAAGACAAATAATACAAACAGACACTCTCCCAGAAGATCTCCCAACACTACCACTAAAAAACAACAACCAACTCCTTCTGCATCAAACAGTACAACCACAATACTTTTGAGTACAAAGTCAACTGCACCTCCATCCAAAAAGAAAGACATATGTCTCTTCTCCAGAAAGAGGCGCAGGCCCATCAAACGATCCACAAACAGACGTCTCTGGTCCATTTAAATTCAGCAACACAACTGGTGAAAATTGCTATTCTAATGTGACAGTGAATCTTTCAATTGCACCCAACTGTTCACAACATTTACTCAAGAGGCTCAGACCACTCAAGAGGCTGGTCAGATAGCACAGCGAATAGAGCGCTCGCTTTGACATCATGCAGAGCCTGCTGACGCAGGTTTGAATCCCAGCAGGACCAAACTCAGTCTTTCGTCCTTCCGAGGTCGATAAATGAGCCCCATACACTGTTGGAAATAAGCAGATACCTAAGGGTTCGTAGCGCTATATAAATGCCAAAACAAAAAACCAAACAAAAACCAGTTGTGTTTACAAAAGCTCATCCTTGACAGAAATGACAACATTTATCCTGATGACACTTACAGTGTCTCAGGAATAAGGCAATAATTGGACTAATGTGCAGGAATGGTAAGGTTTACTTTAAACACACAGGATGATCCACAAGAATTCCTAATGTACTTACTACAAGTACTGGGACCCAAAAACATTCCTATGAATGAAATCTTCCAATGTTCATATACGTGGAAACATACATGCACTCTCTGCAACCATGTTTCACAGTACCACATTCCTAAGGAAAGATTTGTATATGTAAACATGCCAAATTCTGAATCCATTCCATTTCATCAACTTCTGCAGAATGGAACTCATGGCATATTATGCCCTTTTTGCAATTCAGACCTTAGTTCCACCATACAAATAAATTCACATAGCCAATATGTCATACTAATGCTTTTAAAGTACAATGCAGATGGTACCAAAAATAACTGTAAGTGTAAGCTTACAGGCTTCACACACGGCCAATTATCTCTTGGAAAGAAAACCTTAACGGTAGGAAAAACAATGGTAGGTATAGTATACCACACTGATGCCACAACGACTTCAGAGCGCTACAATGCATATGTCAAAGAAAGAAGTGGTTGGTTTGAAAATAACGATACCACTGGTACTCCAATACATACGTTACAAGCAAATCTAACAAATGCCTACTTAATATTTCTTCAACCCAAATTTAGTCACTAAACTATAGAACAAATAACAGTTAGATTATGCCAGCAGGTATCTAACCACATCCATAATACTACAATAGTACTTTTTAAAGCCAATTTAGTTAGAATACACCAATAGGTATCTTACTACTTGAAAAATACCCTTCATTCCAAAACAATTAAAATATGCCATCTCAATTCTTAAACGACAAAACATCTTCTAACCTCTACTGTAGTTAGAATACGCCAACAGGTATCTAACTACTTCAAGCTTTCCCTTAATCACAACATACTTTCAACAAACATACTATCACCCTCACACACACATAACTGTGATTATTTAATGTTAAAACAACAGCATTGTGAAATACACTAATGTTGCAAAAACACAGTACTTAGAATGTACTGTTAATGAGGGTCTATAAAAATGTATATGTAAAATGGTATACAACTAAAGCTTTTAAGCTATCCTGCTTAACAAATTGTACTGTTTTTCCCCACAGAAAAGAAAACAAAGATTCCAGCTTCATAATGCTATAAAACTATGGAACCATTGCAATCAATAATCAAATACATATTCTATAAGCACTATCCTCAATTGTACTACAATCATAGGTACCATATACAGTTGAATGACATCATTCCTCCATATTACAAACACTTTGTACTCCCACTAGATTACCTATAATTACTATACACATATTACTACTATGGTCATTCTGGACATGCTCCTACTACATTACCTATAATTACTAAAAACATGACCTTGTGCTTTCATCACTACCTTTATAAATGCCTCCTTCAGTTCGGGCATCGTCCTTGATAACCTCAAGGATGCCTGGGTCATCCCATTAATCAAAAAACCCTCCCTTGACCCAAGCAACCCTGCCAACTATAGGCCTATTACTATGGTACCATACCTCCTAAAGATTCTTGACCGCGCCACATACCTGCAAATTCAGGACTATCTTGAATCAAACCAATTACTTGGTCTCCGCCAATCTGGCTTCCGCCCCAGACATGGCACAGAAACTGCATTGATTGACTTAAAAACTCAAATTGATGACCTAAAAGATAAGGGCAAGTTGGCACTCCTCCTCCTACTCAATCTGTCAGCAGAATTAAACCTGGTCGATCATAAAATTATCTGCCACCATCTCAAAACTGCTGCGCACTTCTCAGACTCAGCTTCATCCTGGATCAGTTCCTTTCTAACGACTAGAACTATGAGGGTCTTCTCTCCTCTCGCCGCTGCAGAACCAGCCTCTGTCCTTTGTGGAGTCCCTCAAGGATCTTGTGTCTCTCCCACAGTATACAACGTGTTCACCAAACCATTCTTCGACATACTCGACATACTCGAGCGTAGTTGGGTGTCTCATTCACCAACTACGCTGACGACACCCAGATACTCATCCCTATCTCTGGTGACCTTGCTCTTGACACAAAAGCACTCAATTACGTATACTCAATCATCAAGACATGGATGGCTCATCACAGGCTCTGCCTCAATGATGAGAAAACGGAGTTACTCATCCTTGGATCGCACTCCAAATTGGCCAAACTTGACCCAGTTTACAAATCATTCACTATAAACGGCAACATCATTAAAGTGTCAAACGCAGCAAAAACCCTAGGCATCTATCTATGCGTAACCCTATCTCTAACTAGACAAACAAATGCCGTAGCGTCTAATTCGGCATATACCTGTAAAATTATCAAAGCCTGCAGACCCTTCCGGAACACTGAGAACTGCATCATACAAGCCAGAACTCTAATCATGGTAAAAATAGACTACTGTAATGCTCTCTACCTAGGGACCAGTCAGAAAAACATCAACAAGTTACAAGTCACACAGAACAATGCCATCAGGGCAGCCCTCAACATCCCGAGAAGATCTCACATCTCTGACATCAGACGCAACCTTCATTGACTCCCCGTCGTGTAGCGAATTTCGCTTAAAACCTTAGCCTTAACCTACAAGGCTCAGAACAACCTGGCGCCAGCCTATCTGTCTAGCCGCTTCTCACAGCATGTCGCGAACAGACTGCTTAGATCAGCCTATGTCAACACACTCTCCATACCTCGATTTAAGTTTCAATCTGCTGGGGGATCAAGCTTCCCAGCCCTAGCAGTTAAACTCTGGAACACCACCCCTTCCACTCTCAGATCAGAACCAACGTTCCACTCTTTTAAGACCAAAACCAAACTCTGGCTTCACAAGATTGATGAACCTACCACATCCTCACTAGAGGCGCTCACTTCTTAACCACAGTAGCACCTTATACTCCTCTATTATGTATGCTCCCTCTAACTTCCTACTCTTTAGCATCTTTACATCAGCCTTAATATCCTTTATAGGCTTCTGGAGAAACTATGTGTAACTGCACCCTGTTTTCAGTTCTGTATTTAAGTTTGTTGTATCATCTGTTATTAAGTCTGTCCCTGGGGGAACAGGTTATGCCTGCCTGTAACCACCTTCTTGTAACCACCTTCTTGTAGCTACGCGCCCAGATGTCTCATGGCAAGGTTACGCTTTACAAATAAATAAATACAAATACAAATACTACTGTGGTGGTTGTGGCCAGTGGACCTATTCTTAGGGCCATGGCCTGGCCCATGCCCCCAAGAATCTGGCCAGTGGCCTCAACCACTACAATACAATTAACTATGTAAGAAACACATATGATACACCATCAAGTAATACAACTCACCCTGACCTCTCTGCAATCGAAATGATGTCTGCGGACATGGAAATCAGCTGCATTTTCCAACCCTCTTTTCACCTATTAAAACAGCTCAACAATACCTTCATTCCACTTCCCTACCATTTCTACACTGTCAGCCATCAAGTAACCCCAAATGTCTTTGCCAAGCTGTCAGTTCACAGCGCTGTCTGTGAACTAATGCAGTGTCCGCGGACAGCTTCGACACCTGCCTAAACTTTTTACACCTACAAAAATAGCTCGACATCTTCTTTTTCCACTGCTGCACCCGTCCCAGCCCCTCTTTCTACCGCAAAATAACTCAAAATTGTTTTCTAGCCTTTTCCCCCACTGACGGCATCCGCGGATCCAACATGGCGGACATTTAATAAAATCTGACGCACCTCACGCTTTTCACCATCCAATTAGTGGGCATGTCTGAAGTCACACTGCCCTCCGTGCCAATTGGAGGCCTATTTGTAGAACGAACAGGGAAATTAGTTTGCAGACCAAACCCAGATATCACTAATTTTCTTTTACCTACTTTTATGCTGTTTTTTTTCAAAAAAACGACTGGATAGATATACACCAAACATACAAAAGCACACCGCTCCTGCTGCACATTTGTTGAAAATCCATCCAACCGTTTGGGCTGTAGGCATGAGCAAAACATTTTTTCCACTGCGTCTATGTGAGAAACCACACATTTGGGACCTCCCCATAACTTTGCTCCCCCTTTGAAGAAATCTCATCAAACTTCGGGGTATCAATCTGACGCAGGGATATTTTGCTAAGTTTCGTGAGGATTCATCCAGGGGGGGTGAAGTTATAAGCCATCCAAAAAGTGATCTTCCTATATATACCGTACCTCTTTCTTGGATGCATGCCCATTACTTCCAACTTAGTGCCTATACATTGGAGGTTCTCTAGTTCCTGGACTCATCTATCCCCCATCCATTTTATTTCCTCATTCCAGTCTTCTTCTGTCCACTTCTGCTGGTAACCTAGGTGTACTCTTTGACTCCCCTCTGCCTTTCTATACACACATTTCTAGATGTGCGTCCTCTTGCTGTCACCAACTCCATGCTAAATGTAAGGCTTGCCCTTTGCTCTCTTTTCATTGTACCAAACTACTTAACACTACCTTAGTTATCTCTTGCCTAGACTACTGTTCTGCTCTGTCCATTGGCCTTCCTATCAGCTTTCCCTGCCACATTTTATCTTGAACTGTTTTATTCATACTCTTTGCTGTCTCTGCCCATACTTTTACTTCTCATTCACTGCTCTCTCTGGCCTGGCTTTCTTCCAAATCTCAATTATGCTTTCATTTTTTATGGATTATTTTCCACTGTTTGCATGGTCTGGATCCGGTTTATTTTTGCTCAGTAATCACATTTTATTCTTCTTCCTGCACGCTTTAACCACAATTCAATGTTTCTACCATTAATTCCAAAACCACAAAGTTATCTATCTAGTTCTGACCATTTTTTTCTTTTTAGCTCCCAATCATAGGAATTCCCCTTCCCCTGTGTGTTATATCTTCTTCTACTGTATCACTCTTTGGTTCAAATCTTAACACTGTCCTCCTTTCCTCTCTGAGCTAATTTCATTGGGCCTCATTACGACCCAGGCGGTAAGTTACCTCCTGGGCCGTGACTTTACCACCATGGCGTAAACTACGTTTACGCCATGGTGGTTGGCGGACTTACCGCCCCATTCCGAGGTTGGCGGGGGCGGTAAATCCCCAATCCCCATTTACCCTTCCCCATTCCCATTTTTGCCCCATAGGGCATAATGGGAGTGGGGAAGGCGTTAATTACGCCACCGTAAATTACGGTGGCGTAATTAACTCCATGGTCCCTTAGCGCCATGGATTTTAACACCTGCTAAAAGCAGGTGTTAAAACCTCCATGGCGCTAAGGGACCTCGTACTCAGGCGGTAAGGGTCGGCGCTGTTTACGCTGCCGTTAACCCCTTACCGCCTGAGTCGTAATGAGGCCCATTGTGTTTTTTGGAATTGTATCTTTCATATTTTTTATACCGGCCAATAGGTACACTGATTTGGCGACAGTGCTTAATAAATCAATCAAATGCAAAATAGATTACACTGCCTGTGGTAGCGGCCGTGTACTTATGGTTAAGTTGCTAAACCTATAGGAAGAGCACTTTTTGGGCGGCTTATAACTTCGCTCCCCCTGGACGAATCCTAACCAAACTTTGCAAAAAAAGTATATGGCCCGCTCTGAATGTTTTTGACAAGTTTTGTGAGGTTTTGTCAAGGAGGCAAAGTTATACGGGGTCACAAAATTCTTTGTTTTCCATAGACATAATGGAAAAAACTTTGCTCATTCCTACAGCCCAAACCGCAGGATGGATTTTCCCCAAATGTAGTAGTTTTCTTTAAAACAGGCTAAAAGTAAGTAAAAAAACTGTGTCATATCTGGGTTGGGTCCGCAGACACATTTCAGTGTTCGGTCTGTGGTCAGTCATTTGATTGACCTATCGGGCGACGTGAAGTCCGCGGATATTGGGCACGCCTGCTGATTGGATAGGGAAAAGCGTGAAATGCATCAGTTTTCTTGAAACGCCCGCCATGTTGGATTTGCAGACTTTTGCTGGTGTCTGCGGACTTGGCGTTAGAAAAAAAACCCTGCAACATTGCACTTGTCCAACTTAACAATCTCTAATGAGGTGGGGGTGGTGAGGATGGGATGGGATATGGCCATAAGAAGCCAAAAAACAGGTTTTTTTTCATCCCCTGAAAGTCCACGAACACTCCAGATGTCCTGGGACACTACTGTGGTGTCCGTGGACACTTCAGATGTCCTAGGACATCTGTGCCTTTTTCTGCATTACAGGGTTGGTGAAAAGCAGTTTTTGGATGGCTTATAACTTTGGCGCCACTCAATGAAACGGCATGTAATTCTGGAATTTTTTTCTAGACCTAATTCTGAATAGGTTTGCAAAGCTTGTTGGGATTCTGTCAAGAGTGGGCAAAATGTGTGTGGGGTCCCAAAATATTGAAAAGGCTTATAAATGTGGTGCCATTTAACAAATTTGCACAGGAGTTGGCAAAACGATTTTGGATCTAGATATTAATTGTTTTGCAAAGTTTGGTGGGATTCTGTCAAGAGGGGGATAATTAGAGGGGGGGTCCCAAAATAATGTAAGGGCTTATAAATGTGGTGCTATTTGATGAATCTACAAAAAAGTTTGCAAAAAGATTTTAGATCGAGATATAAATGTTTTTCTAAAGTTTGGTGGAATTTTCTCAAGAGGGGGCGAAATTAGGGGAGGACTGAACATTGAAAATGGAAGGTAAGTCAAACGCGCAAATCCTGAGGATTGTTATTAGAGTAGGTCAGTGTTTTGTTAGAAGAGCCCCACATCAAGTCATATTGTATAGGAAATATAATCTTTTAATTCGATCAATCCAAAAGGAAATGAAACAGAAACAGCTAACACATGTTTCGACCCCCCGGGTCGTTATCAAGGCGTCTAGGTGAAATCCAATTCAAAGGTAATCTTTAATAAGATGTCAGTGTGAACGTATAAGGTTAGATCATTGGAATCTAGTGTGGCAATTCTTATTAGTGCACGTTGTGTAACCACCCTAAAGCTTATCCAGAAATACATGCTCTTGTGTGTAAAGTCAAGAAACAGCTGGTCAGTCATTAGCCTTAGAATGGCCGATTCCCATAGACAATGGTAAAGGAGCCCAACCAAGGGTGCTAATGGCCTTTATCCCCCATCTCTCCTCTTTCCTTGTGATGTGATGTACCCTTATCTCGTATATATGTACTGTAAATATTGTAATTATCATGTACTGTAACTAATGTATGTAACCATGCTTAAATATTCTTGTTTCCGCTGCGCCCGGCTACCCCTGGGTTTGGAGCGCATTATCAAATAATAAACTAAACTAAACTAAACTATTGCAGGTGCTGCAATGGAGGATAATGGTCTGGAGCCCTCGTTATTTCTTTTTTATTTATTTATAACATGCCGAAGTCCGCAGGCATCAGGGTGCACACAGGCACATTTGCTTGAGCCGATAACCCGGGGTGCCAGGCCGTTATCCTCCATTCCGGTCCCTGCAATGGGGGATATAAGTCACATTATTGGCATTAGCATAACCCAAAATGCTAATGGAAATGTTGGAAAAATGTTTTGAGTCTATGGGCCTCATTACGACCCTGGTGGTAGCCGTGCCCTTATTAAGGGCACGACTGCCGTGAAAATGATTTTTTTACCGGCGCCCAGAAAAGGGCAATAACCGGGTTATGCCGACCTAGGCAGACTCGGTAATTGCAATTTTCTGGGCGCTGGTAAAAATTAATCCCCATTCCCATTGAGCCCCATAGGGTTCAATGGGAATGGGGAGGATGCTAACAACGGGCCCGTTAATGACGGGCCCATTAGCATCCTGGCCTGCTAGTTGGTCCTGCTAAGGACGCCTGGTCTGACCAGGCGTTCCTTTGCGGGACCCACTGCAGACCTCGTAATAGGATGGCCCGGAATGTACGGTGCCAGCCCCTTACCGGAACCGTACATTCCGTGGCCGCCTGGGTCGTAATGAGGCCCTATGTACTTTATCTGAGAAATGTAAAGCGGATGAAGTCTATAATATTATTTTTAGTTCTATTTTTTTACTGGGAAAGGTAGTTCCTAAAGACACGTTTCTTTTGTTGTTTTAAAAAAAAATGTTTGCAGGAGAGGTTAGAACGTAAGATGAGGAGGGAAAAGATATGGATCAACAGTCTCTTCTATCGCTTGCAAGATAGCTGGTGGCATTTTGTGTCCCACAGAAGTAGGCTGTGTGGTTACAGTATTGGTTGAGGAAGATGATGTGGAGGAAGACAGCCTACTATTTGCTAAGAAAAGAACAATATTTCTGAGAGCACTGCCGTAGTTGGATTTGGTGTGGCGGTGCATGGAGGTGGTCTCGTAGGAGTAATGTCCAGGTAGTCCGTGACTGACTACAAAGTTGCACTCAGTGCCTTTCACTTTTGTAGCTTTAGCCTTGGGTACACCCATGATTCTCTCTGGGAGCTATAGGTAGGCACTTCCTCTATCTCATCTTCTTGGTCCTCGTCTTTGTCTTTGGAAATAGTGTGTTTTTTTTTGTTGTGTGGGTCCTCCAGCTGTTGGTGGTGGTGGCTCTTGGGGAGGAGGGATGGCAATAGCTGATGGCATTTTTAAAATAAAGAGCAGTTTTGCTACTATTCTTCCAAGTGTGTGCTTTGTACTAGATTGTTAATGGATAATGAGTAACAATAGGTGTAGGAGCTGTGCAAGGGTGCATTTTGAGCTTGAAAGTTCCTAGATCAGTAGAAAATGCAGTTCCAAACTGTCCTCGAAGCAAGGACCCAAACGTGAAGTGCAGACGCGTTCATGGACGTCATCATGCAACGCGCAAGTGCATGGTCACGTGGCACTGTCCGGAAGGTCCAAAATGACATCAGACGTTTGCAGATGTCGACAGAAGCAAAAACAGTGGAAGAAGTATAGCAGTGTTAAAAATGATGCTACAAGGTGGGAAATGGCAGTTTTAAGTTGAAACATTGTAAGTTGGAGAAAGACATTGCTATATTGGGGTAAGTATGATATTAGTAAGTTGTAGGAAAATAGCATGCACTGGTAAAACCCCATGGAATTCTCTGGAAAAAAAACTTTGTTAAAGAGATGTTATGGTTTAGTTGCACTAATAAAATCCTATGAAATTCAATGAAAAAACTTTGTTAAAGGGACTTTATGATTAAGTTGCACTAATAAAAACCTATGAAATTCAATGAAAAAACATTGTTAAAGGGATGTCATGGTAAGAAGTAAAACCGAAAAACCTCCGAAATGTGCCAGTTATGGTAAGCTAAACAACCATTTTATTTTTATTTAACATTTATAAAGCGCTCACACAGCCCACAGGCATCGAGGCGCTGTTACAGGAATTGTTTGTTTTTCTTAGTTGTGTGATTGTGTTGTTTTTTTTTGTCTTAGTTACGTATTTATAACGCGCTTAAACTCCCAGAGGTTTCAAAGCGCGGACCCGGGGATCGAACCCGTTGTTGCTTCGTGTCGGCTTGCTTCCAAGACGCGCACGCTGCCGCTGAGCTATCCTCCCGGGACATAACCATAACTCGTGCCACCACGTGCTCTGCTAAGACAAACACCCAGGACATCAGAGATGACCTCACACATGTGTGCATTCTATATCTAGTGTTTCAAATATACAACCATGTCAATGCGGACTTTATTTTCAAATATGAACATCTTTGGTCATTCTTATGTTACCAACATGTTCTTTGCAACCAGGGAGCCTCATTGATGCTATTTGCACTCTTCTCTTTTCCTCATATAAGTACTTCAAAAGAGTACTGCAGGACGTAATACACTGAACACCTTGGAATGATAACCTTTCGCAAAATAATTTATATGGATATTTTCAGTCTTGATAATGTGCTTTGATCTAAAAGACAAGAGTCATGCTTTTATTATGTTTACAATATATGTAAGGGAAGTGATAATTAGAAAGGGATATTGTAAACTTTTACAGAGAGCCTGAGAATGTAGCGAAATCCCCTTGGAGTCTTATGGATTCCAAACTTGGAGACTAACACCACCATTACCAAATGAGGACCAGTGACTGTCCGGCAAATGCCAATATAGGAGTGCTACAACCGTGGATCTGAATTGTGAAATAGACTGAATAATGTTCCCATTGCTTCTACTCCAAAGCACTGTATTTGGTCTTTGTTATCAATTAATGTATTGCGTCTTTTGCCTCTCTTACATGCTCATTATTCACCTCTGCCTACTTTAATTCCCTCCATTAACACAGAATTCCAGTGGGTTAGCACACGGTCGTCAATATTTATAAGAACTTGTTTCCTGAAATAGCTCTTAAAAGTATACAGATCAAAGGACTAAAATAGCAGGTATTGCTGTTGCTCAACTTGGTGTCACTCAGAATTGTCACAACCTATCACACACCGAAGGGTCAGCATCCACATAGTGCGCAATACTACATAGAAACAAATGATGTACGTATTCCAATTTCATTGACCTCCGATAGGCCAAAGACTAAGCCGCACTTGCACTTGATTAAAAAGTGCAACCTCCACTCACGGTCCAGAAGGTCGTCATCATGAAATTCTAGTGTGACAAAGGGCTGCATGAAAGTACAGCAGTGTTTTCTGACACCAACCTGTGCATCACTGTCAAACAAGCAGCGCACCAGGATGCCTGCAGCAGAAGTAGATGTACCACTTTGTTGGAAATCAAAGAAGGATCCTCAGATTTCAAGCAAGACCATTAGTTTGAAGGACAGGGACGGCCTTAGGGCAGGGCCGCCCGGGCGACCACTGCCTAGGGTGCCATT
Organism: Ambystoma mexicanum; assembly: GCF_040938575.1. Classification (NCBI taxonomy): domain Eukaryota; kingdom Metazoa; phylum Chordata; class Amphibia; order Caudata; family Ambystomatidae; genus Ambystoma; species Ambystoma mexicanum. The sequence goes on from NC_090922.1 coordinate 195,981,359, forward strand.
AGCCCCCCGCCACGCCAGCTCGGGTGAGCCTTTCAAGGTCTCTCCCAAGCTGGCATGTTGGGAGAAGGCGTGGCAGGAGTGCTATTGAAATTAAATGTGCCTATTTAAAAATGTGCCACCCCCTCCGCATGACCTAGGGCAAGCGAGAGGAGAGGGGGCTGCACATTTTTGGCTGCCACTCACACAGGAGGTCCTCTCCAATCCCCTTGATAACCGAATCAAGGAACCTGCACATTTTGTACTTTGGCCCTTTTGTGCTTGTTTGTGTCATAATGCATTCCCTGTCAATCAATAGTGTGAGCTTGGAAAGGTGCACTGGAAACATCATTTTAAAATAATGAGTGGCACTGAGGGGATTTGGTACAGAGAAAGCTGTGCATTTTACGATGGTGACAAGCATTATTACAGTTTTGGAATTCGAAGTCTATGCACTCCAATATGGCCGCACGATGTGCAGCAGGACAACATCATCACGTGATGCTGTCACGTGGCACGTGGTAGCCAATTTGAGTTGCTGAGTTATTTAGGTAAGGCTATAACATCAGTGCACACTGCACAAGCTCTCTCGCAGCAACCATACTAGAGTGTGTTTCACATGGATTGGCAAAGCTATTTATGCCAAACTATTCCAAAACAGTCCTGGCCCTGTCACTAATGTGAGCAGCCCTGCCCAAACTGCTAGCACGTAAGGCCAGTGCTTAAAGTGGGCCGGGGCCTGCCGGGGCCGGGCCCCGGCAGTCTCCAAAAAGTGGGACTGAGCCGGGGCCCTGCCCTACCGCAACATTGGCGGGATGCATTATCCCGTCGCGGCCGCAGCCGCGACGGGATGATGCGCCTGCAATCAAGTCAGGCAAGCTGACAGAAGTGGCAGCCAGCCACAGCGACGCTGTGACTGGCTGCCACTTCCGTCAGTCATAGTAACTGCATCTGGTAACCCCTGGCGCGAGAGGTCACCAGAGGCAGTTACTGTCCCTTTGTTTCCCCAGGTCGCCGAGGCGTCTTTAACCCTCGGCGAACCTGGGGATTCCTCGCATATTTCGAGGTTTATAAAAGATGGCTTTGAAAGTACACATTTCAAGCCATGTTTTATAAAGCTTTGCCGACGGACAATTTTGTCCGTAGTCAAAGCTTTATAAAAGATGGCTTGAATTGTGTACTTTCAAAGCCATCTTTTATAAAGCTGAAATGTTTAAAAAAGATGGCCTGAAAACTAGGCAAACCGTAGGGTATGCACACAAATATATATAAACGTTATATATTTGTGTGCATACCTTACTATGGTTTGTGTACTTTGCAAACCATCTTTTATAAACGTAGAAATATGTTACATATTTCTATGTTTAGAAAAGATGGCTTGCATAGTACACAAACCATAGTAAGGTACGCACACAAATATATAACATTTATATATATTTGTCTGCATATCCTACGATTTGCGTACTGTTTAGGCCACGCCCCTCCCACAAGCCACGCCCCCAAATGAGGGCCCCCCTCGATTTCTTACCCCACTTAAAGCCCTGCGTAAGGCCTAAACATGGTTGCAGCAGTTTGTGCTCCAGTGCAGAGGAGACATGTCCAAGCAATTGAGCTTGAACTGCACTCTTTGGTGGCAGAGCAACGACTAAATGGCTTGTCTCCTTCTTTAATTGCACAATAAAGAACTATGGAATTGAAGACTGCCGAGATAATTGATAGTGGTGATGTTTAACTCAAAGCCTTACATCAAATACTTTTCAGATTTTTCTGCATTATCCCCTACATAAATGTATTGTTCTTACTACCAACCTTATTATTTTCATTTCTGCACAAGTAGTTAATCCAGCAGAATATATTCTGTGAATGTAATGTTTTCAGGGTGCTCAGCCGTTTGTGCACCTGCTGCAGAAATCTGCATCCAAGCATCATCACCTGCCATTTTTTGTCTGAAACAGTTAACAAACTTTATAAGCACAAGTGGAAAAACAGTTCTATTCCCACAGAAAAAAACAGACTTTAAATTATAGAAATCAAAGTGATAGGTTTGAAAATATAGTCACCTTGTAACTCAGAGGTTGGAAATGTAAGATGAACAATGCAGGTAAAAAAACAACACAGGATCTTGCTAGATAGTTGTGGGCAACCTGGTTGAGCAAGTGTGCTACTTCACTCAGAGGTGTGAATGCCCCTCCATCTTCCTCGTCATTTGTGTCTTCATGTGTTTGCATAACACATTGCCCAAGGCAAGCAAACAAATCCTGGCCAAACCTGCGGCAGTGCAGACCCTCAGAATGCTAATCGCTCTGAAGTTGCTGCTGAAGTTTAGAGCAAAATATCCTTGGCTTCACTCTCTCTTGCCCCCCTCTCCTCACCTGGGCTCACGCTGTGATTATCACCACTGCTAAAGCCTCCTCAGTAGGGGGCCCGACAGGGTGGCCTTGGGAGGGCCTTGGCCTCCTGTGCCCCATGCTAGTGCCAGGCCTGAATACAGTGCAAATGCCACATGACTGAAGGTGAGCCACCATAAGCCATCCGAATACTATTGTGGCCTTGGAGACACCAGGCCCGCGCGTTGGAGGTTCAGAGACCTCATTTACTTTAAAAGGAAAAAGAAAAAGAAATACAAGCTGCACTCTGGGTGCCGTCACATTGCAGGGGGCATTGTTAGCACCATCAGAGCAATTTATCTGGATGATGCTAACGATGCTCCCTGTACTCAAGTTGCCCTAAAAGTGCTAACAAACCTGGGATGCAAGGACGGACAGAGGACAAATGCCGCTCCCCAGCTTGTTGCCATGCACGAACACCTCACCCTGCCCCAAATATGCATGGGAACTTCTGCACTTTAAAAGTCACAGGTAGGGCCTGCCAAAGGACCATCATGTTCTTTCTTCACCTACGTGTGCTGCCTGCCTAATGCCCTGCTGGACTGCGAGGACACTTTCCAGGCTGCTTTCAGGCTGATTTGTTGCTGTGTAGACCTTGGGCTCATCTGCAGCACCCAAGAAACATCTCAATCAGTAATTCCAGACAACATCTGAGTGTAAAGGTTTATTCTTAAGTCATTAACTTGAAACTTGATTGTCATTATAATGCAGCAATTCATCAATAATTGATGGTTCCAAGTTTTGGCACCGGTATTGTGATGTACCAAAGTTTGGAGGTGTTGAGAACTTTCAAAATTGGGTTTGCTAAGTTCGGATGCGCCTGGACTTTTGTTAGGTAAACACCCTTAGTCAGACTCAGAGCCTCATTACGACTGAGGCGGAACCGGTTAATGGCCTCCGCTAAAGGAGGCGGACCCGTTAAACCCGTTACGCCTCATTACAAGCTCCCCTCGCGGAACCCGGTAAGTAACGCCTGGTCAAACCAGGCGTCCTTACCGGGTCCCGTGAGGGGAAGAAGTAGCAAACAATGGGCCGCTCGTAATCGGCCCGTTGTTTGCACCCTCTCCCATTCCCATTGATCCCTATGGGGGCTCAGATGGGAATGGGGAAGGTCCGGGCCCGGGTTCCTGGAGGGAGGAATTACCGGGCCCTCCAAACTCAGAATGGCCCAGTAATTCCCCATTCTGGGAACCCGGACCCGATTTCGGCGGCAGCCATGCCGCCAATAGCGGCATGTCTACCGCTGAAGTTGTAATGAGGCCCTAAGTCTTGTGTTTTATATTTGTAGAGATGTATTAGACTTCTTAAAATATTTTGTACATGGTGCCAACATTACTCCTTTTTGGAGGCACGTGCTACTGTTTTGCCCCTACTTGGGCTTTTTCAAGGCACATAAACAGTTAGTTTAAATTGCAGACAGGTTGAATTTTCATTTGTAGATTAGTTCTCAGTCAGGGTTTGAGAACTCCCACATTTTGCAGATAAGGCACAGTGAGATTAATTATTTCTCGAATCACGCAGTGAAGCTGAGATTTTAACCCACTGTGCAATTTAGGCACCAGACCTCATAACCTTCTAGCTCTAATTGGCATATATGTTAGGTTGTGGCTTTCAAAAACACAATCTTATATGGTTTACTGGCAAAATACATCCATCACATAGTAAAGCGACCTGGTAATACATACATCTCTATAGAAACATGTTAAACCAAAGGTATCACTGCAACCTTATTTTATCCTTTAGGGACATATACAAGTCTCAGATTGCAAAGTAACACATCCCTAAAACAATATCCTCTGTTTTACAATACTTTGCTTTCAGCACTTAAAGATCCACATTAAAAAAATATATATATATTAGTGCCTCATTACGAGTTTGTTGGCATCTGGGCAGTAAATCCGTCCAACTGCCACCAAACTGTATTACAATTACTGTCACTTGGTCCAGCGTTATTACTGTCGGATTAAAAGTGGAGGTGGAGGTGTAAATCCTCATTTATTGTTTAGTCCACAGGACTAAATGGGGCATTTTTGCCAGAATTACTGTGCTGGTAATTCCCCTGTGAAAAGTCTGACATAATTTGGTGGAAAGATGTCAGATTTACCTCCAGCTCATAGTTAGAGGTGAATCCTCCAACTTTCCACCAAAGTTATGGTTGGGCGTTGTGGTAATGCAGCAGTATACGATAAAGCTGCTGCATTATACCCGCACGGTATCCGATAACACCACCGCACTATACCCCCACTGCCCAACTTGTAATGAGCCGCAATTGTGAGGTAAGGTCACCTGCCTAAAGTAATTGTTTGAGACAAACCTCCAGCTTGTTGGTGTGCATGGTGTTTAAATATTTTAATATCCACATGAAACAAACCCTTTTTTGCATTTCAAACTAGCAGACAGCATAGGCATAAAATACGATTCAAAAGGGGCTTTTTTGGTGCTCACTCAGGCGGTCTTGTAAGAAGGGTCATGTTTCGTAGGCAACTGGAGTGGCAGTGTGGAGTGGAGTGACTGGAAGTCTAAGATGTCCATTACAATTACAATCCCCTAAACATTCATGCATTGGAAAAGGAAATGCAAATAACAAAATACATATGTCACAAAATAAGTGGGAGGCCCTTCTGAATGTGCTGAACATGCAGGGGTGTCCCAGATACTAAACTCATCATCGTCTTCCAAGCTCTGGAGGGTCCAATGAGCAACAGGTACAGCTCAATTGGCCAAATGGTGTTACATGCCCAGTGAACACACCAGCGGCCCACCTGTTGTATATTTGGTTCTGATGATTTTAAGAATTGGTGTTACCTTTTCTCTGATTATCGTAAGGAATCTGACTTAGATTTTTTGCAAACTAAAGCAGAAACGATGAGTGCGAACATTAGTTAATAAGGAAAAACGTCTCTTTCTGAAATAGCACAGCTCCTCTCAGGCACAGCTAACATCTGCCCACCTCTTGCCATGGCGAACACATTGGCACATCTTGTACGCATGACAGTTGCCAGCAACGAGTGTACTTTTTAGCAGACTAAAATTGGTGAAAAACTACCTTAGGTCAACAATTTCTGATGAACAATGAAACCATTTGATGATCATCAATAGCCAAGGAGATATTGCAGGTTAGCTCAATTTGGAGGGTTTAACCTCAAAGTGGAGTTTTTTAAATGACATACGTGTTTTGGTTGAAGAGGGTATTCTTGCAGTGTGCAGCCCCCGGTTAACCAGTGAACCTAGCAGAACTGTACAAAAGGTCTGTTATTTCTGCTCCACTAAAAAATGTAGTAGAGTAACACTGTAACGTTCAACAGCTGGTTTAATTCAGCTATGGAAGTACTGTAACATGGATGTTTAGTTGGGTACAGTGTAGCTTGTTGAAAAATCAGACTCACCTCCCAATAATATGGACAAACCTACGGCCCTGCTTGTTCCATGGAGGCACAGGTGCAGGAACCAAACTATGCTTGCAACACGTTGTTGTATTGGGTGTTGCAGTTAGCAGGCCAGTGGACTAGTACAAACAGGATGCAAAGTGCAGAAAGAGAGCAAACCCTGCCTTACCAACTATAAAACAAAGGCGCGTGCTTACGCAACATGTGTGCTGTCTGACAACAATACGTCATGGATTTTCAGGGTAGGCTTCGGGAATACGCCCTTTACATTGCAAGTAATACGTTCCAGTTGCAGTAGAGGCCTTCAGTCTGCTGGATACGTTGTCAATGTGCAGGGAAAGCCTTCAGGTTGCAACGTGCAAACAAGGCTTTTGAATTCCATGGGAAGCCTACAGATGCTTAATGAATTCTTCAGATTGCAAGATGGTTTTCAGAATTAAGGGTGGGGCTTCAGATTGCAGAGCAAGCCTTCAGATTGTAGGCGAGACCTTCAGATAGCAGGTTATCACTGTGGGTTGCAGCAGATGCCATCCATTTACAGCAGTGGTGTTTAGGTTCCAGAGACAGGCCGTCTGCATTATTGGCTCCATATGTGTTTTGGGTTTATCAACCGGATCTCCCACAGATAACGAGGACCCGGGCTTTCATTCAACTTCTCTTTATTTTTTTTCACATTAACTGACTTCCTGTTCCCCCTCCTGCCCCTCCCTCCCCGCTCCCACGTGCCCTTCCTCATCAAGTGTCCCCTTCTTAAAGGCTCCACTCATGTGCTTGCTCCACAACATCTCCCCCCTGCTTACCATGAAGTGCATCGGGCTCACATTTGTTCAATCAGCCATGTGAGTTTCCTAATAACTCAGTGTGGACTCCCAGGGGATTCAGGAGACTCTCAGGATTCCTCTTTGTCTGTTTCTGCTAGGTCCTCCACAGGGCATACCCGGTCCCTCCTCTGGCATCCTCTCTCTTGTCTTCATCTGTTCTTTGTCTCCTCTTTGTGGCTCTATGTTTTCTGTGTTCTGTGTGTGCAGTCGGTGGAAGAAGGAGGTGTTTCGGGTTATGTCACGTCCGTCCCTTGCCGGCGTACTCATGGACCCTTTGACTTGTCACTTGAAATGGATCAGGGTTGTATCAAGTGGCGGTTTTCCTCGCCTGCCTCTGACAGACCTGAACTTGGTCTCCAATAGGCTGCTTTCGTTCCTTCGCTCCCCTTCACTGGTCTTCCCATATCTATGCATTCCTTTTCCTCAGAGCATCATCTTCTCCGATTTCTGCATCCTCTTCAAATTGCAGCAGGCACGTTCAGGGTTTGTATCTAAACATTATTTCCATTGGAGTCTTCCCGCTAGCCTCTTGATGCGTGTTCCTGTAGCTTCTCAGCTTCTCAGCACAGCTTGGGTGAATGGTACTTGGTCAACAAGGACTTTCTGCCGGGTTTGCTTGATGTTTGGACATAAATCGTTTGGGGCCAGATCATTGTGATCCTCTGGTACAGGAAGCCGGGATGGGCTGCACATTTTCTGAATTCTTGTCCTTGGAATGGGGGTCTGTTGTCTGTTTTCACAATGTTTGGTACACCCCACTAACTGAATAGTTAATTTATAACCCAACCATGCTGTGGAAGGCTGTGGATGGCACTAGTTTCACAACTGGGAACTGTGAATATTCATCCATGGTCACTAGTAAGTTCCCCCCTTCTTCCAGGGGTCCATAGAAATCCATTCCCACTCGCTGCCAATGACCTGTGGGCAGTGGCAAAATCCTTAGGGGGCATGGAGCTGTGGTTGCTGAAGCCCTCTGACAGGCCTGGCATTGCGTCAATATTTCATCTACTACTGCATCCATGTAGGGGAACAATGCTTTGTTGTGTTCTTATTTTTCTTTGTGTTCGCCAGTCCTCAGTGACCCTGATGTGCCAGGTTCACAATTGTCTTTCTTAGGGCTTTGAGTACTACCAATTGATTCTCTCTCAGTAGAATCCCTTGCTCTGTGGTGGTTAGCTCTCCTTGTATATTGGACATCATTTCTATCTCCTTCGTGTACACCTCTCTGCTCTTCAACAGTTCTTTTCGATGGTTTTTCCACTTGTTTGTGTTGGTGAGTTCTACCACAGCCTTGATGGTGGGATCGTGTCTGCTCTTGTTGGCGAACACTGTGAGGTTGAGCGTTAGGGAAAGAGCATTGTCCGGAAGGTGTTGGATGTAGTGCTCAGCCTCTCTCTCTAATGTACCCTTTGCTTGTCCTTCCGGGTGTCTAGATAGGTAGCCCACTGGATTTTATTCTCCTCGGGTTTGTGGGACAATGCAGAAGTCATTCTTCTGGAGCCCGATCCACCATCTCTCGATGCGTGGGGTCATTCTGATCTTTGGGATATCAGCGCCTGGTTGTCCATGACAAGGGTGAAATGTTGTACGATAACAAAATAGTGGAATTTCGCGCAAGCCCATACTGCCACCAGACTTTCCCTCTCAGCCTGGGAGTATGCCCTCTCGGTGGATGATAGGGCTCAGCTGGCATAGGCAACTATGCGTTGTCCGGGGTGTTTACTGGGGTCACTCTGGGACAAGATCATTCCCGGCTCAAGCGTCCACTGTTATTTCTGTTATTTCGGTATCCCACTTGGGGTCGAGGTATGCCAGTCTGCGGCTGCTGACAAGTGATTCTTTTATGGACTGAAACACTCCTCTGCATTTGTCACCCCATTCACAAGTAACATCCCTTTTTAACAGCTTCCTGAGGGGGTTTGTAAGCATGGCGTAGTTAGGGTGGTACCGGGTACAGTATCCTGCCATGCTCTTGAATGACCTGAGCTCTGACATATCTGTTGGTGGAGCCAGGTTTACCATTTCACTTATCTTGTCTGGGTCAGCCATCATGACTTGATCTGAAAAGATCTGCCCAAAGAATTTCAAACTGGGTGTTTTAATGTCACATTTGGCCCCACTGAGTGTCAGGCCTGCTTCATGGAGGATCTCACAGACCTGTAGGAGCGCTCTGTCATATTGATACACGGATGTGCTGAACACCAAGATATCATTGCTTTAGTTAAATGAGGCCAGCACTGGTGATATCAGCCGGCGGAAGTTTCTTGGAATATCTCCGCTGCAGACGATATTCCAAAATTGAGCCGTTTGTAGTAGAAGAGCCCCTCATGTGTGTCAAACTTTGTGATGGCCTGGAGCCAGGGTGGATGAACAACTGGTGATAACCCTGGTTGAGGTCGAGTTTCGAGAATCGTTCGGCCTGATTTAGTCTAATAATCTTGTCTTCTATGCTCGGACCGGGATGTCTCTCCCTCCGGATTGCAGTGTTCGGAATGTGCATGTCGATGCACAGGTGCAGTCGTCAGTTCTCTTTCAGCGCTACCACCGGTGGTGACATCCATGGTGTCGGGCCACTCACCCTTTCCATTATGTCTTTGTCGAGGAGTGGCTGCAGTTCTTGTGACACCTGTGCTTGCAGGTGAAACCCTAGTCTGCATGAATGTTGGGGCAACAGGGCCACTCTTGGGTCTATATGAAGAGTGATGACTGAGTGTATGAGCCTGCCCACTCCCTCAAACAGTGCTGGGGAGGACATTTTGATCTTCTGGAATGTAACCTCCTGGTCTGTCACCATGTTCAGTACTTTTCCTCCTGCCGAGAGTCCCTCTACCACCTCAGATTGGTTGAAGTGGATGTCGATAAGGGCTAGAGCTTGTATGGTACGGTAGCTTAGCAGGCATCTAACTGTCATGGGACTCTGTATGATGTGGAATGCAATCTGTATGGTGTAGATCACATCCAAACTGTCCTGTCGACTGGAAAGGGTGTGCTGCGCCCCATTGGAATATTCTTGCAAGGGAGGGGTTCAGCGGGTAGATGTCCTTTATCATCTGGTAGAGGTTTGCGTTCATTACATTGACGGTAGCCTCTGTGTCAGCAATAAATTGGTGATTCAACACTTGTATCTGGATGGTCACTCTTGGAGCCGTGCCATCATCAGCCTCAGCACTGATCTTGTCGCCCAGCTGATCCTGTCAGCATGTGGCGTTTGTAACTTGGGAGGACCGCATCCTTTTCCTTGCACATTGCCTGAAAATGGTTTTCTCTGCCTCACTACATGTACATGTGCCCTAGAGCTGGTCACTGTCCTCGATGAGGATATTAGAATTCGCATCTGTAGCACTGTTTGTCACCTTTGGGTCTCTGGTTCGGGCCTCCTTGTCCAGCACTAAACGGATTTCCTTGATTCCTGGCTCCTGTCACTGGCATATTCTTTATTGCTGCCATGCTGTCCGATTTCCTGGGATTTTCTATGGTGGTAGCTTGAACGTCTACTCTCTCATACACTGTGGCAAAGTCCAAGATTGCTGGTAACAATAATGTCTGTTCCAGTAGGTGTTTTTCAAAACACAGACAAAGTGCACACTTCTATAATTCTGAGTTGGACTGCCTTAATGTCTGAGAAGTTTGCAAAGCCACTGTAAATCATTTTCCTTTGGAGTCGGAGAATAAACTCCCCTATTGTCTCATGGGGCAGCCGGGCACATTAAATGAATGAATACCTCTCATAATCTTGGTTGGGCAGCACGATTAGTTTCCTGTTTACCATAGCAATCATCATCATTTATGTGGTTTACTTTTGGGGTGGGATTGTCTTTAGGATACCTTTTATTTCTTTTCCTGCCAGGTTAGTGAATATGCCGGACATGTTAGGTGAGTCTTGGTCATCTACTGCCCTTATAAAATAATTGAATTCCTCAATCCATTCCTCCCACCTAGGGCCTTGGTCATGTTGAGGCTGCAGGCTTAACAGTCCTGGTCTCCATAGGAATGTTGCTCTCGATGACATGCCTGCCATGATACCTGTTGATGCCCTGGCCCTCATCTGCGCTCCTGGGTCAGCCGCTACTTGTGCTCTGTTCACCATCTCGGCTTGTGGGCTGGTATCTGTTTTTACCGAGGCAGTTGATAGAAAGTCTTTTCTTTTCTACCTGTGTCTGTCCCTGTGCTTTGTGAGCTGTTCGGGTAACTCTGTTGGGTTGGTCCCTCTCGTGCGGTACTTCTTTTACTTCTCGGAGGGCTCTTGTCTTCCGGGCGTTTCACCTGGTGCCGTGGTGGCACCTTGTTGGGCATTATGATCAATTGCACTCAGTTATGTGACCTTCTGGTGTGGACACTGGAGTTTCCCTCTACGTAATGCACATGCATGGTGAACTGGGCATGGTTTGCACTGTTGCCCACTGTTATAGGTTGCCCTATAAAATATGGCCCCTCTAAAACCCACTGGTATGCACCTGGGTTGAGCAGCAGAATTCTGTGTTGTTTCCACTATCTTTCGATGTAGTTATCACTATTGATGCCCCTCTTTAAATGGGTATCCTCTCCTGTGAGTCCCATGCACTATCCTGGTTCATACATTTGTCTATCAAATGTGACTTACTTGTCTGTTGTCCCTTTCTATGTGTCTGCAGTGTAATTTCTTTCTCATCGCTGTCCTTTGACCTCTTCTTAATTTTTATTTTCTTCTAGTTTATTTTTTTTCTCTCACCCCTTTGAACAGGGGGTCCTCTTCCCATCTCATCAAGCTTCTGCCATCTATGAATATGTAAGATATATAACCTCTAAGCAATGAATAGAGTAACTGAAAGACCACCCTAAAGGCTTACCTCTAGTTTTCTTCCTCTCTACTCGTCCAGATCGTAGGGATCTTCAAAAACAGATGAGTAGAATGCGAAAGCCTCCCTGAGTCTCTTCCTCCACCTCTCACAGCAATGGCTTAGAAGAGAAGAAAGGCCTCAGGGAAACCCTCTGGGGGGAAAAACCCTGCGTCGTCATCTGCCGGATCGATGTCGTCCGATGAAAAGTGCAGCGAACAGTCTGGTAGTTGCTGATAGAAAGGTGTCTGAGCAAGAAGCAAGAGAGAAAGAGGTAAGTAACATGTGAGGAAGTTGGTACTACTAAATAATAGAAATGACATTCTGAGTTACCCTTATAAAAGGACTTGAATGCTCTTTTGGGTTAGAAGAGATGACTTCCGGTAATTCCCTATTATGTGAAAAGTTTGTTAGAAGTGTGTAAAGAAAGGAAACACAGATGGGTGAAAATAGACTGTATCTTTACCTGACCAAATGAATGGAGCAGCACCTGGAAGCCTACGGCGGGTTCGTGTGTCGAGTGTGAGAGACCGTAATTTGGACATGGGTACCCTTTAGATTGTGTAAACAAAAAGAATTATGTCAATCTTGTCTTCGATGTCTATTATAACAGAACCCCAGAAACTTCTATCCCTCATACCAGGTTTTGGGAGTTGGAAAAGTCGTGAAGTCGGAGCCCTGGATTCTCAACCGGAGTCTATGTGAGTGTATGTTTGAGGAAAGACTCGAGTCGCCTTCGAGAGGAAGGAAACTGTCTGAGAGGTGGGTTCTAGAATCAGAGATGAATAAGAACTGGGTTCGAAAAATAAATATACGGTTGAATAAAGAAAGGTGGCGGAAATGCGTTCAAGTAGCGAACTTACGAAGAGTTGTTAATGGGGAGTAGCAACGCATCCAAGCGTTGCGAACATGAACTGATATGCTGAAACCCAAACAGGAGGGCGGAGTCTGCACCATACTCGATAGCACATCAACTAGACCAACACCTTCCGACCCGGAAGCCATCTTGGAAGAAAAAATGGATGAAACCCGTCTATGGGACCATCGATGCCACAATGACCAACGTTTTCGGAGGGGCGTGACAGTATGCCCCCTCCAAAGGGTAGGGGCACATGGCTTATCAGGATGGTTCAGAAAGAAACGGCAAACCAATGTTGGAGCATGCACCGCTGAGGCAGGCTCCCTAAAGCGTTCAGCTTGCGAGTAACCACACCAATCGACCAGATACTTCAGACGACCCTGACTAAAACGAGAGTCGCAAATGCCAGCCACCTCGTATTCCGGTCCCAATGGGGTAGAAACGGGAGGAGGGCGAGTATTCCTTAGTCTCGAGAATCGGTCCTCTACATCCTTCTTGAGTTGGAAAATGTGGAATACCGGGTGTATTCTGGACCATGAAGCAGGAAGCTTGAGTTTGAAGGGCGACGACCCCAGACGTTGTAGAATAGGGAAAGGGCCAAAATATTTAGGAGACAATTTGGAAGGGACTAGATGGCGAGGTAAAAATCGGGAAGACAACCATACCAGGGCTCCAGGCGCCAATTGAGGCGCTTGATTACGGTGTCTATCAGCAAAGAATTTGACGCATCTTTGTGCGTTCAGAGGAGAAGCCTTGGCTGTACGATGACCTGCTTAAATGTTCTTGAGTAGACTGTCCACATTCAGAAATCGTGAAGGTGAAACATGTCCGGTAGGGAAGCAGATAGGGTGATAACCGTATGAGCAAAAAAAAGGACTGGAATTTAGGGCGGAATGGTGAGAGTTATTGTACGCAAATTCCGCCAAAGGTAGCAGAGAACACCAATTGTCCTGAGATGCAGAGATGTAACAGCTTAGGTAACGCTCCAGTGTCTGATTAAGACCTTCAGTCTGACCATTTGTTTGCGGATGGAAACCAGAGCTCAATGCACGAGCGATGTTCAGGCTCTTACAGACTTGCTGCCAATACCGTGACGTATATTGAGATCCACGATCCAAGACTATCGTTTCAGGAAGACCATGCAGTGTAAATATCCGTGAAAGAAAGATTTTTGCCATCTGGGCCACTGTGGGACTCTGAGGAAGGGGAACAAAATGGACCATTTTTGTGAAGTAGTCAGCGGTAACCATGATCACTGTACATCCTTCAGAGATGGGTAGTTCCACGATGAAATCTGTTGAAATGATTTGCCATGGGTGGTCTGGGATGGGCATTGTGGAAAGAAGACCCAATGGGGCTAGATGAGGAGACTTAGTTTGTAAACAGATGGCACACGCTAAGACATAATCTTGGATGTCACAAGTCATCTCTGGCCACCAAAAATGACGTTGGACCAGCTCTTTGGTATTTGCGATGCCTCTATGGCCGGCCATTAGAGCTACGTGTCATAGCTGCAGGACTGATCTTCTTAACTCTGCAGAAGGAATGAACATTTGTTTATTTCTGTATAAACACCCCTGTGAGGAGGTAAGATTCCACCTGGTAATTGTCTTTGGATTCAGTTGTAGGAATTGAGCAGTCGATTCTGCTACCAACTGAAGGAAGGTCGTGACTTCTTGTACACATTTTGCGTTGGGAAATATAGGTTCGGAACGGAAAGGGGTAACTGCATTGTAATCATTTCTTGACAATGCATCAGCTTTAACATTAACTCTCCCTGGTATGAAGGTGAAGAAAATATTATAGGGAGAGAAGAAATGAGCCCACTGAGCCTGTCTGCTGTTCTGGGTCTGTGAGTATTGCAATGCTCGAAGGTGGTTGTGGTCAGTTCGGACCTCCACAGCATGTCTGGCCCCCAGCAATAGATGTCTCCATTCCTCGAATGCTCTTTTGATTGCAAGTAGTTCCTTCTCAAGAACTGTGAAATGAATCTCACAAGGTGAGAGTGTCTTTGATAGGTAGGCCACAGGGCATTCTATTCCTGGACTGTTCACCTGCAGCAGAACAGCTCCTAATACTTGATGTGATGCAGCAGTTTCCACAATGAACTTTCTTGTCTGATCTGTGGTGAGCAGTATGGGACCAGTAATGAAGCGTCTTTTAAGCTTCTCGAAGGCCTGATGGGCCTCCTCTGACCACTAGAATTTTGCTTCTTTCTTGAGAAGTGCTGTCATTGGAAGGATCTCTTCTGAATAATGGGGAATGAATCGCCTGTAAAAAATTGTGAATCCTAAAAATCTCTGCAGATCCTTTAGGCACAGAGGAGCAGGCCATTCAGTAATTGCCAAGACTTTTCTTGGGTTCATGGTGATGCCCTGGGCTGATAAAATGTACCCCAAATACGCCACTTTGCTCTTGTGGAATTCACATTTACTTAATTTGCAAAAGAGATGGTTATCTAACAATCTTTGCAGTACTTCTTGGACGTAATGAATATGATCAGTAGGTGAAGTAGAAAAGACCAAAATATCATTTAAATAGACGATGCCTGTGTGAAGGAAAATATCAGAGAAAATGTGATCCATAAAACGTTGGAAGACGGCCGGGACGTTGAATAGTCCAAAGGGCATCACTCTATATTCGTAATGCCCAAAAGGAGTACGGAACGCCATCTTCCACTCATCTCTGGCTCGGATACGGATAAGATGGCATGCTCCACGGAGATCTAATTTTGTGAAGATGGTAGCTCACTTAACTGCCACGAGGATGTCTGGTATCAGGGGCATCGGATACCGATCAGGGATCGTGATCTTATTCAGCCCACGATAATCTATACACGGTCGGAGTTCCGTAGTGTCCTTCTTGGGGATGAAGAATAATGAAGCTGCGGCTGGAGATGTAGACTCCGTGATGAGACCGTTCCATAAGTTCTTTTAGAGATATTCTTTAAGGACTTCCCGTTCTCGTGAGGATAATATGTACATGCGACCAAAGGGAAAAGGTGAATCAGGAATTAGCTCCAAGGCGCAATAATCTCTCAGATGCGGGGGTAACTCGGCATACTCTGAATCCGAAAACACAGCATGAAAATCTTGATAATCTGAGGGGATTTCTTGGATATTGTTAAGTACTGCTGTTGTAGAGGTGTTCTCTGAGCAGAGATCCTGGAATGGAAGCCTAGGGCTCCGTCAGAAAGACAATTTGATAGACAATGTTCTGATCCCAGAAAGAGTGTTCCTGCCATCCAATTGATATAGGGATTGTCGGCTCTTAGCCAAGGTAATCCTAAAATCAAGGGATAATGGGCAGTACGGATAACATCAAAGATGATTGCCTCTTGATGAGATGAAATCTTCATCTGAATGGGCCTAGTCTGTTCTTTAATGGAACCTGAAACTAATGGGCTTCTGTCTACTGGGATTGCCATAGGTTTCACGGAACATGGTATTCTCTGATTAGTTTTCCAATGGGTATCGATGAAATTGCCTGCGGCCCCGCAGTCCAATAATTGTTCCTGGGCTGATACTGTGATCTCTTGTCTACTGAACATTGTTCTAAGGCTGTTCAAAAAGGCTGGGTAGGATTCCAGAAGAGGATTATTCGGGGTGACTAGTGGTGTTGCCCATGCCAAGATGCCAAGCCAGGTCCTGTTACATTAGCTATCATGTGCCCTACCTTATCGCGATTACTATGAAAAAAGGCTGTCTTAAATGTAAATTGGACTGTACATGCCTCTATGAAGGCTTTAAGCTTATGAGGATTTCCATCGTACAAGCCCCCCGGTATAGGGCTCGAAGGTATTTCGGAACAGCTAGGGGCTCTTCCCACCTGCTGTCGCAAAAAGGCATTCTCCTGTTTTAATGACTGTACTTCTGCAGTCAATGATTGTACTGCCGTTAATAGCTGTTGCTGTTAAGCCGGATCCATGTCCGTCATAAAAATGTAAATAGAGTAAGTACTTGAGGTGACCTTCCAGTCTCACCAGAAACAATTTTGTTTCTCTTGTATGGGTGTTGCTAACTGTAAGATATATACCTTCTAAGCAATGAATAGAGTGACTGAAAGACCTCCCCAAGGGCTTACCTCTAATTTTCTTCCTCTCTACTCGTCCAGATCGTAGGGATCTTCAAAAACAGATGAGTAGAATGTGAAAGCCTCCCTGAGTTCCTTCCTCCACCTCTCACAGCAATGGCTTAGAAGAGAAGAAAGGCCTCAGGGAAACACTCTGGGGGAAAAAACCCTGCGTCGTCATCTGCCGGATCAATGCCGTCTGATGAAAAGTGCAGCAAACAGTCTGGTAGTTGCTGGTAGAAAGGTGTCTGAGCAAGAAGCAAGAGAGAAAGAGGTAAGTAACATGTGAGGAAGTCGGTACTACTAAATAATAGAAATGACGTTCTGAGTTACCCTTATAAAAGGACTTGAATGCTCTTTTGGATTAGAAGAGATGACTTCTGGTAATTCCCTATTACGTGAAAAGGTTGTTAGAAGTGTGTAAAGAAAGGAAACACAGATGGGTGAAAATAGACTGTGGGCCTCATTACACGGACGGCGGTAAGGGTTAACGGTCACCGTTAATTGTACCAGTGACCGTTAACCCTTACCGCCTTACTACGAGGTCCCTTTGCGGGTTGGAGACTTTAACGCATGCTTTTTGCAGGCATTAAAAACCAACCCGCAAAGGGACCAGGGAGCTAATTACGGCACCGCAATTTGCGGTGCCGTAATTAGCACCTTCCCCATTCCCATTTTGCCCTATTGGGCAAAAATGGGAATGGGGAAGGGCAATGGGGGAAGGGGGAATTACCGCCCCACCAACCTTGGAATAGGGCAGTAATTCCCCTTTCCTCCAAGGCGGTGCCAGTATATTACCGGCATGGACCAAGGTGCTAATAGCACCTTGGTCCACCGCCGTCCGCGTAATGAGGGTCTGTATCTTTACCTGACCAAATGAATGGAGCGGCACCGGGAAGCCTACGGCGGGTTCGCGTGTCGAGTGTGAGAGACCGTAATTTGGACCGGGTACCCTTTAGATTGTGTAAACAAAAAGAATTATGTCAATCTTGTCTTCGATGTCTATTATAACAGAACCCCAGAAACTTCTATCCCTCGTACCAGGTTTGGGGCGTTGGAAAAGTCGTGAAGTCTGAGCCCTGGATTCTCGACCAGAGTATATGTGAACGTATGTCTGAGGAAAGACTCGAGTCGCCTTTGAGAGGAAGGAAACAGTCTGAGAGGTGGGTTCTAAAATCAGAGATGAATAAGAACAGGGTTAGAAAAATGAATATACGGTTGAATAAAGAAAGGTAGCGGAAAAGCGTTCAAGTAGCGAACTTACGAAGCGTTGTTAATGAGGAGTAGCAATGCATCCAAGCGTTGCGAACAGGAACTGATATGCTGAAACCCAAACAGGAGGGTGGAGTCTGCACCATACTCAATAGCTCATCAACTAGACCAAAACCTTCCGATCCGGAAGCCATCTTGGAAGAAAAAATGGACGAAACCCGTCTATGGGACCATCGATGCCACAATGACCAATGTTTTCGGAGGGGTGTGACAGAATACTTATCAGAGGCAGAGACAGAAGCAAAAGGGAATCAGGCACCTGAGAGTTTTTCTCAGCATTCTTTATTAAGTGTGGTTACACGACACACTCTGGAAAAGCACTCAGCAACATTTTGCCTTCAACCTGTTTATGTAGGCTATTTGGAAGATGCAACATCCTTATGCAAATGACTACTTGTTTAGAGCATGTTTCTGATAGGTCCTCTGAGCCCAAAAAAAAAAAAATCACTTCACTATGATTGGATGACTTATCTGATGCACACCAAGCCCACATAAGCATAGTTGGAATCCACTATTTTCCACTATATTTCTGGGAATCACGGAGCCAGAATGGTGTTAATCCCCATTCCCATCGAGTCCTAATGGACTCGATGGGAATGGGGATCATGGAAACACTGGCAGCATCTCGTAATGCTGCCGGTGTTTCCTAGTCTACCTGCAGGTGGGCGGTGTTAAACCCGCCATGTCAGTCCTGGCGGGAACATCACCTCCCGCCTGCAGGAGTTGTGATCGCCCAGCATGGAAACAACGGTGGCGGCGGGTTTACCACCACCGTTGTTTCCATACCGGGCGATTTGTAATGAGGCCCATGGACTATCCTCTGGGTTGAGTAGCGGGTGCTACTGATTAACAGTTCAGGAGATTTGCATTGTGTATTCTTTGGGATTGATGGCTATTGACCCAAATAAGATTGAATTGTGTTGGGTACATGGCCTATTTTCCAATGTCTGTTAATGACCTTGAATTACTGCAAAAGGAGTTCTCTCATTGTAAATATGCAGGTGTATCTTTGCTTTTCCAGTCCATGCAGTTGTCAGAAGTGGATTGTAAATGAAGCAGCTCATCATCTGGGTAATTTTTTTCCGAAGGAAACTTCGTCGAAGGGAAGGGAGTTCAGCATATTTTCTCTAAACAAGTAATTAGGCACAAGTGAAATGGTCATATTTTAGATGCATTGTGGGTTGTGACTTATTTTGTCATCCCCTCTCAGATTTATATAGAAGTCTGATGGTCTTCAGTTTTCTGCTGTATGCAGATACAAATCTATATATTTTTGTGGAATTTGGTACATCTTTATCATATTTAAATTTGATGATCTTCCAATAATCTCTATTGTTTTGATCCAACCTCAATTTATTCTCCAAGAAGCCAAAAAGGGCCTCATTCCGAGGTCGGTGGTAACCCGCCAGTGCCACTAGTCTGTTGCAGCCGACCTGGAAAGGCTGAATACACCATCTGACTTCCTGGTGCCACCGGGACATTACAAGTCCTGGCGAAGCGGGAAGTCAGGGGCAGATTTGGTAACTCCCCATTCCTGTGGCGTCCCATAGGACTCCATGGGAGTGGCGAGACAGAAGCATCAGCACCGTTCCTAACGGTGCCAGTCCTTCCTTGATGACTTTGCCTACTGGGGCCGATGTGCCCAGCAGGGTCAGACTTACTGATCCCTTCACCCACTGCAGGAAGACACGTGTGGTGGTCCGGAAACAAGGGTGCCGGTAAATTTACCAGCACCCTTGTTTCTAGACTTCCACACTCGGAATGAGGCCCAAAGTGTTGATCTTTCTAATGTGACAGAGTCCTGAGTAAGTGTTCTTTTTCAAAATCCAAGTTTGCAAAAAAAAACCCTTTTTTATATATATTTGTTGTGTCAGATTGAGGCTCTTGCCACATTATCCAAAGCAGTGTCTTTTTCATTCCGCTATATTCAGAGATTTTACATACGTGAAATAGACTACCCTTGCTCAGTTGCTGTTGCATTCACTGACATGAATCAGCTAAAAGGACAACAATTGCAAAGAATATCACATTTGGCTAGTTTGGCGACTAGCGTGTAATTCTATGGATTAAGTGAGTGCTGAATACAGGCAACGCATGATTTTTTTCTTTATTTTCCTTTTTTTTAGTTGAGTCCCCCGCTTCCAATGTCCTGGAAGCGGGGGACACCTACTGCAACCGACGAAGCCCATAATATTGAACATGGACAACCCCAGAACCCCGGCTCCTCATGTTCGATAAAATGGGTTTCGATTTTTTTGTAGTGGCCGAATTCGGCCAATTTGTCCAAAGGGACGCATTTTGTCGGTCAACATGGCAGTTTCCCATGCATATCCCATCACTAGCCACAAGCACACTCCAATGGTGTGACTGTTGGAGCTGTTTTGGGTGTGCAATTTGGTGACACAGAGCATAGAATTGATCATTTTTGATTGATTCTTTATGGATTTCACCAGATTTCCCCAGAGGGCATTGAAGGCTCTGAAGGATTATGCTTATGGTGTTTTTGTTGTCTATTCTCCAAACTTAATCTTGCCACATTTGTCTCAGCATTCGAAAGGCTCTCATAACCTGCAGATATGAGCCATGTGAACATTGAAAAGATTAACTATTAACCTGTATATGGTTTTACACAGATTGCATTGATTCAGCAGCTCTATGGCCTCATTAACTGTAAAGCAGCAATTTATTTAATGTCCTGCTCTAGCCGCCATGATTTTGTCTAAGTGACCAAGTTCATTGCAGATTGATCATTGGTTTGCTGGCCCTGGAAGTTTATTTTACTGGTCGAGCATGAGGAGTTGGACAGAGGCAGCCTCAATAGAGACTTTTAAAATATTGAGAATGCTGTTGGGATGCGATCAATACGGCTCGTAGTTGACTTTTTTCCCCATAAAAAAAAAAAAAACTTGATTTGAATCTATTTCCTTTTTTTCTAGTGATTTGTATTTGGCATGTACCCCCATAATTATGGGGAAATGGAAAGCACACGCTCGACTTTCTCTGGCACAGTATTCTAAAACAATGTCATCAATTATAATGCGTAGTATGGAGGCTAATTTTCTTATTAATTAAATTGAGCATTTGCTAAATGTTGTAGACAAATCAAACATACTAACAAGCAAAGCTGGTCACCAGGAAACCGGTTATCGAGATATGGCGTGGTAGTTCTATTATAGGACCCACCCTTGAACCTTTGATAACTAAATGTACAGGAGTTCTGCAAAATAACGATGTGCCTTCTTGTGGGATGGCCAAAGTTAAGGTTGTAGCGAAGGATAAGGATATGACACGGTACGAGATTCCAGGTGAGTCCCACCAATAGAGGAGTAAGATCTTAGTGCTACCACACAGTTGTTCTTTGTACGACTGGTGTGAATGAGATCACTCAGACTGATCCTAATGTCCAATCATCTAAGCACAGACGGTTAAAGGGGCTTGAATTGATTGTTGCTGAAGGGATTCCATGAGTGAATAGATTTACTCTACTTTCCACGTTAGATGAATCTATTCTAGAGGAAGAGTGGCTGTGCCAAAGACAATTGTACATAATTATAGAAGTTCACAGCATCATGTAGTAGTTCAGGATACCAATATAACAGATTACAGTTTCAGTAATCTTCAGTTTACAAAACAGCCCCCTCCATCTCCGGCATATGTTGCTCGTTCTCAGTTCCGTAATTTATCCCTCTCATTAAATCGACATTATCTACAATAACAGTTATTTACAGGGGACAATATGAGGGGATCCTAGAGTCTGACTCAAGCTTTTACTAACATTTGTTGCACTAAGTTGATTAGTCAGCTGTTAAAAATGTAAAGTGAGGATTTACGCTCATATGTTGCTGTTCTTAAGGTGGATTGGTCAGCAGGACATTTCCAATTGGAAGGAGAAAGTAAACCAACAGCAGAATGGAATTGGAGAAATTAGACTGAATACTTCTAGGAAAGTCCCTTTATTAGAGCAGAAAACAATCTCCCATTGAAGTGGTGCGGCCATTAAAGGAGCTGCTCCAGTTAATTGGTGATCATAATTTAAAATACTATATTTATTACCGGTCCCCCCCCATATAGTGGGGACTGGGGGCAGGGAGCGGTAATAAATACTAGCAAGCTGCCACAGACAATAATCTGTAAAGAGCTTTTTCATCCCAACAAATGTTTTGTGTTTCATGATAAGAACCTTTAACATAATATAACATACCTGACCCTTCCCAGAATTTGGTTTAATACAACAAGGTGTGATTCCTGGAATTTCACAATAAAGTAAGGAAACTAAGAACTATTTATAAGGTTTGACAACAGATCAACACATTGGTTTTGTTTTTATTAAACATGTTAAGCCTATAATCTGAGAAGATATTGACACTGTTTTATGTTTTTTGTTTTTGGCATTTGAAATAATGCAGGTCAGAATTAAGTGTGCGGTAATCACTTTTAAAGAGTCTCATTTTGGAGAAGATCTCATATAATATACTTGACGTACGATTTATTTGGCACAGTTAAATGTCACCCAGTTGATTTGTTCTTCCTTACTAAAAGTGTGGGCAGTGTGGTTAATAAATCTGCCTCTAAAGTGAGGTTGCCTCCTTCAGAAAGGGCTCTCTGAAAATACCTAATCATCCATTGAATTTAGAAAGTGGTATATTAGTGCATAAATTGGCTTCAGGATAATGTTTATTTGATTTACCTTTATAATAGTTTAGTACAGCTTTGTCTAGATGTGATTGAAATTGGCTTTGCGAAATCTTGATCATCCATATCACTTCTTACCCCAATACATTTATCTCCCTCCTCAAAACTTTCTAAACTCCCTGTCAAAATTGAAGGAAATATTAATACATTACTCATTGACCTGAGGATAGACTTTAACGCTCAGACAATTTGGATTTCCTCCCCTGCAGTTGAACAATCCTCTATGAGTCACCTTCACTACAGTGTGTTGTGCCGGAATGTACACAGCATTGAAATCACATTAGAAGATGAGGAATGGTAGTCATTTACAGGGAGTTTTACTGCCTGTAGTTTTCAGGAAATGTAGGGTTCTGATCCAATTTAATTTACAAACCAAGCTATGTAATGTGTTTCTTCCCAGCAGAATAGGGAGAGAGCGGAAGGAATAAGGTTTTTCTGCCACTTGGGGTAGACGCATGGATACAGGGCTTCAATTATATTGTGAATTAGTACCCGGCGAGAGACAATCAGATTGTTACACGCAATCTGATTGGCCCTCGCCGGAGCTTTACCTGACGCAGAATCCCTCGAATGTTCATATCACCGGCGAGGCAGTGTGACAGCCCCTCAACCAATGAAGAGGTTTGGAGCTGGGTAATCCCTGCTCCGAGCCACCACACAGTTGGAGGGTGCTATCCTCCCCTGCTGGGGATTCAGTTAAGTGTTTTCTCCTGCCCCCCGCTTCCAAGCAATCCCCTCCTTGCCCTCCCAATCCTACTTACCTTCGTTTTGGTCCTTTTTCGAGAGCGAACGTGCTACAAACACTTCTGTCCCCAGCGTGTCTGCTTCCGATGGCCGCCATGGAAAGGGAAAACAGACTCCATTTTCCCGTCCCTGCCGATCATTTTTTTGCCTTTTTTTTCTGTTCCGAAACGCTGTAGCGTTTTGGAACAGAAAAACAATGCTATTAGTACCCCGGTCTTGTGGGCCGCCGTACTAATTGCAGTAAGCCCATCGCTCTAGCCTGTAACTATGGGCCCAGGGGCATTACCTGACTCAGTAATGTCCCTATGGTTCGGGGCTTATTGTTTAAAAATAGCACTGGTAATCCAAGCCTGCATAGCCTCACAATAACAATGTCGGAAGCAGCTGTTTGTTCCTTTCAATTCAGGCAGTGCGGCTTGACACGTTCTTTCACGTTATGAGGTTCTTTCCTCTAATCTTTCTCCTGTTGGAGTTGGGCTGGTGCAGGTGCCTCTCTGCGTCCGTGGCGTACTACGGTGGGTTTGGTAATCAGGGTTCGTTGCCGGTGCTGAGGTCTTGGCTCGCAGAGGGGGTGTACCATGTACCGCGTAATTGGTGTGTCCTTCCTTAACACTCTGCACTAAGGTAAGCAGCAACGAGTGCTGTATGAAAAAGTGTTATGAAGAAGTGGTTGTGATCCGGTGACTGTCGGGGTTTACCCCTTCAACCCTTGATCACTATATGATGCCAGTTTGCTTGGCAGTGATACTATAACTTGTAACTTGTACTTGTAAAAAACCATTGTACATTGCAACTACTGTACATTGCAGCTCGAAGTGTGTTGAGTCTGAGCAGTGTTTTTGTTTTCTCAAGCATCGCTACATTTGATTCTAATATACTCTAATATACTTCCAGTATATGCAAATTGCCCTTCCGTAGGGCTGAGTCTGTTAGCTTGATAGACTAAAATCCTTTTTTCAATTAGAACTATCTAAGCTAAAGGTAAAGCAGAGCACATATAAGTACACACAAAGGCTATTAAACACACCCACCTAGTTTGACCATACTAAACTGGAATCGGGAGACTGTTGGGTCTTGTCCCCTTTCATCCCTTTGATCCCGCCTAACGCTACTACCAACAAAAAAAAGTAGCACAATACAGCGCAATACAGAGAAGGGTGTTTAGCCTTAGTCTAGGTGCTAAGTAAATCCAAAGAGGGCACACCCTACACCAGTACACCACTTGGGGTGTTATCACAAGACACCCCAGCGAGATTCAAGCGGAAACTAGTAAGTAGAAAGCTGAAAGTAAAAATCAAGCATTGGGCCCCAACGACAATGATAACCATAGTCAAAGAGCCCATAATGAGGGGGCAACAATGAACACATGGCCCTGCAGTTTTTAAGTGGAGTTTCAACGCCAGCTTCAACTCAAGGGGACGTACCACCAACAACTGAGCACAACGAAGCAGTCAAAACATCTCACAACGACGTAGTCGTTCAACCCATATGTCCCAGCTCAGAGAACAAAGACTTAAATCAGGTGGGAGCACCATGCCCTTTCACAATTGAAGTGAAGATAGGGAAGCGAACGGAGCTAATCATGGAAACAGATGATGTACAGCACAAACCCCTAGAGGAAGGGAAGAACCCTATTATGGCCAACAACACAACTAATACCACATGTATCATAAATGAACATGAGCAACTATTTGTAAGACAAGAAGGTAATGATGAACTGAAGGAAAATAACACAGCCGCTTTAATCGAGTTAAATGATGAATCTGATGCCAACACACAAGTGCCAGAATTACCAAAAAGGGCTGGAAATCCGAAAGAAGGTGACTTCGGCACACCTCTAACTTCAACGGATCCAAGGTCAAGTATGCCGATAGAAAGAACGACCAACGAAAGCGAACCAAAACAAATGCCCATGGAAAGATCAGGGGCACAACTAAATGTCCCCTGTAAACAAGCTGACAGACTACAACAGGGGAATTCTCCTACAACAAGTGGAAGAAGAACAACTCCCAAATCCATTAGAACAAACTTCATAAGATTTACGGACCTAGAAAAAAAACATGGAAACCTCGAACATTATCTTCAGGAGAAGGCCAAGACAGAAACAACTATTTTTTTGGGAATCAATCTCTACTAAATTGGTGTAGGGGAGACGGCAACCCACCTCCCAAAAAAAGTCTCATAAAAACACTGTAACAAGTGAAATCTCTGACGCTTTAATGTTGGAAAACTCTTCGCTTATGGGAAAAGAAATTCTGACTACAGAGACAGCGACACAAACAACGTGTTGGGGAAATAGAAACCAGTTACTCAAACAAACCACTGGCAAGAACCAAAATCGCCTGAGCCACCACTAACAACAGAACCCCATCATACATCAAAGGGGGCCCCATCTTAAGGATGATGTAACAGAAGAAAGACCAGAAAAAGACAACTTTTTGTGGTCACTACAATGGCTGCAATTCTGGCCCCCTACATGAAACTACATGAAAACGCCACAGACACCCTAAAAGATCACACCACACTTCTAGCTATGGGTCACTCAAGAACAATTTTTATTGAAGGATTCATAACGGCTCTATAAAAGAACATGCATAATGTCGAGCAAAGAATCTCAGACATGTTGCACACCATCCTACAACCCATTATGAAAGACAAGGGAGTCAGGGGGAAGAACCCCCGAAGAGAGTCACTAGGAGGCCTCGATAACTCTGTGCTACAATCAACGGAAATAACAAAAGATCAATTACATAAGGAGAAAATACTCCACGAAGAGCTACTTGAAGGGCATCTTCAAAAAACCTTACAAGGAAAGAACTTAGAGTGGCAAGGAGACCTGATTAAGGACCAAAAAATATCACCAGCGGAGGGCTTTAACATCAAAGCCGTTACTCCTATGGGGAATGACATTGAAGAAAGAAATGAGGACCGTAACCCTACGCAACCACCCCCCAGGGACTATCTACCCCAAGAACAACGGGAGACACCAAATAACAATCAAGAAATAAGTCCTAGTACCAGGCTAGAAAATGTGCCATAAGCAGAAGTAAAACAAAAGAGCAAAAAAGGGAAACATTTAAAACCAGCAACTTCGGCAGCCCAACAAGCTGAAATGGAAGTTGAATCACCTAAGGCTGACAAACCCAAACCTAAATTGTGTGAAATATTTTTTAAAAAAAGGTGACTTGACACTGGTAAACAACCCAGTGTGGGCAAAAGAGAAAACCATCACCGTCAAACAGAAACTAAGAACATCTCGAACACTACAGTCGGTGAAAAAATCAAAAAAACAATTATGCCAGAGGCCACAGAAATCAAATAAACGTAAAACATTCTTCAAATGCTTGACTATGCCAAAAGATTCCACAACAACTAACGTCAACCAAAGTGTTAGCAACCAAAAAAAGGCCAATAAGCTGGACGAAATAACTCAATAAGATGAGGAGGAGGCAACAAAGGACTAATCGGAGCTGGACCTAATGGTTCTCTCCATGTACTAAATTTCGGATGGAGATGACGATTCCTCTAGTGACTCGGAAGAAGAAGTAATAGAACAAGCAAATTAGGAGCAATCAGAAGTCGAAGAAATTGACTATCCTCCACAAAAAAGAACGGAAACACAACACATGACCAAAATACTCATCAACAAAAAACCACAATAAAGAAACGCCATACAGATGAACCAAGAATTGAAAACAAAACAGTCATTAAAAACACAGAAGGTAGCCAAAGGAAAAAAACTAAATCTAACAAGGAGGGTGGTTCAGTAACGCCGGTGACAATTCTAGCACTGGAGCTGGGAGTTCCGAGCCAAAATAGCATCCTTCCCAAACTGAAGATTAAAGAATACAACACAGAAGAGGATGACCAAAATATTGGAGACAAAAATTCTTGCTAAGTCCATTGAGGTTACCTAAACCAAGGCCAAATCTTGAAAAGAAAGGGAGGGGACTTCTCCTGGAAAGACTAGTACATACAAATGACGGTTTAATTCTAAACCGGGCCAATGTGCTAAGACTGCTGCACCACGTACCATCATTGAGACTAATGAGCTCGAGTGATATATCCCTAATTGAGTTTCCTGATAAAACCTACATGGACAGAGTACGGGTATCAACAAGCTCACAAGTTATCCATCAACTATTGTTGACAGAAGAGAGAGCCCTATGGAGCATGGGATTCCAGTTAACAGAAAAAAACAGCAAACAAGTTGAACCTGACGTAATAGAGCAGGGAATTCTAACAAAGAAAGCACTATTCCAAGAGGCATATGACAAGCATAAAAAAGCCATGAAACAATCCCAACTGATTCAGCCCATGGATGGAAAACAGGCGAGATGGGAATGGTTGGCCAGGTTAGCAGCAGAAAAAATAAAGCCTCAATAATGCCTAAAGGATCGCCGGAAAGAAACATGGGCCCTTACAACATGGAATACAAGGCGATTCAATCACCTACTAACAAAAAACGAATTCGCAAAAAATATGCCAGACGTCCAATGTCTTCAAGAAACTTGGTTGAGAGAAACTCCCTTGATTGAAGGCTATTCTGTAAACATAAACCCAGCCAAGAAAGGGCAAAAAGGAAGACCAATGGCTGGTCTGCTTATAGCAATAAAAGATGAATTAAACTGGAAAGTGATCCATGCGGCGAACCCGTCACCATATATTCAAATCGTAGTGGCGGAAGTATTAGGGAACCCAAGAGACCGACATTCACAGTGTGTAATTCTTAACAATATATACTGGACGCCAGGAGCAAAAGCAAATAAATCACTCCCGAAGGAACTCGTAACCACAATTGACGATTTGAGAGGTAAATGGCACGACGCCTGGATAATAATGGTAGGCAACCTCAATTGTACTTGCTTCAACGAGAGTAATAATGCGATTAAAGATGAATCAACAACGGCCACAATAAATTAAAGAAGAGGAATAATGTGGAGGACCGCGATACAATCCCGGGACTGTATAATCCTAAATGGGGTCACAACGGGAGATATCCCTGGGAAACCAAATGGCGGGGCCCAAAATCTGAAGCTACACTCGACTACGTTACAGTTTTGTCCAACCTCTCAATATTCATTCAAAAACTAGAGGTAGGAACAACGCAGTCGAGTGATCACAACCCGGTCAAACTGACTTGTCTAAATCTTTCTGCCAAAAGGGAAACAGAAATGTGTCCATTGAACTTGGAAATCAATGCTGGCAGAAATAGACTAAGAATGCAACCAGCGAAACTGCCGACGTTGAATGGTAATCAGTCGACGATGATAACGAAGCTTCAATCACAGGCAACCCTGCAGGTAATTGACTATGTCCCGCTATTAAAAATCTTTAACACCATAAGTAAACCAGGAAGCTCTAAATCAACAAAGAAAAACCGGCATGTATTTGACAGAGCAGTGGTTGCGAAGAAAAGAACTTTAAGGAAACATCTAAAGCAGTTTAAGCAATCCAATGAGATGAACAAAATCACAGAAATATGGAAAACAAAACAAACCTATCATAATTGGATAAGAATGCACAAGAAATCAATGTTAAACCATGACTCTCAGGAAATCATATCTATTATCTGCAAAAGAAACACTGCAGAGACGTGGGCCCTGATAAACAGGAAGGACACTCCGCAAGATGCCTTAACAGCCAATCCAGTCCCAGGAATACAATGGCAATTATACTATAAACGAAGGCAACTTCCATTTGACCCCAGATAAGTAGATGGGTACCGGAGAGAATGGACGAAAGCCTGCTTAACATTGAAACATCAACATTGGAAAACTGAAGAACTCCAAAGCAGCGGAACCCGATGGCTTGACCAACGAAGGACTGAAAAAGGACCCAGTAGAATGGGCAAAGATCTTACATCAACTCTACAAATACGTCCTCAAATCAGGAAAAGTACCACCTTCATGGAAGACGAGCATAGTAGTACCTATATTTAAAAAGGGCCTAAGAACCAACCCCGAAAATTACAGGCCAATCGCCCTACTGGACGTGGCAGGGAAAATCTTTGCCACTATCCTGTTAAGAGCCTTGATCAAATGGGCAGCACGATCTGGTCACAAAGAAGAATGGCAATCGTGCTTTGTAAAGGGACAAGGTACTCAGCTGAATATATTCATCCTAAACCTGCTAAAAGCAAGAACCCTAAGAAACAAAGAGGCAAAATTCTTTGTGGCTTTTATAGACCTATCAAAGGCCTTTGATATGGTGGACAGGGCAGAGTTGTGGAAAAAGCCAAAAAAGTTGAACTGTCCGGAAGTCCTTCTCCATAATATAAAAGATCTACACTCAAACACTTCAGGTAGAGTGAGGTTAAATCAAACTGGCCTACTGTCTGAGATTATCCCCACGACCATTGGGCTAAAGCAAGGTTGTCCATTGGCACCCGAACTATACAAACTCTACTCCTCAGACATGGAGGAAGCCTTTGTTGATTTAAGAATCTTCCCAGCAAAAATCGCTAATGTGCCAATTAATCTATGCAGATGACATAGTCCTAATTGATAAAACCCCAATAGGCCTCCAACACCAATTAAGAGTTCTTGAGATCTACGTGGCCAAAAATAAAATGATCATTAACCCAGAAAAATTAAGGATTTTAAGATTCGCTAGCACAAAAAGGGGAAAAAAAATTAAATAGACCAATGGTTCCTAAATGACAAAAAGATTATGGAAGTCTCTGCCTTTACTTACCTAGGAGTTTGTGTTAACAACAACAGAAATGAAGTTCCTAGAGGTGCAGACCTGAGAAATAAAGTAAGAAACCTGACGGGCCAAGCAAACCTCTTACTGGCACGATTCTGTTGATTCTCCCTGAAACCCTTGGTAGATTTCTATCGAGCAAAAGTTGTGGCAATCCTTACATACAGAGCACAAACCTCTCTCCTTTTAGACGCCAACATATGGTCACACTTAGAAGGTATATTCTGGCGAACGACCCTCGGACTGCCTAAATCCTTTCCAATCCAAATAATTCGGAGAGAATTAGCACTGTCTTCGTGGGAGTCATTTCAGAGTGGAAGATAATGGGCCTCATTACACGGAAGGCAAAAAGCAGGCGTTAAATTCCCCAACCCGCAAAAAGACCTCGTAGTAAGGCGGTAAGGATTTACCGGTACCGGTAAACCCTTACCGTCTACCGTGTAGTGAGGCCCAATGTCTTTCTTCTAGAATTGCCTGGAAGCGCCACCAATTGTAGTTTTCTCAGTCCTAAAAAAAGCAATGGACAACAGTTCTGAGCCGATATTATCTCAATGGTCTAAAACATGTCAGGCAATCCTACGAAATCTGAATGAATCGGAAGATTCATTATTAGCCAATCCGGACCAGGTGAAAAAAAAATGTACACCAGTTACTGGATCGAAACCATAGAAGACCTCTATAAATATCACGGATACAAAGACTTTTGGGCAGTTCCTCGAAAGTTGCACAGATTACCAAAATACTTATCATTATTCCCAAACTGG
Organism: Ambystoma mexicanum; assembly: GCF_040938575.1. Taxonomy (NCBI): domain Eukaryota; kingdom Metazoa; phylum Chordata; class Amphibia; order Caudata; family Ambystomatidae; genus Ambystoma; species Ambystoma mexicanum. Next base: position 196,011,850 of record NC_090922.1, read on the forward strand.
TTTCTGAGAACTGGCTTCCTAAGACTCCATCTCAACCTATGGCCTAGTAGGACTAACAAATATAGAAAGAGAATAAAAGATGAAACAAAGGACTGTAGATTATGTCAAAATGTAAAGGCGGTTGAATCCTTGAAACACCTGTTTTCGGAATGTCCGACCCTAAGAAAGGAAAGACAGACTTACCTTGGCCACATTTGGCAGGACTATCGGTCCAAAGAAATTGAACTCTGGTGGAGATATTTGCTGGAAGGAGAAAAGATCTCAAACAACTTGGCGGTAGCAAAATTCTTGCTGGTTATCTTTGAAAAAATAGAGGGGAAACCTCCAAGTCCAGGTTCATAACATGGCTACGAGGAACAAAAAAGACACACTTTGCCAATGGACCACTTTGGCCAGAGGGAAAGAAATGGCAATGAGACTATGTAGTGACTTAGATTTCCTCAATTTTTTTATGGGGGCTCGAATGGGAATGGGGAATGGTTCTCGGAATGGGGACTTACCGGGTCCTTCAAGGTTGGAATGACCCGGTGAGTCCCTATTTCGAGAACCCGGACCCGGAATGCAGTAAGGGGGTAGCCATGGTGCTAATAGCACCATGGCTACCTGCTACCTCGTAATGAGACCCATTGTCTGCAAAAGAATGTTGAGTGACATTTCACTGTCTGATATTGATTGTAATTGTTTATTAGAGCACCGGGGGACCAATTTCCTACAGATTATGTCAGGAAATCTAGTAGTGATACTAAACTGCTACACTACAAAGGTTACCATCCAAGGAACCTACGGGACAATCACCAGTAGGGACAATTTTTGAGAATACATAGAATGTGTACTTCTCTGCATGATTTTTACCAAGAGGCTTCTATATTTAGTGAGCTACTTGTTAATAGAGGCTATCCTAGGAACTTAGCCATTCTAAGAAACGAGCCAGGTTCACCTGCATTGAGATACTCCTGTAAGCTCAGGATAAGAGTAACAATCAATCTAACCCCATGACCAGAAGAAACCACCCCTCTGTTTGCTTTAAAAAGATCAAAAAACCTTAAGGACCAACTTGTTCAATCAGGAACTAAAAATGTTAATATAATTCAGGGTCTATGGCTATTAGGGCGCTGTCATGCATTGCATATCCCACTGCACCTGTTCCCAGCAGTCTCAGGGGAATGTGGTTTCTGTCCATCGCAATATGCATCCATCCCTTTTGTGAATTCAGGATGTACATGTAAATGCCCAGAAACGCTCCCTTTTTTACACATTTGCGCAAAGGGGGTGAAGAAAGTCAATGGAATCGGCACATCTTGTTTTGAAGGTGAACAGATGTGTAAGTGCATATCATCACTTGCACAAAAACAAGTTTGAGAATCTGGTACCTAGTGCAGTGGTCACAGTCTAAGGGACCACACAAATGCCCATTGTTTCCGACACCGCCACTGCCACCGCACCGATCCTTTTTCAATATTTCACCATAGAACAACTTCTACATCTTTGTATGCGTCCTCAACCCTCCGCCAACCCCCACCTCGACATGCATGGCGTATAAAACTGAGGTTTACCAGATGACTGCATGTTTCTGGGGACATAATGCTTCTAGTCTTGGACTTGCATTTTACCACTCATTTAAATCTGGTACTGATAAATCATTGATTTAAATGATTTGATTCTTTGGGAAACATCGAGGGATCCCAGCAAGGGTCATGCGTGAGGGACAGTAATGTGGCCTGACCTGTGGCCCTGGTCACGTGACACCGCATCTAACCTGTGCTTTATGGTATCTGGAGCATGCGCGGCTATTGGGTTTGCTGTAGCGCATCTTCTGCTATTTTCACAGTGTTGCTTTGGGTCCTGGAAAAGAGAGGACGTGACGTAGTTAGCTAGTTGTGGGAGTAGAGTCCGGCTGTTTCTTGAAAAATAGTGGTGCGAGTCAGATTTAGGGGGCAAACCCAGCTGTAATGCAGGTAAGTGTCTACGTACTGTAGTTTCTAGGTGTCATGCAAAACGTGCAGATGTATGAGTTGCCGAATGTAGGCATTGGGTGGGTGCTCCAGTTGATTCATGCAAGAGGGCATGCGGAGGCCTCCTCCTGGCCCGTATGTGGCCATTCCAGATCCAAAGCAAGCAAACAGTGGGCAGTATGGTATAGAGAGGAAGAGCGGCAAGAGACATTCTTTGAAAACGTTTGTGTTTCCCATTTTTTCTGTCCCTTTCTGCAGATGTCAACATTCTCACCAAGATGCAATGTGGGAAGTATCCAGTGTGACACGATGTCAGGTTGGGGGAGGGTCGAACTATGGCAAAAGTCCCGTTTTTTTAAATGGGGAAATTCACGATCTCCCAATGTGATATCATATGATTGTTTATTTATAACACGCTTAATACCCAGAGGTTTCTAAACACGGATCGGGGATCGAACCTGTGTTGCTCCATGTCGTCTTGCTTCCAAGGGGAGCACGTTGCCCCTGAGCTATCCCCCGAGACAAAATGTGTCGTCAAAAGAAAGTAACCAGACCTAACTAGTCATCTTTCTGGACTTCCAAGGCCTGCTCGACACTACCACTAAAGTCGAGTAGTTGCAGCTGGTGAATATGTACAATGGAGGGGTGTAAACATTTTCCCTGAATTCCCTGAATTGAACTGAGCAAGTAACCTAAACTAATCCTGTATGGTGTGGCCGTTATACTTTATTCAATATAATGGACAGTGCTGTCTGTCTTCTTCTTGCTGATAGATTTGATCCATCAGCAGTGATTATTGGATACCAAGACTTGATCCTCATTACTCCATCCTCTCGGGTTGAGCAGGTAGTCGTGGGTTTGGATTCTTCTTGGTCTGTGTGGACCTGTCACAGTGGGGCTGGTTTCACAGGGTCTTCACTGTGACGGGCCACCTGTAGCGGTCAAAGGGTTTTGCAGTGATGGCAGTGAGTCTTGTGATCAGAGGTTTCGGGTTCTGATCCAGTCCTTGGCATAAATTCTTACTCAGCTTCGCTTGATGTTCATCCAACATCTCGATCCCCAGTTCTCTGTGAAGGTCAGCTATCCTTGTGAAGATTGGAGCTCGAGATGATAACCACAGGGCCTTGTTCTGGACTATCTTAAGACTCTTGTGGTGTCACTCATGCCAGGTCATCCATGCTGGGGAGGCATACATCAGGGTAGGTCTGATGATCACCTTGTAGACATTGATCTTAGTCCGGAGGGGCATGGACTTGGTCTTCAGGATTGGGTACAGAGCTGCCATCTTTCCTGTTGCCTTCTGCTGAATATTCTCGATATGACTAATGGACAGTGGTGGAAATTAAAACAATTTAATGGGTGATCCCACAAGGGCCAGAGTGGGGAGGAGTTTGGAGGAAGGGATGGAGTTCTGAATGGGCGGAGTTGAACTCTGCTCAAAGGAAATGTTCAAAATAATAGTTTTAAAATGGTGCAATTTCTTTCATGCTGCTTCTTTCCAAACTCTGCACTGTTTGCACTCTGCTAAATGCCCCTAATTAACAGTGCAAAGAGTACTTTTTCACTGCAAAGTAACTTTGCACTGCAATAATACACTTTGCACTGTTCTGTAAATCAGGGTGTTTGTTGGTCACTTTGCACCACACAAAACATTCTGTAAATCAGGCCCTAAGTGTTCAACACAGAGGTTTGTGAGCAGCAGCCTAGCGGAGGTATTGGCTAGTCGCAGTTAGGTTAAGGTTTTGAGCCAAGGTGTTTGAGCTTGCATGCGGTAAGGAGAGCATAACCTAATGGCAGTGCTGACAGACAAGGTGACAGTATAAGCTTTTAGGGGCATGCCTTGGAGGTAGTGGCATGCAGTTCACAGCTGTGCAGCTTGGTGTTAGAAGGGGAACGACATTGGATAGAAAGAATAAAACATTGGAGAGAAAGAATAAGGGAGTGACGTGGGGTGACGGGATGAATTGATTGATCGTTTTTTGATTGATAGTTTATTTGTTTAGCGCCTATACACACGTGTTTCAAAGTGCTTCAATGAAAGGGAGAGAGCAATGGAAAATACAATGACATTCTTACAAGACCTCGAGACATTAAGAATGTGAAATTAACTATTGTACTAGGCCTGACAACATTTCAGATAGTGCAAGAGCTTTTGACAATGATAAGGAGTGGAGGGAGTGAGGGGGAGGTAGGAGATGAGACAGACAAGCGACTATCATATGAGGCCTGACCACATTTCTGGTAGTGTAGGGGAATGACAAAAGGGGAGGGAAGGGGGTGGAGGGGGAAGGAACAGAACAAGTGATTATTGTACTAGGCCTGATGAAATTTCTGGTAGTGCAGGAGATTGACAAAGTTGCGGGAGAAGAGGGTGAGGGGAGAGGAAAATAACAAGCGACTATCATACTAGGCCTGACGACATTTCTGGTAGTGCTGGAGATTTACAAAAGGTGAGGGAGAAGTAGGGGAGAGGAACATAACAAGCGACTATCGTATTGGGCCTGACAACATTTCTGAAAGAGCAGGGGTGAGAAGAGGGAGAGCACCAAAACAAGTGACTATCGTACTAGGCCTGATGACATTTCTGGTAGTGCTGGAGATTGACAAAAGGTGAGGGAGAGGGGGTGGGGGAGAGGAACAAACAAGTGATTATCATAGTAGGTCAGACGACATTTCTGATAGAGTAAGTGCATAGAATATAGTGATGGGATGAGGGAGAGGATAGAGGGAAAGATAGGGAGAGGAAGAGAAGACTGAGAGGCAGTGAGTGTGGTGAAAGAGAAGAAGCAAGTCACTGAAATACAGTGTTATAGAGCATATAAGCAAGTGAAGAGAGCACATCAAATTGCATAGGTCAATATTGAACACATAATGTTGCAAGAGGTCAGCAAGTGCAAGCCATGCTTCAAGTCGTAGATTGGCACAACATGATTCAAGGTCACCATGATTACGTGATGCTTAAGGAAGTCCAGCATGAGAACGACGAGATTTGAAATGGGTACATGAGTCACATGAGTCTAAAAAGTCAAATCAAAGCATCAGCAACAAGGGGTGATGATGTCACCATAATGTGTCAAACATTAACATAATGGCCCTCATTACGACCCTGGCGGAAAGTGACTGACCGGACCGCCACAGCGTAAATAGCGTTTCCGCCATTGCACGATGGAGCAAAGTGCGGCCCATTCCGACCCATCGGGCACGAGCACCACGGCATGGCGGAAGTGCAAAGTCCGCGATGGCGGAAATGACCCCAAAACGGCCCACACCGCCGCCGTACGGCGCCCTAGGTGCAATACCGCTACCCATCACAGCGGACACCGCAGTGAGCGCCAACCGGAAAGTACAGTGACCGTAAATATACGGAAACTGAAGTAAAAACATGGGCCCGGAACGGGAAACATCCCGCCGTACACCTATAAAACCACAAAATCCACACAACCACTAAAAACACTACACTGAGACACACCCCAACCCGTCATCCACCCTAGCGAAACCAAGAAAAATGGGAAAAGTAGCGAAGAAAGCGTGCGACCGCAAGCGGCAGGTCCACTTCTCCCGTGAGGAACTCACCGTGCTAACAGAGACCCTCCAGGAGAATGCTGCTGTCGTCTTCTCCACGCAAATGACCAGGACGGCACTTGCGAACAAGAAGGCCATATGGGCTCTGGTGGCACAGCGGGTAAGTGCGGTGGGGACCGCACCCCGCAACCCACAGCAATGCAGAAAGCGATGGGACGACCTGCGGATACGCGTCCGCAGCATACTTTCTGCCAACCGCAACATTGCCACAGCCACCGGGGGAGGTCCTGAATCACCCATCAAGTTGACCCCCTGGGAAGAAATCTGTGCCTCCACCATCGGAATGGAGAGCATAGAGGGAGTCGGAGGGATGGAGAAAGGAGTGCAGACATCCGAAGATTCAGGTAGGTGGGCCAAATAAAACAATGCTAAATCCACAATGTCCAATCATGTGAAGTACCATGTGTCCACATAGTGCAACAGAAACACATGTCCAGGAGAACGTCCACACACATCGGCCTGATAGCGCACTTTAAAACTCACAATAAATACATAAATAATTAAAAACCCCTAAAACACCCACTACACGTGCAGCAGGCACACCCTAACTGCAGGCTGCCAAACAACTGCACCCTCACTCCACACACAAATGAAAGCACCTCCAAGGCCCCGACCCAAATCACCCTCAGGTACCACCCCAATGCATGTGATACAATGCCATTCCAATACCCACAGACCCATTAATAACCCTCACCCTCCTTTACTCCACCACAGGGTCCGATCCAAACGACGAGCATCAGGACACCCCTACCAGCACACCTGCAAAGAGGGCCAAGACCAACGGCCAAAGACCCTCCACCTCAGCTGCACGCATCAAGACACGGCAGCAGCACAAATCAGGTGGCAGCACAGAGGAGGGAACATCAACAGGCACCCCAGCAGCCAGCATGCCCACAACACCACCACCACAGGTCCCCCCAACGGATGCCACAGAAGGCACTGCCTCTGGTGGCAGCAGCACCATAGGTGACACCCCATTGATGGCAGCATGCTCCGACACAGAAGACGGGGATGTCGAAGTCAGATCCATCCATGACCTGTCCCAATCCCCCTGTCTGTCCTATCCCGTACAACATGAGGATACCACGCAGGGGCACCCACAAGACGACGACTGGCCATCCCCCACAAGCCCTGTGGCAAGGCAACATGAGGTCAACAGCCCCTCTGTGACACCCCCGCAAATGGCCATGGCCCAGCAGAGGCAACAGTCCCTCGACCAGTTAATCGTGCAACAGCAGCAACTGGCCACGCTCCTCAAGGACCATGCCGATGAATGTGGGGGCACTAAGGCAGACATAGAAACATCAACTGAGACACTTAGGGCAGAAATGGAGAGAAGTACAGAGACACTAAGGGCACAAATGGAGAGTAGCACCGAGAGCCTGAGAGTCCAAATGGAGAGTAGCACCGAGAGCCTGAGAGTCCAAATGGAGAGTAGCACCGAGAGCCTGAGAGTCCAAATGGAGAGAAGCACCGAGAGCCTGAGGGGGGAACTGCATGCGACGTCCAAAGACGTATGTGCCGAACTTGCCGCAGTGCGCCGTGTGCTCACTGAGCTCTCACAAACCCTTAGGGACATGCATGGACGTGAGCAGGCAGAGACATCATCCGTTGCAAGTTCCGTCCAGGGCAGCCCCCAACGTAGATCTGGGAGGAACCTGCGCTCCACAGGCAGGGGTGCCCCTGATACCCGCAGAGGGGGCTTGCAATAGCGACAGCCCACTGACAATGAGCATCTTTGGACACTGGTGTTCGGGGGGGAGGTAGGAGGGTGGAGGGGGTGTGTTGGGCTCACTTGGGTGGCGGGTCGATAGGGTGTTCAACATGATATCACATATGCCATAAACAGTGCACGATCAACCAATGAGATGTGTGGACAATGATCTTTGTGTACTAGGCCATCATAGGCGTACAGTCCATATTGTGCATGTACCAGACACACACAGTGCCACGAGTCCCGTGTCCATGTATCAGCCACCAGGCGTGAGTGCTAGAAGCATGCATCAATGAGATGCTGACGAATGTCACGGCCCTCCGGTGCCTCGCAGACTCCTTGAGGTGCTGCCACATCCCCACCCTCATCATGACCATCTTCAGGTGCTTGCAGTTCTGCGTCAGGGGGCATGGGCACATTTCTACGTACGCACATGTTGTGGAGCATGACACATGCCATGACCATCTTTGCAACCTTCTCATGGCGGTACAGGAGTGCCCCGCCAGACCTGCTGAGGCAGCGGAAACGAGTCTTCAGTAGGCCGAATGCCTGTTCTATGACTACACGGGTACGTGAGTGGGCATGGTTGTAGTCCTCCTCATGCTGGTCCCGTGGGTTCCGGACTGGTGTGAGGAGCCATCTCTTCAGTGGATACCCAGCATCACCTGTATGTGGACGAGAAACGTATGATGTGGAATGCCATTGCTACGTACGCACACCCCCCCCCCCTTCCTGCCAGGTCATTGCCGAATCACATACCCCACATTATCATGCATGTAATGAGACTCACCGAGTAGCCAGGATCTGTTCCCTGCGTGTCGCTCCATGTAGCGTGGTATTGTAGAGTTCCTCAAGACCATAGAATCATGGGTTGATCCAGGGAATCGGGCACAACAATGTGTAATGATCCTGTTGGAGTCACACACCATTTGTACATTCAGGGAATGAAATTGTTTTCGGTTGCGGTACTGGGCCTCCATGGCATGTGGGACGACCAATTCCACATGGGTGCAGTCGATGGCACCAATGCAACCCGGTATGCCGGCAAGTGCATGGAATCCCACTTTTGTGTTGGTAATTTCCTGCTCCGAGCGTGGTAGAGAGATGTAGTCGTCTGCGTGCTGCAGGAGGGCATCGAGCACTTGCAATAGTGTCCGTGAGAACAGTGGCTGAGAAATGCCATGCAACTGTCCGACTGTGTGCTGGTAGGTGCCTGTGGCCAGGAAGTGGAGTACAGACACCACCTTCAGTAGGGGTGGGATGGCGGTTGGGCTATCTATCATGCTGACAAGGTCAGCCTGTGTCATGTCCACAATGGCGGCTATGGTGTCCCGGTCCAAACGGTAGAGGGTGTGGATCTGCTCATCAGTGAGGTTGAACGGATGTGCTCGGAGGCGTGGGATTGCGGGCTGCCTGCGTGGTGGTAGTGGCTGTGCTGGCGGCCCTTGCTGGCCCTGCCTTGGCCTCCTCCTCCTCCTGCGTCCCCTCCGTGCGGCCGGTTGTAGTTGGTGTTCGTCTTCTTCTTGGAGTTGGAGTACTTGCAGTGCTATCAGGTCCCCCAGGGCCAACATCGCGAGTCCTGCCGGTAGCATTTCGGAGTGGGTGTGGTTGTGGGAGGAGACTGGGTGTGCAATTTATGTGTTTTCAGGCTGTATGGCCTCCACCTGTGGTGATTCATTCCACCTGTGCAAGCTGCTCTCCCCTTTGGCCGAGCACGTCCCGCACACAACGCTGCAATTCGAGGAATGGCATCTTGCTATTGCAATCATGTATTTGTACCCGATGGCCGTGTAACATTTGTTGATATGTACATTCGGCTATGGTCCCATTGTTTCACATACAATCTTTGCAGTCGCGAACAGACTTGTGATGGGTCAGTGGAACGTAGTACTCGAGTAACGGTGGGCCCTCATGCATCACTGTACCGAGTTGCACCGACGGGCGGGGCGTCCCATTTGTGGGTGAAGGCAGTTGCCATTTTCACACACAGCCGCACTAGATGGATTAATTTGTGATTTCAAGCGGCCACAGATGCCTTTTCGACGTGATGTTGCAAATGAGGAATTCGAAGGGCGGCGCTTTCGGTTTTCAGCTAGCGGCGAGGAGATGCCCACAGGTCTGACTGCAAATGTAACGTTCTATTGTTCAATGTCCTTGAGACAGGGGCCATGGCGAGGATGCAATGATTGATATGAATAGTTTGGGATGCGCAATAGCGACGTGGGCGATGAGGCCGGACGTTCCCAAATACATGTTACTTCACAACACTGGAATTACGGGCTGGGGCACTGTGGATTTTGCAGGCTGCATAACGCACAGACTCAATGGATATTTCTAATGTTATGTGAGTAAATATTCAGGAGTTCTTATACCGGGATGAGGGAATGATGAATGGATGCATGGGCAGATGATTTGATACAGAGTTTGCCATGTACAGGGCTTCTTGGAATCTATCCGCCTCCCCTGCGCTATGTGATGCAGGGCTGCCATAGTGGGACCATCGTCTATCTGGCCTTGTTGAGCCCTCCCTGTCTCGACGCGCCTTCAGACACTTGTGTCCATGCACGTTAACATTCCCATCTGATGGATTCTGTGTTGACAGACGCATGCACAGGTACACTCGTTTGTGATGGTGTTTACACCTCGATATAGATAGTTATGAGTCGCAAGTGGTTTTGGGGTGGTGATGATCCTTTGGAGTGGGCTAGCATGCATGTGGCTGTGGATTTAGTGTGATCATTGAAGTGAGTTGTTCGAATGTAGTTCTGATGGCCATTCTGTTCTTTTTCTTTTCTTTTGGTTGACAGGTATCTCCTCCCCTTTTGCCACTGCCATCTGTATGCCACTCCTGCAGATGGCTTTTACTCCCGACACCTGCTGCTTCGTGTTAATCAGTGGAGCAGCATTACGATCTTATGGGACGATCGCCAATGGGCCACATGCCCTTACGCAGTACTAGTGGCTCGGAGCAACATTTCGGCCTTTCAGCTGGACTAGTGCCTCCCCATTGGGACGGCCCTGCGGTTCTGTGCGCTTCCATGTTGCCTTTTCGTACGTGAATGTGGCTCTGTGTACCATGATGGAACAGGGCGTCACACAAGTAGTAGCTGGTCATTTCTTGCGGATGCAACCCACAATGGTGAAATGTGTTTTGGAGTTCATGGCCTAATGGCTGTATGGGCTTGGTGATTTTGTTGTGCATTAAATTTCTATTCTGATATGGGCCGTGTAGCGTTCTTCTTTGCGAGTGATGTGGCATATTCCTATTTGGGGAGCGATGTATTGTGAGGAGATCTGCATTGGGTTCCAGCTTCGGAGTTTAGTTGCGTGGAACTGTGCTGGGCGCGTTTGCCTACGAAGCCCAGTGAGGTCAGGGATGGGGGCTGCCAATATGACGGTTTGAATGTTGTCATGCTCAGGGGCGGGGGATTGGGTTTTGTGTAACAGATGCCGGTCAGCCAGGTGGACTGGTGGAATGATGTGATTTTCGGAATATTGCTGGTCACAGGTGCCTGTGTTTGCGTGCGTTTCTGGGGGGGAGACTGTGGTCATGTCCATTGGAATGGCTTCTGTATTCGTGCCATCTGTGCCCTGCAGCTCCCATTGGCCCCTCTTGTGGATCTTTTGTTCGTTGGCATGCATGGGTGACTTGTACATTTCACTGGTTGCATTGTGACTTCATTGCACCTACGGGGAGTTGTACTTTGTGGGCAGGGAGCGGTGTACAGGCACTCAGTGGGGCCGTTTACGGTTGATTCGCGATGCCGTACTTCTCACCATGGCGGTATGGTACTTTCCGCCATGCTTGATGGCGTTAGGCACATGTCCGCTAGGGTCGGAATTCGCGTACCCTTGCGCCATGGTGGTATTTACGGTTTGGCATGGCGCGCGCGCGCGTACTTGGTGCAGTTAGCGTTGGCGTTCACTACGGTGTCGCTAATGGCTTCGTACTTTGCGGTGACGGGTCATAGTCGCACCGAGCGCTATTCGATGGCGGTATTGCATTTCCGCCATCGTTTTTCGATTTCCGCCAGGGTCGTAATGAGGCCCAATGTGTCTAACGCAATGTTCAGAGAGGGTGTCAGCTTGGATGTGATTGGTGGCAGGGGGTGCTCGTGTTGGGACACTAGAAGAAGAGATAGCAGTATTTACCATAGCATGGGCATAAGAAGACAAGTGCGGTCTCGGTGGGGGTGACTGCAGGGTAGGGCAGTAGGAGACATGCAGTGAGGTTGAGCCATTGATATTGATATTGATATTTTATTTCTATCGCGCTCGTACACAAGTGTTTCAGAGTGCGACAAGTCAAGGGAGGGGAACAGGGGAGAACAAAACAGCGATCTTACTAGGCCCAGTGACATTGAGAACGCTCAAGTGCATGGGAGAGGGCGAGGGGAAAAGTGCATGGAAGGGGGGAGAAAGAAGTGGAAAGTGCGAAACAGAGGAGAAACAGATAAATAACAATAAATAAATAATAAAGGCAACAAACAGTGGTAGCGCAGCCAGCAGTTTGCAAGTGCTAGGTTTAAGGCAGCAGAAAGGGTAGGTCTGATAAGTGCAGGAAGAAAAAGGGGGGCTGTATGGGTACAGATACAGACCCCAGTGCAAGGGGTGGCCCGGAGGCAGTGCAGGTGGGTGGCAGGGTGAGCAGGTACCTGGGCTCGGAGGACAGAGGGTGGCCAGGTGCATGGTGCCAAGAGAGAACAGATCACCAGGGGAGAGGGGTAGCAAAGGCAGAAGAAAAGAGGAAGGTCTTGAGGTGCTTCCGGAACCGGAGATGGTTCTCCTCAAGTTTTAGAGTGGCAGGGAGGCTGTTCCAGAGTGAGGCCCCGGCCGATGACATAGATCTACCCCGCAGCTCGTTTCTTTGAAAAACGACTGGCCCTGAGAGAGTTGGAGGTAGAGGAGCGAAGAGCTCGAGAGGGGGGGTATTTGCGGAGGGATAGCTGAAGTTATTTTGGACCCAGGCCCCAGAAAGCCTTGTGGACAATGCAGAGGGTTTTGAATTTAATCCTTGCATCCACTGGGAGCAAATGGAGAGATTTCAGAGCTGGAGAGATACGATCCCAGGGCTTGAGGCCAAGGACAAGTCTTGCAGTCCCTTTCTGGATTAGTTGCAGAGGGCGGAGAGTAGAGGCCAGTAGAATTAGAAAGAGGCTGTTACAATAGTCCAAGCTAGAGAGAACCAGAGCTTGGGATACCGTGATCTTCTGGGGGAAGGAGAGGAAAGGCAGGGTACCTCTGAGGAGGTGCAGTAGGAAATTTGACTTAGAGACCTCAGAGATGTGGGCGCAGAAGGAAAGGGTGGCGTCAAAGATGACCCAGAGGTTGTTAGCCTCGCAGGTGGGGGTAGGCGGAGGGCCAAGGGAGGCCGGCCAGAGAGTGAGAGGAAAGCATTGTAAATGAGGATGATCTATGTTTTGCTGGCATTCAGACAAAGATCATTGGTGGCACACCATCTTGAATGGCAGGCAGGCAATCAGAGATGAGAGAGGGAGAGGAGGTGGCAGAGGGTGCCTGAAAATGAGTTGAGTGTCGTCAGCACAGCAATGGAAATTTGAGCAGAAAGTGGCAATGCAGTGGGCAAGAGTTGCCAGGTATTAGTTGAAAAGCCAGGGCGAGAGGTTGGACCCCTGGGGAACACCACATGTAGAGAGGAAGATAGATGAATGGAAGGACCCAAGTTGCACCTGGGAGGGTTGATCTGAGAGGAAAGAGGTCAGCCAGGCCAGAGCCTGATCTGTGATACCCAGATTTCATGGAGACGGTTGAGCAGGATGGTATGGTTGACCGTGTCGAAGGCAGAAGAGAGATCGAGAAGGATGAGGACAGAGGGAATGTTAGAGTCAAGGTTGGAGAGCAGATCTTCACGGATGTTCAAGAGAGCAGTTTCCGTGCTTCTGGCAGCTCTGAAGCCAGACTGGTGGTCATGGAGACAGTCAACAGAATTGGAATGAAGGTTAAGCTGAGAGATTGGCAACTTTTCTAGGAGTTTGCCCAGAAAGTGAGTAAAGGAAATTGGGCGATAGTTAGCTGGACAAGAAGGATCAGCTGCGGGTTTCTTGAGAAGAGGATGCAAAAAGGAATGATTCAGAGTCGAGGGGAAGGATCCCAAGGTAAAGGAGTGGTTGAAAAAATCAGCAAGGGCCAGAGTGAGGATGTCAATGTGGTCCTTGATGGTTTTAGAGGAACAGGGAGGAATCTGTTTTGATGAGGCTTTCATAGATCGGACTTGTCTAGCGAACCTCGTCAGGGTAGAAAAGAGGAAAGGACGAGAAGGATGGTGGTGGGGTGGCTAAAGGAGGGTCAGCAAGCACAGATGGAGAGGGGATTGGATGGGTGTGGGTGGAGAGGGTGGACACGCTGTCCTGGGTTTTTACAATGAAGTGAGAGGCAAGGGCATTGCAAATAGCCTGGAAGGCAACAGGAGGGATAGAGACTGCAGCAGGGTTGGCCAGCTCCTTGCAGATTTTAAAGAGTTTGGCAGAGTTGCTAGATGCCGCAGAGACATGAGCTTGAATGGGGACTCTCTTCTTGGTGAGGACAGAGAGTCTGTATTGCCTTTGTGGCAGGCGACAGGCCAGTTTGTCAGAGGATGAACAGGAAGTCCTCCATTTCCTCTCAGCCGACCTACACTTACGTTTAAGTGTAGCTAGGTCAGAGTCATACCAAGAATTGCACTTGGCTTTGGACTTCAAACAGATCCTCATGACAGGTGCAAGAGCATCAAGCGTATCAGAAATTGAAGGGTAGAGCAGATACAGGGCTGTGTCAGGGTGTGAGACAGCCAAAGGTGGAGCGGAGGGGAGAGAAAGTGGTGGCAAAAGCCTCAACTGACACACACTTCATGGGCCGAATGTCCAAGAAGGTAGGTGGCAGTGTTGGGGTAGGCTTGGCTTGGGGGGAAGAGAGGGAGAGATGAGAGGAGAGGAGGGAGTGATCTCTCCAGGAGAGAGGAGTGGTAAGAGGAATGAAGAGGGGGAGGTCAGAGGAGATCAAAACACCGAGTGTGTGCCCTGCAGAGTGAGTTGGGCAAGAGGGGAGGATGGACAGGGAGAGGGAGTTGCAGAGGTCACGTAAGAGTACAGACGAGGAGCAAGGAGAGTCTAAATGTATATTGAGGTCACCGAGGAGGAGGAGTTGAGTGGTAGATTCCAGGAGGGAGGAGGAGAGGTCTGCCCACTCAGAGAGAAATGAGGTGATTTGACCAGGAGGCCGGTAGATGGTAACCACAGTTAGAGAATGGGTAGGCAAGAGAGAAAGCCAACAGACACAGCATTCAAAAGAGGAGTAGGTCTGAGTGGGAATGATAGAGGCAGGAATCCACTCAGGAAAGATCAGGGCTACTCCTCCACCGGACCGGGAGGATCTGGGTGCTGAGAGGATCTTTTAGCCATCAGGGAGGAGAGTGTCAAAGCTTGTGACATCAAGGTCTCGTTCTTGAAGGAGATGGCAGATGTCAGAGGAATGTTTGACAGCTGAGCGAGAGTTGAGAGTAGCAATATGAAAAAGGTTGCCAGCCTTAAAGACCTTCTGGGGAGGGTTACAGATCAGAGGTATGCCCTGTGGAGGGGAAAGAGCCCTAGGAGAGGCAGAGGAGGAGGAGGAGAGAGAGGGCAAGGTAACCAAGGGGGGAGAGAACAGCAGGAGATGAGAGGAAATTGATAAGGCGAGGGAAGCGCCTATCAAAGTGGAGGAGATTGGCCTGAGGGCCTTGGACCATGACAGTGCCATTTAGGTAGACATTAATGATGACTTTAGAGGAGTTGAAGGAAGCCAGGAGAACTTCCCAGTGAGTGCCACCATTAATGGGAAAGGAGGAGATAGGGCATTGCACAGGGACCATTCATCACTCATCAACCAATGGGAGTGCAGCACAGGGATACGTGGTTCAGCACAGCCTGCCTACACAACAAAGAAAACCACAGTGGCCATCTTGGAAGGGCCAAAATAGAGTCAAATAAGCAGGCAATAGTGGGAAAAAACATGTGCTTTCAAAATAGCAAGGCAGCTCCAGGTATTAAAAAGCTCAAAAAATGGCAGCACGATGAAAATGCCAAATAAAACAGTCCTTTGCAACAATTTTATGCAAATTTCGTTTTTTTCTTTTTCTACTCTTTGTTTCCAATTTCATTTTTTCAGGTTCAATAATTCCCCTGGAGGTGCAGTAATGCACAGAAAGTGCACCTACCTAGTGGAATGGTCAGCAGCCAGGTACAAAACTCCACATGTGCAGGAAAACAACAGATGGCCAGGAGGGTGGAAACAGGACCTCACTCTCAGTGAGAAGCAGATGAAAGAAACCAGAGATATTAGAGAGGCGAGGCTGGGGAGGAGTAGATATAGTATGGCATACAGGAGCCACATTGTAACTTAAGGGAACTATCGTGCCAGGGAAAGGTGGTAGCTTCAGTGCATGAGGTAAGTACAGAGGGCAACTGAGTGAGGCAAACTGTTGAGTTCCACCACACCACTTACAGGAGAGATGGCAAAAAAGGCCCTGAGAGGGGGCCCAGAAGGGGGAAGAGAATATGGTGGTGGGTATGGGGGACTCACATTTAGAGGGAGCAGCAGATAGGGCATGAAAGGAGGAGAGACTTAAGGGAGGCCATTAATGAGAGAGGCCATTAGGTCTGTTCTACTGGAACAAAGGGGTGGCTTCTGGTTGAGCACTGCAAGCAGGATGCCATCACCGGAAGAAAACACTGACATCACAGTGAAGTAGTGCTCACGTTGAGATGGAGCACTCCAGAAGTGTGGAGAACAGAAAGTGGCTTGTGATGTCCCGCCCAGACATGGAACACAGCATGGGGCTGGGCGCCTCACCACAGTCAAGCGCATACCAACAGCCACCAATGAGCACTGTGGGGAGGCAGCACAAATGATCCCTGTTGTATGGAAGGAAAGTGATGTGTAAAGAATTCAAGTTTTTATTTTAATGAGCAGCAGGATATGGCTGCTAAGGTGTATCTACGACAAGAGGAGGAACAAGCAGGGAGATTGTTGGGGTAAGCGGAGGCAGTCGTAGAGTGAAGATGGCTGCTTGTCCATCATGGAAACGCCGGATGGACATGGAATGTGTGACGAAGCAGCAGGCGAAGGCAGCAGTGTTATGTAAACATTGAGGGGGTGGCTTTAATGGGTGTGGGGTTTGATTTTGTTTCTCGGGATTTATAAAGAGGTTAGTGAGTTGAGAACAGCAGAGGAAATGCCAGAAGTAATTGTGCGCAAACTGCAAAAGCATTTGATAGAGGATAACATTGGGGAGCTGTTCAGAGTAAGGCCCATGGATAATTTGATTTTCCCCATTAAGGGTGCCGCATATAAAAGCTCTGATTGACTTCAGACTGATACATCAAGAGTCATGGCCAGAAGTGTCATGGTGGAGGAATACATGGTAGAGGAGGAGTTTGCTCTTTCATATTCACGCGGGTGTCAATGAGCTGATTATAGAGTTTGGTAATGGAGACCTAATTGCTAAAGAAAATGTTAAATTTGCCTTCCGCCGACTGCTCGGGCACACAGAGGTTTTCATGCTGTTAAGCGTGCAGTTTCAAGGAGAGATGTGGATCATCAAAGTGATGCAAGTGGGCTTGGGGTAGTAATGTTGATTTGAGCGATTTAGCATCTTTAGAGGAGATGCTCTCTTTTATAGAGTGGAACATACATTTTTATTTGGCATTTGTCATTAAATGCATATTTACACTTATCATAAACACATAGTTAAATACTTACACACAAACATTCATCCAATCACTAACCCATGACATCAATGGTCAACACAAATACATACAATTTAAATGATAACCTCAGCATTATCCTTCTTTTACACAATGCCTTTTGTAAAATATGTGTTACCACACAGACCAAGTCCTGTGCTGACTTACAAAATCCCTCTGTTCCCTTAAGAGATCTAATGCCATATAAATGAACACATTATTTCAGGATCTTCTAACCGAAGTAAAGAGAAAAGTTACTCTCGCCCTGCACCTCCTGCCCCTTCTGCCTCCACAGACTCACTAGAGTGTGACATTCCCTCTGTTTCCGGCAAGTCAATTTGAATGGGTCCTCCAGCTGCGGACAACTCTCTCAGTTCTGGCACGCCCTTCAGGTCCAATCTACCTGGTCCTCCATCTCAGGTTCTGGTTCAGGCAACCATGTGATCAGTGAATTCTGGGCTACATTCGCAGACAACTCAGTGGCCACTGGGCACTCTCCCACAGAAGCAGGGAGCAGGTGCCACAGGGGACTTGACTAGGAGTTACCGGTTAGACTGGTCTCTCATGGGCTCACGTGGTAAAAGCCACAGAGCCAAGGGCCTCAAGAGCTTTCTCCTTTGCTGCTCTCAGAGCTCTCACTCTAAGAGCTGCAGTGACTATTATGGTGCGACCAAGAAGGTCATTAAATAGGAAAGGAGTCTTTGAGTGTGACACAGTACATGGAGGTTTGCAACCTCCAACCAAGCTTTACCATTTACAAGGGGCAGTAGTAAAGAACATCAAACCTCTGTATGAGTTTCTCTAACCTGGGATATGCTGCCCTTCCTTGCACTCACTGTCCCTTGACAGCGTGACACTCACAAGGTGGGAGATGTTTCCCCATTTATGAAGACATGTGCCAAAATATTTGAGTACTGGAGGAAACAGAGAGTTCCCCTGTAGACCCAGTACCGTCCCCTCACAGAGTTTGCAGGGAACAATTAACCACTCCCTGGCCTAGCGGGAATTCATCTGTTAAGATACCCATACTGTCTGCATCTTTTAAGAAGCCTACTCTGACTAGGTCCTCTTCCATGAGACCTGCAGTCATATGGGGCTGATTGGGTTTACCTTAGCAGGCTGCATCTTCCTTCTAAAGTGTGAAATCCAAACAAAGAAATATTCTGCAGGTGTTGAGGGTGCTGGCGTCTCAGTGGTAGAGGGACCCTCACTATGCTTTTCTGTGGAGGGTGACAAGCCATGAGTCTGGGATTTCCCTTCATCTTTCTGGGAGCCTTTCCTGGAGGAATAGTCAGAATCTCTATCCTTACCCTCATTTTTTTTACTTGCCAACACTCACACGCCTATCAGCAGCATTGGTAAGCTCCCTAGGTTCTGTGATAGTGTGTCCTCTGTATTCTGGTGTAAAACTGCCCCACAATGTTTTAGAACATGCCCATATGCAACCAAATGAAACATTCCACCAAATGTGTCAACATTGTTAACAGTGACCCACTCATTCAAATACTTCATGGATAAGTGTGAAATCTCCTCAAACATTTGATTGCTCTTTTTATGAGCTCATTAAAATTCTTGATGTATTTTTCTGGGATCTTACCTAACTTCGTGAGGCAGCCTTCATTTTAGCATACATGGGCCCTTCCTCAGGAATCAACTCAATGATAATATCAGTTCAAGCTGGTGTGATATGATATGATATGGTATTTATAACGTGCCTATACACAAGTGTTTCAAGGCGCAACGAGGCAAGGGAGGGGGAACAGAGGAAAGCCAAAGACAATGATCTTACTAGGCTAGGTGACATTGAGATTGCCAAGTGCAGGGGAGGGGGAAAGGGAAAGTGTGGCGGGGGGAGACGGGAGGGGGCAGTGCAATAGATAGGATAAACAGTAAAGAATAAATACAATCAATAAGTAAAAGTGCTTCCAGTAAGAGTGCGGATGGGAAAAGACCACTCTTGAAACAGATTAGGCTTAAACTAGTACACTTTATTCACTTTTAGTGTTACGAAACTGTCTCTTGTAAAAGGTTAGATAAATGGCCCTCTTTCTCTCTTGACAGTCCATGAAGAGATGGGAGTTGCGACTTGTGGGCCACAGGCTTGTGGAGGTGACTACAGCAGCTTGTAGTGCAGGGACCTGCCCCAAAAGTACTCTTCTAACTTGACCTGTTACATCAGTCCCACTCGAATAGCGGGTAGGGAGATGACTGATTAAGTTCAGCGTTCATAGATGGACAGGTTCATTAATTTTTTCAAATGTGTGTGGCTCTTATTGACCCCAGTAGGCCTCTTCCTATATCTCACTCTTAACAGTCTTTGCTACATTGTTCTTTGCCTCTTAATGTCCCCAAGGCCACTCCTCACAGTTCACTTTGCTCTCTAGGTACTCAAGGTGTATAGATTTTGATCCTCCTCTTGAAATATAGAGGAATTCTTTCCCTTGCTTACCTCCTTTAGGATGATGGCTTTCTCTGGGTATCGCTGCGGGAAAGGGAGCCTCCTCCTTGATGGTCCTCCGCTTCCGCGTCTCCGCGAGACCTATTGTCTCCGGAGTCCTCCATCGCCTCACCTGCCTGGGCTCCTCATCAGCTGCCGGGACGTCCAAGCGATCGGCTCCCAGATTGCTTCGGAGCCACACTCCGAAGCTCCTTCACAGCGAGGCTCCGCCCCCAATGGTGGGTGCCGGAGCGCAGGAGCGATCAGCTGTTGGTTCGGGCACAGCTGATCGTCATTTGCGGCTTCGTTCTTCTGCTCTGATGTCGGGCGAATAAACAAATTTAACTTGAGGAAATATAACGTTTTTTCAAACACGCTCAACAGGAGCGTATAACTTGAGGGCAGCAATCTCTCTCCCTAATAGGCCCACTCATAAGTGCCCGCTTCTTCGTGTGAATCTCCTTCCTCCTCGCCACATTCAGCTATCTGCCAGTCCCAACAAAAGAAAACAAAACAAAACATAAAAACCAGTACTGTTCAAGAAAAGAACCTCTTTTCCAATTTTTCACTCCTCATTGGATCAAAGACCTGATTTTCCAAGGAAGACCCTCCCATCCTGGCATCATGGCTCTTGACATCACAATCCACTCAGCTTTTCTGGATGACTGACTGCACCATCACTTAATTGGCTCTGAATAATGCTGTGATGCAGCCTTCCTTCCTGATTTGTCACACATGCCTATACACAAGTGTTTCAAGGCGCAACGAGGCAATGGAGGGGGAACAGAGGAAAGCCAAAGACAATGATCTTACTAGGCTCCATGACATTGAGATCGCCAAGTGCAGGGGAGGGTAAAAGGGAAAGTGTGGCGGGGAAAGACGGGAGGGGGAAGTGCAATAGATAGGATAAACAGTAAAGAATAAATACAATCAATAAGTAAAAGTGCTTCCAGCTAGTGGCAAGTGCAGGGTTAAGTGCAGACATCAAGTGTCAAGAGCTGGGGGAACTGCAGGGATACAGAAACAGCCTGCAAGCACAGGGGTTGCGCGGGAGGCAGTGCAGGTGTTCAGTTGGCGGGGAGGGGCCCTCGGCCCGAGATCAGAGGGTAGCCAGGTGACCAGTGCAGTTCCAGTCAGGAGTTCAGCAGGGGAGAGGAGGAGAGAAAGCAGAAGCAAAGAGGAATTGGAGATAGTTCTCCTCAAGATTCAGGGCGGCAGGGAGGCGGTTCCAGAGGGAGGCCCCAGCCAAAGAAGGACATCTACCAGCAACTCGTTGCTTGGAGAAGTGACTGACCCTGAGGGAGTTGGGGACGGAGGAGAAAAGAAGTGCTTGAGAAGGTAGGTATTTAGGAAGAGAAAGTTGGAGGTATTGAGCCCCCAAGCCCCAGAAGGTTTTATGGACAATGCAGAGGGTTTTGAACTTAATCCTTGCAGCCACATCTCAGTCCTGGAGAGATATGATCCCTGGGCTTGAGGACAAGGACAAGTCTTGCGGTCCTGTTCTGGATGTGTTGCAGAGGGCGGAAAGTAGAAGCAGGCAGATTTAGAAAGAGGCTGTTGCAGTAGTTCAACCTAGAGAGAACCTTGAGACATTGTGACATGAGACATTGATAAATGTCTCATGAGGGATGTACCCCTCAATCGCCAGTTTATGGAGTTGGAAGGCTAATTCTATTGCCTCAAACCCGTCAAAGATATATTTTTGTACCCCATATGGCTGACCAAAGACCTCGGAGATATGGTGCTTAGGCTTTCCTCTGGTGCAATTGCTTGATACACTTCCTTCCCCCTCTGAAGTGTGCCCATGGTTCTCCTTTTTCTCCTCAAGATTTAGTCTGCACTGCCCCATCATTACCAGATCTTTCTGTTTCTGCTTTGCTAGGGCAAATAAAGTCCTCTGCTTCTTCTCCACTAGGGCCACCCTGCTCTCCTCTAAAAGGAGCTTCTTGGCAGCCAGCTCTGCTACAGAGAAACTACCCTGCTACCCGATGGAGGCTTGGGACAAACACAAGCTTGTAATTTTACTAACACTCAGAGTTTCAGGGAAATCACCCTATCTGCATTCTGGTAAGAATGGGAGGATCATCTTTCACTATCACTGTACCCATCCAGGAGGAATATAAGGCAGTTTCCTGGCCATTGTCCCACATGCCTGTTGCAGAGACACCTATGCCATACATCTAGTACACATACCTGTCATAGCTGAGCACTGCTCCCCAAGCTGACACTAGTATGATATCAAATTGCTGTGCCTTTATAATTATGATACCTAGACGCTACCATATATATTGTAAAATCAGAAACCATTTTTTTATTAGACACCACACTCTCCCAAGGAATAATTCTAAATGCAATTACTTAATGATTTCTCATGTCTTTAATACAATTATTCTACTGCACTAAACATTATCTCAAAATCTTTGACAATTATCTGCTATTATTTCTCCCTACGATGGTAGAATAACCAAAATAAAATTGAAATACAATTAGATTTAACGCTGTTCTTATGAATTGCATGATGTTCATCAATGAAGTATACCTTCTATGTTTTAACAAACATAATTTTCTAGTGTGTCAGAGGCGTGTTGCACACGTAGTGTAGCGGATGAATTATTCCTGCCAATGTACTCACCTGGTTGATGAAGAATAAAGATTACCCCTGCTAACTGCGCAGGGAGTATTAATTCTATTAAAGACTAGGAGGCGAGCATTATGCTTCAACTTCGTTATTTACTACCCTTCAGCAGTTTTAACAAACTATCTCAATCAACAACAAAGAAATGTCCATATAACCTTCACTTTAAAACTACAAATCCCAAAGTCTCTGTAGTCCTTCTCTCTCCAGCTCAGCTATGACCACATCCTGTTCCTGAGCTCCTCCTCTCTTTTACGTGCTCTGAATGTCCTGTAACCAAAACTTTCTCGTCCCGCCAACCGAGCAAGCACTTCTTGAACTCCAACATAATAACTTCACAACGGCTGAACTCTCGCCTTCCTTTCTAATCCATTCCCTCAATTGTTCTTCTGCTCTTCCCCTAGGGAAAACATAAAAATAATATCAGGGTGGAATCTAGTTTGTCATCAAATCCTTATACAATTACATACCATATGATTATCAAACAGTCATGGGTGGGAACTAATGCTCGCCTCCTAGTCTTTAATAGAATTAATACTCCCTGCGCAGTTAGCAAGGGTCATCTTTATTCTATGACAAGACTGGAGGCGAGCATTATGCTTGTTCAAAGCTGTCCCAACACTGCACTCGCAATACTCTCAGTTGGCTTAAAATAAAATTCCCTGAAGGTACGATCAGTCGCCCAGTTTGCTGCTGCCATAATATATTGTAAAGGAACCCCTGTCCTATATGCTTTGGACGCCATAGCCCCTCTCACTGAATGCGCTCCAAACTGCTTCAAATCAATACCTGCCGCTAGCATTACTTCTCTGACCCATCCCACTATGGTAGCTGTCTTTACCGCCTGAAAGGCTTCCTGCGCGCTATTAGCAACTGGTTTGTACTCATTGCTCTCTTCTCTGCCGTCCTGGCTTCATATTCTTTGATGCAACTAGCTACGCACCATTTGGTATTATTTGGAAAATAGGGATAATGCACTGTGGATGTGCTTGATTTAGTCCTCTGTACCACCACAAAGGTCACTCCTTCTGGTCCAAATGTCCTTCTATTAATCTCCAATGCTTTAACATCTGATACTCTCTTACAGGATATGAGACATAACAGCATCGCTAGTTTGCCCGATAACTGCTTGAGAGACAAATACCTATTAACCGGCCAACTTTCTAATAATGTCAATACTCTCGTCACGTCCCATAATACTGCATACCTGGGAACCGGTGGCGCTTTAAACTTAGCTCCTCTAATGAGCCTACACACTGCTGGGTGTTCACCCGCTGGCACTCCTTCCATCGGTACGTGACCTGCGGAAATCGCTGATCTGTACACTCCTATAGTGCGGAATGCTTTCCCATCTTGCAGCAGTTGTGCTAGAAAATTTAGTATGGCTACTACAGGTGCAGAAATGGGATGAAAACCTCTCTCTCTACACCAATTCGTCCACCTGGCCCAACTCGCGTCGTAGCTCCTCAGTTGATGGAGCCCAGGATTCGGCAATAAGTTCTGCTGCCTGCATTGAAATGCCCGGCAGTTCCCATCTTCTCCTGATATCCTGCACGCGATGAGCGGGAGTGTCCCTCTCACTCTCAGAGGATGACACTGCCCAGTAGGGTCCATGAGCAATCGCTCCCAGTCCGGGAGGACTCTCGGCAGATCTATTAAGCGTTCTATTAGCGTCGGGAACCACACCCTGCGCTTTCCACAATGGTGCTACCAGCACCAGCTCCGCTCTCTCCCTCCGACACTTCGCCAGCACTCTGTTCAGCATCATGAACGGAGGGAATGCGTAATGCGTGCCGCCTGACCACTCTTGCAGGAATGCGTCCGCACCTTTTGCGTCTGGGTCTAGCCTCCAGCTGAAGTAGCTGGGTATCTGAGCGTTGAGGCGAGACGCAAACAGATCCGTGTGTAATGGACCCCACTTCTGATCCAAGATCTGAAACACTGCTGGATCCAGCCTTCAATCGCTGGAGTCCATGAGATATCGGGAGTTCCAATCCGCTATTACATTCAGTGCTCTGGGTAAGTACTCCGCTGTCACTGATGTCCCCGTCCTCAGGCAGTAATGCCAGAAGTCCTTCGCTAGCTCGGCTAGCATCCTGGACTTCGTACCTCCTAAGTGGTTTATGTAACGTACTGCCGAAAAGTTGTCCATCTTTAGCAGGACGCAAGACTTCACCTTGTCTCTCGTGAATGTCATTATCGCGAAGGAGCCTGCTAGGAGCTCTAGGCAATTTATGTGTAGGCTCAGCTCCTCTGCGCTCCATTTCCCTCCAGTTTGCAATTCTCTGCATCGGGCTCCCCATCCTAGACGACTGGCGTCCGACTCTATCACGAGGTCTGGCCAGTCCCCGAATATGGCACGCCCATTCCAGGCATCCATATTCTGCAACCACCATTCCAGCTCCGTGATAGATTCCTGATCTAACGGTATCGATTGATGATATCTCAACCCTTGTTGTAGGTGTTCGATCTTCAATCTTTGCAAGGCCCGATAGTGTAAAGGACCTGGAAAAATGGCTTGTATGGAGGCTGCTAGGAGGCCCACAATCCTCGCTAGAACTCTCAGAGAAATCACTCTCTTCCCAAGCATCCTCTGATCTCTCTCTTGATAGCTTGGATCTTCCTTGCCGGAAGCTCCAGGGTGGCTTTCCTTGTGTCCAGGACGAAGCCAAGAAAGTCCAGCCTCTGAACAGGCTTTGTATCCGACTTCTCTGTGTTCACTAGGAAACCCAGTGACAGTAACAGGTCTAGAACCCACTGCGTTTGATATTCCAGTGCCTCTCGATCTTCCGCTAGAAGCAACAGATCGTCCAAGTATATAATCAGCCGAATTCCTTTTTCTCGGATGGCTGCGGCTACTGGTTTCATCAGTTTCGTGAACGCCCAAGGTGCTGACGCAAGCCCGAATGGCATGGTCTTGAATTGCCAAAATTGTCCCTTCCAGCGAAAGGCCAGGAATCTCCTGAACTGCTCCTGTACTGGGACCGTAAGGTAGGCGCACTTTAGATCTAACCTGGTCAGCCAGTCTCCCTCTCTCAGGGAGTCTCTGAGCTGATGGATCCCTTCCATCTTGAAATGATGGTAAACTATCCATCCGTTCAGTTCGTTCAAATTTATTACTGGGCGTACTTTCTTCTTCCTGTGAATGAGAAACATGTTGCTGAGAAAACTCGGGGCCCTGGGGCATCTTTCTATGGCTCTCTTCCTCACTAAATGCTCTAATTCGGTATCTAGGGCCACTTGCTCCACTTTCGCTAGGCACGGGCGTTGGGGTACTCTTGTCTGCACTGGGTCTTGAATGGACTCTAGCTGCAGACCTCTGACGGTTTACAAAATCCAGGCATCGCTGGACAGCGCGCGCCAGCTTCCCCAGAACATAATCGTTCTCCCTCCCACCGGAGGGTAGGTTATTGCTCTTACCTGGTGTGAACCCTTGGCCTCGTCCGAAACCTCTGCCTCGCCGCCCTCTGGTATTGCGACCTCTGGCCGGGAAGAACGTGTCTTGTTGCCTGTTCTTCCAGTACTGGGCCCTGTGATTAGGGGGTCTTCTGCCTCCTTGTTGGCGACCGGTCGAGCGACCCCTGTAACGACCGGTCCCGGTAAAAACTCTGATGCTTGCGCTTTCTCCAGCGACATGTATGTGCCTACAAAGCGGCCCATCTCCTTCCCGAAAGTCTCACCAAACAAGAGACCCTGGGCTGCTTCCCCGACCTCGTAGGATGCCAGGTCACTGAGCTTCGAGTCTATCTTCAGAAGCAACCCCCTTCTCCTCTTGGAGGCTATAGCGCAATTTGCGTTTCCTAGGAGGCAAACTGCCCTCTGCGCCCATCCAGCTAGGGCTTCTGGGTCCACCTCCTCGCCTGTGTCTCTCGCCCTTTCAACCAAGTCCAAGATCTTAGCGAGCGGACCGGTTAAGTCCAGGACCTTCTCCTGGCAACTCTTCCATGACCTATCAATCCCTTTACGGGGGTCCTTATTGGTCTTTGAGACAAAAGTGAGCATCTTAGGATCCAATTCGGGGCTTCCGCCACCTTCCCCGGCAAGTCTGGTTGGGGGCATTCCGTTCGGAGCCGCTGATGCACTTCCTTATTCAAAGCTTTTCTTAGCCTCGCTGTCATATACTGAGCCACTCTTGGAGAAGGCTGTTAGCCGGAAGATCTCTGGTTTCTGATGGTATCAGGGTCGAACATATCGTCCTGCTCCTCATTGAGGTGCTTCTCTTTGCGGGCTTTCTTTCCCCCGCTGGGCTTCGCCCACTCTTCCTCGACTGGTTCCTCCGGCTCTTGAGGGGACAGGTCCCCTTCCTCTGCTCTTCTTCCGAGCCTGGGTCATCATCTCCTTCATTTTCTTCCCCAGGAGAGGGGGTCATGAGGTTCGGGACGGCCTGATGCTGCAGATATGCTTTCTTAAGCTTCGCGAAGGCGTCGGCGACCTCTGGGGCCTTGTCTTCCGCCCCATCCGTAGGGCCCTGGGGTTCTGCAGAGGCTTTCCTCTTGCGGGCCTGAATACTCCCCTTAGACTCTGTTCCTGAGGGTTCAATGGGCAAGCTGCGAGTCTTCTTGGTGCTTTCCTTAGGCTGGTGAAGCATAGCTTACAGTGTCTCTAGCCTTTCCTGTAAGGGTCTCACCCTTTGAGCCACAGCATTTACTAGGGAATTCCCCAGCACCTCCTTAAAACTTGCAGCCAAGTCGAAGGACTGCTCCTCCTCACTCCATTCGAATTCCGACATGATAAGGGGTGCTGCGTGCCTTAATACCTGAGTACAGGTGTCTTTTGCTGCCCACTTCCTGGTAGATGCTCCTCAGAGACACTTTCCATGTCTCTATATGTATTATTATATATATTATTATTATTTTTTTTTTTTGTGGCTGCACCGGACTCCTCTTAATATGCAATGCCTGTGATGGCCTGTGAGTCTTTAGATTGCCTCAGAAGGCTGTAGCTTCGTGTGTGGGTGCTCGCTGGCACTGTTCTTTAAATCACGCTTTTTTTACTATTGCGGGACGATCCAGCTCCTGCTGCTCCTTCTGAGGATATGCAGGCCCTCGCTTGCTGGGCGCTTCTCGCGCTCGAGGGGAAATCCGAATGCTTAATAGCTCACGGAGCTTGTCTGCTAGCTCCCTTCCTCACTGCCACGAGTGTGGGGGGGAAATCCTCCGTGTTGGCCCTCTGCGAGGGCTTGAGGCGCTCAGCGCTCAGCCCCGCCTCCACAAGGGAGGGGGTCTTCCGTAGCGCGTCCGCTCCCCCCTGGGGTGGGGAGAGGCCTTAAGGAACTCCGCGGCCCGGTGGAACACCCCTGAAGTGCCGGGAATACGGCACGGGGCTAGCGGCCATCGGAGCTCCCGATGCTGCCACGAAGCAGCGAATTAGCTTGTGCTAAAAGCTACGCGAACGCGGCGGCTGCCGACCTCGAATCGCAGCGGAGTTCTACTTAAACACTCCTTACAACAATTAAAGTCTGCAATCACTGTAACTACACTAAACACGCAGCACAAACTTGTGGTAGAGATATATCCCCAATATAACCCAATCTTACACTAATGCTACTTAAATACACATTATCTGAGAGGTAAAAAGAAAGTCACTTATCTGCTTGAAGAGCAGTAAAAGAAGAGGAGGAGCTCAGGAACAGGATGTGGTTATAGCTGAGCTGGAGAGAGAAGGACTACAAAGACTTTGGGATTTGTAGTTTTAAAGTGAAAGTCATATGGACGTTTCTTTGTTGTTGATTGAGATAGTATGTTGAAACTGCTGAAGGGTAGTAAATAAAGAAGTTGAAGCATAATGCTTGTCTCCAGTCTTGTCGTAGAATTACAACCAGAACGGTCAATTAGCGGAAGGGTACGATGCAGGACGAGACACAGACGCTGCAGGGGGAGACACAGGTGCTGCAGGAGGGCGCGCAGGATATGTAAGGGAAAGCACTGCTGACTGCAAGGAAAGCAAGTTGTTAGTACAATGCAATCATTGGCAGAGTATAGACAATAGTCAGACGTGTACTACCCACTGACCTGAGGTCACAGAACCAAGAAGCAATCAGTAGTGGTTTGTGATACAAGATGCAGGCCCCTGTGGTCTTCTCTTTAACAAGAAAACCCAGGAAGATAAGCAAGGTTCCTAACAGACCACTGTTCACAAGATGTCAAAAGCTAGATGGCTTACCGCACAAGAATCCTATCGGAAGTCAAGTGAAGGGGTACAGGAGTTCATAGATTGATGGCTTCTGTTCATGATCCACAAGAAGCAGGAGGAGTGTTCACAAACCTATCCCGACGTCACGAGGGTGCCTCAGAGTAAGTACACAATGGCAGTCTCTAGTCTGTGTACTTTTCAAGAAGCAAAAGTCAAAAATCCAAAGTCTGCATGAACAGTTCAGAAAAGCAATCCAAAACGATCTGGGTCAAATAACAGAGCCGGTAAGGCGGTAGCAGGGCAGCAGGCAAGCAGATTCAGTAGCAGTCCGAGATCAGATGAAGGGGCGGCCGGCAAGGTACATAAATGTAGGCAAAGGAGGTCTGGGTGCAGTCCGAGGTCCGTTCAAGGAGCGGGCGGTGAGGTAGCAGAATCATAGTCAAAAGCAGATCTGAAGGCAGCCCGGATCTTAAGCTCACGGTAAACTAGATGCAGGGTGGGACTGGATGAGGACAAGGTTCAAGTAGTGGGTAACAGAGTTCAGGATAAACAACAAGTATACAAAGGTTTCCAAAAACGCCACCGAATACAAATTCAGAAGCACCGGCATACTGAATGGGAGGTGCTTTTGAATGTGATGTCACATGACATCACTGCATGTTGTATGGCACGGGAGGCAGGACCAGGCACTGTGTATAGGACGCCTTTAGTGGGCATGAATGTTCCAAGCAGGTTCCCATGTGCGATCCTCAGGACCACAGCCCTTCCAGTCTACAAAATCGATTTGCCTGCCCTTACGAACCTTAGTATCCACGATTGCACCCACCTTTTACTCATCGGAACCCCAAACCCTCACCGGCGGGGGACGAGACGGAAGTCTGGTGGACAGATGGCAGGGCTTCACCAGAGACATATGGAACACCGGATGCACTTTCCATGTATACGGGAGATCTAAGCGGATAGCAGCGGGGTTAATGACATTCAACAACTTCTAGGGACCGATGAATCGAGGAAGCAGAGTTCTCCGACCAGGTAAGCGCAAATTACATGTTCATTGATAACCAAACCCTCATGCCAAGGCTATGAACAGTGTGCATCAGAGCAGGTCTTGGTTCGTTCTTGGGCCTCCAACAGGTGTTTCTTCACGTTGCTATGGAATTCCGATAGATTCCTGATACAAGAGAGAGCAGCAGGATTATGCAAAGGCAGATCAGGGAGAAGAGGGAAAGAAAGAGGGTATTGACAATAGAGGGCATAAAATGGAGAAAAATTGGTCGCTGTGTGGAGCGAGTTGTTGTATGCAAACTCCGCCACGGCCAAAACCGAAACCCAAGTATCTTGACGTTGGAAGGTAAGACAATGCAGATATTACTCCATAGTGGCATTTCAATGCCCAGTCTGTCCATCCGTCTGGTGATGATAGGCACTGGAGTACCTACCATCAATAACTAGAGCCGTGGTCAATGCCCTCCAGAAGCGGGAGGTGAATTGTGGTCCACGGTAGAAGGAAGGCCAAAGAACCTAAACACATTCCTTAAGGACAGGTCTGCCAACACAGGAGCGGTGGCGATACCCCGACAAGGTAAGAACAGGGCCATTTTAGTGAAGTAGTCTTTAATGACCCATATTGTATCATAGCCATCCACCAGAGGTAGCACCAGAACAAAATCCATAGAGATCATCGTCCATGGACGATCCGGTATCGGCATTGGTTGTAACAGAACAAGCTTGCCATGGGGATTTTTGCACTGGGCACAAATAGCACAGGTTGCCAGATATTCTGTAACGTCTTTATCCATGAAAGGCCACCAACACCATTGTTTCAATAGATTTACTGTCTTTCTGATGCCGGGATGCACAGCCAAAGAGGAGTCATGGCACCACTGCATAGCTGTGCGCCGTGTGACTGAATCTGGCAAATAGATCTTCCTTTGTTTATAGGGCAGTGAACCTATGACCTCTAAATGTTGTTCGGTTAACTCAGTAGGTGCTGTTTTCACCCATTTCTGGATCAGAGCATTTAACGAAGGGCACACCACCTGGATAGGTAACAAAAGAGCATCTTTAAGGCTGGAGGAATCAGAAACCCCATGGATGCAGTAGAGATCATCAGCCTTACAATTTAATGAACTGGGGCGATAGGTGATGGTAAAATTAAACATCGAGAAAAACCCATGCCACCGGGCATGGCGTGCAGTGGTGCATTTCACTGATTGGAGGGCTAGTAGATTTCTATGATCAGTGAAGACTTGGTCCGGTTCTGACGTATCTAGCAGATGGTGTCTCCATACCAGAAACACATCCCTGACTGCCAGTAATTCCTGTTCGGTATTAGTGTAGTTTCTCTCGTATGAGGTGAGTTTCTTGTAATGGTAGGCAACAGGATGCAAACCACTGGCATCCGGACAAAATTGAGATAAGATTGCACCTAATGCAACATCAGAAGCATCAGCTTCCACAATAAACGGCAAAGCCGGACCTGGATGATGAAGCACAGGTGCGCTGGTAAAGGCGGACTTAAGGGCCTCAACAATTTGTTGAGCCTCATTATTCCACTTAAACACCTGTTTAGAACTGGTCA
The DNA here is from genome assembly GCF_040938575.1 of Ambystoma mexicanum. NCBI lineage: Eukaryota > Metazoa > Chordata > Amphibia > Caudata > Ambystomatidae > Ambystoma > Ambystoma mexicanum. Next base: position 196,042,602 of record NC_090922.1, read on the forward strand.
GAGCAGTGAGGGGGCAAACAATGGTAGAGAAATCCCAAATGAAGCACCTGTAGAAATTTGCAAAACCAAGGAAAGATTGCAATGCCTTTAGGTTAGTGGGACTCGGCTAATTCAACATGGCAGCTACCTTCGATTGACTCATTTGTACCCCTTTGCTAGTGATGTTGTAGCCAAGGAACTCCACCTCATTTACATGGATCATACATTTTTCCAATTTGGCATATAGATGGTTCTGCCTTAAACGTTGCAGCACACTAGCCCCATGGATGACCTGGGTATCATTTGAAGAGGCGTAGATGAGGATGTCTTCCAGATAAACAACAAGGTAGTGGTCCAGCATGTCATAGAATAACTCATTAATGAAGTAGTGGAAGGTTGCCAGCACGTTTCACAAGCCGAAGGGCATAACGCAATACTCAAAAAGACTATACCGTGTCTTAAAGACGGTCTTCCACTCATCACCTCTGCGTATGCGTACGATATTGTATGCCCCACGCAGATCCAATTTTGCGAATACCACAGCTGACCCTAGTTGGTCCAGCAAGACTGATATCAGGGGAATAGGATATTGCTTTCTGATTGTGACGGCATTCAGTGCGCGATAGTCAATGCAGGGGCAGAGGCAATCCTCCTTCTTGGGGACACAAAACAGTGGAGAAGCTGCAGGGGAACGTGAGGGGCGGATGAAACCAGACTTTAAGGATTAGTCAATGAAGTCTTTCAGGATCGCATCTTACTTTGGGGTTAAGGAATAAACACGCCCTGATGGTATTCTGGCCCCGGGTACCAACTCTATAGGGCAGTCATAGGGCCTATGAGGTGGAAGCACTTCTGCACCACCGGTGTCAAAAAAGTCTTGGTACTCCTTATACGCAGTACGAAGCATTGTGTTGATAACGGCTACGATTGTAGAGGCTGAATCCATGAGTGTGTGGATTGCGCTCATAGACTCCAGGCCAACCACCGAGCAGTTATCCTCATAGTAGTCAGAAAGGAGGCTCACCTCCCCGGAGTGCCATTCCACCAATGGATTGTGCAACTTCAACCATGGTAGACCAAGAATGAGTCTGAACTGTGTAGCTGCGATGAGATTGAATGAGATATTTTCCTTATGTCCGCAGTCTGTCGCCATGACCAGTTTGGTTGTGCTTTTGGTAACAAGACCAGACACAAGTGAAGAACCGTCAACCGCATTCACGACTTCAGGACAAGACTTGGGGAGGATTGGTAGCCCCAGCTCACGAGCATAGGAACCATCCACAAAGTTCCCTGTGGCTTCTGGGTCCAAGATGAACATTACCTCCCGCTTTCCGATGCAGGGGGAGGTAAGAGTAACAGATAAACAATAGGGGCAGCACAAATTGGAGTTGATAGGAGGGTTACCCAGCAACTGGACCCCTTCTATTGCTGGGCTTTTGCGTTTTCCCTGCTTCTTGGCAGGTTTCTTAGGACAAGCCCACAGCAAATGGGCTAATGCCCCACAGTAGAAACATAAACCATTCTTTCTCCTGTGGTCGACAAAGGACTCCGAACCGCCCCTATCTGCATGGGTTCTGAGGATCCACAAGCGGAGGTCGGAGTGGTGAGCGCAACTGGAGGAACCGTTCTCTTTTCCCCTTTCCTCTCTGCCTGCCTAGAATCTATTGGCAGGACCAAGTCTAGATGCTCCAGGAAGGCCGTAAGTATCAAAAGTGTGTCTTTCAGAGAGTCGGATAGTCCCTTCTAAAACAATGATTCTTTCTTCTCCTCTGGACAACTGGTTTCACCCACCAGCTGATTGAACCTAGCCAGATATGCCGGGAGGGGCATGTTCCCCTGTTGGAGTCCGAGTAGCATTAGGTCAGTAGCCTGTGTGGCGTAGCGTGTGTCAAACACACAGCTCATTGCGTCTATCAAGGCATCACAATTATAGAGCAAATGACTCCCATCCTCCAATAACGGATTAGCCCATGTGGCTGCTGTACCCACTAGATGTGACAACAAAAAGGCTGCCTTCGTAGTAGAGTCCGTAAAGGAAGCGGGCCGACATAAGAAGTGCAGCCTACATTGGTTCAAGAAGGTCCTGTATGTCTTGGGTGAACTGTTCTGGCAGGGCCAAGGGAAACTGGGCGGTCATGTAGACCAGTCAGGTGCCTTGTCGTGGTGGGATTAAACTCAACCTGCAAGCTACAACTGGTAGTGGTGCCTCAGCACCAGTGGGTTGAAACCCAGCCTGCAGCTCATCAATGCACCGTTGCATAGCAGAGTGAGCTGCTGTCATATCACTATGCAACTCAGTCACTAGTTGCAGAATAGCAGCTAAATTCTCGTTGGCATCCATGGTAATATGGCTTCTGAATATGTCAGAGGCTTGCTGCACACGTAGTGTAGTTGATGAATTCTTAGTGCCAATGTAGCCATCTGGTAGATAAAGAATTATATCCAGAACGGTCAATTAGCAGAAAGATAGGATGCAGGAAGAGACACAGTCGCTGCTAAAGGAGACACAGGTGCTGCAGGAAGAGACACAGGATATGCAGGGGAAGGCACTGCTGACTGCAAGAAAAGCAAGTTATTAGTACAATGCAATCCTTAGCAGAGTATAGACAATAGTCAGACATGTAATACCCACTGACCTGAGGTCAAAGAACCAAGAAGCAATCAGAAGCGGTATGTGATACAAGATTCAGGCCCATGTGGTCTTCTCTGTAACAAGAAAACCCAAGAAGGTAAGCAAGTTTTCTAACAGACCAAGATGTTCACAAGATGTCAAAAGCTAGATGGCTTACCATACAGGAATCCTATCGGAAGTCAAGTGAAGGGGTCCAGGAATTCATAGATTGATGGCTTCTGTTCATGATCCACAAGAAGCAGGAGGAGTGTTCACAAACCTATCCCCACGGCACGAGGGCGCCTCAGAGTAAGTACACAATGGCAGTCTCTAGTCTGTGTAATTTTCAATAAGCAAAAGTCCAAAATCCAAAGTTCTGCATGAACAGTTCAGAAAAGCAATACAAAACGATCCGGGTCAAAAACGGAGCTGGCAAGGAGGTAGCAGAGTAGCAGGCAAGCAGATCCAGTAGTAGTCCGAGGTCAGATGAAGGAGCGGGCGGCAAGGTACACAAACGTAGGCAAAGCAGGTCCGGGTGAAGTCCGTGGTCAGTTCAAGTAGCAGGCGGTGAGGTAGCAGAATCGTAGACAAAAGCAGGTCCGAAGGCAGTCCGGGTCTTAAGCTCAAGGTAAACTAGATGCAGGGCGGGACTGGGCGAGGGCAAGGTTCAAGGAATGGGTAACAGAGTTCAGGATAAACAACAAGGATACAAAGGTTTCCAAAAACGCCACCAAATACAAGTTCAGAAGCACCGGCATACTGAATGGGAGTTGCTTTTGAATGCAATGTCACATGACAGCGCTGCGCGTTGTACGGCACGGGAGGTGGGACCTGGAACTGTGTATAGGACACCAGCGTTGCCATGCCAACTTCCAGGAACCTGGCTGTAACCGCCTTAAAGGGCTAGGTGCCTTCTGTCTGCTACAAGCGTTACTAATATGAGTCAAGCGCTTGCTTTGTGAGTGGCGGTCCCCGAGTCCTCATGATGCGGGACGCCATAACCTGACAAAGTGCCCTATGGACTCTCCCATAATGACAATTCTTTTGATGTTACAGTCGCAACGTGTTTCTAAATATAAACGTTAATTCAGGACGCAAGTTGAATTCCATCAACTTCATATAGTAATCATCATTCTAATGAGTGTCCTTCAAAAATGAACAGTTCCCACTTAGGAGGAAATGGTTACCCCTTCTTGTGCCCCTTCCAATAATTTGAAGTCATGAAAATGCCAACATATTTCCAATCTCGTTTTTCCAAACTTGTGGGACTCAATACCGAAACAAGGCCCTTGACAGCAATGCACAGGTAGATTTAGAAGGAGATGGATTAAGTAGCGTTACACAGATGTAGGAACATTAATACCAGTGAATACCATCTACTGTGTTGCTCTAAATTGTTCATGAAGAGGCAGAAACATTTGAGGACACAAATACAGCCTTGGTGGATGCTGTTTAAGGGAAGGAATTGTCTTTTCCACCTGTGGAGTCCCACCCAACGGAAGCTGAGTTGTCACTACACAAATTCATGACTTATCTAAGCAGAGGGGCGGGGACATTTTGATTAAGCAAACAGTTCCATAGTTCAGACTTTGAAACACCACCGAAGACTGATTTTAGATCAAAGAATAATGGATAAAGGGAGTGTATTTAAGTACAAGGATAAGCCATCTAAAGGAGTGAACATTCATGGTCAGGCCCCCACGAAAGCCTGCCCGCCATGGGCTGAGCACCCTGCGTTACTCTATCCCTCGTTCCAGCCTATATGACAGCACCTTCCCATTAGCCTTGCAGAGTGCGCCAATAAGAGAAATGGGTTGATCAGTCTCCAGAGCTCCTCTTGTAATACAAAGGAATCATCTATGCAGTATACCAGGACAGCTGTGCATTTTTTTGCAAAACTGATCTTATTAAGCACAAATACTAGGTAAGGGACCCGGATCTCAAGTTCTTCCCTAGGAAGTCAACTGGGAAGGAATATGGACTGGGTACTTTTCCACATTTCTGTGGAATTACTGCAATCCTTGCCTCTGCTGCAGTGACTTGCCCAGTCTCAGCACCTCCCCTAAACATACAACCCTACTATATCCATTCGCCTGATGATTAGCCCCTTCTATGTATAAACTACTGACATGGGAAGCCCACAACTCTTCTGTGGTGCAGTATTCTGGGGCAGTACCCAGTATTCTCCCCGATGAAGAAGAGACCAAACACCAGAAATCTTTTGTATTTTATATAGCCACTGCCCCTTTTGCTCATTCCAATCTATTTAAAACAATGCTTGCTTTTTATTGTCAATTAATGACTTATACTGGTGTCTGTCCAACATGATTTTCTTTCATCCCCTTAACTCTTCGCTGTTTACAAGTGAAAGTAGGGAACTTTTAGATTTCTTCCACTCTCAGTCAAACCATGCTTCTTTAGTGAAATATTTCTTTGCAGTTTTAGCTACTTGCAGCAGCTTAAGAACCACCTAAAAGCCAAAATATTTGCATTGAACTATACATAGGAGCGAGATGGCGTGTGAGGAGGGCCCAACAGTTTGTTGCTATTGTTTGGGTATGTATCCCCCCCCCATTGACTGCCCATGACCATGCTAATCACTATGACAATTCTCACCCACTACCTTCCCCTGCCTGTCAAAAACACATCTTCGTGGGATCTCGTATGAGGAAGCTCTGCAAAGCAGTAACATCAAATGTTGGCCTGTCACTGTTATTTCTAAGCAATCTGCTGAGAGCAAATGGCTCAGTTGCACCTATAGGTGCACTACGCGTGTAATAAAAATGTCTTAATAAAACGTACCTTCAGCCAATACATTTAAATCTATTCCTTAGACTGAAGAAATGTTAAAAACAAGATTTTATAAATCCAAAAGTCTTGCATATGTATATGAATTAGATAGGAATGTGCCTACACCTTGCCCAGAGAAATGCCAGATCTGTTGGCGTTGCCAATGCTTGTTTACTTCCTGGTTGGTTTCGTGAAACAACGCTTGACGATTTTCTTTAAACAGTTGGATACTAATGTCTGGTTCTAGATTTGATGCTCCAAATCATTAATTTTTCAAGAATGGGAAGCATCTTAGCATACATTTTAGGGTTGATGTGTTCCTTATCAATACATTCCCATTTCATTAATCTCCTACTATTGGGAAACTGAGAGTGGCACTTTCATCTTTACTATTTGTACCACTAGTGCCACAAACCAAATGTAATGCCACTGGATATGGACAATTTCTTGTCTCCTATTGGCATGCAAGCTTTCCCCGTATGTCCAATCCTAAACCTATTCAAACGTAATCAAGGAAGCAACATTTACCCCCTCCCGAACCCCGTGCCATTCGTGGGGATATCTCCCACCACTCTGCCATTATAGGTGCACACTTCAGCTTGAATAAGAAGCTGTGAGGTAGCATAGGTGTCACAATGCCGCCTCTTGGCATTCTCGCAGCGGTGCCAGGAACCCAAATTTCATCTTCCTCTTCCGTCACTTCCTCCAAAACTGATTGGGGGTTATGCTGCAAATGAAACTCACACAGCACTAGATTTAGGAGACCATTAGTTGTTTTGTTTTGTTTTGCTCAACTTTGAAGCAAATCTCCCTCCCCCCACATAGCGAAGCAGTACCATTCTCCCAATAGGGTCTGTTATAGACGTCCATCAGTGTTGTCAGGAATATTAATTTTTAGTACCCGGTGAGGGCGCAATCAGAATGAGAAAACCATTCTGACTGGCCCTCACCTAGGCATTACCCTCCCGGCAATCCCTTGGCTGGGAATCCACGCCCATTGTTCCTGGCAGGGGCGTGGCAGCCCCTCAGCCAATGAGGAGGCTCGAAGCGGGGCCAACCCCGCTCCGAGCCTCCATGGCTGAGAAGCTGCCTTCGCTCTCCGATGGGGACTCAGTTAAGATGTTTTTCTTTTTTTGTTTCTCCTCCCTCCTCCCGCCTCCCCTTTCCCCACCCCACTTACCTTTAGCCTGATTTGTCACTGGTGGGTGACGATGGCAGCCTGCAGCCATCTGGAGACTCCGGAGCGGGGCCATCCCCACTCCGAGCCTCCACACGGCTGGAGGCTTCTGCCGTTCCCCGCAGGGGACCCAGGTACGTTTTTTTCCCCTCCCTCCCTTTCACTCTCCCAACCCCAACCATACTTACCTTCTTGTCTTTTTTTTCAGGAGCGGGCACGCTGGGAACAGAAGTGTTCCCAATGCATCCACTCCCGATGGCCACCATAGAAATGGAAAACGGACTCCGTTTTCCCTTTCCATGGTGGCCATTTTCTTAGTCGTTTTTTTTATTTTTTTTCTGTCCCGAAACACTTCGGGACAGAAAAAAATGCTTCTTGCGAGCTCAGGTACTAAAAGTAATATGACCCTCACGACGGGGGCATTACCAACTCAGATAATGCCCCGGGGCCTTCGTTAAGGCCCTCACTTTGCTCAGGCCTATAACTATGGGCCCCGGGGCATTACCTGAGTCGGTAATGCCTGCGCCGCTCAGGTCATATTCCTTAAATAATCACTGACTATCTGACGACCGCGTGTTTACTCAGTGCACTTGAGCGTTCCGATCAACTTTAACCCACTCGGTAATCCCTGCACTACTACGGTCCAGGGAGCCTTTCATAGCTGGCACGAAAACGCTTGCCAGACCATCCAAACACATCTCCTTTACTTTCCTGGAAACACACTCATCCCAGTACATGATGAATGACACCCAATCCCCTTCTATCATATTCTTCAGAAGCATTGATATGTTCCAAGGTGAGGTTTGCAATTCCCCCAGTGGCACTAGATGCGTGGGAGGCCAAAAAGGAAATGTTAACAGAGGAACTGACCCATCAGGCCATGTCATCAGTTTCCGGTAAACACTCATCTACCTCTATTTGTGAGAGCGCTCCTGCCCCAGCACCATCATCTGACTCTAGAGGGCTGCCATGACACCTGTTATTTAGATATTTACAACCTCATCTGAAGGTATGTGTGCCTCTAACATGGGTAGTGAACATTCTCTAAGTTTGATTTTCGTGCCCCAATGGGGATAATTATCCATCTGACAGCCAGTCACTTTTAAACGCTAATAGAACATAGTTAAAGTTCTGCTCGTTTGCTGTACCAAGCACTGTGATTCGCTGATGTCACCATGAATGATGCAACAGAAGTCCTTGATTTTTCTTTGACAACTCAGTATTCTCCTTCCATTCCTCCTTTACACATTTTGGGACATTGATCATGTGCATAAACCCCTGGTGTGGCCCTTCTCTTCACCCTTAGCCGGCGGTTCGCTCTGTTTTGAGTTTGCTCTCTCTTGATGCTGGAAGTCATTCTTCATAAACTTCCCAGTTGCCAGGTGATTACTAACCAAGTGTTTGCTGATTATTGACTTCATCGGCTCAAAGGAAGAATCTTTACTGTCACAAACTGCCCTCCTCCTTACCTTGCTACTTGCCTAGTGACTATCTAGGTACTACACGGATTTCTTCATAGCTGGGGATGGAGGTAACCTGGTGTTTGCCTGATGTTTAGACATGCTCACAACTTTCACCACAATCAAATTACAAACCACTAGAAAGAAGAAAGTAACGATTTTTCGTTACAACCTCATACAATATTGAAATCTTCATAGTCTCTTATGGCCGTCTTTACAATTATTCTCTTTCAAGAATTGCAACATGGAATGCAGACTGGCTTACAGGGCAACTCTGGTTATTGTTCACTTTCCTCTTTTTTATTTTTATTTTTCGTGTGTCGGGTGGTCGACTACACGGGATTTAATTGTCTGACGAGTTGGTTGAGTCTGTACCGAGTTGCTGGGGGCGTGCATCATTAAATGAGCCACGTTACGTGATGATGCTCATTAACTGGAACCCCGGAGACGGACCACTGGAAATGCCGGCAGATTGGATTTTTGCAGCCACCCACGGTGGGTTTAGAAACGTTACGGAGGTAAGAAGGATTACGGGGCGGTCACTATTTAAGATGCCTTTTTCTATGTAGACATTGTGAGTCGCATGCGCTAATCGCATTGTTGATTCATGACTCCACATTTGTGGGCACTCGTACATAGAAGAGATTCGGGATAGTCATGGTACCTCTGTATTTAATGCGTTTTCTACGACCCAGATCATCTGGTGTTCCATGTAGACTTGAGCACATGTCACAAACTTTATTTGTGCATAATCCTGACAGCCCCCACGTGCAGGGCGCCCAATGCTCAAACACAATTTGTTTGATTGTAATCAACCAAGCACTGTGCAGTGTTATTACTGTGGGCTTACTGGCTTTCCGTTGTTGTTTTTTCCTTGTGTGTCTCAGGTTTTGATACCTTCACGGTCACGACCATTTCATGTTGTCGTGGCGGACGCTACCCGATAGGAGGAGTCCTGTTGGGACACGGTCTAAACACACGCAGAGACTGGATAGCGTCTGGTTTCTCGTTAAAGGTAAGCTTGTTGCCAATAAGGTACCTTTTGCATAATGGGTACGTGCGGTGGTGATATCACTATGTAGGGATGAACTGAATATATTTATCCTCAACACATCACATCACGAAGGGATGTTAGATGTTGTGTTTTCTACGGAGCCCCTGAGTTTCTGACTACTCATGCTCTCTGCCCTTGTGTTTGTAGGCAGACGATAAGCTGCCACCACTCATATATTGAGCCTAGGAGGAGGCTCTTCCTGTTAAATTGGAGACTGCACGCTGAGTGATTGTTTTGGCGACGGTGTGCCCGTGTGGGTGACCCACGTTTGGGCTTTCCCCCTACAGAATAAACAGGAGATTGAATGTAAGTGGTTTTTATGAAACCATTTTTTGTTTTGAGCTATCCTCTATCTCTGGGTGTCCCGATTATGTATACTTTCGGGCCACAGGCGATTTCGTTACACGATGAGGTATAACCTAGTTGATTTTGGACTTCTGGAGGTGTCACGAGGTGTTGGTGATGGTGGATAGATTTTAGAGGTACCAATTGATATGGTGCCATCTTCCGGTTTTTGGATCATGTCCCCTCACTGTCCCCTTGGTTGAAGTAAGTTGTTAGGTACTAATCACCTTGTCTACGCCCCGTTTATTGATAAGACGGTGGCAGTAATGATCAATCTTGAAAATTAAGCATTTAGCCTGATTGATGTTGTGTTCCTATGTTTGTATTTAGGTGAGCCCTGTTGGTGTATTCTACATACTCCCCTGTTTCCATCTACATTCCATCTGACTACGCCGGACCTTAGTGCCCCTGAAGAATTTCTGTTCACTGGATATTATACAGAAAGAAACATGTCGGGTTGGGGAATGTATTGTTATTTGTGAACAAGTTAGAAGTCATATCTGCCTGGGCCATAATAGATCATAATAACATGAAAGAGGCTCAGTGGCGTGAAACTTAAGGTTCATATTAACAATGGATTAGACATTGTATGATGATGTTTTAGATTGTTTGATTTTTACTGTTTAGATATTGTTTTATCACTGAATGAATTGTGAAAGAATTGTTGAATGGCTTGTGTATGTATGTGGTATGGTTGAAGTGTGGTTGGATGCGGTTTTTAGATGGGAATGATGTATCAGACCAGTCCAATAATGAGCTGAAAGGATTGATCCACATGAAATATTTTTGATACTAATATTGTTATATGTTTTTATCATTATGAAATAATCTTTTTTAGTGATCTGCTTAATAAATGTTAATAAAAAACACTTAATCATTTGAGCGTCTACTAGGTTGAATTTAATTGTTTCACCTCAGTGTTTTGTTCTTTGATAGACGCACGGGCTTTTTGGTTGTTTAGTGTTCCTAGAAACCAGTGTGATTATGTGAGTTTGATTCTACACCGGCAGGTGCCACCTGAACACAACAGTACTCTGATCTTTTATGTTTACTTTGCATATGTTCAATCCAGGTCAGGTCTTAGTACTTAGATATCCCTGGTATCCCTTGTCGCTCCTGTGTTTTGGCTTACAGGGCAAACATTGGCTGTGTCTAAAACCTCCACCCACCCCCCCAACAACACCTGCCTCACCCAGCTCCCCCACTCTCCCGTCGTAGTCATTGGAAAGCTTTCATCAAACCACGCTGTTCATTTAGTATCAAATAAAAAAAGGAAGAGGGAAAGGCCAAAATATAATAGCATGACCAGCGCACACTTAATTAAGAACAATCAATCTGACGCTATATACAAATTAGTCCAGTTGATCAGACAATTCAACTCCCCTCAATAAAACATAATTAAAAACTTAAAAAGCTGAAGTGAAGCTGATAAAAAAACTCATCCAAGCCCATAAGCAGTCTAATAGAAACTTGTTCATATCCATGTCCATAACCATGTGCACCATTATTCCGAAAGAATTATGTTTTTCCTCCACTGACCTCTACCATATCACCAGTACATCAAAAGTGCAAGTGCTTGTATCTGCTTATGTCTACTTCCACCTCACTACATTGAAACAATCCTTCGCAGGACTAAATCAACGTGAACTGACCACTACTGTGCTTACCAAGACATACAAGGCCCTTGGCCTCGTCTGAAGTTGCATTGTGAGTTATTTGATCCATTAGTGCCTTATACCCCAGGCAGCAGGACAAACTGAAGTTCAAGGTAAATAACAAAGTCACACTCTGAGCGAGCACAGCTTCGCCCTTTTGATCATGTTGCCAAACAGTGCGTGGAATGTAAAGGAGAGAATGGTGGCATTAGAGTTAAAAAAGCAGTGGAGCGAGGGGGGGGGCGCTGTTGCACCGAAACAAGATGGCTGCTTAAGCGTGGAGCTCCGGACGGGGAGAGAAAATGATCCTCATTTTTTGCCATCAACCTTTCCCAAGCTTCACGGCAACCACACTGCCTCCTCTGAAGCCTCTCTGGGACACCCATGTGAGATCCCAGACTCCCAGACCCGGAGGTGCCCCGGGTGCCGTGCTACGCCTCCCGCTCTGGCCCGGGCTTCCACTGCTTGCTCTCCCCCGCCCCGAGGCTCCAGAGACTCCGGCCCGCTTTGCCACTCGGGGCACGGCGTGGCGGCCTGCTGTGGGGGAGGAGCGCTGTGCCCTGAGGCGCGCCGGGCTGCCGTGGCTGGCGGGGCCGCCCACCACACACTGTGTTCTCCCTGTTGCATCCAGTCTTGGCCCCCCGTTTCCCCAGCTGTAAGGGGCTGCTGCCTTACTCACCACCGCCGGTGTTCCTCCAAGCGTCGGATCTCCTGTGCCGCCTTCTGTATTACGCGGCGGTCCCGCTGCACATCGCCGGCCTCCTCCCCGCGTCATCCGCCTCCAGGAAACATACGGACAGCTACAAGGTAGGGGCGCGGGGGGGGACAGGTGTGGCGGGCCCCGCTGGTCCTGGCGGTTGGCCCCGGCTGCTGGCTCCGTCCGTGCCGGCCGCCTGCCCCCCTTCTGCACCGGGGGTGCATTTACCAGACCTTGGTGGCACGGGCCAACACAGTGCCCCCTCTTGTGGGGCTGGGGTGGGGCGGCCCACCCATCCGTGGACCTCGGGTGCCCCCTCCTAACTGCTACATGTGACGCTCAGCGCCGCTGCCCTTCTCTATCTGCTCCCCTGCACATAACCAGCATCCCAGCGATCTCGGACCTGCTCCGTGCGGCCCACCAACAAAAAACCTTGTGGATCGCCTTCATCCCCCTGCCTCATGAGCTTTGGCCCGCCTCCTCCCTGCAGCGGTGCAGCCACATGAATGGACTTACCTGAGGGGCCTCATTAACTTATTTCCTTGATCATATTGTATTCCACACCTTGGTATATCGTGTTCATTTATAATAGATTAATTTCCTATTTTTCTTTTGGAACTTGCAAAAATCCAGCCAATGTGGTTTAACAGTTTTACTTTCTTGTATTTGGTCCTGAATTAAACAAGCCAGTTGAATAACATAATCCATGTGTGTATTTTCCCCAGTAACAAACCCCTTCACATTGCTAGATAATGACAGGCTTTCATTCATCAGTTTACTATTAAAACAGGCCTTTCTCTCCCTGTGTCTGCAATGCCCATTTTACATGTGTGGTGAAAAGCTGGCATTTCTTTTTTGCAAATTCGGTTTTGAATCTCCTCTGGATTCCCACACTGTCTTGCAGCTATAGTTGTTTCCTTGTATGCAGCAGTTTTGTTTGAAGCACAAATGTATTGAAATTGACTGGGCTCAGATAGATGGAGTTTCTTTGAACTACTGAGCTTTGATACATTGTAAAGAAAATGAACGCGTTTTCCCGTGCGGGAGAAATGAAGCTCTTTGTTGATTTTTCTCAGAGTTAATTTGAGGGGGCCTGTCATTCAGAAATCATGCCTGGTTTGCTGAAGCACAATGAGATACACTGGCCATGTCAGTGCCTTATTAATCACAGTGGTTTAAAAAAAACAGATGGAAATAGCGTCAGAGCAGCATTTTTAAAGGTGAAAAAGTTTCCTTTTTAATTGGGATTTTGGGCTTTCAGCAAAGCAGTACTGCCTTTTCACTTTATTACATCTGTATATATGTCAGAACACACTGGCACGCTCCCTCAGTGTGTCCCCTTGTTGCATCCTGCCCAGTGTATGCTTGGCAAGACAGTGCAGGCATCTTTTTGTTGCTGCAAAACACAGTTTTGAGGCCATGGTGCTCACAGGAGCCAGCACCACCATTTTGCTGTTTCTGTGCAAATGCAGCTTTGTTTTGGCGAAATTCTGTTCAGTGGGTCAATGTAGCCCACAGGACTCCCCACTAAAGAGAGGGAGTGGGAAGTGGCACAGGCTCTTCTTGCTCCGGTGCTGTTGAAAGATATGCTAAGGAATTTGCAATTAAAAGTCCACCTTCAACCAAGTGGAAAATGCAATGGGCTGTTCCTACTGCCATGCAGCATTAGGGTGAGGCCCTAAGCAATTTTCTATTCAAAATCTGCCCTCTCTAGAGCGGAGTAGGAAGTGGTACGGACTGTCCCTGCTGTCCTCTGGACCCGTGGCAGCAGAGGTAGGATTCCTCAAGACATTTGTAGTTATTTCTGTTATTTCCCTGGCATTCAGCTTTTCTGATGGTCACTTTTTCATTATACCTATGTGGTACCTGGTCCTCATCGGCTTGTAGTCTGCATGCGTGTCACAGTATGTAGGATTGTTTTTTTAACAGAAAGGCCGAGCAATGTTCTAGTGGCCATTATGGAAAAACGTGTGTTTGGGGATGGAGAGGAGTGGAGTTGAGTGCAATACGCTGCCCAACATGCCTTCAGTAGCAACAGTGATGTCTGGTGAGAGTTACAGCAGACTGTTTACAGGAGTAATAGTCTTTACTGCTTTAATGTCGAATTGCCGCTCCACTGCTTTTTTTTAAAAAAAACTTCTTTTATTTGACTTGACAGCTTACCAGAGAAAAGAGGGCGCCACATGGCACCGGCATTGAAAAAAACAAGCAACCCACATATTAAGCAGTACATACTGAGTAGACTGAAGCGTATTGAAAAAAGGCAATATACAACGTATTAACAATTGAACAAGAGGGGACAAACATCTACGGGGAGCCGCCCGAGGGAGGAAGGGGGGGAAGTTGATGGTGAGGCCATGGCAGACATATAGGGCCTCATTACACGGATGGTGGAGAACCATGGTGCTATTAGCGCCATGGTTCATGCTGGTAAAATACCGGCACCGCCTTGGCGGAAAGGGGAATTACCGCCCCATTCCAAGGTTGGCGGGGCGGTAATTGCCCCTTCCACCATTGCCCTTCCCCATTCCCATTTTTGCCCCATAGGGCATAATGGGATTGGGGAAGGCGCTAATTACGGTACCGCAAATTGCGGTACCGTAATTAGCTCCCTGGGTCCTTTGCGGGTTGGTTTTTAACGCCTGCAAAAAGCAGGCGTTAAATCCCCCAACCCGCAAAGGGACCTCGTAGTAAGGCGGTAAGGATTTACTGGTACCGGTATTTTACCGGTACCGGTAAATCCTTACCGCCATCCGTGTAATGAGGCCCATAGTCTCGAAATCTCAGCCAGATGTCCCTCGGCCTTGAATGCGGATGCTGCATTGCGTTCCAGGACTGCTCCATGTCATGAGCCCATGTGATTGACCTGAGCCACTGTGTATAGGTAGGCGCCCTAGGGCGGAGCCAACATAGTAATATGCAGTGGACTGCCAACAGCATGCAGAGACCTGCTAGCTTCTTAGAGTTGCGGGACAACTGAGGAAGGTCAAGGAACAAGCAGTGCAGTGGAGTGGGGACATTAGTGTGTTCCAGAATGTCAGACAGTGTGGAGCAAATGTCCAGCCAAAACTGGGTTAGGCGGGGACAGTACCATAGCATATGGACATAGGAAGCTTGATCCATGCCACACCTGGGGCAAGTGGGAGGGACGGAACAGAACATGCGATGAAGCCTCGTTGGTGTATGGTGGTACCTGTGTAAGATCTTGAACTGGATAAGTTTAAATTTGGTGTTGTAGGACACATCGTGGGTGCGAGCACACATTCGGGACCATCTCTCATCGACACCTTACCCCTGAAGGAGAGAAAGGAGCAAAGTTCTGCCACTATAGGCTCATCGGGCGGTAGGGCGGGAAATCAGGATATCTGGACTTAAGATTCTCCCGGAGTATTGTAGCCAGACCGAGGGCCGGCGTCTAAGTGGGAGAGGGAGATCGGGCCACTCGATAAAGTTTCCATGCTCGATAATGTCACGGAGTGTCAGAAAGCCGGCATCGGCCCAGTGAGAAACAACTGAATGAGGAATGTGTAGGACATCAGGGAAGAAGTTCCATAATGGGAGATCACCGTGAAATGGGTGGAGTGAATCGACCACTGTCCAGAGTTTGGTCAATGCCAAGGATGTACTAGCTACAGGGTCTGCAGAATTTGAGTCGGGGGGGATTGGCTTGAGGACCAGGGATCCAATCACTCGGTCACAGACCGTTAGTTTCTCAAGGCGAACATGCGGGCGGGGGATCGATGGTATTGAACCAATAAGCAGCAAACTGAGATTGAGCCACCACCCAGTATCTGATGAAATCTGGCGCGCTGAATCCGCCCAATGCTTTGGGGGTGGTCAGCGTGGACAATTTGAGGCGGACTGCCCCTGAGTGCCAGAGGAAGGTGTTAGTTATGCCGCGCAGTGTTTGGAAAAACGCATCTTCGGGCCACAGAGGTAGATTGGTGAATCGGTAAAGTAGTTGGGGTAATACCACCATTTTAAGTATTACAATTCTGCTTGCTAGTGAGAGGGGGAGTTTAGTCCAGCTGGAGGTTTTTGCCACCAGGTTGGTTAGGTAGCTCTGGTAATTGTCGTCCCGCAGCTGTGCCGTGTGTCGGGAGACCACCACCCCCAGGTAAGTGAAGCTAGATGGAGACCAATTGAACCCATGCAAGTCGGGTGGCGGGGGGGGCTGTGTTGAGTCTGTGAGTGGGAATAATGTAGACTTGGAGCAGTTTACTTTCAAGCCGGATATGTCGCCAAATCGGGCCATATCCGCCAGTATAGGGGCAAGGTTGGTTTCAGGGGAGCGGACATAAAGGAGGGCATCGTCTGCGTAGAGGGAGACTCTGTTGGATTGGCCGGCAGTGCGCAATCCCCTGTGCGAGTGTGATTGCTGAACCATGTCAGCGAAGGGCTCCATAACTATGGCAAAGATGAGTGGGGAGAAGCAGCATCCTTGACGTGTGCCTCTGGATATCTGGAAGGGGGCGGAGCATCTGTCTTCCGTGCGGACTCTGGCCGATGGAGCGGTGTAGAGCAGCTTTATCCAGGTTCGGAAATTGGGACCGAATTTGCATTTCTTGAGAACTCGCCATAGGTATTTCTACGAGACCGAGTCAAATGCCTTCTGCATATCTAACGTAGCTGCAACTGCCTGTGTGGTCGGGCTGATCATGCTGATCACATTGAAGAGCCTCCTTAAATTTAGGGAAGTGGACCGGCCAGGGAGAAAACCGGCCTGGTCTTGGTGGATGATGTGGGGCATGTACGGGGCTAAGCAGTTGGCTAGAAGTTTAGCAAATATTTTGATATCGCTGTTAATCAACGAGAGTGGTCGATATGAACCGCACTGAGTAGGGGGCTTACCAGGTTTTCGGAGCACTGTAATCAGTGCCTCCCGGAGAGAAGGGGGAAGAATTCCCCTGTCACATGATTCCTCCCATAGGGCCAGCAAGTGTGGCGCCAGTTGAGATTTGTATTGTTTGTAAAAGTCCATCGGGGGCCCATCCGGGCCAGGGGCCTTCCCGGATGCCAACGAATCGACAAGTTCCAGAAGGGTGAAGGGCCTCTCAAGGAAACCGCTTGCATCGGCAGACAGGACTGATGGGGGAAGATTCTCTAAGTAGGAGTCGATTTTCGGGAACCTGGGTTCCGGCAGTGTCCGAGTAAAGGGAGGCGTAGAACGAGAGGAACTCAGAGTTGCTATCTTGGGGGGAGGTGGCTAGTGAGCCATTAGGTCTAGTTATGGCTGGGATTTTGGGAGTGCCGAGTTCACGGCGCAGCAGTCTAGCTATCATCCGACCGGGTCGCTCTCCCTCACCGTATTTCCTCGCCGACTGAGGGGAGTCCAGGAACTTAACCTCACGCTCGGCAAGGCCCCGGAACCTGTCCAGCTTAGAGCCTAGCGCTGCTAGGGTGGCCGGGGAGTGATCTTAAGTGTATTGCGATTTGTGGACGGCCAGGGCCGATTCGCTAGCAGCAATATCGGCACGGATGCCTCTCAGGATGCCACAGCTTTTGGAGATGGCGACCCCTCTTGTGTGCGCTTTGAAGGATTCCCAGAGTACAGCTTGTGTAGATACAGAATTTGTGTTGATCTCAAAGTATTTCTCGATGGAGGATTCCATTTCGGATGCGAAAACCTGATCAAGAAGCGAATGAGGACTCATCCTCCACTGTCTGGTTTTATTGACATCCGGTCCCCAGTTAAAGGAGATAAGTACCGGTGAGTGGTCTGATAGTGTCCTGGGGAGGATAGCCAGGTGAGATAGGCATCTAATCAGCATGTCTGTGATAAGCCATCTGTCTAGTCTAGAGTGGGAATCGTGTACTGAGGAGTAAAAGGAGTATGTACAGGATTCAGGGTTCATCAAACGCCAGGCATCTACCAGTGCCAACCGGGGAAGCGTGGTAAGGATAGTATATGCTGCTTTAGACAGTTGGCGAGGTCTAGATCCCGAACTATCAAGGGTGATATCCAGTATTGTATTAAAATCCCTGGCCCATAAAATAGGAATCAGGGGGTAGCCCTCAAGTAGTGTGGCCAGCTGAAGGTAGAAGTCGGGGTCGTCAACATTGGGACCATATGCATTCAGGATAACCACCTCCTGATGTTGTAGTGTACCAGTGATTAATACATACCTTCCAAGTGGATCTATGTGGGAGTGGTGACAAGTGAAATTCAGGCTCTTCTGTACTAAGGTGAGGGTGCCACGGCTCTGAGTGGAGTAGTTGGTATAGTACCTTTGGGGACCCCATTGCCTGGCGAACCGTTCACATTGCTCCGAGCGGGCATGGGTTTCCTGTAAGCATAGGATTTTAACCCTGTGGCGTTCAGCATGAAGCTGAATCTGTCGCATATTTTTGTGATTGCCTAATCCCCTGATGTTCCAGCTCATAAAGGTCAGGTCGGTGTTAGCCATACCTCAGGAGGTACTAATTGTATAACTGTGTGAGAGGGTACACAGTTAATGAAAGATGTACGATCTGGATGTATGTGGCTGCATATCTACATATATGAGGTGTTCTGGTGTGGCGCTCGCGGCACCTCCGGCGGCTGTCAATACTTTTTTTAACCATGACGTCCCCTCCCCCCACCCTCCCCCACATCCCTCCTCCAATCAGAGGGACGAAACCCAAACAGAACCAAAACTACCACAAGCTTTTAAGCATCAACACCTGGGGGTCTGTTAGCAGCCGGGCGATGGCGCACCGGACAGGGGAGAGTGTGAGGAGAGTTATGCTATGCAATAGGATTAACCAAAGCATTTAGCGTAGGTGCGGGGTGCGACGGGGCCTAGGCCTTTGGAACAGAGGATCAAAGAGAGCCTGGGGGTGTAGCCATAGGCCCGACACTCAGAGTCAAGGGCAGAGTGTAGTCCCAGCATGGGGAAATTAGGGTCTCGGGGTATAACCACCGGGGGGACCGGCCGTAATGGCAGGGTAGTCACCAAGCTGGGAGCCCAACAGGAAGCGCAAATTACCGCACAACAATGCAACAGTGTGGCGCAAAGGGCCACTTACACAAAGGAGTAATGGAGCAACATAAACAACATAAGCAACCAATGAACTACGATTAATGAGTGGCCATCATGTGGCGGTCCCACATGTGGCCTAAGTGCAGAAATAACCATTGACAACATGAATCTTGAATTAACAATGCATAGGTCAACCGGGAATGTGTTCATCTATACATTTTGAGGCCTCTTCTGGGATGGTGAAAAACAATGTTTGGTTGGAGTGTTCGATCCTCAGTTTAGCGGGGAAGAGCATGGAGTACTTAACTCCTAAGTCTCGAAGTCTCTTTTTGACCGCAAGAAAGGTCTTACGCTCCTGCTGCACAGCCATAGAGAAATCCGGTTACAAGTGTATCCTCGCCGCCCCAAGACGTAGCTCACCCTTGGCCCTGGCCGCTCAGAGGAGGGAATCGCGATCACGGAAATTTAGGATTCTGGCTATGATGGGGCGAGGCGGTGCCCCCGGCCTGGGCCTAGCGGTCAGGGAGCGGTGAGCTCTTTCCACCGCAAACTGAGCCGAAAGCTTAGGGTTATCAAGGAGTGTTAGAAGGGTGCGTTCCACGTAATCCTCCATGGGCTCTTTGATGTTGTCCTCTGGTACGCCGACGATGTGGAGGTTATTCCACATAGAGCGGGATTCGAGGTCGTCATTTTTCTTTTCGACCGCCGAGACCTGGTTGGTGAGAGTGGTCACAGCAGTGCGTAGGGAGCTCCGGTCGTCCTCGGCAGTGCCAACCCTTGTTTCTATTTTGGCAACTCTACCGTCCGTTCTTTCCATATGGGCCTTTATAGATGAGATGGTCCCATTCATATCGTCCAGTTTAGTATGCAGCGTGGTGAAGCCTTCGCGCATATACTCCAGCATTTTCTGCGAGTCATTGGGGGTTGAGGATGCCGTGGCAGTCAGTGATTCCTCTGGGGGGTCGGTCGGCGGCTTGGAGGGTGTTTTGGCAAACATATTCAATGAGGTTTGCTTCCTGCCAGCACCAGCTCTCTTGGTCATGGTGACTTGCTGCGTCTGGCGCCCAGGGTGACAGAGGGAAAACGGCGACCAGGAGCACCAGCTGCCACCCTGTTGGGTGTTCCAGGGGGGGAAACGCAAGGACAGCAGTTAGGCACGTCAGGGGCAGTGTTGGGAAGACTCCACCAAGAACCGTCGGGTCAGGGGGCGTGTCCCCAGTAGCTGAAGGGGAGATTAGATGTGATGGTGTCACAAGATTGCTGGTTTGGTGGAGTACTGCAGGACGATATGGCTCGGGTTGATGGTAGTAGGGGGGGGAGCGGATCAGTTCGGTGGAGCACAAGGTAATGCGGTTCAGCTCCTATTGGGCGGCTGTGGTGAGGCAACCCAGGCACTAACACGCCCCCACCCCTAGACCATGGGGCGTGGGGTGCCTGCACTGTTAGCGCAGGCAGTGGACAGTGAGTGGGCCCACGGATGTAGTTGATTTCAGTGAGGGGGTGCAGGAGCCCACTGATCCAGCCCAGCAATCGTGATGATCTTCATGAAACTGGCTTGTTTAATTCAGGACCAAATACAAGAAAGTAAAACTGTTAAACCACATTGGCTGGATTTTTGCAAGTTCCAAAAGAAAAATAGGAAATTAATCTATTATAAATGAACACGATATACCAAGGTGTGGAATACAATATGATCAAGGAAATTTAAGTGTTGCATTTTAAGAATTGTAAATAATTTGGAAACACCGTTACAAAATAAGTAATAATGTGTTTTTGTTGTACATTTTCCTTCGATGTGATTGAATGAAAATATTGAATATGCCCCTGAAGAAGAGATGTTTTTTCTCGAAACGTGTTGGGCCCCTTTTGAACAATTGAAAAATAAAGCGACATTGGAAGAAAAACTTGTTTTGAAAAACCATATTTTGATGTTCATCATTGATGATCTTTAACTGTTTGTCTGTACAAAAGAACATAATTGAATAAGTTTGATAACACAACATACCTAGAGTAGAGAGATATATAAGTGAACCTTAACTGTTTGGCTCATTTCTTGAGCTTGTGAAAGTGTGCAGGGGACGGGAGTTCCTTTATTTAGGAACTTATTTCGTTTTGCATTGAGCTTACAACCCATATGCCAGGTTTGATTGTTATCTCCCCTGCACCTTAAGTTTATTAAAAGCATATTTTTGCTACCAAAACATAATTAGAACTTTAGGAATTTCTTAGAATAGGAGTGCATGGTGAACACAACTGTAGAAAGAAAAAAATGGCCCAGTGACATACAAAGGACTGCCATTTGCTTGCAAAGAGTTTTTATGAATACAAATGTAAAGACTTTTATCTCTGCAGCAAGACTTTGTAAAAATTTAAACATTTTGCAGTTTAAAAGTGATTTTTCTGGGCTTTCTTTTAAGACATGGTAGAATTCACTGACCCTCTGGGAATGGAAATGGCAAGGAATCAGGGATTACCAGGAAAGTATCCATGATGCCAATGTGAATTTTTATACTTACATGATTTATGATAATCCACACGTGTATAAAGTTATGGAATTTTAGGCAAAACAATGTCTCACAGATTTCAGAGTTGGCGTGCTATGCTGTACACAAAATATGTAACGTATGTATATAATTTGCTAATAGATTTCAACTGTATAAATGTACCGTTTGTGGCAAAATAAATTATTTTTTGTCTACAATAACTGTGGGAGGTTTTCAAACCTTGTAAACTCACATCATAAATCTGCCCTCCTGCTTTGAAATCCAACCAGTTGAGAGCGAGGCCGAGACTAGCACCCCTGACCAATCCCGTCAGTTAGAGGTGTGCTTAGCAAAGCCTGCCCAGCCATACTTTGATGATGTCACTATGCATTATAAATAAGACTCCCTGACATGACTCTGGACACACACTCTTCCTGATTTTCCTGTGTCAGCGTTCCTGTTCCATTCATCCTGTTGAGTCAGATTCCAACTACAAGGCCAAAGCATTGCTGACCCTACTCCAGGGCCCACTGCAAAACCCAAGCAGTTTTATCCTATTCTCAGCAAGGCCATTGATCCAGAATCAACCCACTAATCTCCTATTAAAAAGGGGAAAGCTATTGTACCTTTTGCCTCCTGAACCAGCCTGGCTTGCTGCCCACCAACTGCCTGCCCACTACCTTCATTCAGAGGTACCTGTGCCAACCAGTGATCAGAATTACCATCCATTGATCCGACCCTGCCCAGATGTCTTTCGCCCAGCTGTCCTTGGGCAGGTGCACTGCCATGCAGTGACCAGAACCTGTTCACAGTCCAAAAATCCCAAAACTAAAAGTGGACTGTAAATATAATCCCTAGCCCATAGAAATCCATAGTCTACCTTGTCTTGCATGTGTCCTTATCCCACTCTCTAAAGCATCCTATCCTTATCCTGGTAACTTGTTAAAACTGTCTGAATTCTCTGTGTTCTTGCCCTTGATCTCTAAGCTTTAACACCACTTTTCTCTTCATTTCTGTCTTGCATAGATCCTAAGTCATTAGCGATTTTGTGTTTAAATAAATTAATTTTTCCTAAAGAAAAGGGGTACACTGCGTGAAGGGTTACAACTGCAGCGTAACTTTTATATTCACGGGTGGCGTTCCTCTTTTCTTAGCCATTTAATCTAGTTGAAGTAAAATTTGCTTTTCACTTTTAAAACCTTTTTCTCTTTTTCACTGCTAGATTTTCTTAAAAATGAACCTCACTCTACCTTCCAAATCTCTCTCAATTCACCAGCAAGAGACCTATTTTCACCTCTATGTTGTGCCTGTGATATATATCTATCCCCCAGTCCAAAGACCATACTCCAAATCAGAGTATTTCACCCATTTTTATTAAAAACCGTGTGAGTAAATTTACACGGAAATTGAAAGGAAATGCAACTTTTACACGTGTCATTTTGCTGCCATCCGTTTTAAACTTTCCACTCTGTTTTCAATTGTATGCTCTTGGTAATCCATTGCTGGGGATTGTTAGTGTCTTTGCATTGTTGCTTTAGTGAGGAATTGTGTTTGCTTCAAGGTTTTTAAACCACATTCATTATTTATTTGTCCATTTCCGAGTGTCATTTCACAACATTGCAAGGGGTTTAAAATCCGTTTTCCACTCTTATTTGGTGAGGGAAAGTCAGATTTTTATTGTTTTCTGCATCTTATTCCTGATTACCTGCTGTGTCTTCCTATCCATTCAGAATTGATTATCTATGGGTTGAGGGAACATTGCAGGGGAAAATCCTAACTTGGTGCTATCTTTCCTAAATTAAAAAGTGCACCTATTCTCTGGTGTTTTGTATATGTTCCACTAGAGGGTTAAAACAACTGTATTGCTTACATCCTCATCGTAATTATCACCCCATTGGTGATTGCTGCCC
The DNA here is from genome assembly GCF_040938575.1 of Ambystoma mexicanum. Taxonomy (NCBI): domain Eukaryota; kingdom Metazoa; phylum Chordata; class Amphibia; order Caudata; family Ambystomatidae; genus Ambystoma; species Ambystoma mexicanum. The sequence continues at coordinate 196,065,725 of NC_090922.1, forward strand.
CATATTAAAAATTGTATGATTTCTTTTGGATTTTAAAATAAATAAATAAATATTGCATTTTACCAACCAGCCTGGTTCATGGTCCATTGTGACTCAGGGTATTTGAAAAGGGGGTGCGATAGGAGTCGTGTACCATTTAAAATTGAATCTGCACAAGATAGGGAGAAAAGCATCTAAGGTGTGCGCTATATACTAGGCTGAGATCAAAGTGTGTGTCGCCTGATTGAAATCCTTAACAGTCCAAAAAGATTCTCCACTCTTAGACTGAAGTCCAAGCAGGTGGGTCACTACCCAGATAATGGCTTGTTTGCAGGCTGGGGGGGCAGTGAGGGAGACTGTACAAAGTTGTTGATCAACTTGTGCAGTTGATGCAGTAAAGGGGTATCCCCTGGGCTACAGAGAATACAAAATGGTCACTGCAAAAGCTGATAATCCTTCGGACCGAGTGAGCCGCAAAAGTGATGTGTGTGAGGCCGCCCACTGTATGGTGGAAATCTTGATGCAGCTATTGATTGAGATAGCAGAAGCAAACAGGTTGGACCTCAGGAAAGTACATTTTCTGGGGCACGTCCATTTTGCTTACAATCTTGGATGGTCTAGAAAGGCATTTTGTAGAAATATAGCAAGGTCAACCGCAGTTTCAAAGTTCTAACTTCACAGCATCAGGCTAGTGAGAGAGGTGATAATCTGATGATTTGGCCATTTTTCTGTAGCATTTTAATGGAATTTCCATGTGGAGTCAATTGACCCAGTGGAGCGGTAAGTTGAGATTTCTGCCATGTTTCGGTCACCTTCAGATTTGCTTACTTGGGCTGGGCAATGTTAGATATATTTTGGGGTTATACCTAGTACTTTGTTGTATTTTATTGTGGTATTTTGCTATGGTGGCATTTGTGATATTTTTTATAGTGGTGAGACTAATTTCAGAATACCGCCTAATTATTATTTCACCTGTGTCTCTACCAACAAACAAATACTGGACTTAATACTCTCTGAATAAATGGCCCATGATCTCCTGTGATGTCTTATTTACTTTTTTCACCATTTGCTGCGAATGAATGGGAGAAACCTACATAAAAAGGTGAAGTATTTTGCAAGGAAGGCAGAGTCGACCACTGGACAAAGGAATCCAAAGAATAACTTGGAAGAGAAGCTCCTGGACTGTTGGTTTTCATGGTGAAGCCCTGCTGCAGTTCCGAAGCTCCAAATTCGCCTCGACTAGAGAAGCTCTGCAAAGGACGACTTCTCCCCTTGGGTTGAAGGGACCAATCAACTTCAGGAACACCAGAATCGAGTGCATCATTTTTAAGCTGGACCGGAGTTCCAGGAATATCCTCTGGAATGCCTCAAAGCAGGGCTGACCAAGCCTGAGCCACCTCAACAGAGTACTGGACCCTAGAAGCAAGGGAAGTCCACAAGGTGTCCAATAACCGCGGTGGTGCTATTAGCGAGAAGCTGAAACCGCAAAGAGCCGCTGATCTGAACTTTGCCCATGGTTGCTGCCGACCGTCGAATCGTAATGCAGGACTCCCCAGACGTCCTCCCTTTTGTCCCCATGACTGAGGCCCAGGAACAATAGGATCCGCCATACTACAACAGGAACAGAAGCTTGCTGGAACCAATTTCTTCAGACCTAAGGTACTGTGAACTAAGGGGTACTTACCTCTTGTTGTGCAACCTGCTTGCTCTCAGTTGAGACTTGCATTTGCTGCCTTTTGAAGAGTTGCCTGCAGCTTTGGCCATCACAAGCCTCCCAGCTTTTGGGCCAACAAGTGATTTATTTTTCTTATTTTTCTACAAAATTCTCTATAACATTGTGCAAGACTTTTTACTTACCTTCAATAAGTGCCTCAGCTCCCCTAGACGTTGCTCAAGTGACATTGGCTGTCCTGGCTCCCTGAAGACTCTTGTAACCTCTGACTTTGTGTTTGATCTGTCCCTCCAAAAAGTCATACCTTCTTTATTTGTATAGCTGGGAAAGGGTTAATCTACATTACACTGGGGGGTTCAAATGTGCGTACCTGTTTGAGAAATGTGTTAACCATTGATTCCTTAGCTAACCTTTTCCTTTTTGACACCAAACTCGGTATTGCTCTAAATGTACCAGTGATATGTCCACAGTGTCCTAGTTATTGAAGTCACCTCAGGGTGTCTGCACCCAAAAGAGTTTAGAAATGATTTATTGAAACTGAGGGTGTGTATTTTGAAGAATGTTACATATTTGTTTCCTTCTAAAGAAGGCTTATTTTAAAACTGACTGTTAAATTAATAAATAATTATTTAATCAAGAAACCTATAGTATAAGTGTTATGTGAATTCTTGTCAGTGTGAAACTCTGTTGCAACCCTAGCTGCTCAGTCACACTACCAACTTGTGAAGTAGAGGCCTATACCAAAGGTTGGGTTAACTATTGCCAAGAGGACAAGGCTGGTGTAGTCTCCCACAGGGTTACTGCATACCAGCTTGCCTAACAATGATCATCACAAAAAATGGAGGAGAAAATCAGTAAATCGCCTGGCCAACATAACTTGGTACAACCCCAGCCCCATTGTTGATTGTAAAAAACCTGGAGTCCTGATGGACAACAAACTTACTCTAGAGCCACAAGTAAACGCTCTAATCAAGAAATTCTTCTTTCTCCTGCAAGTGGTAAAAAGGATCCTAGCATTCCTGTCATTCATCAACAAAACACTCACCGTCATCGCTCTCGTAATGCCCACAGTATACTACGCCAATAGCCTATATCTGGGCAAAAAAACTCCAACACATACAAAATACGGCGGTCAGACGGTTCCTCAAACTATCTCGAAGAGAACACATCAAACCAGCGCCGAAAACTCTACACTGATACAAAGCAGTGAATCAATGTGTATAATGCACAGAGCAATCCACGATCAAGGCGCAGAGTTCATTAGAGAAAAAATAAATGTACATCGCCCACTAGGCCGCTCATATCCAGTAGACTACGTGAATAGCCTATATCTGGCCATGCCAGAATGACTTCTAAAAAAGTCCAACGCACGCAAAATGCGGTGGTCAGACTGCTCCTCAAACTATCTCGAAGAGAACAGATCACACCAGCGCTGAAAACGCTACACTGGCTACCAATAAAACAGCGAATCAAGCTCAAATCAATGCGTATAATGCACAGAGCAATCCACGATAAAGGCGCAGAATTCATAAGAGAAAAAATAAACATACATCGCCAAAGAAGGCTGCTCAGATCCAGCAGCGATATCCGTTTGGAACCAAAACCATACAACAAAAGAAATTTCAGAGGATCCTCTTTCAGCTCGCCCCAAAGATCTGAAATGAGCTACCAAAGAACATAAATAACACAAGAGATCACCCCCTATTCCGAAAACTCCTCAAATCTTGGCTCTTCATCCCATAACTAGAAAGGATGCCTAATGGGGGCACACACAGAGCTGAAACAATTCTGAGAGGAAACTGATCCTCCCTATTTCCCTAAGCTATCACCCATAAACAGAAGTAAGGGAAGGACAATCTAAGGCATATAAACTTACCAACTGAAAGATAGATAAGCTAGAACCATACCAAAGAACGAACACGGAGAGATAGGCATAGAAGGGTAAGGATGATATATCAATAACAGCTTGGACTACAAAGTAAACACACACAGCAATGGACGACCGGCAGGAAATATAAAGGAAAGGAGCTGGTGATTGTAAAAGTACAGCACCAATGCCAGAGTGGGGGACAATGCACGCCCCAACCTGCTACAAAAAGGTTGAAATTAACACAGCTGGGAACTTGCCACGCCATCACTCCTAACAATTAGACGGACAGGAAAGGAAAAGAGAAAGAATATGCCTATGCCATAGGACAACCGGATACATAGAACAAGAATTGTAAGGACTAAGATACACATAACCCACTAACCCAAAAGCTCAAATATCTGCATACTTAACTCACACAAAATTCCACACAACCACCTTGTCGCACCACAAACCACACACACATTACCACACCGCAACAACAAACAAACAACACAAAAGTCTCACCAACTGTACAGGAGGACTCCCATCGATCCGATATTCACAGCCAAGCTCAGCGCATGGGAAAAACCGAACTGAAGCTGCCAACAGGACATCACCTTTCTCACTTTCCTACTCCCTCTTCTCACAACCACCCCCACCCTGCCTTCTTGTTCGCAGATCCCCCTGAGTACCTGGGGCCCACGCTTTTGGTGACGTGTGTGGTTCAAATACCTTTAACATTAACATTAAACAACATCACGATGATGCTCTTCTTGCTGTGTTCCAACAAATGTAAAGCATTCAATTGAAATACAACAAATTCAGTCAGCCTCTCTCAGTAAATCAATTCACTGCAATTACACACAGACAAATAGCACCTCTGAAATGCTCTACTCCTACAAGTAATTTACCTTATGTTTTGCCACATTTGGTCAACTTTGAATTACCGCCTGCAGCAAAATAGGCTTACCACCTGTTGAACCTCAGTCTATGTTTTAACAATAATTCGGCCACATATTAAAATGCTAGTCCAATTTGTTTTTCTCTTTCATGGCTTTATAAAATGTTAAAATTCAGAAAAGGACCAAACAGTTTTATTCTGCTATACTCCTTTGTTGAGACTTATATTTAAACATGTATGAAATGCATTTCCTTAGAGAGCAGGCACACATTAAATAGCCTTTCTAATAATAAGATTCAGTTACACATTTGTTTGCCAGCTGGCTAGCACACAGTCTGATGTAACCTTGAATGTTTCTCTCATACAATTATTGGCAGCTTTAATTCCCTTGTCTTAACAAAGCTTACTTCAAAATGGGAATCCATGCAAAATATAGATCATGACTTACTTTAAGAATACAAACACATTTCTATCACACCACCTGTAAGCATTTCTCATGTACGCTACACACACACCTCAATTATTGTATATTTACCTAGATCAAGCAGGTGACATTCCCAACTCTGCTTGGCAGTAAGTCTGTCCCCAGCCTTTCTGCCTGCCTCACACAGGGTCAACCCAGATAAGGATTCTCGAGACGTGGCAGCTATGCTAAGTATCGCAACCCAGGAAAGAATGACACAGCCTTAGACAGCTTGCAATCAGCCTAGCACCTGCCCTCTGCTTCATTCGTCAGTCCGTGCCAGAAGAGGAATGCCCCTCTCGGCCTCAAAACCCTTTTTATGAAACCCACTGTCACTCCAGAAAAACACCTACCCTTGACCAGATCCACCCACATCACGCAATCTCTTCTCTTCCTCTCATTGTGCTAGCTGCATTGCTGACGAGCAACGATATACACATTTCTCACGCAGCCTTCTCTACTACAATGCCATGTTTTTAGTAGAACGGATCTTCACATTTTTCAGCTTAACACACAGAGCAGATCCAGCCTGCACGTTTAAAGTTAATTTTGTTTTCCCCTTTTATGAGCATTGTGCATTGGCTCAATCTGCATCCAGTTCATTTCATGGACTCATTTGCACTAAATGTTATTAAGGGAATCAGTTACATGTTAGATGGGGTTGGGTTAATTAGTATGTTAAACTTGTGTTAGTATTATAATCGGTGCAGCTCAGTTCATTGAAATAGCATCATGTAGCGAAGTGATCATTTTCTAGCATGTGCTCTGTGCATTGGCATCTATTTTAAATTCAGCTTTAGACTCATACTCGAGTCAGTTAATGAGTCTCATACCCTTGACCCTAGTTAAAACTCAAACACTTGCTAAAATGTGAATGCTGAAATGCGGAGTCTAAATGTTGAAAGGCAGAGTCTCAATTTCTACTCCTACAGGAGCAAGTGCATAGAAGATTGGGAGGCAGACTGACAGATGAAAAAGCAGCATAGAGATGCTCCGGAATTGTTTCCACTGGTGGACACACTTACACTTTGGGGGAGGGGGCTGTCAAATACAAGTGAACTTCAATGTAGACAATGAGGCATTAGTGGGGCCAGGACTCCAGATACAAATTCACAGTAAGAGATTTACACTCCTGTAGCAATATTCCATGCCTTGTGTTTGGGGCCTCCTTAAGGGTGGCTGAGTTGGCATGAGGTGGCCAGGTGCCTCACTAAGCTAGTGTACAATGGGCCCTAGGTGTGCCATGGAAGACATCCTCTGGTCACTCTCCATCGTTTCCCATGGTACCCATAATTGTCATACAAAATGTTGTAAAGCGCATTCCAGATGTCAGGTGCCGTGAATAAAAAATATCTACCGCTAAAGGAAGATTTTCAGAACTTAGGGATGCTTAAAGTGTGGACAAATGTAGAACCAAGTGTCCTTGCAGTAGGTTGCTGAAGTGTATGAGAAAGAAGTGAGGGGGCTCATGCGTCTGGCCTTAGGGGTTAAACACATGGGGCCTCATTACGACCCTGGCGCTAAGGGATTACCGGTACTGACCCTTGGCGCCTGATTACGAGGTCCCTTTGCGGGTTCCCACCTTAACGGCTGGCTTTACCAGCCGTTAAGGAATGGACCCGCAAAGGGACCTTGGTGCTAATTACGGTACCGCAATTTGCGGTACCGTAATTACCGCCTTCCCCATTCCCATTATGCCCTATGGGGCAAAAATGGGAATGGGGAAGGGCCATGGAGGAAGGGGGAATTACCACCCGCCAACCTTGTAATGGGGTGGTAATTCCCCCTTTCTCCATGGCAGAGTCGGTAAGTTACCGGCATGGACCATGGTGCTCTTAGCACCATGGTTTTCCGCCTGGGTCACAATGAGGCCCATGGCCTTGAATGTAATCGCATTTCTAACTGGGAGCCAATGTAGATATCTGAGACCAGGAAACATATGTTGAAGGTTCCAAACCCAGAATAGAATCATGCCATTGGCATTCTGTACCTTCTGCAATTTCAACAGAAATGTGGATTGTTAGAATAAGGGAGAATGGGCCTCATTCCGAGTTTGGAGGTAGCCATGGTGCTATTAGCACCATGGCTGCCTCCAATACCGGTACCGACTCCGACTTGGTTCAATGGGGACTTACCGGTCCATTCCGAACTTGGAGGGACAGGTAAGTCCCCATTGAAAAAGGCAATCCCCATTCCTATTTGAGCCCACATAGGGCTCAATGGGAATGGGGAGGGAGCTAATAACGGTACCGCAATTTGCGTTACCGTTATTTGCTCCCTGGTCCCTTTGCGGCTCCCGCTAAGAGCGCCTGATAAAACCAGGTGCCCATAGCGGGACCCGCTAAGGGACCTCGGAATAGGGCACAAATGGATTACCAGCACCGATGTCCTTAACGGTGCCCGGTATCCCTTTGCGCCCACCTCGGAATGAGGCCCAATATGTTTCTGGCAACTTAGTTGACAATAATAACAGGTTTGCGTCACTTAAGACTTTTTTTTTTTAATTGTACGTTCTCATCCAAAAGGATACATAGATTTCTAACTACAGGGGACGTTTTAGAAAATAGGAAAAAAAAACAGATGGCCAGTTAAGGGAATTCAGGGGATTGAGTCATGTGTTTTTACTGCCAAGAACTTTGTTGCGTCCGTGTTGATTTTCAAATATTTATTATCCACTGGGGAGTTACTAGAACATAATAATTCATGTAACTTAGCTGTCGGATCACTTAACAAAAATGTGTCTGCCATTCAAGTATTTTCGGAAAAGCAGGCTTCGTCGCCTATCAAGTGTGCCAGTGGTGAGATGTAAAGATTATACGGCAGTGGAGACAGAACTGAGAACTTTGTCACTCTGCATGTTAGAGGTCTAGGAGAAGAGAAAAAAGGCTTAGATTGAGCTTGTGAGTACTTCCTGTTAGGAAGTATCTAATCCAACTCAGTATTGTTCCTCTGAAGTCAGTGGGTGAAAGTCTGGGCAGAAGAGTTGAATGGCCATCATTGTCCAAGGTGGCAGAGACATCCAATAGATTTAGATCTCCGGCGCCTCCACTCTTGACCTCCATCCCTAATTCAATGATGATGGTAGCAATAGCAGTTCAGAACTTCTTTCTTCTCTGTAGCATACTTGGGCCTGGTCCAAAAGATAATAATATTAGACATGTTCCGAACTTGTGTCGCCAGCCTTTGCTGATGTGTTTTTGCTAAAAACGAGATTTGAGACATAGGGAGAAAACTAGTAAGCACCCAGAAGGTCCATAGTGGCCTTTTTTTAGGAGAGTCTTGATAGCAGATCTCTTCCACTGATCAGGAAACATATCAGATGCTAAAGATGAATCGAACAGGTGATGAATGATCCTACTGAAAAAAGGAAGTCACCTTAGCAATTTTAGGTGTCAAAAGATCATGAGCGAGCTGGAAAATTGGACTTTGGTGGGGTCTCTGTTTGTTTAATAGTAAGCTTAGCAAAGCTTATCAAAACAGAAGTCAGACATTCAGTTGAAAGTGTATAATCAGGGTGTGAAAAGCGATTTTAAAAGTCGGTTCTAATTATTTTCAAATTTTGCTATGAAATAATCAGAGGGGGTGTCAGTACGTTTTTGAGAAGGAGCAATGGAAGGTGGCCGGGCCGGTGCAGATCCTAATTCCATCATAACAGAAACACTGTACTTAGTGGACTCTATGGTGTGTCTATTCTTTGGCTAACAAAGTGCTTTTCAGCCTTTTTACCATATATATTTTATTTCACTCTATAGACTGGAACAAATCAATCCAATAATGACCCTAAATAAAATAGTGCAAGCACTTAAATTATGTTTACATAAAGACTCACACAGAAGCACATTTATCTTGGTTGTTTAATATTGGTCGTTCTGTCTTTGGTCGTTCTGTCTTAATGCAAATAACACATGCCAATATTTGATTTCGAAGAGTGTGTTTCATATCTCCCTTTTATACTTAACTTTCCCATTCCTGAGTCGTCCCGTATGTCCTTGGTGTGGACTTCTGATGGGAAGGACTACCTGTTCTCGTCGGCAAAAAAACAGTCCATATACAATACAGCATCTCCATGCCTCCGCACTCATGGTTAATGAATCTGAGACCGCGCGCGGCCTCTCCCAAAGTCCATAAGTCTTGTTTCCAAACTTCCAGTTTGGGAGGGCCTGATTGTTTCCAACATATCACAGTGCGCCTCTTGCCTAATGGCAGACCTAACATTATGAATTTGTGTTGCATTTTGATTTTCTGTTGGGGCAGGAACAGACCCAATAGGCGTACTGAGGCATGAACAGGTCCAATAGGCGTACTGGGGCGGGAACAGGCCCAATAGGCGTACTGAGGCGTGAACAGGCCCAATCGGCGTACTGGGGCGGGAACAGGCCCAATAGGCGTACTGAGGCGTGAACAGGCCCAATAGGCGTACTGGGGCGGGAACAGGCCCAATAGGCAGACTGGGGCGGGAACAGGCACAATAGGCGTACTTATGGTGATTTCTACAGTTTCACTCTCGATAGTTTTCGTAATTCTTCTGTCACTCCATCCCAGATCCCGCCTGGCGCTGGTCAGATCAAATACTTATGTACATAACCATAAGGTGCCAGATTACAGAAACGTTGCACTGATACAGGTGCAAAGTTCCACAGTATTAGCACTAAGGCAGAGTTTGCCCTAGTGCCAAACACATATACTTTCAATGCAACTTTGCACCACGGAAGAGTTTGCCCTACTGCTAATACCATTCTGTATTAGCACAAGGGCAACGTTTGCATATGTCCCCAATGTTTTGGCACTAGGGCGACCTTTGCCCTGGTGATAATATATTGCCATTTGGCACTTGCACCAGTGCACATTTTCTGTAATCTGGCCCAAACTGTCCTACAACTCTGGCATTCCCCACTGACCTTACCTTTGACATATTTCATGTTTGCAGGGCCAGGTAAGTCTTTTGCAAGCGTTTATAGCATTTATATTGTATGAGTCGGAATTTAGCACTCCGTGAGACTTACTTTGTGTTTACACATGCTCTACTCCATTCAGCATTTGTTAATTCACTGCTAATGTCGTGCTCCCATATACCTTTTACTGCCATTATTCGCCACTTAGTGCATATCCTATACAATGTGGACACAAGCCGCCCAGTTAAACTATAATGCAATTGACTTCATGGTCCCTCGGTTCTTGAGGAAAGTTTGGCCATACTGTCCCAACCTGAGCTAAATACTGGGCATACGCCAAACAATGACCACATACAATCTGCCATCTTTTTCAAAAACCCATGAACTTTATAAAAAGTTATTCCTCATATAGCGTGCTCGACAATTCCTCGGATTGGTCTTTTTTCATTGATCTGCAGGACAACATGACACAAACACATTCATTCAGTTTATAGATGTATTGAATTATGTTTTTTTTTAAAACGCAAAGTTCTGTGTGATAATAATTGATTCACAGCGAAAAATCATGTATCAGCACTGAAGTGCAATTAAGTGTATGTGCGATTCAACTTAATGTCACTTGTGTTTGGTTCACTGTTGTACATTTTGTTTGAAATGTTTTAGAAAAGCAACTGTCCAAAAAGAAATGCTGATAAAAGTGAACGGTAATGTGAGAAAAGAAAAAAAAGAAAAAATCTGCTTGAGACTGATGTACGAAAGTATTTGCACCAGTGGAGTAGTACATGGTAAACATCAACACACGTGATTTGACCAACTTTGAAAAGGTCTAACTGCATGAAGAAATTGAGTGCAATTCAAACACTTATTCTTGGGTAACCCTTCTACATCATTTGTTGTAGGGTTATCAGAGGGCTGACCTACTCCTGCCACTCTTATGAAGAACCATTGCATACATGAATTACGGTATGTTTAACTTGCAAGTGGCAGGACTCCTCTCATTTCCTTGGGCGAGACAATTTCTGGCAATGCTACCGTTCATGGGAAACATCTAAAAAAAAAGTGGGTTTAGTTGATGCAAGCATAAAGCACCATTTAGGGGGTGCTGTAATATACATGGCTTTATAACATTCTGTCTGTCCTACATTGACGCACACCTGTCATATCACATTAAGTGATTGTGGCAGCATGGCAGCTTGTATTTTCGATACTATGAGGATGTTTTGTGAACAGATTGAGGCAATCAACGCCTTGGACTGATCAGTAATTTGGCCATATCTTGTTAAAACCATGATGTGACCAATTACAATTGAGATACCCAGTAAAACATCAAACCATTTGGGTCCCCCATTCCCTCAAGATCATAGGGAAGCTGAAGTGTTTTAGCCTATTTTAGCTGAGTTCTCATCGCAGTAAAGTCGGGGCAATAACGCATCCATGGTGGAGAACTACTTAGCAGGCTGCATTGTCATGCACTGGAACAAAGTGCTCTGGGGAGAAGAATGATTTTGGATATTGCCGCTCTGCCCTTGATGGGACATCAGGAACTTATGCCAGAAGTTAATACTTCTCTTGAATTTGGTTACTAGTTATGCTATATTATCTACGTAGGTCTTCTCATTTAAGCAGATGACTTTTTCTCCCAGGTATCTAAAGGTCTAATTTGCTATTTCCAAACAAGAGTTTGCCAGCCATTCAGCATTCACACCTGGTAATGGAAGTATAATGTACTCAGACCAGCAGGCTGCACCAACATCCAACACTATTTGAGCATCCCATTAACATTGGATGTTTGATCTGTGAACGCATAGCAGGAAATGAACAGCGTAAAGTGATATTAGCACCCGGGGCATGGGCAGCAACCAATCAGGTTGCTTGGAACGCAGTCTAAAACTGCTGATCTAAGCCTGTGTTCCAAGCAACCTGATAGGTGCTTCCCATACAGTGCCATTTTCCCTCCCTTCTCTTCCGTTCCCTTCCCTTCCCTTCCCTTCCGGTCCCTTCCCTTCCCTTCCCTTCCTTTCCCTGCCCTTCCTTTCCCCTCCATTCTTCTCTTAATCCTCTGCCTAACTTACCTGATTGCTGCAACAACAGCAGATGCTGCTGCTTCCTCCTCCCGTTGTCCCTTCTGGTTTCCATGGACATGGAAGAGGGCTCCATATGGGGCCCTGTCTTCCAGCTCTGTGGCGGCCATCTTGCTAAAGTTTTTTTGTTGGAATGTACAGGACTCTGCGATGAATCCCTTTCATTCAATCCAAATACAATGCTCTCAGCACCCTGGGTGAAAAGCGTTAAGTCCCAATCCCGTCCGCCTAATTGTGTCTTAATGTTTAATTAAGTGATAAACAAAGCAGATTGTTCCAAGGAAATGCGCTGCCACATGAATCAACATAATGAATACAAGAGTGTTGATTGCAGTTGCTACAATCTGTGTTTTATTCACTGTTAATGCATAACTGTGAATAAAACACAGATTGTATCACATGTATCACACACTTGGCCGACTACGATCAACTTTGCTGTGTCACAAACTTAGCCGTCTATGATCAACTTTGCCAACACGTGTTTCGACCCTTCCTTGGTCTTTATCAAGGCAAGATTTAGAAATGAAAGAAGAACATGTCCTCCGAGCTAGAGTTTCTGTGCAATTGGGTCTGGAGTATACTACCGAAAACAGGGGAAAATACCCTGGTTGCACGATGCGTGTAAATATAATCCCTGGTTACAAGCAGCAAACTGGCTGGTGCTGCATAATGAAGAGCAGAGGGTGTAGATATCAGCTGGTATTCCGCAAGTGACGTCTGCTCCCAACATACGAAAGAAAAGGTTTGCAGCAGACACCACATATTTTCACCTTGAACCAGCACCTGAGTAGACAAATTTACCTGAGCGCACTACTACATAGTACCCCACTTAATTTGTCTTGTTTAATTAAGTGGTGTTCATCTGGCACCACAACTCCACTTTCTGCAAATCTGGCTCGCATTGCACAGGTTCCAGAACTAAAGCAAAAACTAAGGGAGAAAGTGGACGACCTTGGCTAGTCCCCTTACTTTGACTCTGATGTCCTCCTGTTTGTATTGATTCTGACCACTGGGGTGATGCATAAAGCAGCAATATCAATTTAATAGATTCTGGGCAAAGACCACATTTGCTCATGATTTCCTGCATAACATACCGACCTATTGATAAGGCTGCTTTATGGGCATCTGTACTAACTATGGCTACGTTTTGCTTCTTGTTCTTGAGATTTTCTAACAGTAGAAATTGCCTGCATTGATTCGGCATTGTTCTCCAACCTGGCAAGAAACCAGCCTGGTCTTCATGAAGCAGTCAGTTGATGATGTTTAAGAGACGTTCGGCTAACTTTTCGTGTCCACATTAATCAAAGACAGCAGGTCTTGAGTGTGTCGTTGGCAGTTTTAGGAAGGAGCATGACCGTCGTGTCACATAATGATTCTGGGAGCATGCCCCTTTCTAGCGCCTCATTATATATGGCTAGTAGTTTAGGTGCTAGTAAGTACTTGTATCTCCATGATATTCTCCTGTTAGCCCATCCCGCCAGGCGTCTTGCCTGTTTTCATGGACCATTTGATCTCTATGATGTTGAGAGATCAACTTACCATCTCCCGTCCATCCACTGGTAACGTATGAAGTTGAGCTTCATCCAGTCATTTCTGAGCCTGAGCTAGATCAGGTCTGGTTTGCTGGGTGTATAGTTATTTATAGTCATTTTCGAATGCTTTATTTATTTCTATCTGCCCATGCACCATCTCCCCGTTGGCTTTCCTTTCCTGCAGATAGCAATGTCTCAATTTTCTTTATTCACCACCAGACTAGTGCTCATCCCACCTTATCCCCCTCATCGGGCTGCTGACCGATATATGTCTCATACTCCTACTTCTCTAATCTGTCAGACAGTTTCATCAACAGCCTCCTGCTAGCTATTAACCCCTTCCTCTGGGACATATCATCTACACAGGCTATCGTACTCCTCTAGTGTCTGTCATCTCCGCTACCAGTTGTCTGCTCACCCTGCATTGCATTGATATGCATTTACCCCTGATTGCCTTCTTAAATTCTTCCCATAGGGGTGCCTGTGAACTGACTGAATGCATTGTTAAAGGCAAAGTATTCTGTGACTTCCTGCGCTATAGCCTGCAGTAACCGGGTGTGCCATGACATGTCACTAGGCAGTCTCCGGCTTCTGCTGATGGCTGGGTTCCCCGCTCCATCTAGTCCGACTTTGAGAGGCAAATGGTGTAAAAGAAATCATCTGTGCGAATACCCGCTGAGCTGAACATCAGTCCATTTTTGGGATGTGCGACGATGGAGTCTACGCAGGTATGGGTCGTGTGTGCTGCAGAGTAATAGGGATGACCTTGTATTTAATGCTCATGAAAGTGGTACCAGATTTTTATTACAGCAAATCCTCTGGCTGCGTTATTCAGCGCTTTAGATGATGCAGCCAAAGGTCTAGTTTCCGGTCCTCGTCCTATGCAGTTCCCGTCCATTATACAGCTAAAGTCACCAGCCCATATCCGGGCAAAAATCTGATAGTTACCTAGTATCCTGGCTAAGGCCTTGACGCATGATGAATCGCTCGCATTCTGGGGCGTAGTTGCAAAGTGGTAATGCCAGTATTGTATACATTGTGCCTTCAACCCCCAGCGTATCTGCCGCCTTGGTCAGATAATGAATAGAGGATCAGGAATGGAAACGTGGCACTGATCCATATCAGACCTCCTCCAACCAAAGACGTAAATGAGGAGTAATACAAATGCCCTTTCCATTTTCTCGCTAATTTCTCGTGCTTGGATTCTATTACGTGTATTTTTGCAACACCTATTCATCAACCTGCTTCCTGGTAGATACGATCAGATCATTTGCCTTTTAATTACTCCATTGATGCTTTTAACATTCCAGGGTATAATGTGTAATGTTAGTTGCCATGAGTAACAATTATTATTGCACCCTTTCTCTGAACATACTACAGGTACTCTGTCAAGCACGGGTTCGTTAACATACCACACGAACCCAACGTCACCCCTCTTCCCATGCAGCAGAACAAACTACAACTCGGACTGCAACATGCTGGGGTCCAGCGCCATTTTGAGGGCTGTTGTCCCCCGCATATCCCTCCCCAACAGCATGACTTAGAGAAAACTAAAATAGTATTTTAAATGTGTATGCCTAAAAAATACCTGAGTAATCTGAGTGGGTCTGTGCAGCAGCTACCCCCGTGCTGTGTCTGGTGGTCGAGAGAGAGCTATTCAGGGAAGCCGGAAGAGGCGGACCCAGCTCTAGAGACCTGGAGAAAAAACGCTGGCTCCGCTCGTTCTGAAGATCGCTAAGTCTTCACCTTTTCAGTAATGCTCAGTACACCAGGCCTTGCATTATTGATGTCGCTTTTTCATATCATGTATTCCACTCTCGTAGAATGCTTCTCGCGTAACTATGTTCCATTTTACTGCCACTGCAGTGCCTAAAGCTACTCCGCTGCTTCCTAAAGTTTAATCTATCCATATTTCCTACACATTGAGGGCAATGAAACGATGCAGTGGACAGCGGCTTGCGGATCCTCAAAGAAATGCTGTTTGCCCTTGACATTGATGCAGAGCTGCGCAGGGGGTAGACGCGTGTAAGAGATTCCTTTTGTTCTTAGCAGCTTCTCGGCTTCGTCAAATGTTTTCTTATGTCTCTGCATATAGACACCAAAATCCGGGAAAAAGGAGATCCTGCTTCCATTAAACGTGTTCTTGCTCCGCTTCCTTGCTGCAGCCTGGATTTTATGCTTCTCCCAGTACCTTAATAGCCTTTTCATCACCATCCTGTGTAGTGCTTCAGGAATCGGTGAGCTCTCTCTGTTGGAATGTCTTGGGCGGACTCTGCATCCTGGAATAGATGTGGTGAGCATATTTCAAGGAAGGTTTCAGTGGTTGCCTGCTCTGGCTCCTCTGGGAGGCCCAGCATGTGTATGATACTTGCCACGAGCGGCCTTCCAAGTCCTGCAGTTTAATGGCATGTTGTTTGACACTCGACTGTAGTGTTGCAATGGCAGCTGTATATCCTTGGGTGTCTTCTAAAGAATTGGTGTGTTGTTCCACTTGTGCTGTGCTTTCCCGCAATTGTTCAATGTCATTTCTCATTTGCGATACAGAAATAGCCAATGTGACAATCTTCCCTTCAATTCAATTGTTGCCCTCCAGCATATGAGAGTAGATAGTTCAGCAGCTGTGGCAACCATTACGTCTTGGTTTAACGGGCTAAGAGTTGCTTCCGTTGATTTGTCTACCCCCCTCCCCCACCACGGCAGAGATTTCTGTGATCAAGACCTTCAGCATTTCACTGAAGTTGGTGGTGCTTTTAACCATGTTCACACTTAGTGCTTGTATCATCACTTGCACCCCTAGTACGTAGCATGGAGCTTGGCTATCTTCCGTGTGTTGTGTCAGGGTTTCTTAAGCTCCTACCTTGAAGTTCCTAGATTGTACATTGAAGTTTCCTTGGAAATAGGGGGATTCAAGATGGCCACAAGAAAGCCTCATTGTCGTATTCAGACATGTAGTCCATTTTACTGTGAGCTACAAGATACGTCAGAGTCACCAGTGCAGCCGAACCTTCCGTGCGGGCAATCACTGATCAACCAGTTGCTTCTCGGCCGTATATGTGGGCTCAGCACCGGAGTTGCCATAGTCTTGCCTGCTGCCTCCAATGAAGAGAGTGAATAAATAGAAGCGTGGACCAGCTAGTACTTGGTGCGATGCATGACACAGTGGCTCAACAGACTGCAATCTGACCCTCATCTATTGGGTAGGCTGGATGCGAGCCCGACAAGGAAGCAGCCCTCCCTAGGCTATGACATGTGAAGCCCTGAAGTCTTTATGGTGGAGTCCAGGTCCCACAACTGGTTCACCCGACCCAGTTCTGTGGTGGTGATCATCACAGGTAGTGCGGGTTGTTTTAGGATAGGGAGAGTAACAGGCACTTGCAGCAATGCCACGGCAGCCGTGTGGCTCTGCTACCGTGTCTTGATGTTATGCGTCTGCCATCTTGGGTCCTGCTCATGCTTTGCAGCCTTTCTGATAGTCATGTATAGATCATTAGTTTGGATCTAAATGATACAAAGAGAAAAACAATCTTGGGCACTTCTTTGTTTGTTTTTTTACCAAATGACTAGATTTTCATTGTGGCACATTTATCTCTAAAGTGGACCAGTTATATTTTCTGTCAGCATTCTTTCTTTTCATTGTTTTCAATGGCTCAGTCACATTTAATTAATCCAGAGTATATTGGTTAAATGTGTTCAACATCTCTCCAGGATTAGATTAGAGACAGCACATTTGAGTAATAGAGTCAGCTTTTTGTTCATTTTTGTCTGACGTAGATGGCCTCCAAGGCTACATTGTAATTTGAACTGTCTGAAACTTGCTAGGGTTTTAATAAGAAAGGATAACAAACGGTATCACAAGATGCTCAAACCGTTCAAGACATTCTAGCACAGTAGACAACACATTGGACATCAGGGTAAAAATGTGGTCTAATCCAAATTCTTTTAAGGAATTTGTAAAGTAGATTGTGATTTCATCTATAAGGTTGTCACAATGAAAACGCAGATCTCCAAGTGGAAAACAATGTGATTGTTCATGATGTCAGCTGCACAATCTGCTAATTTATCAATAAAACAATATTTGGCCGTAGGTGCTCTGTATATAAGGAGCACTGCAAGGCGGTATTTAGTAGCACATGAGAATAAAACTAGAAGGGAATCCATATGAAGTCTATCTGTTCTTTATAAATGATAGCTACTGCTGCACGCATTAAGTCAGTGTGGGATTGTATTAATGTTGCATTGTTTTACTGCTACATCCACATGTCTACATCTAATGATCCCTTCCTCTCTCTATCCGTTCCATCCCCACCTACTCCTCCTTTTGTGTCTCCTTGAAATCTCTTCTTCTCCACTCCCCTCCCTGACACTCCTATCCCCTCATTCCACCTTTCTCTCTCTTCCCTTTTACACTCCCTTTCTTACCTCTCTCTGCCTGCTCCGTTCCTCTTAAGTCCCCTCTCCTCCTCTCTCGTCCTCAGCCTATTCCTCTTCCTGTTTCCCACTTCATTCCCCTTCTCCACCCCCTCCTCCCTCGTTTATCTTCACTGGCAAATTGTTCTACTTACTGTATTACTGGTTTGATTCCTATTTTGTAATTGCTTCTACTGGTTTTTATTGTATCCTTGTTCTTATAATGTAATGCGCTTTGGCGTGAAGCGCTATATAAACACAATAAACATAAACATAAACATGATGCATTCATCTCAGAAGACAAGGTCTCAGCTAAAAATACACGCTAAATCTAAAGGTTTATCCAGTATTGAATCATGACAGAACTGCTGAACAGGCTTTAAGTAAATAGATATTTAACTTATTGTAACAGGTCCTGTTAGTCTTAAACGTTAGTGAAGGCTTCACATTCAAAAGTGAGTATCTGAACCCTTTGTTGTTGCAAAGGTAGCAGATGAAACAGGTTTCCTTTCCTTAGAGATGGGATCACTGTATAGACTAAAGAATATGTTGATGAGAACAATGTGCACTAGACGTCACATCACTAGATATCGTACCCGAGTACGGAGGGAGGTCAGCTTTTCCATACCCGGAGCCGGTTAGGGTGCCAGCAGGCTTACATGGGCTGCTTTAGGTAACTAAAAATACATTTGAGTTTGAAGGCATTTTTCTTGGAATTCAAACTTTCTCTGTAGCTATCATTTCTGGTAAGCGGAAATAAACATATTGAGCAGGTGGGCTGGCTGCAGATTAACCAGCATTATTGCAGAAGCTGTTGTGCACGCTACTAGTCTGAAAACATCATCTGTACAGTGGCTAGATGGTGGTGGCGAGAAGCCAGTCAGATAGAGGCGAGAAGGTTTTGAAGCTGCAGAGGTGTTTGGTTGCATGGAACACAATGGGCCTCATTACGACCCTGGCGCTAAGTGAAAAACGATGGCGGTAAATGGTTACCGCCATCGTTTTCCGCTAGGTCCGATCATGACCCGTGACCGTTAGCTGCCGCTAACTGCACCAAGGGCGCGCGCACGCGACCTCCCACACCATACTTAGCGCCATGGCGGAAAGGTACGTGAATGCCGACCCAAGCGGACATGCACCTAACGCCATCACCCAGCCCGTTAAGTACCTTACCGCCATGGTGCTAATTACGCCATCGCGAACCAACCGTAAATGGCCATGTAAAGTGAATGCAGCTGCCACAGGTGCATAGAAACAGCACAGGTGAAGGCAATACAGACTCAGGAAGTACAAAAAGAGCACACCCCACCCCTTCCCACACCCAGTCACACTCCACAATGATACCAATACGACTAGCAATGTTGGGGCTGGAGGACCTGATAGCAATGCAAGTGCTACAACAGCAACAACAACAACAGGCAGCACAGAGGAGACGCAGGAGGAGAAGGAGGGCAAGGCAGGCACATCAAGCCCCACCAGCACAGCCAGTGCCACCACGCAGGCAGCCCCCAATCCCACGCATCAGAGCCAATCCATTCAACCTCACTGCTGAGCAGATCCACACCCTGTACCGTTTGGACCGGGACACCATCACCTCCATCGTAGACATGACACACAACGACATCGTGAGCATGATAGAAACTCCAACCGCCATCCCACCCCTACTGAAGGTAGTGTCTGTACTCCACTTCCTGGCCACAGGCACCTACCAGCACACAGTGGGGCACTTGCATGGCATTTCACAACCATTATTCTCACGAACACTCATCCAAGTGCTCGATGCCCTCCTCAAGCACACAGACGACCACATCTCATTACCACGGACTGCCCAGGAGATTGCAAACACCAAAGTGGGTTTCCATGCACTAGCTGGCATACCTGGTTGCATTGGTGCCATCGACTGCACCCATGTGGAATTGGTGGTTCCACGTGCCATGGAGGTACCGTACCGCAACCGGAAACAGTTCCACTCAATCAACGTGCAAATGGTCTGTGACTCCAACAAGATCATCACAGATTGTTGTGCCCGATTCCCCGGATCAACCCATGATTCTATGGTCCTGAGGAACTCCACAATACCACGCTACATGGAGCGACATGCAGGCCCAAGATCCTGGCTACTCGGTGAGTCCAATGTCATGACCATGGAAATGTGAAGTGGGTAGGTGAATGACATACCAATGCATACCTCACCTGGCTGAAAGGGGGGGGGAATGATGCATACTCCACCTGGCTGAAAGGGGGGTGAATGATACATACTCCAATTGGCTGTGAGTAGCAGAGAGAACGGAGAAAGATGATACCCTTAAAAAAACCCAAACTCCACCCAACACCAGTAAAGCCAATACCCAATGTATGCAGCCCTACCATGTGAATGAGGTTGTGTCCCAACCATGACACAACCATCTGCAAGTGCATTCTACCAATTCAGACCACATTGTCAACAATGAAATGCACCTACATGCACGTCACCAAACACCATCAACCGATAGGCCTGTCCCCCATAACTGCCCACGAAGGAGGCACATGACGGACATAAACATCAACACACCATTACACAGACAGCAGGGCCCCCAAAATGTCCCTGTCTACATCAGCATTGCTCACTGGGGTCATGATGAGGCCCACAACAATGTTGCAATGATGTGCGCATTGCCATCACAGGACATGTGCCAGGCCAACTAACCAAACGGCATGAACAGACACAGTGGATGGGCACTCACAATGCACTCCACCCCTCTGCATACATTGGGTGATGCCATGCAAAACAGGCCATGAGAGCCATGAGCATATACTGGTTGCATTGTGTGAATCAATTAGTGCATGTAGAAGTGAGCCAAAGTAACAGTTGGATGCAAGCCATGGTGGCACATCATGTTCTTGATCAGACGTCATGACTGACACATACATTCTCGCCTACATACAGGTGATGCAGGCTATCCCCTGAAGAGGTGGCTCCTTACACCAGTCCGGAACCCGCAGAACCAGCATGAGGAGGACTTCAACCGTGCACATACACGTACCCGTGTGGTCATAGAGCAGACATTCGGCCTATTGAAGGCACGGTTCCGATGCCTCAGCAGGTCTGGTGGGGCACTCCTGTACCGCCATGAGAAGGTGGCAAAGATCGTCATGGCATGTGTCATGCTACACAATATGTGCGTCAGACGGAATGTGCCCCTGCCCCCTGACGCAGAACTGCAACCACCTGACAATGAGGATGAGGAGGGTGCAGATGGGGCGGCACCTCATGGAGGAGGCGATGCACAAGAGGGGCGTGAAATGCGTCAAAATATCATCGACCACTGCTTCTAGCACACACGGCTGGTGTGTATCACATGGAGACTGCACTTGGGGCACTGTGTGTCTCTGGGACATGCACACTGTGGACTGTACACCAATAAAGCACACATATGCAATGAAAATGTCCACACATTTCATTTCGGAAAAGGAAAAAGTGTATTTCAATCATAAATTGTCATGACACACCCCCTCCCGCCTCCCCCCTCCCCCCTGCACACCCCAACACACCCCCTCCCCCCTCCCCCCTGCACACCCCAACACACCCCATGTAAGTGTCTACAGATGCCCGTGACAGTGGCCACAGTCTGTTACGAGCCCCCTCTCCCGGCCCCCGGGGCACCCCTGGCTGTGGAGCGCAGGTTCCGTCCAGAACGTCGGACGGGGCTGCTCTGTGCAGAACTGGCAGCGGAGGATGTCCCTGCCTGCTCCCGTGCATGCACGTCCTGTAGGGTGTGGGAGAGCTCAGTGAGCACACGACGCAACCCGGCAAGTTCGCCACAAATGTCCCTTGACATGGCCTGCATAGCATCCCTCAGGGTGGCAGTGCTCTGCGCAATTTCGGCCCTTAGGGTCTCCGTGGCCTGTTCAATGGTTGCCCTAGCCCCCACACATTCCGCAGCATGCTCAGTCAGCAGCGTGGACAGATGTTGCTGCCGTTGTATGATGTCCTCGAGGGACTGCTGCCCCTGCTGGGCCATGCCCAGTGCTGGTGGTATGATGGAGGGGCTACTCCCCTCCTGTGGACTAAGAACTGGGCATGGGGTAGAAGGCCTCTCTTCTTTCTCTGTGTGCCCCTGTGTGTGATCCTCATGGGGGCTGGCATTTGACAAACAGGGGGAATGTAGAAGGTCAGTGGGGCTTCTGACGTCGTGCTCCTCAATGTCAGAGTCTGAACATGCAGCAATTGCAGCTGTTTCACCCATGTTGCTGCTGGCCGCAGACCCGGTGCCTTCTGTGGCAGGCAATGTTGCTACAGGTGGTGCTGCTGCTGCTGGCCTGCTGCCTACTGGGGTGCTTTCCGGTGGGCCGTCCGGTTTTCTTGCAGTGGATTCTGCTTGTTGTGGGGTCTGCCTCACTGCAGCTGAGGTTGAGGGTGCGGGGATGGTATTCTTGGCCTTCTTGGCTCTTTTCGTCGCAGGGGTGTCCTGGTCCTCGGGGTGTGATTCTGTGCCTGTGGTGGAGCAAAGGAGGGAGGGCGTTATTGATGGGTCTGCGGACTTTGGAATGACAATGATTGACATGATTCTGGTCAGTAGATGAGGCAGATTTCAGGCAGGGCCATGCAGGTTGTCTCCTTTTTCTGTGGAATGTGGATGGAGGTATGTGGGTGCCAGCAGTGTGTACAGGGTGGAGCTCGCATGTGGCTGTGGGCAGTGTCCAGCTAATGTGTTGCATTTACACTCTAGGGCAACATTGTGCTACACATGAATGGACTGCAGTGACTATGGCATGTCTTGTTTGAGGCACCTACCCTCATCGCCTGATGTCGGAACTCCCCTTTCCATCCCTCCGACGCCTTCAATGCCTTCCATGCCAATCGTGGTTGCACATATTTCCTCCCACGGTTGGAGTTTCAGTGGGGATTCCGAACCTCCACCGGTACCCAGGGCAAGGTTGCGGTTCGCAGAGATGACGGCTCTGACCCGTATGCGAAGGTCATCCCAAAGCTTCCTGCACTGCTGTGGGGTGCGGGGTACGGGCCCCACCGCGCTGACGCGCTCGGCCACCAGGGCCCATATGGCCTTCTTTTTTGCTATCGCCGGCCTGGTCATTTCCGGCGAGAAAACGACAGCTGCATTGTCTTGCAGGGTCTCCGCAAGCATGCAGAGTTCCTCCCGGGTAAATCTTTCCTGGCGCTGGCGGTCACATGCCTTCTTAACAACTTTTGGCATTTTTGGGTGGTTGAATGGGTGGGTGATGGGTTGGGACAGGTGTCAGGGTTGGATCTGGTGTTGTTCGGAAGGATGGCAATGGATTGTGTTTTTAAAGATGGCCGACGTGCTGTTTCCCGTTCCGCCGCAATGACGCTATTTCCGGTTCTGCTTTTTACGGTGACCCCTAATTGCGGCCACCGCTAATTACGGTGGCCGCTACTTACGGTGGCAGAAGTGAACCTTGCTCGCCCTACGATGCTGGTAGGGGACCTTTCCGCCATGGCGTTATTTACATAACCGCCATGGCGTAATGCTCGTGCGCGATGGGTCGTAATGTGGCGCTCTTTACGCCATCGGCCCACGGCGTAAACGCTCATTACGCCATGGCGGTAATGTCGGCAGATTACCGCCTGGGTTGTAATGAGGCCCAATAACTTTTTTCAAACAGATCATGTACCAGGTGTAGACGATGGTATACCTGATGCCTGGTCTCGTCCTCCATGGCAGAGATTCTGCAGGCTGTCATCCATGACAGTGGCAGAGTGGATAAAGAGGTCAGACGATTTGGGGTGGCTAGGAGACTTGGCATTGACAGTGGTCGATAAAGCTTTGGCACTGTCATCATTAGCTGATCATGGGAAACCATTTTCTAAATTTGTGAGTAACGGGGTATGTTGTTGGAGCAACATATGCAATTTGGAAAGAAAGAGACGGTGAGGATGTGTTAAGATTTCTGCTGAGCAGGATGGACAAAGGACTTTCAGAGGCAACTCTCAGAAGGAATTGGGAAGGCATTGTCTTTTACCGCAAATAGG
Organism: Ambystoma mexicanum; assembly: GCF_040938575.1. NCBI lineage: Eukaryota > Metazoa > Chordata > Amphibia > Caudata > Ambystomatidae > Ambystoma > Ambystoma mexicanum. The sequence goes on from NC_090922.1 coordinate 196,089,493, forward strand.
TTTGGGGTTTTTCACTGATTGTGGGGCGGTAGGAGATGGCACAGGGGATGATGGAGGGCTTGTCAGGGCATATAGAACTAAGTGGAAGGTTTTGAGGGAGCTGGTGATTGTTTCTTTATTATTATTTATTATTATTATTACATTTGTATACCGTGCAGCACGCCCATAGGCCTCAGTAAGCTCACAGACAAAAAACAGTACACATAACAAGGGCTAGGTGTCAGATTTAAGCAGGGTCAAGAATCCACATACTACCCAGAACTAGTCCTTTGAGTAACAAAGGAGGGTGTTTATAGCTTTCTTAAAGCCAGTCAAACTAGTGACATCCCTGATATCACCGGGAAGAGAGCTGCAAAGAATCAGTGCACAAATATTAAAACAGGTACCCCCAAAAATGTTCAATTGAAGATGAGGCACAGAAAGTTTGTCCAGACCGTTAGAGCATAGAGATCACATAGCGGGGGCCTTCTGTAGCCACTGTGTCAAACAGGCAGGTGCATGATTCGACATACACTATGAGTAAGAGATAAAACCTTATGGGGGATCCGATGGTGAACCATTAACAAATGCAGAGACCTCCTTGCTTGCGTAACATGCTGTGCTCTTGCTAGCCCGCACACAGCTCTAATAGCCACATTTTTGGCCACTTGCAGAGTATGAATGTTACCCTTTGCAATGCCCACCAGAGGCCATTACAGTAGTTGATCCTGGAATTTATCAAAGCCATGGCTAGCATAGAAATATTGGCAGTAGACAGACAAGTTTAATCTGCCTAATCAGCTTGTTCGTATAAGCACATCTGGCCTTGCTGTGTAAAACATGCTGCTTCATGGAGAGTCTAGGGTCCAAGTGGACACCCAGGGTCTTAACACAATGCATGACCTGGATCCTACAGTCAGCAATTATAAACTGCATGTATTCCACGTCAAACAGATGTCATTGAGGGCCAGCGAGTTAGAGGCCATCCAAGCCTGAATCATTATATTTACTTGTTTGACGTCAGCGTAATTGGTATAACCAATGTTGGCAGCATCCAGGAGATCAAAAAGTGGGTGCATATAAACATTAAACAAGATTGGAGAAAGGCAAGCTCCCTGGGGTACACCACAAGTCAGCCGCTCAGGAGGTGACTGGAACTTTTCAATAGCCACTCTAAATTGCCGTGGACCCAGGAATGAGGCCAGCCAGGAAATTGCTGGCTCAGAACAATTCACATACCTTCTCAATCTTTCAAATAGGAATTCAAGGTTCACGAAGTCAAATGCCGCTGAAAGTTCCAGCAACATACGCAAAGCCATTTGATCATTATCAACTATTCTAGCTAAATTGGCTCGTAAATCCAGCATAACAGTCTGGTTCCATGACAAGCCCAATAACCCGATTGACGGGCACTCAATAACCCATGTCCCTCTAGATGTTCTTGAGACTGTAGATATGCCACTCTATCATGAATTTTCAGTAACAATGGGACCTTAGTTATGGGGCAATAATTGCCCACCACCACTGGGTTCAAGGACTCTTTTTTCAAGATATGTGATGTCCAGAACTTTTTCAGTGACAGCAGGCCTATGGCTGTGGCAAAGGAGGAGTGCCCAACTCTAGTGAGCAGGGCTGCTATATAATCTATAGAATCCTTAATTATGCTAGCAGGCCATACATCGCTCGGGAAGGCAGATGGTTTCAGCCCTTTCACAACTCTTAGTATATCATCATCATCAATTTGCTCAAAGTGGAATTCAGGAATCCCATTCAAATATGCTGTCTGGTGAGGGTAATATGCGAGGTGTGCTGTTTGGAATGGGAGTGGCTGCTATAAAGTCCATCAGTTCTATGGATGTTCTTTTGAGCGTTTCGGGTGTTGGAACTCATATGTAATGATAATGATAATGATGTGTTATTTATATAGTGCCTTAATCCAAAGCGCTATATAAATAAAACATCATTGATAGGATGAAAGGTACAGTGGGACGAAGATAGGATGTTGATGTAGGAACTGTACTATTTCAAAGGAAGGTCAAAGAGCCACATGGGGATGTTGGGTTGGATAGAAAAAAAGGGAAATGAACAGTCAGGACATTCAAAGAGTGGGTTATGATTAGGGGTACAGATCAAGGAGATAAAATGAAGCTTGGAGATGGGGGGTTTGAAGGGCTGCCTGCTTGCTAAACGTCTTATTTATTTATTTATTTATTTATTTATTTATTTATGTAATGTATATACAGGGAGGAATAATGCTCCTTTGATCCCAAAGGTACATGCAATAGATAAGAACTCAGATTTGATGGGAAACAGTGAGCTACTTACCATATGGTGAGTTTGAGTGACATTCTGACCATTTTGTGGAGGGGAGTAAATGGAGAAGCCACTGGGGACAATACATGGATGCACTTACATAGATTAAGGACAACCAACATTAGACACTTTTAAGTGAAGTTAGGTGGTAAGGCCAGCTGTGTTAGGAATCTGACCATGATGGATGATGTGCTAGAGTGGAGGCAGAGAAAGTGAGGATCAGAAGTAGGTTAGAGGAGAGGGAAAAATATTAGCTACAAAGCACTTAAGAGGTAGGTTAAAAGGGTGACTTGGAGGGGAGGAGGTAGGCTTTTAGTCTGGTCCTGAACAACTCTTTGCGGACGGTTTCTCGGATGTCCAGTGCAAGAGAATTCCATGCAAGTGGAGCAAGAAGATAGAAATGTAGAAGCGAGAGGAAGCACAGGGAGAGCGAGGAGCCACACGGGTAGTCGAGTAGGCTGAGCATAGATTACAAGAAGCCCTGTAATGATGGACACAGGAGGATAGAGCTATGTAGCAATAGATGTGTATGTACGCTGTATTTGGGCGCATTCATGATAGAAATGGTATCATATGGCAAGAGGATGGGTGTACTTGTGCTAGGAATTAAAAGGTTTCGGAAGATTTAAGTCTGACAAGTTCAAAGAGGATATCATGCCCCATTATGGGATTTTCATAAATCATAGTTGGTCAGAAGCTGGGAAAAATTAAACAGCAGGCATCGTAGTGGTAGTAGATACCCTCAACGGAATCAGAGATTGTCTTGGGGAAGTAATTCACTCTCATTTCCATCAAAAGGGGCTGCCCTTAAAAACTATGCCACCATTTTGAAAAAAAATACAGGGAGAGCTTTACAGTACAGCTGTAAGGTCCTGTGACAGAGGCAGGGTAGACACAGCTGTGAATCATCATCTGGTGGATTTCACTGTATCATATGGAAGGCTAGAGGGTGAGAAGTGGAAGTTCTGGTGCACGCCCATTCCCCATTCGGCTTACGGCCTCCTGGTCACACCTTTCATTCTCCTGTAAAATTGCTCCGGGTCATGAGTATGGTGCATGATCAAATCAAGGTTTATATTTCCCATGGAATCAGAGGGGAGTGGAGTGCCAGCTCATGGCCTACATGATGCTTACATTATCACCTTTATAATGGCACTAAATGATTGCAGTATCCAAGCTACCTTTGTTATGTGAGGTCAAGTGTACAAGGAGACCTGTGCCCTAAGGTATCCTTCGAGCCACGCTCTACCTATCACACCTTGACCTTTATGAATAATTTCACTGTTGTATTGCGGACAGCCATAAAACTCAACTATGTACGTTAAATCACTTCTGAATAAGTACAAACTACAAGAGGGCTCATTTTCGAATCCCCTGGACCGTAATTGGAAGTGGTAAAGACAGGCGTAACTGTGATGCTTATCTTAACGCCTCCATTCACACTCAACAAGACTTTCATTGTTTTTAAAATCGCGGTGCATGGGCCAGAACAAAAGTTATGTTTCTGTCTCCCCTTCGCCCTCCTTCTTCAAGAACCAGCATGAGATTTCCAAGCAGGCGTGAAACCAATGATCTACCCTGGAAACTACCTGCATTTTTCACCAGCAAACAGCAGGCAGTTTCCACAGGAAATCATTGTAAACCCTGCCTGCCATGCTGACATGGCAGGTGGTGTTTACTTGATTTGAACTGCAGAGTGCAAAGAGGCTTCCCCGGCCTCTTTACACTTCTCATTTGCACTCTGCAGTGCAAAGGATGAAAATTGCCCAGAGGGGACCTGTTTGCACGTAAGTGCAAACGTCCAGGCAATGACAGTTGCCTCTGAAAGTCCTTTGTCCGTCGTGCTTAGCACACATCTCAACACTGTCTCTCTTCTCTTTCTTTCCGAATTGCAGAAGTGGCTCCAACGCCACGCCCCATTGCTCACACATTCAAACAATGGTTTCCTACATAACAGAAAGCAGTGATTTCATAGAATTCAGGTGCCAAGGCTTGCATCACACACATAAGTCTACCTTTTTATTCCATGTGCATTCACATGTCACACGGTCTGCCCTGGACATGGCTGCTCTGCTACTCTTGGCTTTGCAGTTACAGCTTTAAAAGGCTGGTCTTTGTTTAGTCAAGGAAATTAAATGCATTCACTGATATCAAACATCCTTTACGCTTCAATGTGGCATTTGAGCGCTTCTCAAATGCATCCCATGGCAATACTCTATAATTGATCACATTCCCCCAAGGCATTTCTCCAGGATCTACAGACACCTTTGGTATTTACCCAGGTAAATTGCAGCTCACATGATTCTTGTTAAACGCATCGTGCACCCACGCTAGCACAACAAATATCCCTTCGGCATGTTACCTGACTAGTACGCGTTGTCTGTCCCGGTTTGTCTTTTTTCCCCCCTTTTCTTTGACCTCTACGCCCTGCAAAATACAATCTGGCAGGACAAAATACCCTGCTCCGTGGACAAGCTTAAACAACAAGATACGACTATGGTTGTCCTTTTGCACAGTACGATGACTGCATAACATAACATAACACAACGTATTTAAACACGCATTGTTGTTGCCCACTAAAACTCACCTCAATGTAATGCCAATTATTAATCACCCCTTGAGCAGTAAGCAGATGAGAATGAGGGGATGTTGTGGTATGGTAGACGTGTCTGAGAGGAATGAGGTGCAACACTGAAGGTTGATGCTGGTCTTTGAATGAATCAAAACGCACTAGCAAAACTATGGGCAAGCCTGCAGACCACTGTTGTCCAGCCATTACAGAAGGGAATGGCCATAAGCAAATCCGATTCGGCCCCATCGCCAATGGTACAGTCCAGCTTCAACTGCCGGGTTACATGCCTTCTGCATGAGACCTTAAGCAACCCCAGACATGTTTCAGACTCATCAGTCAGGTACAGAATATGTTTCTAGGTACAGAAAAGTTCGGACCCCTGTCTGGGCATACCCTTGTTACTCTGGATGACAAACTCAGCACTGAAGTTGTGCCAATCAGGGGCAGCCTTAATGAGTGCACACTTAGAAGAAAATGATTAGTAAGGGCGCCATATGTTGCAGATTTCCTGCAAACTAGTTCACAATATGCATGTTTTGGAACATGTTCACAAAAATGCCAATCACGAATTTGCAACATGAAAAAGGGTGTGAGTGGGTAAGGGTAATTAGTGAGGTGGGTGAAATAGCGTATGGGTGGGAAATGAACACAGGGTTTTGGAGGGTACTCTCCCATAAAGGCAGCAACAGGAAGGGGATGAATCCTGACAGATGTTCAGTAAATTCCACATCAGAATCTTTGGGGTGGTTTGCCGTCGATGACTCAGTGCCCACATGCGGTGTTAGTAAAGGTAATCAAGTGGGATTTGATGAGGATAATAGATGATTGGCAAGCATTGGATTTATAATGGACAGAGTCACTTCTCAGGAGGTTACAGCAGGCTTCTAGAAATCCAGCCACAGTAGAGAGAGAGCAGCCTACAGTGAGTGACGAAATGACATTCTTTCTGAACTGGAAGCTGAAGGTAATAGACATTCAAAGATCAAATATCCGCCAATCCCACTGTTTAGGGATAATGAGGTAGGTACACCAAACCATGATAGGAACATCATTGTTTATTCTGGAACTGGTTAGCAGGTTGGGGGTTTTGTTGAGTGGTTGAATAAACAAACATCCTTCGACCCTAGCATCCCTACTAATTATCATCCCATTACGACGGTCCCTATCCTCCTGAAAATCCTTGACCACGCTGCCTACCTACAGATACAGGAGCACCTGGAAAGTAACAACCTCTTGGGCCTATGCCAATCAGGCTTCCGACCTTGACACGATACGGACACAGCACTCCTTGACCTAAAAAACCGAATGGACAGCATGATTGATTGACAACGGAACATTAGCCATACTACTTCTCCTAGACCTCTCTTCTGCATTTGACATAGTAAATCACAAAATACTCTGTCACCACCTGGACAGTGCTGCACATTTCTCACCTAATGCTATCGCCTGGATAAAATCATTCCTTTCGGAGCGTACGATGAGAGTTTTTTCAAGCTTAGCTAATGCTGCCCCTACCCCCATTCCTTGCGGGGTACCTCAAGGATCTTGCGTATCCCCAACGCTCTACACATATTCACCAAGCTCCTGTTCGACCACCTTGATGAACGTGGAGTGTCTTATACAAACTATGCAGACGACACACAAATTCTCATACACCGAACCAGAGACTACGATACAGACTCTTCCACCCTCAATGACATTTACCAGCTGATACAGTCCTGGAATGCACAAAATGAACTTTGTCTAAACGACAACAAAACTGAGCTATTTCTCTCCCCAAGAAACTTGACCCCAAATACAAACACTTCGTTATTGATGGAAAAACCATTACCGTCTCTAAAGAAGTTAAAACGCTGGCCGTGTCTCTAGATTCCTCCTTAAGCTTCTCCAGGCAAGTTAATTCCATAATCTCATCAGCAGCCTACACTGCCAAACTCATCAAGGCTTGCAGACCCTACTTATCAGCAGACAGTTGCCTAACCTTAGCTAAAGCCCTCATTTTGTCAAAACTTGACTATTGTAATAAACTCCTGGAGGGCCAGCAACCAACAGTATCAAAAAACTACAGGTCACTCAAAACAACGCCTTACCTGAACATAACAAGAAGAGAACATATCTCTGAAATCAAACGCAAAGTGCATTGGCTACCAGTTCAAGGTCAGATTAAATTCGAAACCTTAGCAATTGCCCACAAATGCCTCACCAACTTTGCTCCTAAATATCTTACTAATATGCTTAGACCAACCCAAACCATTAAGCCCACACGCTCTGTGTCAGCATTCCATCTCACGATGCCAAAATTCAAAAGAGCCAAGGCGGGGGACGTAGCTTCCCAGTCGTGGCAGCAAAGTTTGGAATGACCTACCTCTAGGCATCAGTGCCAACCCCTCTCACACCTCATTTCGCAGAAAAATCAAGGCCTGGTTCTTCACTTCCAATATGTAGCCCTCGATGCTGCAATGCCTACAGTATATTTACTATACAATCTGCCTATGTAACTACTTCCACTCTAGTTCATCAGTAAACTACTTATGTGAATAAGATTGCACATGTAAATATCACTGATTATTATACTTGCGGATCCTGTGCATCTGTAAATTATTCTATGTCTGTAATTATGCTACTTATGTAAATAAGATTGCACACTTAAATATCACTGATTAGCATACTCACAGATCCTACGCATCTGTTAATTATCCTATGTCTGTAAATATGCTCAATATAATATATGCCAAACTTATGTTTTCTATTGTTGACTGTACTGCATTACCTGTTTTCCAGCACCCAGATACCCACGGGTTTGGTGCGCTCTATGAATGTTAAATAAATAAATAAATAAATAAATAAAGGGGGTAAGGCATTAAATCACCAACGCTGAGGGCTTTACTGAGTGGCAGCTCCACAGGAAGGATGGCTGAACACTTGTTTTGCTAGTTATTATTCAGTTCTGTTATAGAGGAGGGATAGAAGGAGGTGGGAGCGGTGTCCCTCTCATCACTGTGCATCACAAGTTCGATAGCAAAGAATGGTGAATGCTTTGCAATAGATTTTTCAGTGCAATGATGGGCATGAAATGGGGCAGAGCCACAAGAGTGGGGATTTAGAGGAGAGGGTATGACATTTACCTATGTTAGGCGTTGTGTATGCTTTGACTAGAAGTCAAAGAGTTAGGTTAGCAGTTTTTGTCAATTTATATCTAGTACCTTTTCAACTTTATTGAAGCATCTGTGTTTTTATGTACCTCAGCACCCATCTGTGTACTTTTTTGTAAAAGCCAAATGTTTAAATCAAGGATTGTAAAGGGGTGTAAAGCAATCATCAGGGTTGTTTTGTCTCATAGGTTTATCAGGATGATCTAAGAAATGAAGACATGAAGACACAGAGACATGATGCAAGGATTGCTCCCTGCTTGCATCTCCTGGTCGAGCACATGGTGGGTATTTTATTGACAGGCTGTGCTGTTTGCATGATATTGCCCAAGCGTAAATGTGTGCATGATGTTCTATAGTCTAGGTTCAACCGAAGCTGGTATGAGCAAACAATGTTGTTGACTTGCACCTGGTATGTCCTTCTAAGCTAGAAGAACTATTTGCTAAACACAACAGTACTGCTCAATGCCCCAGGTCAGAGGTCTGCAACCTTTGGCTCTCTAGGTGTTTCGAACCACAGCTTCCATCAGCCCTAACCAGCATAGTCAATGGTGAGGGATCATGGGTGTTGTAGTCCAAAACTCCTGGAGAGCCGTAAGTTGCAGAACCCTGGCCTAGGCCATAGTCTTTCAGCGTGATTCTGGACACTGGCAAAGGCATATTGACTTAATAACAACTATACTTTATCATTTTGTGATCAGATTCTGATGCAGACTAGGAACTGTGGTGTTGCACACATTTGGAAGTGGAACCCATGGCATAAAGAAGCACCCAAGAAGTCAGCCACACAATGGAGAAGATGATAGCCGGCCATTGCATTCCCTGGTCCAAGAAAGAAGACAACAGACTACCTTTCCAAAGCAGAGATCTCCAAGAACCCCATGGACGTCTGGGAAAAGAACACATTCACATCATCCTCTGCTGGCACCAGGCTAACAGAGATGTGGAACCTTAAATGTGGTAATCAGAAACGCACATGAACAATTCCAAAGCCTGCAATTTAACATTTTTCTAATTCTTCAGAATAAGAACAGCTGACTCGTCCATTGGCAGAGCATCAGCTACTATGCTGATGTGATTGATATTAATGTCAGTCATTCCCAATCACAACTCTTTGAGGCAGATGAGCTCCCTAGAAGAGGTGACACATGATGAAAAAAGAGATTTTTGTATTGATCATCTACTAGTTTAGGAGATAGGTAGCACAAACATGGGATGACAAACCAGCAATTATTGTTTTTCTTGGATGATTTCCTCTTTCTGGGATAAATACGTGAGCATATTGTTTATATGAATTTGTCAGTCAAAGAACTATTCAGATACAATATCCCTCAAAGCACCATAACAATTGGAATTGTACAGAATAAAACATAATAAATGCTTATTAAAAAAAGACATGCATTCAGTCCATTTAAATTTAACAAATCATTTCTCAATTTAAGAGCACGTTGCAAGTAACTAGACAATGTTCAAGCCACTAATGGTGTTTTGAAGATGAGTAAACAAGTCAACCCTCTCCTGCGTTGTCTTAATCCCATTTGTTGTAATATTGGTTTTAAAGTAGTTTTCCCAATAATAGCTTAGATCGGGCATAAGGATAAGAAATGTCTAGTATCTTCTTGGACCCCATTACAAAAACAACAGTCATGGGCCACTAAATTAGTGGCTCTGGAAGTGGACCATTTACACGTAACTGCTTTCAAAGGAAAAAGATGAAACCTTGCTCTGGTAATAAGAACTCGTTCGAACCTGTGTTTAGTCAAAGTTAAAGATTCAGCAGTAATGTTGGAAGTCAAAACAATATGAGTACGGCTCGAAATTTGACTATGGTTGGCCTCCTCATGGCTCATAAACAGTCTATCCCTGATACATTCTAACAACATCGCTTGAATTGAGAGAGAATCAGTGATTTGATTAAAATGGTGAATGGCATGATTAACACAAGCCAACTGTGTGTGAATATATAACCAGGGGACACAGACAGAATTGGCCTCGGAGGAGATAACAAGGTTTAAAATCAAATGGCTAAGATGCTCTTTTATTCAACCAGACCCTCTTCCAGGATATGGCAGGCTGTATCATTAAATGAAATCACCAGCAAGGTGGGGCAAACCAAGAGCCATAATAATGGAGAAAGCGGGTGCGGAATTGGGTGAACAAAGGATTGCTATGAGGAATCTATTCTCCACTTGTAAACTTTAAACCCTAGAAAAAGCCCACAACCCTGCCCACTATCTTGCAATTGATTTTACTTTCATTTGATTAACTCTAGTCTTCATAGCAATGGGCTGGCATTTAAGGGAATGGGCAATATGTCTTAGATCACCCAAAGCCTGGACGATTTTGACTTTTTGAATATTAATATGTATTGATCAATTTAATCCAGAAGTAAATATTAATGTGTGGCTTGCCATAATATGCAGGTGCTCAAAAACCCCTCTATAGTCAATGCCTTGTGAACTCCAAGTTTTCATAAAGGCTTGTCTTCTTTTAAAAAAAATCCTAGATTCCCCTTATAGGGCATCCTTGACAGTCCTTTGGAAATTATTGCCTCTGGGGTACAATACCTCAGAGGTTTTATCATTCAGCCTTTTCTAGCGCTGTAATGTTTACTTATTCTTGCTTGGAGCTTCATTGGCGTGGAAGGGCTGCTTATGCCATCAGCCAGACATGTTCTCTGGTGCCTGCAGCTGCTTGTACTTCATGAGGAGTGGCTGATCTTGGGAGGAGTGTTAGGAAATCGGGTGGATTGCGCAAACCGTGGCAGAAGGCAGCTGAGAATAAACTCATAGCCTACTAGTTCAATTCCCGCTGGTGGGTGGGAGAAGGCCCGTTCCCTGCAAAATGGGATGAGCATCTTGTCATTGGTGATAGTTTTAAATTGACGTTCTTGTAAAAAGAAAATGGCAGGTTTCACTCTGCACTGCTATCGCTTCAGATTTCATTTGCAAATGTATCTGTCCGGTGAGTTGAGTGTGCAGTCATCATAGGGAGCAGTGTGTGTTCTAACTTTACTGTTTGAGTACATGAGTGGAGACTTAGGGAGCATTGACCAGCATTGAGTATGATTTCTCTGGATTTCTCTGTCTCAAACTTTAATATGTGGCACGGCAATAAGGCCATCTTTCGGGGACTGATGTGCTTCTTGATGCGCCTCCATCCAGTCCCATGTGGACGTTGTTTTGTGGCCTCCCTCCGTGGTTCAGTGAAGGTGGCGGGTTGGAATTAATAATTCCTAGATTGGGCCTCATCAGTGAGAATGTTTGAGGGATCAGCTGCTGCTATGATGTCTGAGACCTCCTTCCCGTCATCCATAATGCCATTGCTGCTGAAAATGTAGCAGAACAATGTGGGTCTGTCCATGAGGAATTCATATTGTACCCCGAATAGCGTTAAGCCGCATTCCAACGCCTTCTGATGTGTTCCTGTTTGGTGCAACATTGAACCAACACTTCTTTGCTCTTTTTTTTTATCAAAACTTACAGGTATGAGGAGCACTGATGATTGCATCTTTGAGCCCTTTGGCAGTAGATGAATTACCAACGCTTAGTCATTTGTATCTGCATAACCCTAAATGTGGCAGACATTTTGTGATTGCATGGGATTCTGTGTAGAGACTTAGATGGTGGTATCCTACAAGCAGGGCAAGTATCGGAAATAAAGTTGTGCCTGTCAGGGCGGCGACAGGTTCGACCATTGACAGGATTTGATGTCTTTCTCTAGGGATCACTTGCTTTGCTCTTGCATGACCATAAAGATGTCAGTTTTGCCTGGTTGATTGGCCTTTTTTGGACTTACACTCATGGATCCCAGGGTGTTGATCGTGACATTTATTCTGGGATCCCTGTTGTTTCAAGATCAGTTTTTTTTTACTTCCGCGCACCTGTAAAATGTCGAGGATGACTCTGCGCTGTGCTATCTCATCCATATATATATAAAAGCTTCAGTGGGCCTCATTACGAGTCCGGCGGTAACCGCAGCGGTAAAGCCACCTGGTTACCACCGGACTCGTATTACCATTCTGCCTCCGTGACTTCCGGAATTACCAGGGCATTACAGCCCCGGTGACCCGGGAGTCACGGAGGCGGAATGATGTTAATCCCCATTCCCATTGAGTCCAATTGGACTCAATGGGAATGGGGAAGTGGAAACACCGCCACCATCTTGTGATGGTGCTGGTGTTTCCACGTCCGCCTGCAGGCGGGAGGTGTTTAACCCGCCAGGTCAGACCTGGTGGCAAGATCACCTTCCGCCTGCAGGGGTCGGGATCGGGCGGTCCGAATTAACAGTGGCGGCGGGTTTACCGCCACTGTTAATTCCGGACTGCCCGACCCGTAATGAGGCCCAGTGTCTTGCCTCTCATAAAGACTGTGGGCCTCCTTACGAGTCTGGCAGTTGCTGTGGTGGAAATAACGGCAGGCTACCGCCGGACCGGTAATACCATTCCGCCTCTGTGATTGCCAGAATAACCGGGGCATTGCACCCCCGTGACCCGGTATTACCGGAGGCGGAATTCTGTAAATCCCCATTCCCATAGGACCCCATGGGGATGGGGACCATGGAAACACCGGGTCCGTCTATGACAGAGCTGGTGTTTCCATGTCCGCCTGTAGGCGGGTGGTGTTACTTCCGCCAGGTCAGACCTGGCGGGAGTGACACCTCCCGCCTGCAGGACTCAGAATCAGCCAGTCAGCAAACAACTGTGGCGGCAGATTTACTGCCACCGTTCTTTCCGGACTGGTTGACTCATAATGAGGCCCAATGCCTTGGGAGCTTGTCTGGAATTCCACAAGCTTGGCTACCAGTGCCAGCGCTTTTGCTAAATGTGAACTTAAAGAGGTCTAAATGTTTTGCTACCTTCAAGCTCAATGTCATATTCCTCCCTGTTCTGATAAGACAACCTCTCACAAGTGGAGTGGTCTGCATGGTAACATGTCATTGCCTAAGGGGAGGATATGGAACTTGGTTGGAAGAATCTTTGGTGATGGAAGCAGAGCCCTGAATTTGTGTTCTGGAAGCAAGGTGACTGAGGCACCCATGTCGATGATGGGCATCATTGCCGCTACGTCAATGATGAATCTGCTTTTGGGGGTGGTCTGCCTGATTGAGAAATAACCCCCTCCAATCGCCGGAACAGAGAAAGGGTGCTTGTCACTGCATGATACCGTGTGGGTTTGGGCTGCCTGGTCGTGTGTATTAAACATTTTGAGGACCTCTAGGATGTGCAGGTGATCGCTGAATTGTGCATGCATCCCTGAGTGTGATTTAGTTTATTCCAACTTGTGCATATTTGGCCTCTCACATGACAACTGAAAGGCAGGTGCAGTGTATTCCCATGGCATCTGCACGTGTCAGTGTTGCTTTCTGCCTGGGCTTAAAGTGGTTGTCATAGGTCTCTAACGGATGGAAAGCATTTTGTCCTTTTTCTCAATATGTGACAGGCTTTATCGCAAGGAATTGACCCCACAGCCTGGCCCGTCACTACATTTTGAGGGGTTGTTCATGATCTTTGGCCATTTACAGGATTTTCTGGAGGAACTACAAGCTTCCTGTAAGATGTGTTGGAGCATCCTAGTTAAACTTCAACCTTGCATGATCGCACCTGAACTTCATGTTGTGAATCAGATCCTGGGCATACCATTTTGTATGCCAGTCTGTGTCCATAGGCTCAAGGGAGCCTCATGGGACTAAAGTTCATGCTGGTGGCTTGAATCTTGCACTCCCCAAATGGTTCCCATCTTCCCTCCTATTAATGCAACATCATAGCATTTTCAACTATAACTGTGCTCTTTAGTTATGGAGACTCGATGGTGGAGAAAAGTCTGCTAAAATATTCTGACAGGTTTTTTTCATGTGTATTAGGTACAAGAGAAGTCTCCCATTTTTTTTTTTTTAGAAGCTAAAATGCTTACATGCTTAAGGCCTTGGAAGAAAACATAGGCCTTGAACAATTAATTGGAAGTCATTCACGAGGTAAGAAGACATGGAGAGCTCCTTGCATGTTGTGTTTCAAGGCTGAGAGCAAAACGGAAGATAATTGGATTAGTAGACATCTTAAACTCCCCACAGAGTGTAGAGCGAGGGACTCTGGGAGGTGTCCAGGGAAAATGAGAGTAGTGTTTGCATGTTTCAGAATACTTCTGAGGATCTACAACTGGAAGTCACAGTGCAATCCATGGAAGCCTTTTTCATTTGCTGGACTATTATTTGTTTTAGTATTTTAGCTTCCTCCGGATTTAACAGGCCAAAGGGTCTTATCTGGAGGACAGAGAGGTGCCCCAGGAAAGTTGGACTGGACAAAACCCGTTCCTGACACGTGATCATTAGACTTGTGTTCCCACGCGTTTCTGACGCACGGAAAGCATTATGCAGAAAGATGCTTATTTTTAGTGGGGAAAAAGGCATTACGGCAAAAATGTTTCTTCGCTTCCTTCAAATTGCAATCCAATAGCATTCAGGCCCTATGGCTGTTCGTCATCTGTCTCCAACCGGCCCCCTCCCCACCCAATCTCCTTCGTGAAAAGCCTGGGAAATAATGATTTTATTGAGTTTTTTTCTTTTCTATTTTGAACACTAGCTTGTCACCGCTAACGTGTGTTTAATAAATCATTCGACCGCGCCATGTGCTGTAACTAATGACGAGGGGTCGTTTTCCTCCTGTGAAGCAAAACACTTCCAAGTGCGTAATCAATTTCCTCAAAGTAAGCAGAGGCAGACGCTCTTTCGTGGTGACTGCAAGGTGCAGGCCCCCTGCCCACGCGGCTTCGCCCACCGGAAGACGCCAAGGCGGTTCTCAGTGCCGTGGATGAATGTTATTGGCATATAGCATGTGCAGGGCCGGCCTTAGCGGCTGCAGCGCCCTGGGCGAATTGGCGCACCCCCCCATCCCCACGCGCACCTGGTCAACAGTGGGCAGGGGGGGTCAGGATGTGGCACTTTTTTTTAAAACCTGCTCGCTTTGGCGCCTCGCTCCCGCGTCTGAGTGAGGAGGTAATCATGTGAATAGGGTGCTCAGCACCCTATTGTTCCACCTCCACAGGCGCATTTTATAACAAAAAGGGGAAAGCCGCACCTTCTCCCACAACGCCAGCTCGTGGGAGCCCTTACCAGACTCCCCCGAGCACCCCGAGTTGGCGCGGCCAGCGGGGCTTATGGCGCCCTGGGGAGCATGGCGTCGCAGGTGGTAACCCGCCCTGCCCTAAGGCCGGCCCTGAGCATGTGTGTGTTTCTCTCGCTTTCTCTTTCTTCCTAAATAAATATATATATATATATGCGGCAGAATGGCTCACGTGTTACAGGAGTTGCAATTGGCAGAACTGTGAAAATGGAGTGAACCTTGGGTGGAAGATTTGCTTCTGTTTGAGAAGGAACCAATCAGATTGTTATTTTTAAGGCAGACAAAGCAATTCTTTACTTATGTATTCTTTGGCACAACATACCTGCATTTCGTCTGTGCTTTAAATGGGATAAGAAGTTGAGGAGGAGCCTTAACGTGTTGTGAAACAATATTTGGGAGCGGGGTCTATGAAATGCAAGCAGCTGAGAAGTATTTGAAAGGTGTGCGGCCTATCTATATAGAAGGAGAGGCTTCAATGACACGGTCGAGTGTTTGCATGTGGTGTGTATGGGGTTTATATCTTATTTAATAGGTTTGTTGAATCAAAAAATAACCTGGAGCCAAAAATGGACTGTACTAAAAATATGCAAAGAGAAAAATGAAAACACATCAAAATAAGTCAATGTAATTTCCATTCCCTCAAATCTTTTTAAAAAAAGAAATCCATGATTCTTATGCATCCATTGTTATGCTAAATCATTCTAATAACAAGACTGCAAACTAATATTGTTACAACAATTAAACATATTTCGTATATTTCATTTTTCAGAAACGTTATTGCAACTAAATAACCTAACTCAAAATGTCTGAACATGGTGTAGTAATTTTACATTTGTGTGATAGTGCTATCTACCGTGGAAGAACAGTATTGTTTCTTTATTTATTTTTTTCCATTCAGTTTCAACTGTTTGCCTAGCTGAATTGGTTGCTGCATAACTAGATTAGTATAGCCCGTCCTTTTGTTGTTCAGTCACAGTAATTGTTTGCATAGTCAGATTCATTGTTGCACATCTAGATTGATCATTTCATAGAGATTAATGGTTTGCAGGGCCAGTTTATTTGTCACATAGCCATCTCAATTCTTGTGGAGCTAGAATTAATAGTTACATAGATTACATTTTGCACATGTAGATTAATTGTGGCATAGCCAGGTTAACTCTTTGCATAGGTAGTGTAATTGGTATGTATACAAACTTGGGGAGCTTTTCTAACCGCACTCTTAAACCTCTGCGACTATTATCCTTAAATAACAGCTTAAACGTGTCGCAATGATGTGTGTAGAAAACGAAGACCCAGAGTTCCCCCACTTCGTTTGTTGAAAGTGAAACTAGAAAATTCCACACGCATCCATTACTGCGCCACAAGAAATATTGTTCGAGACCAATTTAGTTTGATTTTCTTATATATAAAGCATTGTTTTGTATGCTTTTTTGTATTTTTGGTTGTAGCCCATATTGATGACACGTGTTTCGGCACTCATTTGTCTTTCTCAAATCTGGGCAATAACTTTCAATTTTTAGTGTTCATGATCTCACTAATAACGTGTGTAGAGCATAAGGAGTCCCGTCAGACTCATGGACGATGTACGTCCTGCAAAATCACAGTACCGGCATCAAGCGTCGTGTCCTACTAGGTGTAGGACACGACGCTTGATGCGGTACTGTGACTTTGCAGGACCTACATCGTACGTGAGATCATGAACACTAAAGATTGAAAGTTATTGCCCAGATTTGAGAAAGGCAAATGAGTGCCGAAACACGTGCCATCAACAAGGGCTACAACCAAAAATAAAAAAAGCATACGAAACAATGCTTTATATATAAGAAAATCAAACTAAATTGGTCTCGAACAATATTTCTTGTGGCGCAGTAATGGATGCATGTGGAATTTTCTAGTTTAATTGGTATGTAGCCAGATACATTTTTCCATAGCCAGATGAAATGCTGCAACTTACGATACATTTCTCACCTAGCCAGTTTAACTATTGTTTAGCGTGACTAATAGTTGCATAGCCAGATTAGCCATTGAACATTTAGATGAATCTATTGCAAACCCACTTTAATTGTTGCACAGCCAATGTAACGGCTGCATGTCCAGTTTTAATTGCTTCAAATAACGTACAATAGATAAGAAACAGATTTGATGTGAAGCAGTGAGCTTCTTACAATGGCGTGAGTTTGAAGTACATTCTTACTAGGCTGTGGAGGTGACTTAATGGAACAGTCACCGGGGACAATACATAAGTGGACATACACAGATTAAGGACAACCAACATTTGTATTTTTGAAGTGCAGGTAGTCGATGCGGCCAGCTGTGCTTGGTACGTGAACATGATGGATGAAGTGCTAGAATGGAGGCAAAGGAAGTGAGAGACACAGGCAAGTTAGAGGTGAGGGGATAATGTTAGCTAGCAGGCAGATGAGAGGTAGGTTAAGAGGGTAACTCAGAGGCAAGGAGGTAGGCTTTTAGTTTGGGTTTGAACAAATCCATGTGGACTCTTTCTCGGATGTCCGGGGGTAGAGAATTTCATGCAAGTGGAGCTTCCGCTTTCTCTCTTCCTCTCCCCTGCTGATGACCCATCTGCTCCATGCACTCGCCACCTGGCTCCCTCTGAATTTAGGGCGAGGTCCCTGCCTGTCCAGTTGCACCTTGCACTGCCTTTTGGGGCCCCCAGCCCTTGTGGTCTGTATCTGTAACCCGACAGTCCCCTCTCTCTTCACTTATGAGCCACCAGTTGGCTGCACTTTCTGTTTACCGGCACTGAGCCAACCCCGCCCCTTTGCACTTCTCCTTGTCTCCTTCCCCGCACTTGCGTGATCTGAATGACACAAGGCCTAGTAAGATTGTTGTTTTGTCCTCCCTCTGTTTCCTTCTCCTTGTCTTGTGGCGCCTATAAACACTTGTGTACAGGAGCGTTATAAATGCCATATCATATATCAAGAAACGAGAAAGAGCAGAAGTGAGAGGAGCACAGAGAGTGTGAGGAGCCCAAGGGTAGTCGAGGAGGCAGAGCAGAGATTATGAGAAGGTTTATAGAGTTGGATAGAGGAGGAGAGATACGGTGGTGCCTTACCTTGGATAGAATTGTGAACGAGGAGAAGAAATGTAAATCTTGCACTCATTTGCATCATCAGCTATCCAGCCTGGTGAGAGTATAAGGAAATAGTTGTGAAGAGAGGGAGTTCAAAGAGAGTCCTGGTAGCAAAGTTAATGATCTTGACGAGAGGCCAGAAAGCATCTTTAGGCAGTCCCAAGAGGATGCCGGCACAGAAGTCCAGTTTAGAGAAGACAAGAGTGGTTGAGAGATGCTTGGCAGTGTTGAAAGGAAGGACGCGCCTGATTTTCCTAATATTTAGTTTATCCAGTTTTGAAGCTGAAAGTACAGAAGGTGTGAGAAGGGTCATAGATGACACTGAGGTGTGTAGCTGAAGAAGAGTAGGGGAGAGTGTCAAGTGGGAACTGGATATGCAGAGAAAGAGATGGGAGAGAGCTTTTGGCAGGGAAGAAGAGTACCTCTGTTTTGGTAGAGTTTAACATAATAGAGTGTGAGCTCATCCAATATTTAATGGCAGGGAGACAGTTGGACATTTTGATAGAGAGATGCGAGGAGAGTTAAGGAAAATAGAAGATGTGGGTGTCTTCCGCTAAAAGTTGGTACGGGAACCAAAAGGAGGAGATGAGTGCCCCTAGAGCAGAAGTGTAGAGTGTAAAGAGGAGCGGACCCAAGACAGAGCCTTGTGGAACACCAACAGTTATAGGAGTGAGTTGAGAGGTGTTGTTGCACCAGCTGACAAAGAATTGGTGAGGTGCAAAGTAGGATTCAATCCAGGCAAGGGCTGGATTGAGAATCCTAAAATGAAAGAGAGTATTAAGGAGATCAGAGTGATTGACAGTGCCAGAGGCAGAGGCAATGAAGTTGGACACATTCATTAGAGCAGTTTCCTGGAGTAACAGGAGTGGAAACTTGCTTGGAGGGGTTCTTGAACGTTGTGGACGTCTAAGAAATTGGTAAGACGGTTGAACACAACCCTTTCAATCACTTTAGAGTAGTGCGGAAGGAGAGACACGGGCAAAAGTTATGACTCTATCAGAACTCATTGCCCCAGTAAATGTAAGCGCTTCCTAAAAAGGAATCAAACAACTGCCGGTATTCGCCAAGTATTCACAATAAACATCATAAGAGGGAATTCGAGAAAACTTGACACATACTGCACATCGATGCATTATTTTCAGCAGTATTTTAATCTCATAAGAATAGCAGCATGACAATTACCTCAGAAAAAAACTGGGATGTCATAAATCTGCTTACCTAGACATCTAACCATTCTTGTGTTCCTTACCAGGCTGAAAAGCACTGTGTCAACACACTCTTTCGACTTCTGCCACCCTTATCCTTTTACAGATGTTCCTCAATCAACATTTCTTTATTTTGATCTCTCTAATTCAGCTGGAAACTCATGCTCCACTGATTTCTTCATCTTAGGTTTGCATGTACTCTCCCACAATATTCCTGAGGGAGAATCTTTTCATCATCTCATATTGCTTGTCTCGAACATGCATCACCATATTCTGATGAAGCCGTCCCTGGTAAATTTCGCTGAATTATGGTTTTGAATATTGTGACACCTATAATTTTCATTTTTCACTACTCACGTTGTTGGGGATATTTTAACTGAACATCTTCAGGTGGGTCTAATTTCTCCTTTTCTCAAGAAAGGGGACCTCGATAGATGCAGTCTGCACATGTACATCCCATCATCGCTAACTCAGCCTACCAAGGCGTTTTGCTTTAGGTTTAGTCCCACACAGAAGGCCAGGACCTCCTGACAGCTTAGCAATCAGGTGTGCACCCACACCTTTGGTAACCAATGACATCCTGTTAGCCATTGATAACAGGGGCACCTGTCTGTTGGTGCTACATGACATCACAGCTGCTTTTGAAATGGAGATCCATTGGGCACTCAATTTCTTCAACACACTTTGACTGCAATCTTTCCAGGAAGGTTCTTACCTATACCCCCTTTGCTGTGCTGTGTGGAGTTGCTGAGGGTTACATCCTGTCCTCCATATTTTAAAAAATGCATGTAGAGCAGCTGAGAAGCCGGGTGGCCAACTACTGTGCCTCCATTCACCAGCACGGCACACAAAGCTTTGCTTTCAGATGCATTTATATGGGGTGTTCATTGCTTGGGAAGGGCTTCTCTGCAGCTATTGTCTGAATGATTTTAGACAACCATAATTAAAACACCACAAAATATGATTTCGGGATATTCGGCCTAGAAAAGGCCAAACCTCTGGTCAGATCGCAGCTGTCTCCCACTTCCCTCAGGAGCGACTGCGTCCAATGCCAGCTGATTCTTCACACTTCTTGGCCATTCGACTTGATTCACAGATTTCCTTCAAAACTCATAAAGCAAACAAAGCTGGTGCTTCACAACATCATCTGTCATCCTCCAAGGGATAAAGCCATTTATCCATTCAATAACTTTCAGTTGTCACAGCTCAGAAGAAGCTTTGAGCCTTTCAAGGCTGCCTTTCATTCCAGAGCTGGACTGGTAGTAAGAGCCTGGAAGTGCGCCCAAATGTGTGGACTCCGCCTATTGGTTCCAACTTGGGGTCAGAATCCTGCTTACACTGGGTTGCCTAGACTTCAAAGTAGCAGTTTTGCAATAACTCTCATATCAAGCACCTAAAAAGGAGGCATTTGCAACTATTGTGGTGTGAATTTATGGCATGCACTTGTGGGCTCCTGGCAATGTCTTAAGTAAAACAACCCAAAGAACTTTCATACCACAAGGACATTTGTTTGGTTGCTGTGAAGTTCTTGGAGTAGGATTCTCCAAGTCTGGCTGCCTCGTGTTGTCAAGAGTTAAAACCACTGCACTCCCGATGCTAATTTGCTGCCTACTTTCCTAGCCCTGAGTTTTAGTGGAGTGTGTATGTGCACTTGTGTGTGTGTGTGTGTGCGTGTTGGCGGGCTGAGGGGGATTGAAATTGATGCGTCTGATATCTCGGGGATAATCCTTGGACTATGTTACTTACTCGTCTTTTCTTGTTCAACTGTAATGATGACGGATGTTGTCATCTTGTTTTTATGCTTCCCCTACTGTACAGCTATCCGTCTGCCCTTGGGCAGGATTGGCGCTTTATCAAATATATAAAATAAACAAAGAAGTCTTCTGCTTTGCATTTGAATAGATTAGGCCGCTGATGGCAGAAGTGATTTGGCAGCGTGTTACAGTACTTTTATGCACAGCAACTCTAGTGTATCTCATGCAGAATACACTGGCTGAAAATTACACGAATACATTAGCCTCCGAAAGCGTTTTCTAAGAAATCTATAGCTTTCTTAAGAACTTTCAAGGTGTAGAAACTACCTCAGGTTACTTTCGCCCATCATGGATGCTAGTATCCTACACTCGGATATCCTAACAAAGATGGGGTAACATACACCTAAAACCGCATGCAGAAAATGGCAGCCAGGATGGATATTCCACACAGTGCCGTGGCAGCCATGCTGTTGAGGCAGAGGGATAAGATGTTTATAATTTACTGGCAGAGACTCTTTCTTTGCCAGGAAATCCGAACCATGGAATATTGGTGCACGTTACGAACTGAGCTTGGGGGGTGCTGCATAAAGTCTGCATCACACCTACACCAGCCTCTCTGTGTAGATAAGTCACATGATTTCAATGCGGGCAGGAAGGCTGGAATACACATGGAATTCTGCATTGTTTTGCACCAGAAGAAACTTAGCGGATCTGTTCGCATTCATGTAAATAGCATCCATAATGCCAGGACATTACAGGCGGAATTACCGATTGTTTTTATGAAGGGGTGGTAACTACTCTCTCGAAAAAATGATTCTGCGCAGTTTTCTGTTCAGAATTATCACCCATTCATAAAGTCACACAACAGTGCACAGCGATGAGTGCTTACGAGTATACAAAATGACCCACAGTGTCTGTCATGTTGACAGTTGTGTTCCGGGCAATGGGGGCGGGACGGGAGGCGGTGATGTGGAGCGGGGCGGGGGTAGGCAGTACGTTCCGGAAGAGGAAAGATTAAAGACGTGTTAAGTGCAACTGGGTTCCGTCTAATTCTTTGGTGCGCAGCACACAAGGCCAGCGCGTGTTGTCCCTCACAGGACCGGCATATTACAGTGTCATCATTGGCCTCGTTAGATTGAGAGCATTTTATAATTTTAAAGGCTTCATTTTCCAAGTTCCTGGAGCGTAAATAAAGGTGAAAGAAATCTGGGATAAAAGTATTACGCAAGGTTTAACTCCTTCATTCAAGTGCAAGGCATTTTCATGCTTTTTGCAGGTGGAGTGGGTGCACAGAATGGACTAACCCTGTCCAATAGAGTACTTGATCCACCTGTAAAACCACATGCTTAACTCCACCATGACATGTTCATGCTGGTGTACAAACACTGGAATCCTGTGAATACCAGTGTTTTTACCCTCTGCTAAAATCAGGCGGACTCCACTGGAATCTTTTGTAAACACATTCTGCCATGCGGAAATGGCAGGCGGTAGGCACACTTACAGCAATACGAACTGTAAAAAGAAGGCATACCGTTGATTTCCCACGTTTTACGAATTTGTTTAACACTGCACAGTGAAAGTAACCACAATGTGCACGAAAGACGCCATTTTACACTTAAGTGAAACATAGCGGGGCTCCTCTGTGCAGTTTACGCAAGGTGCAGGTGTGAAACTGTCACTTTAACGATTTCCATTGCTCTCTTCTGCCAGTGTACCCTCTATGGATACTAAAGCAACAAATATAATAGAGAGAAATAAGCTAAAACACAGAGAACAGAACAAGTGCCCACTCTGGACACGTTTCCGCTCACACGACAGAAATAAATCAATTATCCAGAGCCATGAAATCAGCATTGAGTGCAACTGATCAGATGAAAGGCAAGAGACATGCAACTCCTCTCACTCAGAGCTGGATTTTAAACCAAGGACACACTGCCAGGCTAAATGACAGATCATTTGAATGCGTACCGACAATACCTATTTTTTGCTGTTTCTAGAACTAGGCCAGCTCACACTTTCTATTCAAATTCGTGTGCGGGTGGCCTCACGCTAGTTGTAGAATACATAGTATGAGGTCCTTTTTGTTATGCTATCGCCCCTGCATTACGGATTCGCAAGAGTGCCAAGAGACCACATGCCTGGTACCATGATATGATTGAGTCTGCAAAGCTTACTTAGAACATTGGAATGTTGGCTGCTCCAAATGCAAACAATGCAGTGACATGGGAAACAGTAGCTGGTACACGTTTTGTAGATTAACATTCCAATGTTTATCCTTTGTCTCTCCTTGTTTTAAACATTAGTCGCCGGCGAGGGTCAATCAGAATGTAACAAGCATTCCGATTGGCCCTCGCCGGGGCGTTACCCGGCCAGGAATCTGTCATGATTCGGCGACCATGGAAGTTATGGTGTAAATGGAGGAGAAGCTGAGCCATTTCACTTTCCAATGGAAGCGTATGCAGCATTCTA
The DNA here is from genome assembly GCF_040938575.1 of Ambystoma mexicanum. Taxonomy (NCBI): domain Eukaryota; kingdom Metazoa; phylum Chordata; class Amphibia; order Caudata; family Ambystomatidae; genus Ambystoma; species Ambystoma mexicanum. Next base: position 196,113,142 of record NC_090922.1, read on the forward strand.
GTGTTTTCCAATGAGCCTCATGACGTGTATAAGTACGCGTCGGGTAGAGGCATTGTTGCGTTGCAACCCTACGGTTCCCTGGGTTTACATGCTGTGCTTTGTTTCTTGCCTTCTGCAGTATTATTGATATATCCCTCTTTGTTTTGCCTCCTTTGTTCCTCCTACCTTTTGGTCTTTTCCACTCTCACGCAGAGCCTGTTCCCGGGAAGCCTTGTACTTACCGGACCAACCATTTTGCGGTTTCACTTTACTCTGGAAACCGAGCCTGTTGCCGCGTTCCTGGCAATGCTTCTATCTCACGGAGCTACACGGAAGTCGCGTTCCAGCTGGAGCACCTTTGGTTTCCTCTGGACTCGGGAAACCAAGTCTGTCGCCGCGTTCCTTGTGGTGCTCCTTCTCTACTTTGCTGACGGACCTCCCCATTTGGACACGCGAGGGAAACTCTGTCCACAAGGAATCCTCGACCTGTTCACGGACATTCCCAGTGCCTTCTGGGAGTTGTAATCTTACCTGACATGAAGACAAGGATTTAACCATCGTTCTACTCAGGAGCCCAGGACTTCAACAGCCTCCGGACTTTACTCCTTATCCAGGATTTTTTCGGCAAAGCTTTTCCCTGGTAGTGGGCTGGGCTCCATGGATGTCCCACTGCCGGGCACATAGCTAGGAGGCAAGGTGACCTCCAGAGGAGCTCGTCCTAAGATCCACAACTAAAAGCCAGACAGTGCCTGGAGAGAAAGAAGAGACATTTCTACTGAAGAGTCTTCAGACGACGTGAATACAGGTGAGGAGGAGGAGGAGGAGGGCGATAAGGGCATTGAACCGGTTTGTTCACCACCAGTTTGTGAGAGATTGCAACGCCGTATGATGGCCAGCCTGGAACAATAACAAGAGTTAGTCAATGCCATACAAGGAATCACGGTGGAAGTACAGATGCTGAAAGCAGACAACACTGCTTTGAAAGCAGACAACACTGCTTTGAGACAGCAGATACAGCAGAAAGAAGAAAATCGAGGCGATCTTCCTCCATTGTCTTTGCCCTGTTTCAAATACGATGGCAATCCCAAAAGACTAAAGGAATTTCTAGATGCCTGTCTAATTTATTACACCTTCCACCCTAAAACATATGAGTTGGATCCGGCTAAGGTCGGTTTCCTCATTTCCAATCTAGTGGGCAATGCTTTTGCATAGGCTACCCCGTTAGTAACTAATTCCGACCCAGCCCTAAATGATTATGGACTATTCATACAGCAATTCCGCGCCAGGTTTAAAAGACCTGAGATGTTATACACTTTGTATGAAAATCTCTTGGACAGCAGACAAGGTTCTTTAGATGTGCAAACTTACATATCTAACTTCCAGAGTATAGCACTGGAAACTGGATGGCCAGATTCAGCAAAACAGACATTATTCAGACGAGGTTTGCATGACGAGATAAAATATGAATTAGCCAGGATTTCCAGACCTACCACATTTCAGGATTTGGTTTCCTTAGCTTTACAGATCGAATACAGGCTGTTAGAACGACGAGCTGAAAGAAGGAAACCCAGGCACTTCACTCCACTTACACTCCCTCCTAGTCTCCCTGTCACGTCCGAGAAGACCACACCAGTATCCCAGATTGACAAACCCATGCAAATAGGAACGGCCAGAGGACCTCTGACTGCAGCCGAAAGAAAACGCCGTAAGGACCTGAGCCTCTGCATGTATTGTGGTTTAGAGGAGCACCTTCTGTGTGATTGTGCTCGAGGTGCCTCCCAGAAAGTTGGGAAACAAGCGACCCTGACCCTGAACAGGGACAAGGAAGGGGTTTCAATGGCCAATCCCTGTGTTACCACTCCACCTGAATCTCTGGACATCTCGCACCATTTGATGGTGTTTAAAGTGGTGCTAGAATGGAAGAAAGGCCACACGGTTGAATGTCTCACTATGCTAGACTGTAGTGCGGCTGGCAATTTTATGGATGATCAATGGGCCGAAAGGCATATCATACCGAGAAGAGGAAAGCATCAACCAATTCCGGTGGAATGCATAAATGGTACTCCTTTAACTTCTGGTCCTATCATACAAGATACTCACGAGGTCACAGTCAAGAAGAATACACACCAAGAAAAACTAGTGTTCAACCTAATAAGAGCAGCCCACTTCCCGGTAATCATGGGAATCCCATGGCTCAGGAAACACAATCCAAGTATTGACTGGGAGCCAACACGGTGGAATTCCATTCCAAACTTTGTTTTCAATCCTGTTTTTGTCATGAAAATAAACAAACCAAACAAGGAGTTTTGGTACCAAAAAGAAGTGTCAACTCTATACCACTAGCATATCAGGAGTTTGAAGACGTTTTTGCAGCCTGACCATCAGAGATAGGTACCCCATGCCCCAATGAAGGACATTATGGAGTCGGTGCAGGGAGCAAAATGGTTTACCAAGCTTGACCTTAGAGGAGCATACCATTTGCTAAGGATACAAGAAGGGGATGAATGGAAGACAGCCTTTAGAACGCCCTTAGGTCATTATGAGTATAGGGTAATGCCATTCGGTTTACCAATTGGCCTACCCCCGGCTCTGCTAAGGATATACAGAGGTTTTTAGGTATAGCTAATTTCTATCTTAAATTTATCACCAGATTCTCATAGTCTTACCTATTATGGCCCTGATGAAGAGGGGTACAAGATTCATATGGAATCAAGAGGCCAACAACGCTTTCAAACAACTCAAGGAAGCCTTTGTAATGGCTCCAATCCTCAGACAACCAGATAAAACAATACCCTTTATTGTGGAAACTGATGCCTCAGATGGGGCACTTGGAGCAGCACTTTTACTAAGGAAGGAACACCAGTTAGAACATCCAATTGCTTACTACTCAAGAACTCTTACCTCCAGTGAAAGGAACGATTTGGTGTTAGAGAAGGAGCTCCTAGCTATCAGACAAGCATGTGAGGAATGGAGACATCTTCTACAGGGAGCTACGCATCCTTTTCAGGTTTGCACTGATCATCGAAACCTCAGTATCCTACAATAGATGGAATGTAGGAATTCTCGACACGCTAGGTGGGCATATTCCTTTTCTCAATTTGATTTTGAGCTCACTTACTTGTCCGGAAAGGACAATCAACTGTCGAACGGTCTCTCTCTGAGCTATGGAGAAGAGTCAGGGAAATATTCTGGACACAAGCTCCTGTTGACGGGAAAAAGATTCATTGATGCCATTAACACCTTTCTACAACAAGTATTAGAGGCACAGAAGACAGCATCTGTTCCACAAGATCCATCAATAACCCAAAAGGGGAAATACCTGTTTAAGGAAGATCGGTTGTTCTTACCGACTCAGGCACTCTGGTCCAAAGCTCTATCATGGTGCCATGACATACCAACAGCTGGACACAAAGGCCAATCAGCCACACTGGAGTTGATGAGACTCCACTTTTGGTGGCCAACAATGGTGAAGGATTCCAGGGAGTATGTTTCCTCATGTCCCACTTGTGCCCAGAGTAAGTAAAGCACAGCCAAACCCCTGGGACTCCTCCAGCAAGATGTACCTCCAGCAGGTCCTTGGCAGCATCTATTAATGGATTTTATAGTTGAGCTTCCTGAATCAGACGGGTGCACAGCTATAATGGTGGTGATCGACTAATTCAGCAAATTGGCACATTTGTCTCCTTTGAAGGGTACCCAATCGGCATCTGTCACAGCCGAGGTGTTTCTCAAAGAAGTGGTGCGTCTACACGGTTTACCACTCACCATTGTATCAGACAGAGGAACACAATTCACGTCCAAATTTTGGGCTTCGCTATGTAAACAGATGCAAATCCAAAGAGCTCTGTCATCTGGGTTTTACCCAGAGAGCAACTGACATACAGAACGCCTTAATGCTACCCTAGAACAATATATCAGATGTTTCTGCAATCAAGCACAAGACAATTGGTACCATCTCCTACTGGTAGCCAAGTTTTCTTACAACTACATTACTCACTCAGCTATCGGAATGAGTCCCTTCAGGTGTACTTATGGTTATGATCCAAACATCTGCCCTTTTCGCCTATTCAGCCCACCAAGCTACCCACCATCATTCATGTATTGAACACTCTCAAGGACACACATAAGAAGGCACAATAGACTCTGTTATCGAGTCGTTATAGTTACAAGAGGTGGGCAGACAGAGGAAGAAGGCAGAATCCAGGATGACAGGCTGGAGAAAAGCTCTGGCTGTCGACCAAATACCTTCTCAGGTGGGTACATCCTGGAAAGTTCACTCTGAAATACATTGGACCTTTTACCATAGACCGACAAGTGAATCCAGTGGCTTTCAGGCTGTCTTTGCCATATTCTTTACGCAGAACACATCCAGTGTTCCACTCTTCCTTACTTAAGGAATATAAACCCGATCCACACAACAGATGGATCAAAAAGAAAACCCCAAACCCCAATGACACCCAGGAGTATGAGGTATCCTGCATACTAGACTCTAGGTACAGACATGGAGTAGTACAAAACCTTATACTTTGGAAAGGATTTCCTTGGACAGAAAGATCATGGGAACCAGTGAGGAACCTTAAGGCACCCAGACTCCTGTGCCAATTCCATAGACTCCATCCGGGGGAAACCAGGAGGGGTGCTTTTGAGAAGGGGTCATATTGTCATGATTCGCCGACCTTGGAAGTTATGGTGTAAATTGAGGAGAAGCTGAGCCATTTCACTTCCCAATGGAAGCGTATGCAGCATTCTAGTGTTTTCCAACAAGCCTCATGACGTGTATAAGTATGCGTAGGGTAGAGGCATTGTTGCATTGCAACCGACGTTTCCCTGGGTTTACACGCTGTGCTTTGTTTCTTTCCTTCTGCAGTATTCTTGATATGTCCCTCTTTGTTTTGCCTCCTTTGTTCCTCCTACCTTTCTGTCCTCTCCGCTCTCATGCAGAGCCTGTTCCCGGAAGCCTCGTACTTACCGGACCATTTTGCGGTTTCGTTTAACTCTGGAAGTCAAGCCTGTTGCTGCGTTCCTGGCGGTGCTTCTATCTCACGGAACTATGCGGAAGTCGCGTTCCAGCCGGAGCGCCTTTGGTTTCCTCTGGACTCGGGAAACCGCATTTCTTGAGGTGCTCCTTCTCTACTTTACTCACGGAGCTTCCCATTTGGACATGCGAGGGAAACTCTGTCCACAAGGAATCCTCGACCTGTTCACGGACATTCCCAGTGCCTTCTGGGAGTTGTAGTCTTACCTGACACGAAGACAAGGATTTAACCATCATTCTACTCAGGAGCCCAGGACTCCAACAGCCTCTGGACATTACTCCTTATACAGGGTTTTTCGGCAAAGCTTTTCCCTGGTACTGGGGTGGGCTCTCTGGAGGTCCCACGGCCGGACATATAGCTAGGAGGCAAGGTGGCCTCCAGAGGCGCTCGTCCTAAGATCCACAGCAAAAAGCCAGACAGCGGCTGGAGAGAAAGAAGAGAAATTTCTACTGAAGAGTCTTCAGACAATGTGAATACAGGTGAGGAGGAGGAGGAGTCGGGCGATAAGGGCATTGAACCGGTTTGTTCACCACCAGTTTGTGAGAGAATCCCTCACAGGCACGCACATGGCTTCGGCTGTTCCCGGCGGGGGCGTGGCAGCCTCTTAGTCAATGAGGAGGCTCGAAACGGGGCAATCCGGCGGGCCAATACCACCTGCGGTAATGCCCCCGGGGCCTTGTATGGGCCCCGGATGCATTACCTGGGGCGGTATTAGCCCGCCGTCTCGGGGCTTATTGCCACAATATATTCTAGCCTCATTGAGTGGCAATAATGCCCCTCTCCTCGGGCCATTGCCAGGTGTCAACATGGCTTTGCACTCGTTAAAGGACCTTTGTGCCTTTGAAACGCGGCATTGTTGTTGAATTGTAAGCTCTCCTGCCCTACCTTTCAATTCTTGCTTGTCATCCACTTGCGGCCTGTAAGGTTTCTCAGTTATTGCAAATGGCGAACGTTGTGCTTTATACAAAATAAAAAAAAATAAACTCTTAAATAACACCAAGTACGGCGCAGGCTCGCGTTCGTTCGAGGTCAATTACATGAGCCCCCTCGTCGGTACTAACACCAGCTGCTACTGACAGCGCTGCATAAACGCCCAGCTGCTGTAGTTATTAAGGAGAGCTGTAAATGCGCAAGAATCGCCCAGGGCGTTTGCACAGATACAAGGAACAACAATACAAGCGTGCGTTATCAATCTACAGATATTCATCAATACTCTCCACTCAATAGGAGTGTATCCCGCTTTAAGAAGTCACGTACACGGTGACAAACTTACATTTTCATCGGCAAGTCGGCAGCAACGTTTTTAAAATAGGTTCTTGCACCTTGTCCCACCATCACAGATTGTAAATACACCATTTAATGTTGGAAGAGGCGTGTGAGGAGGATCACGAGGGCGTGGGTGTCTGGTTCTTCGTGTTTGTGCTGGTTCTGCCACAGGCACTCTGTTTGACCCACTGCTAGTTGCTTTAGTTTCTGGAGGAAGGGGGAATGGCAGATGGCTCGCTCTGCTGCGCTTACGCTCGGTTACGATATTTACTGGGCGCTAACATTTTATGTGCAGCGTTAAAATTATATCACAGCGATAAGAAGTCCCTGAGCGCCCTCTCATGCTTTAATATTGAGTGTTCGTCGGGGAAGAAAAACACGACGCTGATGGCTGTCAGGGAAGTTGGTATGAGAGATATAGCTTCTCTTAATGGGTACTCGTGCCTGCCGACTTTCCCTAACACTTAGGCCTCATTAAGAGGTCAGCGATAACCTGCCTTGCCTCTGACCTTGCAACACTGTTTCCGTGGCCTGATATCCCGGTACCATCGGGATAAGTCCCGGCGGGCGGGGACATCAGGCGGAGGGAACTGTAAGTCCCCATTCCCGTGGAGTCCCACAGGACTGCCACGGAAGCACCGGCACCTTTGCTAACGGTGCCTGTGCTGTTGTTCCGTGGAAACGATGCCTGCAGGGACCGGGAGCATTCTCATAGTTTGGCGGTCCAGATAGTGTGTCAGTAAATTGCTACCGGCACCCTTATTCCCGCATCGCCAGACTTTTAATGAGGTCCACTGTCTTTTGTTCGGTCTGGAGTCTGAGGTGTATTTCTGTTAAGTATGCCTGAATGGGCGCTGTTAACTCCTAGTGTTTTATAACAGCTAATGCTTTGGACCTTGTTTGAAATGGAGGTTTGAGTGTGTTTTATATCACTGCAGGCATTGTATCAGGTGTGCTTTGTCAGCTCTACAGTTTGGCCATGTCTTTAGTAGATGGGGACTACCTAACTTGTGATCAACATCTGATTGCAGAACTATTACTTGCCCTTCTCTGCCATGGCCTCCTCCTGGTTGTCCAGCACACCCATACCCACACCATGGACAATGAAAAGGGACTTCTTTCCTTATTATTTCGTAAATGGGCACATTTGTTTGTAGTTCCCTTTAAAGTGAAATTGGCCATGAAAAAAGTGTTAGAACTTTGGACTGTTGTCAGTTCTATTGCATGCAATATAGTGGCAGAAGGCTAAAATAGCTGGTATATGTTTTCTGTCCGAACCGTACAATGTGTATCCTTTTTCTTTCCTGGTTTTAAGCATAACATTCTACCCCCATTGGGTGGAATATTCTAATAGCAACAATGCTGCCCTCTTTGTGCCATTACTAGGTGGTAATGTCCTTTGGCACTCGTAAAAGGACATATACCACAGAGTAATGCCCCCAGAATATTACATAATTACTTAGTTAACAATTTCAGCAGCTGCTGCTCCTGCTGTAAAGCAGGTAACATTTCTACGTTTTCCTCTTCCCCTCCCACATGTGACTACTGACCATGAATACATTTTATGGGTTCTTGATATTGCCACAAATGCCACCAACAGCCTGGTGTATTTTTCAAAACTTGGGAATGCTGTCCTGGGTGATCTTACATCTGGCCTCAACTGCAAGACCCTGAAAACAATGTCTTCCCAGCAATGTCCACCTTCACTCAAAGTGTATCCATACATTTGACAAGAAATTCAAGTGGTGGTGTTTGTCAGCTAATGTGCTTCATCAAGTGTGAGCATGCAAGAATCAGGCCACCTCAGACCAAATCCCTCCTCTGGCCAGGCAGGTGGTGTTTGGCATCGCACAGCGAATTACCTGCCAGTACCTCCACTGCCTAAGTGGTCATGAAGACCTTGCAAAAACATTTTTTACCAGCACACTCCAAAGGCTCTTGTCCTTCCTCAAAGTGAGCTAATAAATTTGGCAGGCAGTACAAATGCTTTTGTCATCTATTGTGCTCAACAGACTCATATTTGTGTGCATTTTCAATCATCCTGTGTGCTCCAAAGTGAATACATTAAAATGTGTCAGTTCTCTTGGTTAGTAATTGCACCCATCCCATATCACATTCCAAGCCTGTATGTTGTTCATGATTCCTTCAAAAAGCAGGTATATTTGCAGTTAAGGTGAATTTGATTGACATTTTCCTCCATTTGGGTTGCTGTGATTTATAGAGTTTAGCCAACGTATGTTTCGAGCATTGCTCTTCCTCAGGGCTCTTTATTAAATATGAAAACTTGGGTTATGCATGCTCTTTACATGACAGCACTTAGAATTAGTCTTTAATAATCAGGTACAGCTAAATAAACACATATATGTTCATAATAAAAGGGGACATGAGAAAAAAGAAATAAGGAAACATTGAAGGTTCCTGTTTGCATTAGTCATCATACATATGAAAATTTAAGTTACGTATGAAAATCGGTTTGCGAAAGAGATTATGGGTTTGAAAACAGAAAAAAGAAAAGAAACAATGAGTACATTAGTTATGCTACAATGTTGACTCTTCAACTCGTTGTCTTATTTTAATCTGTTTATTTTTCCAATTTGTAACCAAATGAAAATGTAATTGTAACTTAATTAAAATGAATTATTACTGCAACCCCAATGATTATGAGTTATGAATAGAGTTAATTGTTTGAAAGGTTAACAGAAACTGTTCTTATTTGCTTCTATGGTCATTTTTTAGAGTATTGTAAATTGTTGGGAATTGTCACAAGATGTCCAGGATTGTAATTTGATAATGCCCTGTTTATTAGTGTTCTGCTATTGTGAGGCATCCAACAATTAATGTGCCCCCTTGTGTGCTTGCTGTCCACACCAGTATGCATAAGATCAGTCATAGCCTTGCTGAAACATCTGTTAGAAAGATCAGAACGGGTTTGCCCTTTTTAATGAGACCCGGATTAGATTGATGAAAACGCACTCCAGGAAACGGTTAGCTGACCAACCTTTTCACAAAACTGGCTTGATATTGAGGCAGTTCCAATTCTTCAGAGGTTACATAATTTGAAGTTCGGTATTCTTAGCTGTGTATGTCTGTGGCACTTTTCTAATCTTTTGCAGGTACTCGGTTGACCCGCTGCATAATTTGGACATATGTCAGTCATTCCCTTCACCTTTCAGGTTGAAGTGAAATTTGGAGCTTTTTCTTGGGGTGAGGGGGTCGTTCTGGAGGATTCCCCACTCATTGCTGACTATAGTGCATGCAGATGTATGGTAAATATTGCACACGTTCTTTCTGCAGGCAGTGTTCCAAAATAATGCATGAGGGCATTTTGTGCCTCGGCGTGCAGTAACCCCTGCATGTGATGCACAACTCATAATCAGGTGGTCAGTAAACATTGGAGGAATTTCAAATACTGTATGATTAGTACTTACCATCAGTTGCATGATGTGGGACATTGGAATGTTTTTCTCACAGGACAAAGACCAACACAATCTCTCCACCCACACTTTGTGCACGCAATCATTGTGCCGGGGGAAGCCTGTGGCTGCCATATTACCACATCTTTACAGTACCAAATTATGTTGCTCAATGCACTGGGCTGGGAAGAACTCACGACCTAACCTGCAGTCAACAAAATACAAGAAGCCTATCACCGTACAAACACCAGCCCATTACTGCGGTGCCATTGTATGGGAAGCAGAGCTCCAGCCCAGCTTCCTCAGTGGTGTATGGCAGTGTTGTTCAAATTCTGCAAGGTCAGTGTGATGGGGGAATTGTGAGTGTGGACGAAGATATGATAGGTTGGATGAGAGACAGCACTTGCTCAACGCTAAACTATCTGAATTATTTTGCCAAATAAACTGATTTTCAATGGCTTCTCGGAATATTGAATAATTGGTGGGAAATTCGAAGACACTGTCACTTTCCTTACAAGGATGCACCAGGGATGCACAGTGAAGTTCTGTTCTTAGTGGGGCAGGCGCTAGACCAGTCAGAAGTCCACGAGGCCCAGTGGTCAAAGGATTGACTGCAAGGCTGTCACTGCCCACTGAAGTAATCCATGGACACATCAGGTGCATGCAATGCTGCCCCAGGAACCTGTGTACGTGCAAGGAATGGTTGAAACATCTCAAAGTGTCGGGGTGCAATCTGGGAGAAGCTTCAGGAGGTAATGGCACTTTAGTTAAGCCTCTGACAGCTACAGATGGACTTTGCTTTGGGTGGCAATGGATTTAATAAGTTGTGTGCCTATGAATTGGCAAGACTGTGTATGTCCTCTGCTTTGCACTTTTAAACACATGTAATTATCAATTGGCAGCCTATGAAGGAAACAATTGCCATAGCTCAGATGCTTAGCAGATACATCAGCTGGGCCTGTAGTGCAAGGAAGGCACTGTTCCAACTGCAGGTGTGCCACAAAATGCCACAACACAATTTGAAGCTCACAGTTGTCACTGTGCAATTCTATGTTATCCATGTTGCACCATCTAAGTAAATAATGCAACATCATGCATGATTATTGCAATAGTCACAGTTGAGCATCTGCTGTCCAGTGTTTGTTCTGTGCAACTGCCCTTTGAGAAGGCCACCAAGCATGCTAGCGGACGCACTGCACCAAGAGTGTGTCTCCTAGGGCTCACGCCGTCCAGCATGATTGGGTCTCGTGACTTCGCTGATGAGTGCACCCGTTGAGGTATTAGCTCCCATTCTTGCACTTGTTTCCATGCATAGCTGTATTTAATGGTAATATCGAATACTGCCTGGCATCGGTTCTTGACCCATGTGTGATGGGGTCAGAAGGTATACAAACCAGACTCAGCAGCATGAGACACAATTTAAATGTACAATGATGCATTGAAGTGGTTCCTGGAAAGAACATTGCATGAAGAACAGAGCCTGGAAAAGCATGAAACAATCCCTGTGCTCAATAGACCATTACATATGTTAAGCACATTGGGCTTCATCAAGACTTTGGTGGTGCCATAAAAAGTGAATATCATTGCTACCACTGGTATTGCCAGTAAGACATTTAACACCACTTACTGCAAGGCCACAATCCGACTGGATGTACTTCCAAAACAATTGGCAGCCTATGAAGGAAGCCCCTGAAAAACTCCTCCAAAATCTCCAGTTTATTGCAACTCGTAATCTGATGCCATCTGTCAGATTGTGAGTGCTGGTAACAGTTGGCTGTATTGACTGTATTCAAAACTCCCACATGAATAATGCCCAACGGGAGGTCAGTCGCCCCCTTCAATTCAATGTGTTAATTCCAAATAAAAGATCACCTAGCACCAAACATCACAGCATAGTCGCCACAGCATAATGTGTAGTCTTGAACAACACAATTCATCAAACATATCAAATACATCACATAATATCAGATAACACATTATTGATCACCATGGGATAGAATATAATCAAGACGAATGTAACTCATCAATGGATTCAAATATCTATATCACCCTTATAAATGTAGTTCGAATTGGGACTGCTTTTATAAGATACTTGTGAAAGGCCCATGTTGTGGCTATATTAGGGGCTAAAAGAAGATACACACATGATAGTCTACACAACATGTAACTCTCTCAATAAATGAACCAGCCCTTTCTGTCTTACAGGAATGTTCTAATGCCCGGTACCCGGATGCTGTGTCCCATCACACTTTTTGATACCTAATTGGACAGGGGAAACTGTGTCTTTGCCACACGCTCAATCCCTTGTTCTATCGAATAATACGTTTGACATATATTTTGAAAGATGATCTAATAGGGATAGCTGTGAGGAATCAGTTTATTGCCTTTTTAAATAGGAAAAAGAGTCACCCGATTCCAAAAAAAAAGGAAAATAGGATTAGAAAACTTACTGTTAAAAATATGGCACAAAATGAATGACAACAAAGGAGAATCCCTATGATAAAAATTAGAAGCTCCATCGTTATTACCCGACTCTTATTTCCTTTCAAAGATGCACTAGCTCCCGTTATCTCTTCTATTGTCTAAATCCGCAACGCTAGGATCATGCATTTTCATATCCCCAACTAAATGATATTTATTTCCACCTTACAGTGCAGAAAAATGTGCACATGTTTGCTCTGGAGCAACGTTATTCTTTATTTGTTTAGTTTTATAGCATGAAAGACTATCCACAATCATTTTCCAAAAATATACAGGAGTCCGCACAGACAGTAAAGTCCAGGAGCGTCTCCTTCACAATCGGTGTCCGTGCACTGACCTGCCAGTCGCCCATTATGGACGAGCCAAAGCCACCCCCGGAAAGCACTCCCAAATGCACCTTCTAAAGTCACTGCAGATGTTCTCAATAATGTCTCATTACCTTGCAGCGAGAATACACTTGCAATTCTTCCACTTCCATATACCACTTGTTGGACGGCCATGCATTATGAACATTGTGCTTCAAATAAGATCTTTTAATATTGTTCTGGTGATCATATGTGCAATGTACTGGGGATAACATACAAACATATGCTTATGTTCAGTAACAGGTGAAGATGCAATGCACATGTGTTCTTGATTAAGAATAATTGTCTATGTATGAAAGGGACTACTTGAGATTTCATGCAAACAGGAATTTCTCATAAAGTAATATATCATTTTGTAGACATAAATATGATTTAGAGTTCCACACAAACTAAAGTAGGAGCAAAGCTGCAACAACGCGAACACGTGTGAATCTACATCAATTTTCACCAATGTTGACATGCACACAGAGCACATGCAGAACTGCACACTTCACAGATGGATCTAGGTGTGTGATATGCGTAACTGAGTGTGGGGTGCATTTACAGGCCCTAAATAGAAATCCCTGTCACCTGAAAAGCTGCATTAAACATTGCCACCAAAAACAGCTGTGCTTTGCTTCATTGGCATATGTGTGGCAGGCATTTGAACATGTCACCAAGAACGGCTCTGTGTTTTCTTTTCTTTCATCTAAATACCAAAAAGTTATGCACTACATCCAACAACGGCCTTGTTTTACTGTTAATTCACTTGAGGGACAAGGATTTCAACATTGCAACCCGACACAGCTTTTGTTTTCCCTTTCATGTGAACAGCAGCAATCTAAACACTGAAAATGGAAAAGATGGCTTGGCTTTTGCTTTTCTTCCATGTCCAGCTAAACACTGAAAATGGAAAAGATGGCTTGGCTTTTGCTTTTCTTCCATGTCCAGTGAAAAAACCCTGTGCAGGGGGCCTACCCCTCCATGTCAATAGACCAACAGAAAATGCAAACTCACTCAATAGGGACAAATTAAAGAATCCCATGACCTACAGAACAGCATTACAAACATTAGTTTAAAAAACGGCTTGCATACATGTGAAATAAAGAAAATGACTTTTAAAAGCCACTGTGAAAAGATAACTTTGCTTGCACATAAAATGTCAGCGAAATATGTTGCGGGTGGGGTGTTGACTAAAGCCATGTACCATTATGTTTTCCCCCAATAGACTTCAATCACCTTGGAAGAGGCTCAGAATTCCAGAAAAAAAACAGTTTTTTTTTGGGCTCAGGCTCAAAACTCAATTGAAAGCCTTGCCTCCCACTAGAAGTCACACCTATAAGCAAACTATTTCACAATGACATGTGATGTGAATGAGGGCGTTATAATTGCCTGCTCTGCCAGACTTGAAGGCAGTACTAGCAGGGAGGACAAAGAAAGCAAGTGTGGCTAGATTTTGACCAGGAAGTGTGAGCTCCTCCTGCACCCACTACCAAGGCCAAACTGACAAACTTCAAAGGGCTTAAGGGTTACCGGCTGAGAAAGCTGAAGACAGTTGGCTGTGAGTGATGAAGCACCACCCTCCCATATGTGACAGATCCACCAAATTGACATTAAAGGATTGATTCATTTTAGGCATTTTTCGCAGCACTCAGAATAAGAAGTAATTTCATTTTCTGTGAATTTTTCCATGTGATTTCCAGACAGTTGTTTGGAGACTAAGTGCATGTTCCTAGGACTCTGTGGAATGAAATGTCCAGTAAAGACTCGTTTCTGGCTGATATAAAAATGTCACAAGCATGAGATTTGATGGAAAGATGGAAAATGAGATTTTGAACATGCTTAATAATTTGCAGAGTTACAACTGTTATATATTTTATGAAAAGGACAAAAAATCACCAAAGGGCCATGCTACCTCGCACAGAGTTGGCAATCGGAATGCCTAATTCCCTGTGACAAACTGAAACCACATATCTATTTCTAATGATCGGTGGCTAGCATAAATATGAAGCTAGGAAACATTACTCAGTTTTGCTAAAAAGTTGACCTGAGAAACAAAGAACTGTAATATTATGGTGCTCTCTCCCCTGAACTAATGATGCCAGGAATTGGGGAGAGGAATGGTAGATTGTCCTATGCCAGGGTAGGAGTAATTATAGAGTACTCCCCCTAGATTGTAAAGTGAATGATGTCATTTGGGCTATATAAGGGGGGACTGTACTAAACAGAGAGACAGACACACACACACACACAATAATCTGGGGAGACAGGAGAAGGAGGACAGAGAGGAGGCAGCTGAACCATACCAAGGAGAGTGCAGAGACCAGACTCTTGCCTAGTAGTCCAGAGTGTCATGAGATCCAGTTGGCCGTCCAGAATCCCATCCAGGAGAGTGCAGAGACAGAGACCCCTTGCATAGCTGTCCAGAGTGTCCTGAGTTGCAATTGGCTTTCCAGAATCCCAAACCAATGCTTCCTGTGTCAGTAGCAGATAACCCCATTGAAAATCCCATTGAAAATCCCATTGGAAATCCCATTGAAACCCCAGTGAAAATTCCATTGAAAGTCCCAAATTGCCAGTATGATTCATTCACCTTTCCCTAGAAGAATCTGTGTTAGCCTGTGTATGTTAGCGTATTCCTTTGATAAATCTTTCAGTTTTCTGTATAAGTCCTTAGTATCATTTTGAAATAAATCAATTAATTCCCCCATTGAAATTCACATTCAAAATTGTTGGCATTCGAAATCAACAATCTTGTCGACTGTTTTTATTAACTATAGTCATTAAAGTATAGCCTCAACAGAATTAGTCTTTGTGTAACTGAAAATTGAATTTGCCAATGCATTGTGAGTATTACCCCGCAAACTCCTAAATTGCTCTTTCCTATTTAAAACCCAGAACAGTAGTCCCATTGAGATCAATCCCTTTTGCCTAGAATCCTATCTGTTATGTGCTTCTGTCCTTGTCTTTGAAAACCGATTTCGGATTTTGAAAGCTAAACCCTTTCCTTAGCTACACGTCATTGTAAAGCCTGTGTAAAATGAATTTCCATTTGCCGTTCAGATTTTTTTCCTTTTGCATTTGCTTTCTCCCCAAAATCGATTTTCCTTACTCATTTCCACGTTGTTCTGTGTACTGATTAGTAGTCTCTAAGCTTCCACAAAGCCGTGCGAGTAATAATCAAAATCTGGTTCCGACGTTTTGCTCCAAAGGTGGGTTTTCGTTTACTTTTCTGGCTTCCCATCTTGGGTGGTGGGCTTTATTCCAAATCCGATTTTTCTCTCTCTATCCTTACTCCTTATACTGCCTTCCATTCAAAGGAATTAAGTTAACTGATGTTTGGGGGTGAGTGTTGCAGGAAGGAGGGCTAAACCCTGATGCTATCACTTGATTAAAAACTGTTCTTTTTCCTGTTTTGCCATTAAAGATCTGTGTAAACTGTGCTAGGATATCTGAACCAATTGTTCTGTAGGAATCATTGCAATTGTGTTGCCACATATTATTGGCTGTTGCATTTTGAATATTGTTTTCCTTTTTCATTAAATAATAAATGTATACATATCTTATTGATACACACCAGCCTGGTTCCTAGTCCATTGTGACACTGGGTGTTTGTGAAGGTCGGGTGCAAGACGGGTTGGAGGCCTACTCAAATAAAAAGAACTTTTGACTTATTAAAAATAAAAAGCATTTTTATTGTGTGCCACATTCATTGTTGGGGAAGGAGTCCCTGGCTGGAGTGTGCCGTATTATAAAACCATGACATGGGACGCTGGGTTTCCCAACATTTTTACTGCATGTGACCCGGAGGCTTCCAATCTGCTTTCAAAGAAAAGCCTGGAAGCCTCAGAAGGAGCACAATTCCGGTTACCTCTCCACCTAACTGCTAATATGTCCACACAATAGACGCTTTAGATTAAAAACTTACCAAAACATTGCTTAGAAACCATTGCAAAATTTGGGTTCAAAATACAGTGGTCCTCCTTTTCTTTTGTAGTTTAGCAAACAATGCAGGCTTGTGCAACAAAAATACGTGCAGATGACAAAATGCTGCCAGTAGCAAGGATCGTTTTCTATTTCTTAAAAGAGAATTTACAATGGGTTAAGTCGGACACTATCAGTCAATTTTGTGCACACCACAATACCTTTCTTTGGACAGCTTTTCTTCCATACCTGTCTTGCATTCAAAGTACAGACACTATTCTTAGAGTCTGTCTATGAACATTTTGAAGACAGAATAGCGTGACTAGCACATCACAGACTGTTACAAGACTCAACCAAGACAATTAGAAATTAATGCTTGCAGACACCTGAAGGCAGACCCAAAAAGGCAGCCAGGAACAGCTGGCTATGGATGCTTGAAAACAGTCACATACAAGCAGACATCAAGATACTGACACAGAGGGCTGTACTTGGATATTCACAGACAGACACCTACAAGAAGACACCAAGAGACTGCCCTAAATACCTCGATAACATAGGGGTTAACACTGGGTTGCTCTTCACCCCAAATGCCAAACTGGTGCAGGTGCAAAATGGATGCTTCCGAGCCGCAATTCCTCACTTGTGGAATACTCTTCTGTCTGATTTGAGGCTGTGCTCCAGTCTTCCAAGGTTCAAACTTGTCCAGTAATTCTTCCTGTTCGAATAAATGGATCCCTGGCCCTCACTAGCCTTTCTCAGGTTTTCTCATTAGGCCCTCTGAGTTTTCGGCTTTTCTCTTGTATGTCTTGTCAGCACTCATATGCATCAGAGCCACTGTTCTAGCACTTTAGAAATACATTAATTGGGGAGGGTGCTGTTGCGCACTAAAGAAATGGCTGCCTGATTCGAGAGCTCCCGCTCGACTAAAACATCCTGAGCCGAAATATCCTGAAAGGGGCCGCCCGCGGAGCTAGCAATCAGATGAGCTGATAGCTCAGAAACCCGTGAGCACACGGTAGAAATCCTGACAAGCTACGGCCAGGCGATCCTGGGCTGAAGGTGTACAAGGCTGAGCGGACCGCGAGAAAACGCTGAGGAGTCGGGGATGCAGCAAGACGGAAGGCCGCAGGTGGGCAGAGCCTGGGTCTCCGGATCGCACCTAGAGCTGTGACTTCTGCATGGGCACCTGGGATCTGGATGGTGAGAAGGCGGCTGGCGTAGGGACAACCCTGCAGACCCCCTCGTAGGATCGGGACCCACAACAACCCCCTGCAGCTGGCATACTGATGCCCGTGCACTGACTGTGCAGAGTGCCGCCTTGCGAGCAGTGGATCCCTGGTGTGGGAGTGCCCCATGACACTGAGGAGCTCTGTAGCCCTGCAGCACTGAGAAGGTCGGGGCACCATCTGAACACACGCTGCATACAACCGAGTGAGTAAACTAAAGGCGCGACAAAGGGAAGTGCGACTGCATTTTAAAATAGTACAACATCACGGGGCGGTGGGCTCGCACCGTGGTGTAACTGATATCCAACCCGTCCAGCGGTACATGCAGCAGCCGGAAGACCATGTACGCACTGGGAGCTCCATAAGACCCACGCGTCTCCCGAACATCATGACCCTGACTACCATTGCAGTGGTGACAGCGGCTAGCGAGCAGGCGTAAAATGAAAAGGGGCGCTTGGGGAAATGCGCATTGCGCGCCTGTGTTGCTGAATCCTGGGCCATACTAAATGTTGGAGGCCCAATCTCCTGATTCAACTGGGGCACTAAGACTGCAAACAGGCGAAAACCCCACAGAAACTGTCAGCCAACATTGGAAACTGATAATACCTGGAAAAGGGGCATAATAATTTTGGTCAACATATGCTGTACGAGACTGCAGCATAATACGTGGGGGGACAAAGTCCATTTGTGGCATCCACGTGCTGAATGGCTATATCCGAATGATTGAGTAAACGTGATACTACCGACCTGTGAACCCCTTCTAATCCTATATAAGGAAAACCTATAAGAACTGAGGGGATATTGCGCAGGAGTACGACAGCCTACCGATTGGACGTGATACGAACATTGAAGGCACTGTACCACCATATACTGCCACCTCACAATGGGTGAACCACAAAAATCTGGTAAAGCAGCGAAGGCCTCAGGCACTAGGAAAAAGAGTCCAATGGACATATACACGAGCAGTCAGACCCATATAGCCACTGCGGAAGTGCACACTAAACCTAATGAGACGGCAGAGCCCGAAATCAGTGAACGGGAAGACAGGCTGACAACTATAGTGCAAAATGGATTCCTTGTAGTCAACGTTAAGCTGGACGATATAGTTGCCACTATTGGCTCGCTGAAAGCCAGAGTGGACAAGAAGAGTGCACAAATTACTGAAACAGAAAACAGAATCAGCACCAGTAAAGACACCATTGCACACCACGGCCGGAGGAAAATATGTCCAAACTACAGAACAAATACGACGATCTCGAATCGAGGTCAAGAAGGAAAAACGTGCGAATAGTGGGCATGCCGGAATCGTTTGGAAAGGACAAATGGAAAAACAAGTTGAAGCACTGCTCAAGTCCCTCTTCGGGCCTGAATCCTTCTCGGAACACTTCTTGGTCGAAAGAGCACATCGTAAATTGGCACCGCTACCTAAGCCTGGAGCACCACGACGCATGATTATTGCCCTACTCCTTAATTATAGGGACAGATGTGCAATCCTGCGGCTGGCGAGGGAATATGGTACACTGCACTATGAGGAAAACTGGATAAACATATACCCAGACTTCTCAGCTGGTGTCCAGGCAAGCAGGAGATCCTATGAACCAGTCAAGAAACTCCTCAAGGCATGCCAAATTTCATATGCCCTGATGTTCCCAGCCAAGATGAGAATCCAACACGCAGGAAGAGCACACTTCTTTGACTCCCCGGCCGAAGCCATGTCTTATATTGAGAACTCTATACCCTTACCTCCCGTAGTGGGCAGACCGGACCAGAACAACAGGCCCCGGCCAGTGTACTAAAGACATGTACCGGATGATTACATACAAGCATACCATATCCTTTATAACAGCAACCGTGTTGCATTGTTTTCAGAGGGCGGCCCCACAAACTATGTTTAAATAGAGCAGTGGGGCCGAAACTGGCAGTCATGTGAAGCAACATGGCTACCCCTGGAGTATTCCACAAGTTTATGTGGGAGCATCATCAAGTTGGGGTGGATGATGAGGGTGGATGGGAGGGATGAGGGTATGGGGGTTGTTGCCGTTCAGGAATAGAATTAATATGGCATACAATGGGAGTTGATGCCCACTGGACATCGTTGTGTTCGGTGGGAAGTTGGCAGAAGTAAATGTTTATTGTTTGACAAGTTTGTGGTCACTCAGATGCAGGCGCTGTCCACATTTTACATACGTTAAAACCTTGGGAGACGAGATATCGTCGAAATACTTGCATACAAAATGCCGGTGATGGGTTAAGGATTCGATTATTGTCATGGAATGTCCGGGGTTTGAATAACCTGATGAAAGATAAGAAAATTGGCAATTATGTTACCAAACATGGCCTTCAAATCCTAATGTTACAAGAAACACATACAATGGGGTCTAGTAAAATGTACATACTGCCGAAATGGGGTAAGCAAAGGTTCCACACGGATTACTCCTCCCAGTCCAGGGGAGTTATCACTCTCATACACCCAAGGTTGGGGTTTAAGGTCGAGGGTCAGAAGGTGGTCCCACTTGGGAGATATGTATTGGTCTGGGGAGAAATCGTAGGCAAGCAAATCATGTTGGTAAACACATATGGCCCTAACATCGATGACCCCTCCTTCTACATGAATGTGTATCAGTTGATTAATTCAATAGATGTGGCCAATATAATATGGGGAGGAGACTTCAATGTGGCTCTTGATCCCACACTGGATAGGTCCAAGAAAATTATAAGGGCACCAAATAAGACAGTGCTGAATTTGGGGCACATAATACTGCAATTGTCACTGGTGGATGCATGGCGCGAACTACACCCTGGTAGTAGAAGGTACACATATTACTCCTCTGTGCATGATTCTGAGTCGAGAATTGATTATTGGTTTGTTTCCTCTACTATGTCTGCAGCACTGAAAATATGTGAGATTTTGCCCCTCACACCGTTCGATCACTCTCCAGTGTTGTTAGAGATTGTGCTGCGAGATGCCCCAGACCCGTAAGAAGGTGGAGGATGCCTAATGGAATGCTTGGGGACCTGGGTGTGGTAGAGTCCTTACACGTTGACATAGCTGAGTTTTTCACTAACAACTTAGGAACGGTCGACATGTATTCCACAGTGTGGGAATCTTTCAAGGCTTGGGTCAGAGGAGTCCTGATATCGAAATCCGCTGGCTTCCTGAAGGACGTGTGCCTAGAGATAGTGGAGGTTGAAAACAAATTAGACACACTAGAAAAAACATACACTCGCACACAAGACATCCTGACCAGAGCGGGTTCATTCCCACAAGGTCCATGGCCCTGAATCTTCGCAGGCTCTTTGGTATAATGGCACAAATAGACCCGGAAAAGTGCGTGGTGGCTAAATCTCGATGCCGAAAAGGCCTTCGATTCGGTTTCATGGGTTTATCTTCTAGCACTACTGGAGGCTTTTGGAATAGGGCCCAACTTTATCAGATACACGAAGCTGCTGTATACTGATCCTGGCCCTCGGTATTACCAAACTGGTACGTCTCTGAACTGTTCCTGTTAGGCCGGGGCACTAGACAAGGTTGTCCATTCTCGCCCATACTATTCGCCCTAACCATAGACCCTATGGCAGCAGCGGTCAGACTAAGGCATGGAGATAGAGGGATAAAAATGAAAGGCTCCACCCAACTAATCTCATTATCTGCTGACGACACGCTATTACATGTCCGGGAACCCGAGAGGAATATCGCATCCATCATGGCAGAAATACACAAGTTTGCTGCATACTATGGGTACACTATAAATAGTTCCAAGTCTGAAATATTCCCGGTACCCTAGCCACCAAATGCCCAGATACGATATGTGGGCTGAAGTGGTCAGAACAACATATCAGATACCTGGGAATCCTTGTTTCCAGGGACAGACACACTCTGTACTCAGACAATCATGAAACCGCACTACAATTACTAAACACTAAACTCCAGATGTGGGGGCACCTTTCCATTTCCCTATATGGCAATTCTTAAAATTATAGTCCTTCCCAAGTTACTATATTTTTTTGTGAACGTCCCTATATGGCCAGGCAGGACCTTCTTCGCCAGACTCTGATCCATGGTAGTAGCATTTCTTTGGAACGGGAAAGCGGCTAGGATAAGGTGGGAAAAGATGACTGAACCATACTGTACCGGGGGTATATCTGCCCCAGACTATGAGCTCTACTTCTATGTTGCCCAAGCACAATTTGCAAAATATGGGTATGATGCTTCAGATAGATCACCCCACACATGGATAGAAGAATATACCACATACCCTACGGACATACAATCGGTTATTTTTGATTCACGATACAAAGACTCATGTGAATACAATCCAGTAAGATGTACAGTCCGGGCATGGGAGGCGATATACAAGAGTCTGACAATAGAAACACCCTATTACCCAGAAATACCCCTATGGAATTTCCCAGGCATTCCTCCAACACATGATGGTAACTTACAGGAATCCTGGGACCACGATAGAGAAATGAAACTGGGAGACATGTTCCCCAACGGGAAATTTGTAGCCCTGAAGGAACTTGTGAGAGCGTTGGGTCGGGGACCACTTAAGACACTCCAATATTACTCTATGAGATCTGCATTCCAAAAGAGATGGCCGCATTTCCCGGACGAACTTTCCCCCACACCCATATATATAATTAGTTACGTCTAAAGAAAGCCTGGGGATCTCGAAGCTATATATGTCAGTGCAGACTCATAGCCCCACGGTGAACCAGCTCAAGGACAAATGGGAGAGGGATCTGCAGATGCCCATCGGGGAGAAGAAATGGGGCAAATACTGTGCGCTTACAAAAAATGTTTCACTCAATGCTGGTCTATGCTTAATTCAATTTAAGATACTAAATAGATTACACTATACTCCGGCTAGGATAGCAAAATTTGCAGCTGACAGCCCAGACGAATGTCCCAAATGTAAGGCGCCTCAGGCAGGATCTTTCCACATGTACTGGGAATGCCCAGCGGTGGCAGGGTTCTGGATCAGGGTGGCCGAGATTTTGGAAGAAATCACACAGGTTCCCCCTGCTCTAACACCTCAGAAATACTTATTTGGGGACATTGGCAAGTGCTCTGAAAAAAAACAGAAGATTGTTCAACATCTCATGTGCGGTGGCCAAGAAATGCATCTTACAAACATGGAAAAGCTCCACGTCACCGAACATGAATCACTTTCTTCGTGAACTGACACATGTTAACAAATGTGAGGAACAATTTGTCCTGACCCAGCCTGTGACAAGTAGGCCCAAGGACATCTGGGGCCCCTTTAGAATGTATTTGTGTGATATGATCTCTGATGATGACAATTCTCTGTAATCTGTATTGCATTAACGAACCATGAAATGTATCCTTGTATACTGTGTGAGGTCCGATGCGGGAATGGTGATGTGTAACTGTTGTGACCACTAATAAAAATAATTAAAAAAATGAAGTACATTAATTAATTAATTAATTAATTAAATAAATAAATAAATAAATAGGGAAACTACTGTGGGTTTTTTAAAACAACATCACCTCTGTCTCTATGGAGCTGAGGTCTCCCCGCGGCTGTGTATTAGAAAGACCTCAGCTCCATGGAGACACATGCCCAGGGATTATCCCAGTAATGAATGACTCATGAAGAACATACATTGCAACCTCTAAGATACTTATCTTGTCAACACTTGGGTTAATGTGTGGGTTTGAAAAAGGCCAGGGGCTGAAACACATGTAACCAAAGGACACACCAACAAATAAAACCACTTTACCTGCTGCAATTTGTGTGGTGGCAATTTATTTTGTTGTAGAATACACGATTGTAGTGGGTCTACTCTAAGCCCACACACAATACGAAAGGTCATCCGATTATGAACATAGGTATAAAATAACAAATTGATTCCAAGTCGCAGAGAGATCTGCCTGATCTAAACCCACACTAGTTTGAGCAAACTGTTTTGTGGTTTGAGATGATTTATCTATGTAGGTTGATCCTTTGATGCAGCACATTGCAGATCTCACCAAAGTAATTACCTTGAATATACATTGTAGCATTAGATGAGGCATACAACATTGGATGATCAGCAGTTGTATCTCGCTTGTATCTGTATTATTTCTTTCTGCAGGGTTGTTATGGCAGATCTTGTGCAGATGTGTTGGCATGTTTTGCATCTCCTTGTTCTTGATCTAGTGGAAATGTGCACCTGGTCAAAGACTGTGCTAGGTTTCTCGTTTGCTTGTATGCAATTAGGCAAGCTTCTTTGAAAATGTCTCTCAGTTCATCATCCCTGATGAAAATTGGTTGTTGGTCCTTAACAATCCTATCCAGTTGAGTTAGTTCTGGGTGGTAGGTGACAACCAAAGGTATTCATTACGTTTCTCTTATGTCCCTATGTGGTAGCAGCTTGTCTCTAGGTATTCCAAATGCACGGTCAAATTCCCTGTCAATTTATCTGTCATAGTGATATTTTCGCAAGAAGGATGTGTGGAAGGTGTTAAGTTTGCTGTCCTTTGTTTTGCTGTTGGGGCATATGCATTGTTATCAGATGGCTTGGCTGTATATAATTGGACCGTTTTGTGTGGCTTGGGTGGATACTTGCTCTGTGCAGCTATATATTACTGTCAGTGGGGTAGTTGTATACAGCTGTTTCAAGATGGCCATTTCTACCAACCAAGATGGCTGTATCCATGAAGTGAATGCTCTTCTTGGGTATTCCATGGTGAACTTAAGGCATCGGGAGGAGCCATTTAGTGATTCATGGAATTGTTTAAAAGAGTCTTCACCGTTTGTCCAAATTAAGATGTCATCAAAGTAGTGCAGGTATGTTAGTGGTTTCAGGATTGTTGTAATAACTCCTTTTCGAGATGCGCCATGTAAAGGTTTGCATACTAAGGTGCCCTTTTTGTCCCCTTGACGATTCTGGTCTTTTGCAGGCAGGGTCTTCTATTGGAGCATAAATAGTTGTGCATGAGTATGAATCTCATGAGATCTGAGATAGCTGTGATTTCGGTGTCTATATTGGTGTTCACCTTTTTTGCAGGAATTTCAGCCATGCCACAATTCCATCTTCATGTGGAATGCCTAATCGATAGAAACTATGCCTTTTTTAAAACAAGCTTGAGCATGTGTCAGAATGCTATCATATCATCAGAGGTCCTGACACTTTTTGAGCAAAACTTTACCAATTATTTTTTTTTATAAGGAATCAATCAGTGCAATCGGTCTAAACTTGGCTGGAGCATAATGGTTCCCTTTCTTGAAAATGGGTACACTTAGGGCATGCCACCCGGAGCTCAGAATAACATTCCCACAATTCATGAAGTTAAAAACTTTAGCTAGAAAAGGAATCCATATCCGAGTTCCTGTTTTAAATAAATCGAGAGGAAGACCATCATGTCTGGGTGATTTGTCACTTATTAGACATTTCAAGGCACAGGCTACATAATTCAAAGAAAGTCCTAATTGACCATCTTGGGTAATTGCTACTGAACTATCAAAATCAAAGTTCTCAGAGCCATCCCTTTGATAGTCCCTTTAAAAGAATTACACCAGGTCCCTCAATTGACAGCTGTTTCAACAGTCAGAGGTTCATCTTGGAAAACATGAGTCCCAAATTTCCGGAGAGCAGATTAATTCTTATCATCAATCGCTCCCTTCAAATTTGCCCAATTATGCTGAATGGCTCTCTTCTTCCTTTTGTTAATTAAGGACTAGTAATTGGTCTCAGATTAATGGCATTCTGCTTCTTACTAGTTGTTTCACCCTTTCATGCTTCCAAAAGTAGGATTTTAGCAACTGGCATTCATTATCATACCAGGTAATAACAATATATTTTACTGCGGCTGTTGCACTTACATGCAGGTAGTCATCCTTGTCTAGTTTTCCCACCATGTCAAAATACAACACAGAGTAAAGAACAAACAAGGTGAAGTACATTTATGATTATTAAGCAATGTCCCTCTTTGGCTTCAAATGTAAATATGGAAATGTCAATGCCATAAAGTTATCATATTATTTCAATCGTTTTGTCAGATTCACATTAAAACTGTCAGATTTGTTCCATCAGAAAATGTTAAATTTAAATTTTTCTATCTATATTTGGGTTTAAATAGTTAAAACCCACCTAGGAAGCAACAGAAGGTTGTACATATAGTTTAGCGTTAACAGGAGTCAGTGGAAGCAGAGGATGCAGATTTCAGTAGCTTGCATATTCCGTACTCCAGCAGTGGCATATACCAAGCATTCTCTGAACACCTGAGTCTCATGTTACTTTCTGAACCGCAGGAGCAGCGGAGCGGTCCTGATTGCGACTAGAATGGTGTTTCAGTATGCTAGGCCTGTTTCCATTATTTTTCTTTGCATGCCAGTTTAGTATCGAGCCCCGCAGTGGTCTGACTCCTAGAGGGGTGTGTCCCACATGAGATCACAATTTGTTTGACTAGGTGGGCTGTTGTTCAGGCAGGAGTTGCCTTAGATGTGATGCAGACAGATTTGAAGAGTATGCTGTCTGGGGTGAGTAGTTTAGTAATATATATAGCGCTTTATAATATTTATAGCGCTTTAGATTATATAGCGCTTCAATAAATGTGATAGCATTTTGTTGCCAGCAATAATGTGGCACACAGATATAGCCATTTTATGTTGCCAGTATAACATGTGAATAAGTTGCTGGTGGCATGCAAGACAGGATTCATAATGCAGCAAAAGCTCAATGTAAAACTGCAGAGAGTAAAAGTGCATCAATTTTCTTTTTCTCTCTTGAATACCTCATGCATAGAATACTACATTAATGAACATTATTTATATAACTGACTGATTTAATTAACAATTACTAATAACTAATGCTAACTCAATAACATTATGATGTAGTCCCATGTACAAAATGAGGTGAAAATACATATTCTGAAATTCTATTTTCAAATGTGCACTGACATTTTTTTTCTTCTTTCTCTTTCTGTGTTTACAGAAAGCAGAAAGTGTGCACGAAAGGAAATAATAATTGAAACAGTTGCTCAGTGAGCAAAGATCCCATTGTGCAAAAGTGAAGGTTAATGTTGCCTTTTAATCTGATTGGAGGAAAGTGTATGGAGATATGTGATGTAGGCAAAGTAGGTAGGTGCAGAGCTGTGCTAAGGGGAAAACTGACAGAGAGAAGTTAGTTTGTGTTAGCTGGGCACTGAAGACAGAAGTTTTTTGGTGTCACTAAGCACTGGCTTGGAAGTTTCGCCATTCATCCCAGACACCAAGATTACATGGACGGTTCATGCTGACTGGGCCTGTTCTTCTGAGGGGAGCAAGGGCAAGGTTGTGTGGGGGTGAGCCACAAATATTTCTGGTAAGCAGACACAGTTTAAGTGAGGTTACTGTGTGCTGTTGTACAAATGAGCAATCTAAAAATATCATGTAGGCAGAGTAGCAAAGGAAATCCCCTGCATTTTAATTTGTCATGTTAATAATGCTAAAAAGTAATGTCTATTTTTAAAAAAGGTCTATTTGCTCTGTATCTGTAGTTTTTTTTCTCTTCTTCTTTTATACAGATAATGGTAAAATGCAAATGGTAAGATTTTTATTGTGAATTATATTTGTTTGCAATACAAACAATATATAAAAGCAGATTGTGTAGATTTTTTTTATTGCATTGGGGATTGCGTATGTGGACACGGGGGAGATTCAGTTTCTTTAGTAATGCATGGTAATCAGGATAGACCCCGATATGTGGATCGATTTACTGAAAATGGGAATCAGCATAGCGGACAATACTCACAAAATGAGAGACAGGACATTAGGCAGAAAATGAATTATGCTCCACGTCAATACAATTAATCACCACCACCAGGGGACTACAACCAAAGGATGGGTGCACCCTGCTCCCTCCACATATGAATCAAGAGTTCAAAAGCAATCCCAATAGAAATCATTCTCCTGAGAGATATCAGAATAGATTCAATCAGGGGGAAAACAAACAATATCGATCTAGGATTCTAGAGAAATGGAAAGATTCCAGTGTCTCGAGGCCCAAGTGAAAATGTTGGCTGAGCAAATAGGAAAGCTCTGTACAGCACAAAAACAGTCATCAGAGGAGGGGCAGAAGGCCATCGCAATGACCGGGTGGTTCTGACAAGTGACTAAGTATTAATGATACTTGCAATGCTAAGACAACAGATTGCCCTGATGCGATTTTGCATAATGACTTTGAGATGTCTAATGATTTAAAAATGAAAGTACCGGCAATTGAACATGTGACAGATAGTGTAAATACTTCTAAAAAATAAGTTTATTTTAATCTGGAGCTAAATCAAACAGTAGAAATTTGCACAAATAAAAAGAAAAACATGAGATTCCAAAAGAACAAAGGGACAGATTTAAGAAAGACAACTCATGCATGGAGAATACAATGAACAGGGAGTAAGTGGGGTGGCTAGAACCCCTTCCCTGAACAATCAAAACACTAACCAAACACAGGCAGAAAGAATAAATACTCCAAAGGAGGGTACAGATCAATCACCTGAAGAGTTCTTTGAGTCTCAGATTTTTTAAGAAGTTAAAAGATTGGTACCATACCAAATAGCCACACATGCACAGAATTAGAAAATGGCAAATTACCAAGTGAAGTTTTTACACATGTTCAGTTTGAGGATTGTAGTGTGACCTCTGATGATCCCTGGATGGATGGGCGAACAGTGGCCACAATCCAAAAAACCTCTGAATATGGGGAAATGAATAAAGTCTCTCACACAGAAACGGACAGAAAGGAGGGAAAAATGTCTTCCCGTTTACCAATGTGCTTAGCCAAAATTGAAAAAGGCCTGAGAAAGGTGAGTTCTGAAATCAGTAAGAATTCACACTTTTTATGTGTATTAGAGGAAGTTGAAGACAGGTATTATGCTCCCATCACTGTGGAAGAGAAATGCAATACATTTGCGATGATTGACACCTGCGCACAGGCCACAATTATGTCCAAAGAATTGGTAAAAAGGTATCAATGAAGGGAGATCTCCACAGAATCAGATCACAGTGAGGCAAAGTGAAGGTCCAGTGCAAAATTTTAACGTTGAGGAGGTGCCTATTATAGGTGTTACTGAAGTTGACATAAAGATAGGAAAACACAGAATGAAACAAGAAGTATTGATCACATCTGTTTGTGAAATTCCATTTTTGATGGGGACAGACTGCCTGAAAAGATTGTCTCCTCTCATAGATGGGGTGAACTGAGTACTGTGGTCCTTAACCAAAAAACCATTGAGACCTAAGAGAAAAAAATCTAAAAACAACAGTATAAATGGATGCCACACCATTGCCAAAACGAATGATGCAGTGGAGGAATACCTCCAGAATAGCTGTATAACGAGCGTTACTGTCATTTTGATGTGTCAAGATAAAATGCTAAGTGAGAAGGAAAAACAATCTTTTCAGAATTATTTAGACCCTAGGAAAAAAATGGCAAACTGAAATAGATGAACACACATTGCGCTTCTATTTAAAAGAGAAGAGATGCAAACAGAATACTACTCCTAAAACAGACACAGAAAAACACATTACCACGCTTGCTGAAATACACATGGAAGATGAGCAACCATGGGTTCCCATTGGTATAAAAGACCATTCTAAAGTGATAAAAGCCACCTTAGTGCCTGAACAGGAAAGAAGCTTTATTAATGATAAATTACTGTAGAAAATAATGGAGAGGGAGGAGATCCCAAAATTTAGAATTGTTCTGACTTGATGGTCGTGTAGATAAATAATACCTCCGTCCCCAAGTACCACACGAGTAAGAGCAAAAACACTACTTGAGCAATCTTTGAGGCCACAGGTGTAGAGTGTTGTCAGCCTGGAACCGGGAACGCCGGAAGAACCCCTGACCACTGTAAGGCAATGAAGTGTTATGTTAAGCAGTGATAATTGACAACAATGGTAGGGGCAGTAGTGACAATGTAACAGCAGCTTACCTATAATGGGCAGGTGGGAAGTTGTAGACGTAGGCAGATAGTAAGCTGACAGCAGCGGCAGGCTGAGGTGTTCTGATGGCACTCTGGGAGACACCTGAGTTAGGTATGGAACAAGAACGTAATCCGTGATCAATCCAAAACACAATCCGAGGTCAGGAGCCAAAAGACAGAACTGGAGACAGGGAAATCCAAGTACCAAGTCCAGTAACCAAGCCAGTGGTCAAAAGTCCAGATGATCAGAGAGCATGCCAAAATCCAGGTAGGGAAAATCCAAAAGACAGTCCAAACAAACGCTCCGTGATCAAGGAGTACGTGAATAACAAGAGTAATCCAAACGCGACGCAGTTCTCCGTGAAGAAGCTGTGAAGCACTGTTTCTGCGTTTGCTCGGCCTTTTTCAATATGAGCATGGTCATGTGACGCGGTCACGTGACCGCAGCTGCGTGTCACGTGGAACACAACGCAGACAGGTATTGGTGTTGCGGGCGTCTTCCGGACATGTGACGCGTGGGTTTCCCTAAACCCTTGTTTCGCCGCGGAGAATGAAGGAGTCGCCATGGCAACCGCCAGCGTGGAAAGGGGCGTAAAGACACTGGTCCACCAGCCGGGAAACCTCTGTAGCTGTGCCGCTGCTGCTGTGGCTGCCGTTGTGGCTGCCGTTTGGAGTACATGTGGGAACTGGGAACAGTAGCAGGTGAGCGATTGGACATGATAGAGGACATGACAAGAATGACAAGAATTAAAAACCAATACGTCTCTGGTTCAGACAGTCCAGACTTTGAAAATCGAATTGCAGGCAGATGCATGCTAAAGATTAATATTGGGCAGAAAACAATTCATAATGTGTGGATAGTGAGTGGAACACAAAACGACTTTTACATGGGCAATTATATCATGCACATAATGTGTATGGTGTTACATTTCCTTAATAAAAAAATATGGTCACGGCTAGGTGGGCCTGCACCTGAATTTGAAGACAAAAGAAAGGCTTATCATTGCGCACAACTGGTCCCATTTGCAATTGAATAACAGGTGAGGAAAGATACTACTATTTCTGCATTCACCAAGTAGGTTGCAATAACGCTAAAGTGCAGGAATGGACAGCAAATGAAAGATTCAGATGCATTTGTGTGTTTAAATGAGTTCATGAAGCAATAAGGCCTGGATTATGAATACACCCCATTGATAGATATTGGAGAAGGATCAGTCAAAATTATGGTGAATAATAAAGGACATCAGGATATTCATTTAGAGGAAAATTCATCATTAGGAATGGCCATACAAAATTACATTATACTGCAGATTTCAATAACATGGTAATTGGAAATATCCCTGAAAGGTATGTAGATGGAGGGGGTGTATTGCCAGAATATCTGGATTCTCAGCCCAAAGGGATCTTTAAAATTCAATCTGTGTACCCTTATGATTGCTGTCACCAAGAGGATTATGTATTATTTGACTTAAATGAAAATGAAACAGAAAATCAGCACATTGAAGTGGAAGCTGAAATGCCAAAATATTTAAACGTGGCAGCTTTACAGAGAGACACACTCACACAGTTGGAAGAAAGCACAGATTCCTCCACTGGAGGATTTCCCAAAATTCTCAAAAATGGTAGAGGAGGAGATTTGGTTAGCAGATGCATGTGATAGCGATGAAGATAAAAATGAATTGAGAAAAGTATTTATGGAATTTAAAGATGTCTTTGCTAAAGAAGCATATGATTGCGGCCTAACTAATTGACATGTTGCCACATTACCGGAAGGGTGTAGTAGAAATCCAATATATGTGTGCCAGTACCGGTTACCACTGGCATGTTTAGAGTCATTGGGCCTCATTACAACCCAGGCGGTAAGTTCCCTACTTTACCACCATGGTGTAAACTCTGTTTACACCATGGTGGATGGCGGATTTACCGCCCCATTCCAAGGTGAGTGGGGCGGTAAATCCCCATTCCCCATTTACCCTTCCCCATTCCCATTTTTGCCCCATAGGGCATAATGGGAGTGGGGAAGGTGCTAATTACGGCACCGTAAGTTACGGTGCCGTAATTAGCACCAAGGCGGGTTAGCGCCTTGCATTTTAACGCCTGCTAAAAGCAGGCGTTAAAATGGTAATCAGGCATTAAGGGTTAACGGCGCCGACGGCGCCGTTAAACCCTTAACGCCTGGGTTGTAATGAGGCCGATTGGCAAAGATAATTAAAAACTTGGAGTCTCTTGGAATTATCAGGCCCATTCATAGCACATCCAACACTCCTATTTTGGGTGTGTTAAAGCCAAATGGTCAATGCCGTCTGTGTGCAGATTTGAGAGGATTAAATAAAAGAGTGCCAGTGTCCAGATGGCCACTGACATTCATTGATCAAGGCCTTGCTCACGTGCATGGCTCAAAGGTGTTTACTACATTAGATCTCACATCTGGATATTGGTGTGTGCCATTGGCAGAGGATATTCAGAATGTGTTTTCATTTTCATTTGTTAAGACCCAATAAGCATGGGTTAGAAGACCATTCGGGTATGTCAATAGTGGGAGTGAGTTTGGTATATTTTTTGTGAAAGGCTATGCCTGATGCAGCGGAAAGAGGAACTATAGTTTATGTGGATGATGTCCTGATAAAAAATGAAAGCTTAAAAAGCCATTTTGATGAAATTAGGCATGTTCTTGGCCAATTGCAAAATGTGGGTGCCAAAGTATCTTTACAGAAAGCACAATGGTGCAAGAAAAAGTTACATTTTCTAGGCCATGAAGTGACTGAACACGGACTAAACCCACAAAAGAAAAAGGTTGAGGCCATACAGAAATTTTTATTTTAAACATGTATTTATTGTTGCACACAGATAAATGCATATATGACACAATACATTTAGAGGTAAAAAAAAACATGAGATCAATAACATAAACATACATCTTGACCACATTAATCGTGATTACAGTACTGAGTCTATATATAGTTCTTCCGCATCATTTGTCCAAATCATGTTTCTGTCCCATTCTGCTTTTGTTAGCGGGGTATTACTTTTCCACTTCATCAGGATCGCCCTTTTGACTATTAATAGGCTAAGATTCAGAAGTTTCTGCCATGTTGGGTTCATCTTCCCGGTAGCCCCCAACAAGCATAACATCTGTGACCATTCAATGGGCTGGTCAGCCATCTCGTCCAGTGCTGCACAAATCTCCGTCCAGTAGTCTCTAAGCGTTGTGCATGGCCATAGCATATGGAAGATGTCTGCATCTTCAGATTGGAATCTCAGGCATGTACTTGCCACTGTAGGGTAAATGCGACTAAACTTGGCCGGGGTGTAATGCATTCTATGCACAATTTTGTAATGGATCAGCTTATATCGGGCATTGCATGATATGTGTTTCGTTAGTGAGCATATCTGCTGCCATTGTGTATCCTCTATTTGAAGACCCAAGTCCCTTACCCACTTGTCTCTGGCATTATGTAATTCTGTAGGTCGGGTTTGAATAATGGTTTTATACAGGGTAGATGCCGAAAATTTCCCTTTCCCATCAGTGAACATATATCCCAGGCCTAAATTGATCGCCGGTTCCATTGGGAAAGTGAGCCATATACTAGGAATAGATGATCTAATGCTCATATATTGCATCTTGTACCAGGGCGCTTCCCCTAGCGTGCTTTTAAGGTCTTCCCAAGTAACAAAGTGTTTGTCCACAAATAGTTGGCCCCATTGGACGATACCTTTGGACCCCCAATGTGTGGCTACCTCCCCATCTGGAGTTGGTGGTATGTTGTGATCTCTCCAGATCGGCATGCTTGGGTGATATAGCCTGTCCTTGCCGTAGATGGTCGTTATTTTGGCCCAAGTGGTATTTGTGACTCGGGTGGGGTCTATAGAGTTATAGTATTTAATGTGTGTTGTTGTCATCTGATGGAGCAGTTTATTGGGTTTAGGAAGTCAGTGGCCCACTGGGCGGCGTAGTGTGCTTGTGCAGACAAGTAATAGAGTTCAAAGTCAGGGGCTGCTAGGCCTCCCTGTATATATGAGTCAGTGAGTTTCCTCCATCACAATCTGGGATGTTCCCCCCACACGAAGTTGGTGCATGCATTCCTCATTTTGACAAAGAGTGCTCGGCCTGGCCACACCGGGACTGTGGTGAATAAATAGAAGAGTTTTGGGAGGACAATCATTTTAATAAGGGCAATTCTTCCCATCAGTGAAATAGGCAAGGCCCCTCACCGAGTTAGTTTAGTGCATAGGGCGTCAGCTAGTGTGTTGTAGTTCAGGGCGCAAGACAGTTTAGCTGACCTAGCCACAGAAATATTGAATGTGTACCGGGCTCCATATGAGTCCGTGAAGATCCGACGGTGCTGATGTTGTTTCCGTGAGTCGGAAGACCTCTGATTTCTTTGCATTTAGTGTAAGGCCCGAAAACTCCCTGAAAGTTTTAACCTCTGCCAAGAACTTCCCGAGCATACGATCAGGGCTTCTGAGGTATAATAAAATGTCATCAGCATACAATGTAATAATTTCTAGTTTGCCCTCCAACCATAACCCGCACGCTCGGTAGCGGGCCCTGAGTATATCTGCCAGGGGTTTTATCACCAATGCAAACAACAGGGACGATAGAGGGCAGCCTTGATGAGTGCCTCCCAGTAATTCCAATATATCGCAAAGGATTCCATTGGTGCTTTTCCTGGCGTAGGGGCGGGTATACAATATTTTAATCCAGCTAATAAAATTGGGGCCAAAGCCATAATTCTGCAATGCCATAAACAAGAAGGGCCAGTACACTGTGTCAAATGCTTTTTGCATATCTAAGGACACCGCCACTGCTTGTATGTCTTCAGGTATCGTTGTCATTATCTTATGGCAGCGTCTGATATTTGTAGCTGTCGACCTACCCGTGATGAAGCCTGCCTGATCCTCATGGACCATATAAGGCATTAGTGGGGTTAATCGGGTAGCCAGTAGTTTTGCGAAAACTTTTGCGTCAGTATTTATTAAGGACAGTGGCCTAT
Source organism: Ambystoma mexicanum (assembly GCF_040938575.1). Taxonomy (NCBI): domain Eukaryota; kingdom Metazoa; phylum Chordata; class Amphibia; order Caudata; family Ambystomatidae; genus Ambystoma; species Ambystoma mexicanum. The sequence continues at coordinate 196,147,716 of NC_090922.1, forward strand.
AGGAGCCACACTCCTCGGGCGGTTTCCCCGGCTTAAGCAGTAGGGTAATAACTGCTTCCCTGGTGGTTTCAGGGAGTTCACCTTTCTCCAGTGCTTCTGACCATACGTGTAGCTTGGGTGTGAGGAGTTGGGTGAACTCTTTGTAAAATTCTGCTCCGAGGCCGTCCGTACCCGGTGCTTTGCCATTTAGTAATGTTTTTATGGCTTCGGATATTTCGGTCTCAGTTATTGGAATTTCGAAGGCGTCCCTAGTAGCTTCTGCTATTAATGTTGTTGGTATTTGGGAGAGGTAGTGATCTATTTCGTCAGCGGTGGCGACGCTCTGAGGGGAGTATAGTTGTTTATAAAAATCATAGAAAACCTCCAGGACCTCTTGCCTATCTGTGGTTACGCTACCGTCTGATCGTTCTATACATGGAATAGTGGTTGGGCCTCTTTCTCCCCGCACCATTTTGGCTAATAGTCTTCCGGGACGTTCACTCTCTCCGTACCTCTCACGATCAGCCGCCTCCTTATATTCATTGAGTTTGGTTTTAATTTCCAGTCCCAATTGTGGGGATGGTGATGGTGCGTATTGAGTCTGTAAGTTAGCAATGTCTGCTTCTCGGCGTGCTAAGTCTCTGCGGATATCCTTGAGGACTCCGAATTCAGTCGACATTGCAGCGCCCCTGATATAGACTTTAAATGCTTGACATAGTATTGCGACACTGGCCACAAAACCCTCATTGATAACAAAGTATTCCTGTATATGTTTTTCTAGCCACATTTTATAGACCAAATCTTGAAGGGCAGCTGATTTAAACCACCATGGTGGTCTGTTTATTTTCATATCGGGAATCCGGAGTGTTAGCTGTATGGGGGAATGATCCGAGTATGTCCTTGGGTAGATGTGTGCGAAAGTGACCCAGTTTAAGACTTCATTGGTGACCAGCCATAGGTCTATCCTAGAGTGCATATCATGCACGGAGGAAAAGAACGTATATGCCCTTTTAGTGGTGTTTAGGGAACGCCATGCATCTCTCAGATTCAGGTCGTGCATATCGGTGAGTATCGTAAGGGCTGATCTAGACAACGTCCTTGGATGTGTTGATGTGCAGTATAAGTGTACGTCTAAAATCGTGTTAATGTCTCCGCCGCACAATAATTGAGCTGTGGGGAAGTGTGCTAATTTTCCAAATAGGGTTGAGTAGAAGTTAGGATCATCTATATTTGGGCCGTATATGTTGAATAGCACCACTTCCCTATCACAGAGGGTGCCATGGACCAGCAAGTATCTGCCTCCTGGGTCGCATTCTGAGTGAAGGCATACAAATGGAATGGTTTTGTGTATGAGGGTCGCTACCCCCCATGCCCGATTGGAATATGATGTAAAGTATTGGTGTGAGCCCCAACTTGGGGCAAACTTTCCGGCCCGTGGATGCAGTAAAGTGCGTTTCTTGTAAAAAAAATGATCTTGGGGCCCACTCTGTGAAGGTATGCTAGGATCTTCCTCCTTTTTATCTGAGATCCCAATCCCCGGAGATTCCAGCTAAAAATGTTTATGTCCTCAGACTTGGTTTAGCCATTTCCTTGGATGTATACATAATTGTGGTCAGTGTATGCCATCACGAGTTTGCTCATTTCCATGCCTGCATTCCGTACCTGTGTGCATTTTAAAATGTTTCCATCAACTCCCCAACCATAACACAACAATATTACCCCGTGTCCCTCCCCCACCCTCATAGTTCCCGAAACTTCAACTATGCCCATTTATCCCTCCCAAATCCGACCCCTTAACTTGGAATGCACCTGCTACAGGGGGACTACGGCGACATCCCGGGCCATGCCGCTATGCTTACTTATCGTGGCCTGTTCCGTTGCTGTTGCTCGAACATATTATGAGAGTGAGAATAGAGTATACATAACAAAGGTTTGCTCACTTCATATGGACTCAATTAGTTCTGCCATTGCGTTGAGACATTCCCCTGGAGGGGGGGTGTCCCAGAATCCCACTTCTCTTCTTTTTCTTTCCTTCTTAACGTTTTGTTTATTACTTATCGTTAGATGGTTTCTCTTAGGATTCCCCTCCAGTCTTGGATTGATGAGCCGGTGTTGGAATATGGGTTTCCACAAAGTTTGCCGCCTCCTCCGGAAATATAAAGAAGTATGTCTTGTTCTGGTACTGAAGCTTCAGTCTAGCAGGGTACAACATGGCGTAGGGAACGTTTCTTTTGCGCAGGAGTTTTTTTACCCCAGTGAATAGACGTCTCTCTTGTTGTACTGCCAATGTATAGTCTGGGAAAATGCAGACAGTGTTGGCCTCCCATCTCAGTTCTTGCTTTTCTCTAGCAGTTTTCAAGACCAGGTCCCTGTCTCTGTAATTCACCATGCGGGCCATAATGGTCCTCGAGTATGCCCCTGGCTTGGGGCGTGGCGCGAGAGATCTATGTGCCCGTTCTACTATGAACATGGGTGACCACCCGGGGTTGCCCAGAAGGTCACACAGGAGTTTTTCTACCACTTGTTCCACGGGCCCTTTCAGGGCGTCTTTCGGCACACCTATTATACCGATGTTGTTCCGTCGAGACCTGGCTTCTAAATCTTTGCATTTGATCTTAACAGTCCCTAATTCCTTTGCCATTGTGGTCACTGTTGCCTTCAACACTTCCAGCGTGTCTTCGGTAGTAGAGATACGTGTCTCTGCTTCCGTTATTCGGGATGTGGTTTTGTCCAATTGTGCTTTGATGGTAGAGACATTGGCAGTTATTCCATCAAGTTTCTCATTAAGGGAGGAGAATCCCTGCTGCATAGCCAGGAACACAGCTTGAAGGTCCATTGTTGTTGCTGCCTCTTCTGGTTGCACTTGCGCAGGTATTTCTTGGGACATTGTGGGTTCCATGTCGCGTCTCGCCGGCATTGTATATTTCTCCATGGTTCCTTTCCCTTTTTTAGGACCAAATCCTTTGGGCATCGTATGTGTTCCTTCGGAGGGGCCAGCCCCCTGCTGAGTCATGGTGTCTGCCAGTATTCCGCCACATGTTCCAATACACGCCCTGCTCATGCGATGTGGGTCGCGAAAAATTGTTAGAGAGAGGGGAGTTCTTGGTTCCTAAAGTGTTATATTTGGCATGTGGGCAGCGAGGCTTGGAAGGGTGACTCTCGCGGGTGTTTGTTATTCTTCGGTCACAGTTGCGATGTGCACTTGCTCTTTTCCCAGTATGTGGATCTTATGCAGGTTGTAAGCCTCGTGTGTAGCCTCGGCGTTAAAGTTTTCAGGGCTGTCTGTCGATTTACATTTCAGTATGCCTGAGGAGTGCAGGGTGTTCTGTACAGGCGTCACTGTAGTAAATGCGCCCTTCATGTACTGCCTCAATAACCTTATTAGCCACCCTTGGATTTGTCGGCATGAGGTGGGGGAGATAGAATGAAACGTCCCTCGAGGCAGCAGATGAATAATGTCTATAGGATGTGGGTCCATGAGGGACCAGTGTGGGTGCTGTACCATTATGCCAAAAGGAAATTATGGACTCGCCCAGTACGTCCATGCAGTGGTTAAAGTTTGCTGATCACCCTGTCTGCGGTGTGGGCTTTGGATGGGCTTCGTGCGCGAGGGTTGCGGCAGAGGTCCCCGCGTCGGCCCGCCCCGAGGTAGGCCCCCGCTGCGTGTCCGTTGTAAGGCACCCAGGAGCGGTTCCGCCCGCTTTTTCCGGGAGATGGTGGGTGTAGCGGAGGGCGGGATATGATCAGTCCTAGCCGGCGAGGGACTCAGGCCACTGAGAGGGAGCTGAGAATAAGCGTCCTCTAGTCAGAGGTGCTCTGCGTTGCGGCCCCACGGCGGGTCACTGCTTCCTTGAGCTGCAGTGTCAGAGAATGATTTAACAATATACTGGAGGAAAATTTGTGGACATTTAACAACTCCAGGAGAAGATAAGGAGGGGAATGATAAAGCAGATCATTGAGCCAAAATTGGGGCTGTGATAGGAGAGTTGCTACCTATTGAACACTTACTTGGTGAAATACAGATTGATGCAGTTACACGCTGTAAGGCTCCAAAAGATGTAGAACAACCAGTAGTGCAATGGAGTTACGATACACCAGATCAAGACCTGATTAAGGCACAAAAAGATGATCCAATCTTGGGAATCTATTATAATCATTTGATAGACCTAGAACAAAATCCTTTAACTGAAAATGATTGTGCGGGAAAAGAAGAGTTGAGGGACTATTCAAGAATAAAAAACGAATCAGACTACAGGATGGACTCATGATTATGGAATCCATAACAGGACAAATACAGTGGGTGGTACCCCTTTCATTCAGAGGGCTAATGCTACATCATGCACATGATGCAATATCTGCAGGACACATAGGTTCACAAAAAACATTATAGATACTGAAAGATTATGCTTACTGGCCACATATGTCCCAAGATGTAGAATTATATACCATGGGGTGTCTAGTATGTGCCCAATTTCAACCCGCTTCACTAATGCACAGGGCCCCACTGATGAAAAGAAGCTTAACCCTTCCATGGTCAGATTGTGTAGGGCCTGTAAAAAGGTCAAGCAGGGGGAACCGTTATATTTTGAGTGTGGTTTGTTTGATGTCAAAATGGATAGAGTGTATTCCTGCACAAGACTGTAGTGCGCAAACAGCAGCTAAATTACTGGTAAATCATATATTTTCAAGAGTTGGGTTGCCACAAAGAATAGGATCAGATAGAGGAAGTAATTTTACAAGCGCTTTAATGAGTAACGTGTGGCAGATACTGGGGGTAAAAAGAAAACTGCATATTGCATACAGACCCGCCTCTTCTGGGGGTGTTGAACGTTGCAACAGGTCTGTTGTGGATATATTAAAGAAGTTTGTAGCAGAAGCAGGTTCCAGCTGGGATTTACGTTTACCCCTAGGTTTGATGGCAATCAGATCAACTCCTGCCAAAGCAACAGGTATCAGCCCTCATGAGGTATTGACAGGTAGGAAAATGGTGTTGACACAACATTTGTTATACAGGACACATGAACAGACACTTGTAAGCGCATCTACAGTTCTCTATATGGAAGAACTGAGGAAGCATTTACAACATGCATTTGCTTGTGTGCAACAGAATTTGGAAAGGGCTGCTGACAGTGCAAAGTCATATTATGATAAAAAGACATCTGAGAAAGAGTATAGTGTAGGGGATCAGGTATATAAATTTAATTTTGGAAAAGGTAAACAAAAAAACTCTAAATTTCTTGCAGCATGGCACGGGCCATTTAGAATTATAGATAATGTGTCTCCAGTGGTATATAATATTAAGAACAGAGGGTGAAACGGTAACAGAGCAGTTTGTTCATGTTAACCAAATTAAGCCCTGTCATCCCAAACATGAAGTCAGGAGGCTTGAGCAAGCAGAAACAGCTCAAGTGCCGTGAATACATGAAAGAAAAACACATGGTTCTCTTCATAGTGCCCAATACCAGAGAAATAAAATAGATGTGATTCTTGCTGTGGAATAGATGTAAATAAAATACCATAGGTGATAAACATTGACAAAGTGGGCTGAGGCAGATGGTATTATTTTATTACAAGGTTGAAATATGTTGAAGGTATAATGATGTTTTATGTATATGTTTGTCTTCTTTTTAACATGTGTTTAATTTCAGAAACTAGAAGAAAAAGGGTGAAATGTTTTGGACAATATATTTTATTTTTGGTTAAAAGGGTGAAGTTGATATTGTGCTATGTACTTAACCTGTCTCTTTTCTATTTCATTTATAACAATTAACGTATCTTTTGAGGTCGGAGGTCACAGGACCGGAGGACATGGGAGAGGATGGAGTCATGGAGTCTACGGGATGAAGATCGAGTAATGCCTCCGGATGGAGGTGAAGACAATGTAACCGGGACGCCAAAAGAGATGATTAATATGGAAAGCATCCAAGAGTGCCAGGATGAAAGAATGCACCAGATGAACCAGATGATGTGAGTTGATGGTCGGGACGTCTCAGAGGTGGACATCATTAATGGAACAATGTTGAACTGAACCTGCAGCCTTGTGGGTGCATTATTTCCGATGCATCTGGGAAGTGTGGGCAATGGAGTCCCACAACTTTATTGTTTTATTTAATTATTTTAATTGTTTTAAATATGTGCTTTATTTATTATTTTGTTATTGAACTTAAATTGTTTGTTTCTCAATTAATCAAAGACAATGGAAATGGGACTATGGACACTTCAGTTGGAAAGAAAAGTGTACAATATTTTATAAGAACCTATGGACCCACTTTAGACGGATTTTGCTTTTATTGTGACTAAGCAGTGATTTCTTATGAAAATTTGAATATTCATTTTATTGAGCTGCTATGATGGAAAGAAAAAGAGAAGCACAAGTTAAGTTTCCTCCAATTGTGGATTTGAATTTTGTCAAATTGTCGGAAAAAGGAGGGGTATGTAGTAATATATATAGCGCTTTATAATATTTATAGCACTTTAGAGTATATGGCACTTCAATAAATGTGATAGCATTTTGTTGCCAGCAATAATGTGGCACACACATATAGCCATTTTATGTTTCTAGTATAACATGTGAATAAGTTGCTGGTGGAATGCAAGGTACAGAATTCATAATGCAGCAAAAGCTCAATGTAAAACTGCAGAGAGTAAAACTGCATAATTTATTTTCTCTCTTGAATACCTCATGCATAGAAGACTACATTATTGAACACTATTTATATAACTGACTGATTTAATTAACAATTGCTAATCACTAATGCTAACTCATTAACATTATAATGTAGTCCCATGTACAAAATGAGGTGAAAATACATATTCTGAAATTCGTTTTTTAAATGTGCACTGGCATTTTTTTCCTTCTTTCTCTTTCTGTGTTTGCAGAAAGCAGAAAGTATGCACGAAAGGAAATACTAATTGAAACATTTGCTCAGTGAGCAAAGATCCCATTGTGTAAAAGTGAAGGGTGATGCTGCCTTTTAACCTGATTGGAGGAAAGTGTCTGCAGATATATCACGTACGCAAAGTGGGTGGGTGCAGAGCTCTGCTAAGGGGAAAACTGACAGAGAGAAGTTAGTTCGTGTTGGCTGGGCTCTAAAGACAGAATTCTTTTGGTGTCACTAAGCACTGGCTTGGAAGTTTCGCTTTGCATCCCAGACACCAAGATTACAGGGACGGTTCATGCTGAATGGGCCCGTTCTTCTGAGGGGAGCAAGGACAAGGTTGTGTGGGGGAGAGCTACAAATATTTCTGGTAAGCAGACACAGTTTAAGTGAGGTTACTGCGTGCTGTTGTATGAATGAGCGATCTAAAAATGTCATGTAGGCAGAGTAGCAAATGAAATCCCCTGCATTTTAATTTGTCATGTTCATAATGCTAAAAAGTAATGTCTATTTTTAAAAAAGGTCTATTTGCTCTGTATCTGTTTTTTTTTATCTTCTTCTTTTATACAGATAATGGTGACATGCACATGGTAAGATTTTTATTGTGAATTGTATTTTTTTGCAATACAAACAATATATAAAAGCAGATTGTGTAGATTTTTATTTTTATTGCATTGGGGATTGCGTATGTGGACACGGGGGAGATTCAGTTTCTTTGGTAATACATGTGTCAATTTGCCCATGTAGATAGAATAACAAACAGAATAAGCAGTAATAAAATAAGTGTGTGTGTGTGTGTGTCCTCCTTGCATGTTGTTTTTGGGATTCTGATATAATATATAGATTACTGAGGGTGTATGAACCAGTAATGATGCCTACGGGCGCATAGATCACTGGTGTAGATAAACCTGTGATATCGGCCACAGGCTGTAGATGGCACTCTATATAAAAGCGTTGGGTCCCCTTGTGTGTATAGGTCCAAGGCCCTCTATAGATCACTAGGAGGTATTCTAATGGAAAGGAAGGTTTTGTTTATGATGGGGTTATAATATAGGGAAGGAAAATATGCTCACCACTAAATAACCTATTACCACAAAATACCACCAGTAGCATATCTTATTAGATTCTCCAATATAATGTAACACGGTATTGTCACTAGAATGATATGAGGCCAAACCCAATCTAAATGCTAGGATAAGTATTACCAAACTACTGCTCATATTTTAGTGGTGAGAAAATACCGCCAAACCCCAAATTTACACAAAATATCCTACAGTAGACAGTGTAATTTGCTTAGCCTAAGGGGGATGTAGTCAAATGTCTTAATTCCAGTTGTGAGGAAAGCAGCGACATGATCCTGGGGAGGGGCACGTGTGTGGCTGGGATTCTAGTGAGGAGGGTGTTCCCTCCATCAAGGTATGAGATTATCAGGGCTTGAACAGCGGTTCCGAAATTCTCAGGTGGGCGTAAGGTTTTAATATTCTGAATGAGTGCTAGTTGATACCCATAGTTTTTTGTACTTTTTGTTGACATGTTGATGGATGGCTGGAGTGCTATCAATAATACATCCAAGCAATTTGGCAGAAATGAAATGTTGCTGCAGTAAGTAGTATATCATTGTTATATTAATCACAATATATATCATAGTATTTCATGTACTTAGTCTTGAAAGGTCATTACAGTAAATATAGTAAATAATGGACTATGAGCCTAATGACAAGATTGGTGGAACAGTTAAACATGTGGCAGTAATTCTGTTGACACCATTTTTTTATTCAGCCGTAGTGGAATAAGGGTCACTTTTACTGAATTGCCGAAATTCTGAGTTTTGTCCTTAAAGTAAAGGATTTACCTCAAACTATATGAAGGAGGTAAATCCTCTTCAAGGACAAAAATTGGCATATGTACTGTGGTGGAATTACCACTCAAGGTAAACCTGAAAAATCAACATGGAGTTTGATGGCTCCAAAAAAGAGAATTTACACTGTGTTACCACCGCTGTACACACAGCAGTAATTCCCAGACCGAGTGGTGGTAACTGTAAATGATCTTGTCAGCAATTTTGCAGAATTACTGCAGAATTACTACCAAACTATGAATGACATTAAATATTTAGTATGTTTACTAGCATACACTTAATATTACAGTAAATAAAATCATAGCTTGCAGCCAAGATACAACTGCAGATATCACAGTACAGAAAATAGTACTTAATTAAGTAAGACTAATCTGGAGTTTGCTGCTGTATACTTAGTACAAAAGATTAGAGTACTGTAGCTATGCATGCTTTTCAAATTTGAAGAGTTTCTTCGAAAATTAAAATCTGAGATGAGAGAGGAAGTGTCTGCAAGGAATACAATGATAGCAGAGGGGAAACAGAAGAAAGAATGGATAAAAAGACCAAGTGAGAAGGAGAATAAAATCAAAAAGAAAAGAAGATGAGAGCGAAAGAGTAAAGACATGGAGGAAAAATGAAACATTAAACAATTATGAAAATTTGGGGTACATAAAAAGGAGAATGTTAAAGAAAGAGAAGAAAGGAAGGAAAGAAGGAAGGAAGGAAAGAAGGAAAGAAGGAAAGAAGGAAAGAAGGAAGGAAGGAAGGAAGGAAGGAAGGAAGGAAGGAAGGAAGGAAGGAAGGAAGGAAGGAAGGAAGGAAGGAAGGAGGAAGGAGGAAGGAAGGAAGGAAGGAAGGAAGGAAGGAGGGAGGGAAGGAAGGAAGGAAGGAAGGAAGGAAGGAAGGAAGGAAGGAAGGAAGGAAGGAACCAACCAGAAAGGGAGGAAGGAGAAGGAAGGAAGAAACCAACCAGAAATGAAGGAAGGAGAACGAAGAAAGAACGAAAGAACGAAAGAACGAAAGAACGAAAGAAAGAAAGAAAGAAAGAAAGAAAGGAAAGAAAGAAAGAAAGAAAGAAAGAAAGAAAGGCAGGAAGGAAGAAAGAAAGAAAGAAAGAAAGAAAGAAAGAAAGAAAGAAAGAAAGAAAGAAAGAAAGAAAGAAAGAAAGAAAGAAAGAAAGAAAGAAAGAAAGAAAGAAAGAAAGAAAGAAAGAAAGAGACGAACGAACAACACGGAGATAAAGATGAAGGCTCTAATGATGAATGGGCTAGTGTCAGTGCTGCATACATTCCAACACGTGTGTTACAAATTAGGGGTTAGGTTCAGCAAGACATCCGTAAAGTCGGACATGAATCAACCAGGTCTGACTGTCACAAGTGTATAGGTGAGGGCATTTATCTCCAAGGGATGTGCAATGGCGCAGGTCTGACATTCGACCAATCAGCTCGCCTTAAACAACGGGGCCAGAGTGATAACGGAGAATTGCAACCTGCCATCCACCGATGCTCTGGCTTTCCCGGTGTATCTTATGGAGAGCTTGTTTGCTTTCTGATCTCTGTTGGAATAAAAGTACAGAACCTGTCCGGGGGACAGGCTTTACCTAAGCAGCCGGCACACCATGCAGGGAATGGGAAAACATGTCCTCTGTGATCCCCCCTTCGTGTGGTGGGGGGCTGGGAGCAAGGTTATATGGTCGGGGTGGAGGGGCAGAGCCCCAGCACAAGTCGATCAGCACCCTTTCTCTGCAAGGAAACTCAATTCTGGTTATTTGCATAAAAGCAAAGGTTATTTTGGCAACATACAATTGACAACAGGTTACATTTGAAATATGTCTTTGTTAGTGATTCAGCAGGAAACCCTCTGAGCAAGAAATGCATATTGGGTTCTGCGCACTTTTCAATTGTCTCAATACTCACCCTTACAGAAAAATGCCTGTACATCCCAAGACATATATACCCATTTATTGGGCTCGGGCACGGGATACGGGGCTTGTACTGTTTGTTGCAAACATTGAAGCTCGTGCGAGTTTACTGCAGCCTGCTTGTGGGTGAGAGCTCCCAGTTACTTTCTTGTGAGTTGATTTTAGGGTATGCTGTGCTAGCCTAGGTCAGTGGGGTCGCTCCTCTTAAATACTCTTTGCTCGATTGTTGCCAGGAGTGGACTGAGAAGCAAAAGAGGCCCTGTAAACAATGTTCAAAGTGACCCCATAATACACATTATCAGCCAGCCCAACTCTTATTTTATGAGAACATTTGGAAATAAAATAGGTTACCACACAAAAGAGGCAGGGGGTGCAGAGGCCTACCAGGAAATCTCCAGAGTTCCCTATAGGTCAGACCATCCCTGAATGTAGCGCTACCTTATTCGTCCCATTCCCTACCCTGTCTGCACATCAACTCTCACGCATCTAGCCTTAGCCTTTTACAACAGACTCACTACTGCCCTGTCTTGTGAACCATATAGTCCTTATGGGCCCGATCAGGTGAATTTGTCCATACACTACAAAACATTCCAGCCTCAGTGGCCCACTGAAAAAAAGACATCTCTCCAGTCTCAATGACCCTATAGACCATATGTGACCCTCTCTTATAGCTGACCTCAGTAGTCCCACAGATTTCAAACAATTCTCACACCTTGTCAGCCTCAATGACACAGTTAACTTCTATGGAGCCTCACTTCTGAAAGCTCTCAAAGATACCAGCAATTCGTCCCATAGACGATAATGGGGTCTCCTTTGGTCCCTCTAAGGCTTTATCGGTTGTCATGGTTCTCATACATGGTTCTCATACTTGGGATGCAGCACTTCCTCTGGGCAAATATTATCATGCGATAGATACCCCTCCCCCTACATTTAAAAAATGGAAACCTGCCATGATGGAAAATCAGGGTATTTTTTGACAAGTCGTGTATACAAATCTGTCGGGATGGGGACGTGTCAATCACATATAATGTATGCCCAACCTGTCCCCCAATCATAGTATCCTTCTGAGTCATTGGTGCAGGGGTGTTAATTCACCAAAATGCCAACTGTGGCAGAAGTGACATCACACACCTGATGTCACCACAGGACATTTCACTGCATGACCTTTAACTTTTGACATCAAGGGGCGTGATATCATATGACCAAGTGACATCACAAATATAAAATAAAAACCTACTATACGTGTAAAATCAATAAAATAAGTAATACAAAAACAGAAAAAAAGGTTTTTTTAGTTTACAACCATATTACATCTATGGTACAGACTCAATATACCTTGGGTGCGGTCATTATAAGCAAAGGTCACACCCAGAAGAAATTGCACAGGGTAGTAGCAGTGACTTCTTATTGCAGTACAGCCTTATTTAGCCAGATACTGCCATCTGACACCAGATAAAGCTTCACAGGCCAGGTAGAGTCATAATATAGCTTTCACGCCCCGGCTGGGGGGCGGCCATGGGCTTTAAAGGCCCGCCAATCCGAGCTTTGGGATGTACCAGGGTGCAGATAGTTTTCTTTTTTTCTCCTGTTCGATTGGGGATGAGCTCACCACGAGCCCATCTCCCTTCAGAGGAAAACAAAATGACAAATAAATACCCGCCACGATTGAAATGGAAAAGGGACTAGGTCCCTTCTCGGATTACGGCAGCCATGGAAAACATGTTCTAAAATGGCCACCGTCATCCGAAAAGGAACCAAGTCCCTTTACTATTTCAATGGCGGCCAGAGGAGCTCTGGGAACGGAGTGCAAGGCTCCGGTTCTACAGGTAAGTGGGGGACGGGAAGGGGAATCAGGTGATTTGAGGGGGGCTGGGGAGGCAACAGGGAGAGTCCCTGTTATCTCCCCAGATTAGAAAAAAGGGAAAGAAAATACCACCCGGGGAAGGGCCTTGGGTGGCTGGAACAACAGCCGGGGATTGAATATTCTCGCTTGCTGTTCCAGAGACCTGATTGACTGAGCGTCCTTCCCTGGGTTCAGATAGGATAAATGCAGCCTCAGATGCACAGACACTGCCATAATATGCTAAGTGCAGCCGCACATGACCAGACACTATTATAACTAGCTAAATGCAGCCTCATATCACCAGATACTACTATAATATGCTAAGTGCAGCCTCATGAACTAAGTAGCGCCATAATATACAAGGCTAAGCTTCTTATGCCTTTAATAATAATCATGTTGATGTAACGTCTCGCAAACCCAAGTGCTCTATTCACATGCACAGTGAAGCCTCAATCGCCCACCTACTGCCATGTTATGCCAGTTAAAGCCTGCTATGCCAGATATAGTTATCTTATGTAAGATAAAGACTCACATGCTCAAAACTTTCTAGCATATGTCAAAGTGTAGGATTGTTTGCCCGGGCCCAGCTTGGTGCCACTTGTCCAACCATGCCCACGTCCCTCTGCCCCAGTACTGGCAGATTTAAGACAAAGGGCCCTGTGGTCTGGTGTGGCAAAGAGGGCCTGGAATGAGTTGAGTGTTTGGTGGGGTAGGGTGGGTGCAGTGATTGGGGTGGGTGGGTGGGTTTTGGGCATGGAATTTCATGGGTACAGTATTCAGCTTGCTCAGCAACCTGGAAGGAATCACCTTTAGGTGATCTCCATTCGAGCAGTTAAGGAAACAAAGACCCTGTTTGGGACAGTGGCTTACCCAGAATCACACAATTTGGTCAAGTGGAAAAGCTAGGATTTGATATGTGTGTCCTTATTTCACAGTCATCAATGTGCCCACTCGTATGCCATCTTATCTTTACATCTAGTTTGACATCAGCAAGCTAATATGTCTACATTGTTTTTTTCATGAGCAGAACAGCTGTTTGTGTTTATAAAAGCAGATTTGCAAAGCAACATTCAGGAATTCAACCATGATCCGTGCTCCTGTTTTCTATAAAGTGTAGTTTAATACAATATTTCAATTTTTACACTTTAATCAAAAGAAATGTTTTATGTTCAAATAATGGTAGTCAATTTAACAAGACTTTAAGGATGAAATGCTGTGTGGGATCTGCTGGGATTTGAACCTCAGATGGGGTGCAGAATAAACTTGCAAGCAGCAAGCACTTTACTCACTGAACTGCACCTACCCCCTTGGTGAAATACACACACGCACAAATAAAAGTGTCACACATAAGACATTGAAAGTCATAATAAAGCAAGGGGCAAACACACACACACACACGATCGCACTGAACTAATAAAGACAAATACAGCACCCCACAAAACAATAATTCTGAAGATGACATGGCTAGCCCTATGGAGGAAAATGTTTTTTTGATGATGAGGAAAAAAGCCCCAGTCCTGCGGTAACTTCTTGCATTGGTTTCTTCCACTAAACAAACATATTTCGTCATATGGTTTTATAAACATATTTCGTTTTGAAAAGGTGAATGAGGCAGAATTAATTTACTCTTTCAAAACCAAGTTTGATAATGTCCCAGAGGCATTGCTAGGGTGGGGCCCTGAGGAGCCTGTAGCCCCGGGTCTTTTGGTTGTAGTGGCAGATAGACGCTCAGGGGCTACAACTGTGGCAGCCGCAAACGCTTGGAACCAACTACCATGGTCCCTTCTTGCGACCCCCAACCATCTGGCCTTTCGGCGTGCCCTGAAGACTCTTCTCTTTTAATTGGGTCCTCCTCACCTGCTCCTTCTAGCGCTAAGATGCCTTCTGGCTTACATGCGCTTTATAAGACCACATAACATAAAATAACAAAAGGCTAGCTAGCCCTGAGTCCCGACAGTCCCGACATTAGCCTTGCCCCAGATCATTTCCAGACATGGCAACACCCTTGTGTGAGGGTAAGAGTGCTTTTTCACTGATTGATACATCACTTGATGGCATATACGAGGTGAATGCCAGGGATCTCAAAGGCAGTACCAGGGGCACCAAACTGGATTGCCAGGGGTAGTAGCTGCCATCACCTAAATGACGTCGATGCATTGGCAGGTAGTGAACCTTTAAATGTCCGTACGGATGCATCAGTCTTTGCTTCGCCTATGGGTCCTCGAAGGTTTTCTTAAAAGGCCATCTCTCCTCCTGCAACTTGGCGTTAGAATATCGAATATCGAGCCCTTCATTTGCTGTTTTAGAAACAAGGACAGGAACTTGCTGATCCCCCAAAATGCTGCTAGGTCACCTCCTCACACAACCTTTCAATAATCCGTGAGGCACTCCCAATTCACGCGTAGATCTCCTCCCACCCTCACCAATTACCACCGCCCCTCAGCCACCTTCCACTTCCTAATTGTAAGAGGATTCAAATCAACACTACAGCTAAGTCAATGCCTAGTCTGGGATACTGAATGGAAACCCTTATTGATATATCTTTATGTCCAGTTCATGAGTTCTGGATGACTACCCCTATATAACACCCCACTCTTAGAATCCCCCTGACCCCACTGAGCCAAGAAGTAGTTCTGTTTTGCAAGTTTAAAAGGTTTATTTGAGAATTGAAACTATATATATATATATATATATATATATATATATATATATATATATATATATATATATATATCACTTTTATAATGAATTAATAATTGAATATCACACTTAATCTGAGCAGTAATCAATAATGGATAGTCTGGCACTAGCACACTTCTTTATAATCAATGATGAGTTGGTATAGGATGGATAAGATAGCAACAATACTTTTATGGTTTCAAATAGATGCAATGTGGAATGAAAATGCAGTACAGAAAATAACTTGATAGGATTTCAGCAAAAGACAATGTAATCACTTTCTTGGACAATTCACCCCCCTTTATGCAATGTAAGATGAAGATGAGAGCACACAGTTCTTAGGAATGCAATCAAATAGAATTCAGTTCAATTCCCCCCCAGCAGCTTATACAACAGATAGGAGTTTTGAAACACAGGCAAAATGCTTTGAATATGGTGACAATCCAGTGAGAAATATGCTGAAAATGCTTTTAATTCCCTTCAGGAGGTTCAGGGTGAGTGGTATCTAGTTAATATTAGTTCAGGCTCACTCTAGCAATGATTCAGGGATGATTCTTAAGAGGCAAACGAAATTTAGCAGTTCAGGCAAAAGCAGCTATCTTTTTACAAGAAATTGGGCCAAATCGCAAATCGCGGCAAAATTCGCGAATGCGTGAATCGTGATTACGGCAAACGTATAAGGAGTAGCAAGTCGTTTCTAGGTTCGTCGAAAAGCTAAGATTCTAAGCTTTCAGAGGAAATTTAAATCGAGGTCCTAGCACAAACGGTTACGGAGTTATGAACGATTTTGTGAAGGTTGTTTTTCGGATTTGAAATTTTAAAAGTTCAAAGCGACAGCTTACAGCTTTGCAGCTGCAGAATTGACAAATGACAGTGGTGCAGCTTTACAAATGACAGGTGACAGTTAGGAGGCAGTTCTGGTTAGATTAAAATAGTTTGTATTAGATTATTTTAACTAAGAGATTGGTTCTGCACAGTTCTGCTAGGTACTCACAATATATTTTTGAAATAGGCCTCACCACGGATCTGGTCAGGTTTTGGACTGGACTCCGGTTCTGGTCTCGGCACTTCACAGTGATCTGGGTCAGCTCTCTGGTTCTGCTAACAGCGGTCTGGGTCACTCTGGATCTCTGGCCTCTGGTTCTGGATACTGCTCTGCTTTCTCTGGGTACAGCACTGCTTCTGGATCTTTCTGGCACACGGTTTCAGGCCAGAATCAACAGCTGGGCCCGGCTGTGAATAGTCTGCAAATGATTTTTGGGCCTGTTGACAAATACTTTTGCTTGCAGTGGGCCTTCTTGGTTCAAAGTTCTGTAGTCTCTGTTTAGCTTGGAAGTCTAAGTGTAGGATCTCTGGATGTGAAGTTGTCAGTCAGCATGCTCCGCAGCAAATGGAATTGAATGTCTCTACCTGTCCCAGCAGTCTCTTTGTATGTGTTTTGAAAGTGGGTGTGTGCCTGGGCCTAGCTAAGCCTGCCCCTTTCTACTTGTCATTGGCCCAATTCTCCCCTCTCCCATGATTGGGGGAAGGAAATGGAGTGTCAGAGCGATGTCATTATATGGCCTGCAGAAAGGACACTCCCCTGTCAAATTGCACACAAATCTATATTTGATCAAAATACATATTGCACAGATACACAGTTGTTTAAAATTACATGCACCCATCACATATCACATGAGGTATACTCTGTTCAAACTCTGCTCTTCCTGAGGGCTTGCATTCAAAAATGGCAACTTATTTTCGATTTTAGTGGGTTATGCAACCTTGGTTCTTCATTAAAAGTTATACACATATACACAGGCTGTCCATACCTACTCCAGTAAATTCCCATATATCTAGCTTAAATACAGTGTCTGTGGTGTCAATAAATAGCGGGGGTTTGCCCCAGAACATCACACAAATTGGAGTTTGGGCTTGAATCGAAGGTACATTTCTTAAATTAAGGCTCTCAAAGTTATACATTCCTGTCATTTGATTACAAAGAGTTATCAGTATTTTTGTAAAATATATATTTTGCTTTCAATTCAGTTCTCAGAGTGTTGGAGTCAGC
This sequence comes from Ambystoma mexicanum, assembly GCF_040938575.1. Taxonomy (NCBI): domain Eukaryota; kingdom Metazoa; phylum Chordata; class Amphibia; order Caudata; family Ambystomatidae; genus Ambystoma; species Ambystoma mexicanum. The sequence goes on from NC_090922.1 coordinate 196,164,903, forward strand.
CTCCAAGACTTGGGTGGGTCAGAAACCATGCCTCTGCTGGCAGTCAGGCCTTTGTTGACAGGAAACAGTCAAAATCAACATATTCTATTCAAGTGCAAGAGCCTATTGTGTGGTCTCCAGGAGGCTGAGGTCAGCGGACCAGAGGGTCACTTTGCATTTGGTTATTATGACCATGTGATATCCTGGGCTGTGGTGTGAATCTCTTGAGGTGAGAGGGTTTCCCAGGCTTCTGGCCTCTGGGAACAGCAGGTGGCTAATTTTTAATTAAAATGCAGCCTTTGAAGTAAGCTGAGTCAAATTCCTTTGTCAGCAACTGCACTCAGTTCTCCTGTCAGAGTTTAGACCGCTAGCGCCGCCTTGAGGATTTTGTTGGTACTACATCCATTTTTGGGATCTTTCTTGGATTAATGCATTCCAAACAGGAATGGTTCTTACATGGTAGTAAATAATCCTTGCTTAACATTGTTTTGATGGGGCTCCTTACAGTAAAATGGTTATGTGGAACCCCACAAAAGGGTTGAATCTTTAAAGTGGTCCGATGAGCCACGATTTCAGCAACTTTTTGACATCAGTAACAGTGGATTTTGTTAACAAAGATCTTTCTTTACACTGGTGGGTGGCAAGTTAGGTAACCATTTTGGTGTGCGCACAAACTGCGTGGTTCTCCTGGATTCTGATGCACATGTGGGCTTTTTGGCCATCTTGGATTTTCTAAGCCCACAGCACCAAATGCTGCAGCATGATAGCTCAAACCTGGGTCAGGACACCCAACATAATTCATGAAAAGCATTCATGGTTAGAATATGACACTGTCTTGGTGAGGTGATACAATGCTTGAAGTCTGGAATTTCATGCAACGTATTATTTAATTCTGGGAGTTGCGTCCTGCGGTTATTTATTTTTTTCATACTTAATTTAACCAAGAATGCATGCAGCAGCACTGTATTTTGTGAGACCTACAACCAATCTTCAAGGCCATGAGAGGATCAAAAACAGTGGCGAAGGGCAAAGGAGAGAAGATGCTCAACACCCCTCATGAAGGTCATCAAGCCTCAATCATCTACCACAATCTCTCTGCCACGTACGACACAGTGGATCCTGGGGCTCTATGGAAAAGACAGACAGAATGGGCAAGAAGGTCTGGAACAGCACAGGATTGGATGTGTTCCCTCCTAATCTACGACAGCTAGAAAATATGCTTTGGGGCTCGTCCATAAGAAGGGTGCCATGTAGAATCCCAAGAGGTCTTCCATTTGTGTTTTGGAACAACATTAACGGGTGCTCACTTTTCTCAGATCTAGGAACAGCATTAGGTACGCTTCCAAATATACACTGATGATGTCCAAAGCCAAGCATATTTGGAAAATGAGACAGACGGTAGACACACATCACTGAAAGCCTAAACCGCATCCTTCTTTGGATGTATGAGGATCTGAATGAACTCAAACAAAGATTCCGATAGTGGTGAGGGGCAGATCCTGTGCTGCAGCGAATCAAACCAACCACAAGCCTGGGATCCCACACCTCCTGCCAACATTGCAAAAAAAGCAAAACATCCGGGAACCATTATTTCCATTAGTTATACATGCAGAATGAAATCCCCTCTTTTCACCAGATGGATGTTAGGGAGAATTCTCAAGAATGTGCTAATTTCCCTTACATTTTGAGACCCCCAGCAACTTTGCTGGATTTCTAGGATTTGATGTTTCTACCTTGGAAGAGTGTGAGCCTTTTTACCACTCTTCCATGTATTTTGATGTGTGTTTTACTTTTGTTTTCTTTGGTTATAGAGTTTTAAACCAACTCCATAGGCATCATCTTTTTCTGTGTGTCACACAGCACCTTCAGTGCAGTGGCACAGGGATGTCTTTCAGACTTCCCAAGGTTTAAATACCTTCTCTGGGACTGACTACTGTCTCCCAGAGCATGTAAAGTTAAATTGACTTTACTAGTCTCTTTAAATGTACAGACCCTGCACACATTATCTTCTTATTGAGTGCTGGAGGGGTTGCCTAGCATCCCCTGAGTCAAAACACTCATAAAACAGTCAATTGTTACCCTTTCCTACATGAAATGGCTGGTGGCAGTGGTTAAGATCAAACTACCATGATGTTTCCCAACCGCGAACAAAGCTAGCTAAAAATCGGGTCAGCCATGTTTTTCAGTCTGGTGCCAAAGACCTATCTGTAAAAACAGACTCTGGTCAACCTTTTTCGCCGTTTCTTTTTGGAAAGGTCCTTCTTGTGTTTAACTCTGCGCGCCACACTAGGTTTGGTCCCTTTGTTCAATGGCTTTTGGTCGGCTTCAGTGCTGAAGCCCTTCTAAGGCGCCTGAGTGTCTGGGGTGGACAGGATGTGAGGGAGGTGCCCGAAATTCCCTGTGCTTTGTCTTCTAGGAGACCTGAATGCACTCTGGCATGATTGGCCGGCTGGCTGTCTGGCAAGGACAGCCACCCTGCTGTGTGAGTGACAGCTAGGCTGGTATGAATGGGGGAAAACTGTTTAAAAGCAGGTCTCTGGGACTTAGAAAGCAGAGTCGAAAACTGCAAAGAAAGAACTGAAGACCAGCTGAAGGAAGATGACTGCTGCAACTCCTGGATGACCTGTGAAGCCCTGCTGCAGGTCCGAATTACCTGAAACTCCATGGACCGAGAAGCCCTTCAAGGTTAACTTCTTCCCTTGAGTTTGGTGGGAACAACCAACTTGCAAGCAGCCTGGACACCGTCCCCTCCTGGTCGAAATTTCTGCAGAGTGCTGTGGAAAACCAACCAGATAGCCAGTGGGAAGGATACCAGTGTGTGGTCTTTAGGGCACTCACACCTTAAACCGACGTTTTGCCAAGCTTATGGCCTCTTCCCTGGGCAGTGCAGGAACCTCCCGATGTCCTCCTTCTTGTCCCCATGACTGAAGCTCAGAAACAGCAAGATCTGCTCGAATTGCCAGGAACAACTCCCTCAGCTACAGCTCTTCTTCACTTTAAAGGTACTGTGCAAACGCGGTCCGGAATTCTTTTCGGCCACGATGAAAGTTTCTGAAACTTTCCCGACTTCGAAGGCTTGTCCTTCCCTAAACCAATATCTAACTTTTTGTCTGACCAAATTTTTCAAAGATCCGTGTCAAAGACTTAACCGTTTACTACCAGAACTGTGCTATCCCATACAAAGACTCTGAACCATTGACTTAGGCCCAGGCCTATGAACTGAATTGCTGGTTGTAGTTAACTGAAACCCTTTGCCCTGCCTATCAAAGTATTTGTGCTTCATTTCTTATAACCTTGTCTTTTTAACCCTTTTTAAAGTAACTGAAGTGCCATTTTGCTCCCACTTTAGGGGAGCTGAACTTGTTCAATAACTTATTGGTTGTGTATTTTTAGTATATTAGTATATGATATTGAGCTGCTCTTACTAGTGTAATGTTTTCCAAATGACTGTGTAAATAAATGTATATTATTTTACCAAGAAACCTTGAGTAAGTGTTTGTATGAATCACTGTATTTGTTGGTCCTTTGTGTAACTTGTTCTACTGCTCACTTTACTCTTGAGATAAGTCTGGCTGATCAGCTACTGCTACCACATTACTGTGCAGTACAGGCTTGTACCAAAGGTGAAAATGTACTGACACTTTTAGTCTTAATTGCATGTAGTGTTCCCCAAGGGTACTGCATGTGATTCTGCCTAACACTGATTGCAGTGGTGAGGATAAAGTATACGTGCTACTCTTACCTTTGTTAAAATAACCCTCACATGCTAAGCAATGCTAGAGAAGCAATTGTTTTATCATGCCTGATATGGAAAGCTACAGACAGGAGACCCTAGTCACTTTAACAGTTGATCAATTGAGAGATATGTGTAAAGCTAGGACCCTCACTGTAAAAGGCAAAAAGGTTGAATTGATAGAAAAGTTGTTGGAAAAGTTGGAATATCAAAGTCTGAGGAGTGGGTCTGAAACACCTATCCCTACAGCAAATTGAGTTAGATGAGGCAGAAGAGTCTCACAATGTAGGCCCTCTTTTACCTCTACCTGCTCATAGACCTCAACCTTTGACCACAGGGACCCCATCAGGTCCAACACTAAGTCTTGAATTTGTCTCTTTAGAAAGAATGAGACTTTAGTTTGAATTTAAAAGAATCCAAGCCAAAACTAAAAGCAAACATCAAGAACGTAAACTCAGACAAATGAAGTTCAATCATGCACTTGAAATTAAAAAGTTGTCTCTTGAAACTGGTTATCTCCCAGAGTCTTCTAGGTCTTCCAGCCCGAAGAGGCCTTGCATGACCAAAGATGCAGTAAGTATGTATGAGATTTAGCTTGATATTTTGGATTGGTTCGCTGCTTTTGAATATAACCTTGGGATTCATGACATTACAGGGAATCAGCTGATTCCTTTGCTTTTTTCTAGGCTACCCCCTGTTGCAACTGATGCGGTTATGGAGTTGGGGGATATAGACAGAAAGGAGCATAAAAGTGTGAAACTAGCTTAGATAGCTAGGTTTGGGAAGACCCCTTCCCAGTATCTTAAGAGGTGTAGAACCCTCAAAAAGCATGATGTTACCCCTTGGGCTACCTGGGTGACTGAATGTTTGAAAAACTTAGATGGGTGGGTTAAGGGTTACAGAGTTAACACTTATGAAGGTATGAAAAATCTCTTTATGTTGGAATCTATTTATGATGCCTGCTCTCCTGAGCTGGGACAGCACTTGGCTGACTCTAAGGAAATTGATCAAAAGAAGTTAGCAAGGGCCGCTGACTTGTGGGTTGCCAACAGGGCTACTCACAAGGATTCTGGGGCAACTCAGAAGACGGATCAGGGAAAGCAGCACAAGAAAGATAACAAAGAGAATTCCAACGCCTCCACTCCAAAAGAGGGCCCCAAACATAACAAGGGTAAGCCACAAGTGAACCTGAATCAGGCTAGTGTACCTCCTGGTACCAAACGAGAGGGAGGTCAGAACAAACCCCCATTCATGAAGACATTTGGTAAATGTTATGCTTGTGGTTCAACTGACCATGTGAAAGAGGATCCCAGATGTAAGGGTAAACCTTCAGGGATCCACACTGTCTCCTTAGCCTTCTCCCCAGAGGATGAAGTACCAATGGCAAGTGGAAATCTTCACTTACTGGCTGATGAACCCATGAAAGTCTCAGCCAGTGTTTCTTTAGTATCCCTGGGTCTGTGGGGACAGTGGAACCTAGATGTTTACAATTCTATTCCAGACAATACTAAAGAGTATTACAAAGACAGTGTTCTTATGAATGGTCAAGAGACCCCTGCCATCAGAGACACTGGGGCCAGCATTACTGTATTTGATGAATCATTTTTCAAGGTAGATGATGTTGCAAAGGCACCTAAATACCTAACTAAGCTTGCTGGAGGCCTTGTCCAAATGCTTCCACAGTTACCAGCTCTCATCTAGTGCAATGACATGCTTGTCAAAATAATTGTAAGTGTGCTGAGTGAAGTACCTGGGAGAGTCCTGTTGGGTGAATGACTTAAAAACTCTTAAAGTTGTATCAAGCACCCCCAGGCCTCCCAGCAAAAGGAAACAGGAGCACACTAGGAAGGCCAGAGAGAGTACCTTAAAAGGCTCTCAAGAGGAGATTATAGAGGAAACTATAACTCCCAGTCCACGGGACTTACTGGCTGCGATTTCAAGGAAGAAGGAGGAAAAGGGGAAACCTAAAACCTCCAGGAAGAAACCAGCCAGACCTAATGTGATACCAACAAGGACATCCCTGCAAAGACTGCCCAAAGTCACAGCTGTGACTCCTCCACCAACTGAGGCTGAGTGTGTGGAACAAACTTGTGTGGTTGAATCAGCTGCTGAGGAATCAGAGCTGGGAGAGGACTTTGCGCCTGTTGGAGATCTGGATCCTGCAGACCATCCCGAGCTGCAGTCTTTACTGGCAGAAGGTGGACTCTGTAGGACAGACTTCATTAGAGGTCAAAGAGAGTGTCCTACTCTTGAAGGTCTTCACCAACAGGCAGCTTCCCAGCTGGATGGGCAAGAGCCAGGAAAGCATACGTTGTACTGGGAAGATGGCCTCTTCTACAGTGAACCGACTGAGTCTATCCCAGGGGACTACAGAAGACTTGCAGTACCTCTTGAAAGCAGACTCCAGTTCCTACAATTAGCCCATGAGATACCTTTGGCTGGTCATTTGAGTTTAAAGAAGACCAAGGAAAGGCTATCTTTATATTTCTAATGGCCTAAGTGGGGGTCTGATGTAGATAAGTGCTGTAGGAGCTGTCACACTTGCCAAATCTCTGGCAAGAGTGGAGCCAAGAATGTGGCACCCTTGGTGCCTCTCCCAGTGGTGGGAGTCCCCTTTGAGAGGGTAGGAATCAACATTGTTGGCCCCTTAGACCATCCAACATCTTCAGGAAACAGGTTTATCCTGGTTATAGTAGACCATGCTATTAGGTATCCTGAAGCCATACCTATGAGAACTGTTACAACTCAGACTGTGGCTAAGGCCCTACTTGGTATTTTTACCAGGGTAGGTTTTCCTAAGGAACTTATCTCTGACAGAGGATCCAATTTTATACCCCACTACATCCAGGCCATGTGGAAAAACTGTGGAGTAACTTACAAGTTCTCAACTGGCTACCATCCACAGACAAATGGATTGGTAGAGAGGTTTAATCATACAATGAAGAGCATTATTGGTGCTTTAGAGGAACCCCTTAGAAGAAAGTGGGACCGTCTACTGCCATGCCTTCTATTTGCATATAGAGAAGTCCCTCAAAAGGAAGTTGGATTTAGTCCCTTTGAACTTCTCTATGACCATTCAGTTAGAGGCCCCTTGGCCCTGATTACGGAGGGGTTGGAGAGTGCTCCTTCCCCAAGCCAGTGAGAGTCACTGACTATGTGATAGGTCTCCAGAGGAGAATGTCACACATGATGGCAGAAGCATCAGATAACTTGAAAGCAAGTCAGGCTCTGGTGAAGCATTGGCATGACCAGAAGGCCAACATGGTTCAGTTTATTCAAGACGAGCTAGTTCTAGTTATGGTACCTACAAGGCAGGGGGCCTTACAGGACAAATGGATAGGACCTTTCAAGTTTGTGGGCAAACCTGGATAGGTCAACTATCTGGTGGACTTAGGCAATCCTACGGAGGCTCCCAGAGTCTTTCACACCAACCGTCTAAAAGCGTATGTCTTGAGAACAGAAGTGGGAGCTTTGCTTCTAGCTTCAGCTCAAGAGGAGGAGGAGAGTGAACCTCTAACTGACCTACTCAGAGGCTAGCCTTTAGATGAGAAGATAGAAGGAGCCAATCTCTCTTCTAACCTGACACCTGAACAACAGGAGGAGTGCAAGTTTCTGTTAAATCAGTTTGCCTCCCTGTTTTCACTATCACCAGACTTGACCCATTGGGGCCAGCATGATAGTCTCACTGGTGACTATTTACCTGATAAAAGCATAGGTTAGACCATGTAAGAACCCACATAAAGGAGGAGGTCAACAAGATGCTTGATCACAGAGTAATAGAGCCATCTACCAGTCCATGGTCTAGTCCAGTTGTACTAGTGCCAAAGGCAGGATCCAAGGAGTTGAGATTATGTGTGGACTATAGAGCTCTTAATACAGTCACCAAGACTGATGCCCACCCTTTACCGAGGACAGATTAACTGGTGGACAAACTTGGTTCAGTCAAGTACCTCAGTACATTTGATCGCACTTCAGGCTATTGGCAAATAGCACTGACAGACCATGTCAAGGAGAAAACTGCATTCTCAACCCCAGCAGGCCTCTACCAGTTTAAGGTAATGCCTTTTGGACTAAAGAATGCACCTACTACATTCCAAAGGAAGGTTAACCAGGTTCTGAATAGGATGGTGGACTTCTGCATGGCATACTTGGATGACATTGCAGTGCTCATCCCTACTTGGAAAGAACATGTGGACCACTTAGGATATGTTTTGCAGGCTCTTGAGCAAGCCCATATGACCATAAAGGCCAGTAAATGTCAAATTGCTCATAGTAAAGTGGTCTACCTTGGACATGAGGTAGAAGGAGGTGAAATCAGGCCATTGCCTAGCAAAGTACAAGCTGTACAAAACTGGGCCACCCCTACTACTCAAACCCAAGTGAGAGCCTTCCTAGGCCTCACTGGTTACTATAGGAACTTCTTAGAGAAATATGGGACCATAGCTTCTCCCGTGAATGTGGTCTCCACTTCCGAATTCCCTAAAAATGTCAGGTAGAATGAGGAGTACACTCAATCATTTGAAGGCCTAAAGAAAGCCCTTTGTCAAGCTCCAGTCCTAAGAGCTCCTGACTACAACCAAACCTTCATTGTGCAGACAGATGCTTCAAATACAGGTATAGGTGCAGTTCTGAGTCAGCTGGATGAGAAAGGTAGGGAGCACCCAATTTGCTTCATCAGCAGGAAGATGAAGGAACCTGAGACAAGGTGGGCAACCATTGAAAGAGAATGTTTTGCTATTGTGTGGTCACTGAAGTTGTTTAGGCCATACTTGTATGGATCTACTTTTGTGATTCAGACTGACCTCCAACCCTTGAGATGGTTGATGCAAATGAAAGGGGAAAACCCTAAACTACTGAGATGGTCAATCAGCCTGCAAGGGTTTGATTTACCATTGAACACAGGTCTGGGTGTCACCACCAAAATGCTGATGGTCTCTCCATGATGTTTGACCGACTGGAATAACAAGATTCATCCAGGAGTGGATTAAATCCTCCTGTCCCTTAGTCTGAGGGGGACGAGTGTTAGGGAGAATTCTCAAGAATGTGCTAATTTCACTTACCTTTTGAGACCCCCAGCAACTTTGCTGGATTTCTAGGATTTGATTTTTCTACCTGGGAAGAGTGTGAGCCTTTTTCCTACTCTTCCATGTATTTTGATGTGTGTTTTACTTTTGTGTTCTTTTGTTATGGATTTTAAAACAACTCCATAGACACCATCTTTTTCTTTGAGTCACACAGCACCTTCAGTGCAGTGGCACAGGGATGTCTTTCCGACTTCTCAAGGTTTAAATACCTCCTCTGGGACTGACTACTGTCTCCCAGAGCATGTCAAGTTAAATTGACTTTACTAGTCTCGTTAAATGTACAGACCCAGCACACACTATCTTCCTATAGAGTGCTGGAGGGGTTGCCTAGCATCCCCTGAGTCAAACCACACATGTAACAGTCAAATGTTACCCTTTCCAACTTGAAATGACTGGTGGCAGTGGTTTAGATCAAACTACCACGATTCTTCCCAACCGTGAACAACGGTAGCTAAAAATCGGGTCAGCCATTTTTTTCAATATGGCACCCAAGAACTATCTGTAAAAACAGACTGCGGTAAACTTTTTTCGCTGTTTCTTTTTGGAAAGGTCCTTCTTGTGTTTAACTCTGCGCACCAAACCAGGTCTGGTCCCTTTGTTCGTTGGCCTTTGGCGGGCCTCAGTGCTGAAGCCGCCTCTGGCGCCTGAGTGTCTGGGGTGGACAGGATGTGAGGGAGGTTCCCGAAACTTCCTGTGCTTAGTCTCCTAGGAGACCTGAATGCACTGTGGCGTGATTGGCCAGCTGGCTGTCCAGTAAGGACAGCCACCCTACTGTGTGAGTGACAGCCAGGCTGGAATGAATGGGGGAAAACTGTTTAAAAGCAGGTCTCTGGCACTTGGAAATCAGAGTCGACCACTGGAACGAAAAAACCGAAGATGAGCTGAAGGAATACAACTGCTGCAACTCCTGGACGACTGGTGAAGCCCTGCTGCAGGTCCAAATTTCCTGAAACTGCATCGACAGAGAAGCCCTTCAAGGTTAACTTCTTCCCTTAAGTTTGGTGGGAACAACCATCTCGGAAGCCGCCTGGACACTCCCCTCCTGGTCGAAGTTTCTGCAGAGTACTTTGGAAAACTGGATAGCCAGTGGGAAGGATACCAGTTTGTGGTCTTTAAGGCACTCACACCTTAAACCGACGTTTTGCCAAGCTTGTGACCTTTCCCTGGGCAGTGCAAGAACCTTCTGACATCCTCCTTCTTGTCCCCATGACTGAAGCTCAGGAACAGCAAGATCTGCTCGAATTGCCAGGAACAACTGCCTCAGCTACAGCTCTTCTTAACTTTAAAGGTACTGTGCAAACACGGTCCGGAAATCTTTTTGGCCACAGTGAAAGTTTCTGAAACTTTCTTGACTTCGAAGGCTTGTCCTTCCCTAAACCAACATCTAACTTTTCGTCTGACCAAATTCTTCTAAGATCTGTGTCAAAGACTTAACCGTTTAATACCAGAACTGTGTTATCCTCCTTTGAACCATTGACTTTGGCCCTGGCCTATGAACTCAATTGCTGGTTGTAGTTAACTGAAACCCTTTACCTTGCCTATGAAAGTATTTGTGCTTCATTTCTTATAACCTTGTCTTTTTACCCCTTTTTAAAGTAACTGAAGTGCCATTTTGCTCCCACTTCAGGGGAGCTGAACTTGTTCAGTTACTTATTGGTTATGTATTTGTAGTACATTAGTATATGATATTGAGCTGCTCTGGCTAGTGTAATGTGTTCCAAATGACTGTGTAAATAAATGTATATTCTTTTACCAAGAAACCTTGAGTAAGTATTTGAATCACTGTATGTGTTGGTCCTTTGTGTAACCTGTTCTACTGCTCACTTTACTCTTGAGATAAGTCTGGCTGCTCAGCCACTGCTACCACATTACTGCGTAGTACAGGCTTGTACCAAAGGTGAAATTGTACTGACACTTGTAGTCTTAATTGCATGTAGTGTTCCCAAAGGGTACTGCATGTGATTCTGCCTAACATTGGATCACAGAGTGGATCTGACCAGTGCCTTGGTAACGTTGATGGTGGCTTCAGAAAATGTCAACTATTTGGACCTCTCAAAAATGTTCTTCAACAAACTTCAGATGGTGCACAATCTGGCCTTTAAAATGAGACTGAATTTTCACAAACGAGACCCGTAAAAAATTGCCTTGAAAGCACTACGGTGGTAATTCGACCCAGAAAATACATTGAAGACATTCTGCCAAGTACATAAAAGTTACTTGCGCAAACATAAGTATCGGCAAAAACGAGCCCCTGCGCCACATCAGCCAGGCCAACTCTCACTTGATCAATCCGCAAATCCTCAAATGCCAATAGCAATGTATATGATCTCAAGAACTCTTAAATGCACCAAAACCACATCAGAGGGTAGTTCACGACTTCCCGGAGTGCCTACACATGAAACTCTGCAGGTGGACTTTGGATGGAATACCTCCAGCCCACGGCAGTGAACAGACAATGCCAGATAAGCAGCCATTCCTCGCAGGTGGTTGAACTCCTACTTCCTATGCTTGTTGCTATACCCAGTCTCTGAGAGCTCAGAAATAGCTGCAGGACAACATGCTCTCTGTATAACTCCTAAACAAACAAAATATTTGGTTTTGAAAAGGTATGCCCAGGAGTGCAAACTGATGTGTACCAGTGACATGGAGATCTCTGATGATGGTACATGTAGGTTTCAACCAGGATTTCCTCTAACCACACACCTCTTACTGACCCAGACTTAGGGCGTAAAACCTTTTTCTGCCTGTTTGCAGGATGTAGTTTCCTGGTTTAGTGAGACATAAATATGAGAAGTTGGCTCTATATCTTCAAAATCAACAGTGCTTTAAGATCAAGCAATTGGCCTTCTTCAGGATCTGAGACACATTTCACTACCGGTGGATGGAAAGGAAATTAGGTGGGACTAATACTGAATAGAACAGAGATCTGCAACCTTTGGTCTATCCAGGTGTTTTGACCTACAACACCCATAATCCACAATCATAGTAATCAATGCTGAGGGATCATTGGAGTCATAGTCTAAACCATCTGCAGGGCCAGAGATTGCTGTACCCGGAAATAGTGTATGTAATGCATGTTTAGAGAATAGCACCCCGTAAGTAGTTGAGCATGCGTGCAATGTGTGCAAGGCTGTGCACTTAAAAGTGTGGAAAAGGATTGGCCACCAGGGGGCACGCGGATGTGGTCTGACTTTGCGTGAGCTCCGCTACTTTGAGTCCCTAGGAGGGATTGAGCCCCCACCTTGACGACCCCCCCAAGATTCTACACCGGTGTGCCGCCAGCTGAGCACCCCCTCCTCCGGATGATCGAAAACCCGATCGAAATCGACCCCTGCAAACCTGAGATATATGTCCTTCAAAAAGACGTCACACATAGCGGCCCCGTGGCCCGCTCGCAGGGAACTGCGCAACGGTCAGAGGCGGACCCTGGGCCTGACGAACGAAGAAAGCCCGAAAGAACCTGAACCCCAGCAATGAAGTTCATACTCCCAACGCCGTTTCTGGCCACAAAGGGTACGTGACAGCCTCGGTCGAGTCGGCAGAGCTTCCGAAGAGCGTTATCGGACTGGGCCTTGGGACGGCACTGAGCGGGGAGACGGTAGGCCCATCCCATCCACCCCGGGTGGTGCGCCATCACCGCGCAGCGGCGGTTCAGGCCTCTCTCGCCCCTAATGTTCACCCCCGAACCTCGCACAAGAGGAAAACATCCCCAAAGCATCGGCTGACCCGGACATCGCTTAAAGGGCACCCCGGGTGACCCATATGCATTACTGTGCCACCCATACCCTGGGCATTATCAACAAACGCACCACGGTCACCCCTTCCAACACCTAACGAACTACCCGAGACCACCGACGTCGGAGTGCAGAGGGTTGGGCCCCCGACTCAGGGGCGTGTGCATCCTCTGCTCCGACCCCATCTCCCCGACGAACAGCACTGGTGACACCACAGAATTCCGGGAGAACCAATGGACATAAGGGAGAAACTAGCTACATTCTCCTACATCTCGACTCCTGCCGACAATTGTGCCCATACCATGGCGAACCAAAATACCTCGGGGAGTGAATTAGCAGCTACCAAAGGGGACATTGCCGCCTTACTGGGCAAAATAAAGAATATGGGTGCCAGCATTGGCTCCAAAATTGACAAGATCACCCAACGCCTAGAAACCATTGAGGAGGGGCTCGAAGGGGTCGAGAACAATCAAGTGTCCATAGACACCCTAGAAGCACAACTCGGCCAGCGGGTGACCGAACTGGAGCAACGAGAGGAGAGCTTCAAACTCAAGCTTGATGACTTGGAAAACCGGGAGAGGCGGAACAACCTGAGGATTTTTGGAATCCCGGAACGAGAAGGGGAGACGGAGAGCGATCTGAAGAACACCCTGCATGACATCATCAAACTCTTAGTTGCCGATGACGTGGTTGATGAACCTAAGACAGAGAGGATACACAGAGCCGGAGGGCCTCCAGGCAGACCGCGATCTGTCCTTGCTCGATTTCACTGCTTTCAGGACAAAACACGGATCCTCGAGAAAGCAAGATGCAGCAATTCAATCACCCTCCAAGGATCCCAAATCTCGATATACCAGGACCTATCATCCATGACCTTGGCACTCCGATGCATGTGCGGGTCTATCACCAAACATCTGAAGGAAAAGAGCATAAAATACAGGTGGGGATATCCCTTCTCTCTGTCCTTCGAATACAACGGAAACAAAATCAAGCTGAGGTCAGAGGGGGAGATCAAGGCGTACATCTCTGACCTCCTTGGACCAAGCGCAGGGGAACATGATCGGGGAGACCCACGTTGAGAAGAAAGAGGATGGCGTATACAGGGCCCCAGAAGGAAACGAGTCAAGGGATCTAGGACATTTCGGAGAGGTAATACCCCCCCAGGGGGGGAGAACCGATGAACTGCAACCCTGGTAAGATGACATATATTCTAATACATATGCCCATGACCTGAACTGTGAAAGGATATATAGGCTCAAAAGAGACTCGGGCCATGTAAACGAAGGAGGGATGTGAAAGGAGGCTCAATCAAGATTATGATGTTATAATAATCTTGGGGACCTGTAGTGACGGTCTCTAAAGGTGGTTCGATGCAGGACCAGTGTCTTTATCTGGGTCCGTACGGACGCCGTCAATGTGGGAAGGGTGGAGGGTGCGGGGGGCTGGGCAGACAAGAAATGTACAGAGGAAGAAGCATTATCGGCAATACAAAGGACCACTCAAGATGACGTGAGTCCTTATGAACACTATCTCTACTTGACACGGGTCACGAATCCACAACCGAAATACTCTGATAATGGCACCAATTGAAGAAAAGAAGGGTAGGGAGTCCCTAAGGATAGGAACACTTAACGTGAAAGGCCTCAACTCGCCGACCAAGAGATCACTAGTGGCAAGGGAATTCCGTAGATCTCAAATAGACATTCTCCTTCTACAAGAGACAAAGTTTGCCAAGGGGGAGGAGAGAGGCATACTAGGAAAAAGAGGGGAATGAATTCTGGGGCTCGGGCCCACTCAGGAAGGGAGGAGTTGGAATCCTGATCAAGAAAGGAATCAATTTCGAAGTAGACAAGACCTGGTCCGATGTAAGCGGGCGTGCCCTCCTGATATCTGGGACAATCGCAAAGGTTAAAGTAACAGTCGCAGTAATATACTCTCCCAACGTTGGACAAGCCAAGTTCCTAGAAAAGACAATACCCAAAATAATGTTAGAAGCATCTGGCCAAGTTGTTCTCGGAGGAGACTTTAATCAATGGGCAGACCCGACCAAAGACTGGGAACCAACAACCCCGAGATAAGAAACCAAACGAGAAGTGATCGCACTGGGCTTTCTGACATAATGGAGATATATGACCTGCAAGATGTATGGAGAATCAAACATCCTAATGAAAGAGGCTACACATTCTACTCCAATCCGCACAAAACATTCACCAGGATTGACTACTTGTACCTCACCAAGGACCTCCTTGATACCACAACGCTATCAGAAATAATTGCGATAACATGGTCAGACCACGACATGGTCCTGTCAGATATAAGATGGCCAGACTTGCCTGTTTCAGGAGGTAAGTGGCGATGTAATGAAAGCCTGTGGAAAGAAACAGTATTTAAAATTGAAATGGCAACTGAAATTGAGGAATACTTCAAACTAAACAACAATGGGGAAGTCTCCAAGCAGACAATATGGGAGGCGGGTAAAGCCACCTGGAGAGGCATCCTGATACGTGAAGGATCTACCAAAAAAAGAGAGAGAAAGATCATTGAGCACAGACTTAGGTCTGAAATGTGCCAACTGGAAAGCGAGAACAGGGAACACCTGGGCACGGACCGCGACAACAGCAACATAGCACAACGTAAAAGGCAAGAACTGAGACTATTAGAGCACGGACAAATTGTGCGCAAACTTCGATACCTCAAACAGAAATTCTATGAGAAGGAGGACAAGGCCGACGCATTATTGGCAGCCAGACTCAGAGAACAAATGGCGGAGCGGAAAGTGAAAGAGATAATTGAAGAAAACCCTATGACCCCCCCAACCCTCCACACTAAACCAGAGTGTTTTGCCAACTTCTACGAGGCATTGTACACCTCAGAAGTGACCCGAGGACAATCAGATACAGATCACTATCTCTCCGAGATAGACATGCCCAAAATCTTGTACTCTGAAACTGAGCTCTTAGAATCCCCGATATCTGAACCTGAGGTCCAAGAGGCAATTAAAAGACTAACTGTAGGCAAATCCCCCGGAGAGGACGGTTATACCGCTGGGTTTTATAAAACCTTCAGCGACCAGCTAACACCATTCTTGACGGAGCTCTTTAATGAGATACTAGAAACAGGGACAGCCCCCGACTCCTTTACGAAGGCACTCATAACAGTGATCCCAAAAGAGGGAAGGAACCCCAAAAATTGTGGTTCATACCGCCCAATTTCATTGCTCAATTTAGATGACAAAATTTACACCAGGGTACTAGCCGCCCAACTGGAAGTACTGATCCCTCACCTCATACACATGGCCAAGTCGGATTTATATTAGGTAGGCAAGGGGCTGACACCATGCGCAAAACTCTCCATCTCATCCACTCATCACCAGAACTACCAGCTGACCTTGCCCTACCGTCAATAGACGCAGAAAAAGCCTTTGATAGAATGGAGTGGGAATTCCTGAGGGCAGTCCTTCGCAAGGTGGGGGTAGGGCCGAGATTTAGGAAAGGAATACGAGCAGTATACACATCCCCAAAGGCATCTATCTCTGTTAATGGGGAATATTCCAGATGGTTTGATATGGAACGTGGTACTAGACAGGGGTGCCCCCTCTCTGCAATACTTTTTGCGCTCTCCCTAGAACCCCTGACCCAAAATATATGATCCGACTCCAGAATAGAAGGCATGAGATTGGGAATGAAAGAATATAAGATAGCACTCTATGCTGATGACATACTTTTACACATTACCAACCCCTCTGTATCCGTCCCTCATGCTCTCCAACTATTAGAAGAATATGGCAAACTCTCTGGGTTTAAGGTGAACAAGACTAAATCAATATTGTTCCCTTTGCAAGGAACGAAAGAGGAAAACAAAACCAAGTTCTTGCCCCTAGGCCTTAGACTCGAACACTCTGCATTTAAATACTTAGGCATCCAGATCACTAAAAACCTAACAGAACTATACAGAGCTAACTTCCCTCACCTCCTCCAGCGTTTCTCGGCCGATCTGAAAAGGTGGGACAAACTCACGATCTCGTGGTTAAGATGGATTAACGCCATTAAAATGGTATGCCTCCCCCGATTCCTGTACCCTTTCCAGATGTTACCTATCAAGATACCAAATGCGTTTTTTGAAGAGGCCAAAAAACTTATGCTTAGGTTCCTCTGGCAGGGAAAGAAGGCGAGGATTGCATACGACACTCTGACACTTTTCAAAGACAAAGGAGGAGTAGGTCTCCCCGACCTGCGAGCATACTACAAAGCCTCACAACTACGCATCCTTATCCCACACTTACGTGACCACAATCACCTCCAATGGGTCCACATGGACAATCATTACTTCGCACCGGCCACTGTGTCAGAATGGCTATGTACCCATCACAAAAGTATACAACGGAAAATTAAGGGCCACTCGATACTGAGTACCATTTGGAACATCTGGCAACCAAGAAAAGCAATGAACAAGATCACCACTTGGCCGTCCCCACTTAGCCACTTATGGTCCCCTGGCATAAACGACCACATACCCGAATTAGGAAGATTCCAATCCTGGTACAAGGCGGGACTCGAAAGGGTGGGGCAACTCCAGAAGAAGGACAACTTCATAATCCTCCCAGACCTAACTGAAGTCCTATGGATAGGCCCAATATCCACCTTCCAATACATCCAGATAAAAGGAGTCCTCACAAAATCTGCATGGAAGGAAAAGCTGCAGAGAGAACTCACCCCATTCGAACAACTTTTGGATTCTAAGTCTGAAATGAAGGGTTTGATATCTGCAATGTACAAAGAACTTATCAAAGCAGGCACCGGGTCCACGGAACATCTCAGAAGCAGATGGGGGAGAGACCTAGCAGAGGAGATAGATCCAGAACAATGGGAAATTATGTGCAAAAACGCATCCAAAACATCCTTATCCAGTCAATATAAATCACACGCCATTAAATTCCTACATAGATGGCAATACGACACACTCAAATTGTCCAAGATGTTTCAGACTCTGAGCCCGAGATGTTGGCGAGAATGTGGAGAAACAGCCGACTATTGGCACATGTGGTGGAGCTGCCCACGCATAAAGGTGTTATGGGAGGAAGTCCTGGCATGGATCAAAGACATAGACGGCATACAAAGAGACGTTGATCCACGCTTGGTTCTCTTCGGAATGGAAAGAGTCGAGGATGAATGGACTAGAGTGAGGGGTCTTGCCCCACACCTATTACTAGCAGCCCGTGCACTGCTAGTAACAAAATGGAAATCCAAAAAGGTTCCAAGTAAGAAGGAATGGATCAATTTGTCAACCAACATCTACACAATGGAATTGATCACGGCATCCCTACACAACAAAACGTCACAATGTGAGATCTTAGGGTCAGAATTTCGAGGCAAACACCACTCAGAGACGACAGACTCCCAACCCGAGGACACTACAGGATCCTAATTAAGCCAAGAATCTCCAAAAACTCTCAATACAGGACACTTATGACCCAAGAATCAAGGAAACCTCACAATAGTGAACCGAACATTACCCGCTATGAACATATCAACAGAGAAAAGATGCCGCAATGAGGTCTGCCCAACCATGGGGAGGGAGGTGGGTGGGTGTGGGGTATGTTATAATGACTGTTACTACTAGAGAACGGAAATGAATACAAGGACGATCGATTGTATAATGAGACTCTAGTTTTGTTCTTTTGATGTAACCATATGCTAACGGAGTTGTAACAAGTGAAATGCTTAAATCTTTTGTTTTTCTTTTTATTATTTTTTGTTTCAAAATCAATAAAACCAAATAAAAAAATAAAAAAAGTGTGGAAAGTGCTAGTATTCTACACCGAGATACTGAGTGAGAAAGCGCGTATTTAAGAGGCCAGCCCAAGAAGCCCTGTGATTACTCTTCAAGTCACAAAACCTGCGCATGCTTGGCTCATCTCATTAAGGGCCTAGAGTGCCGAATTGATCCTTAAAGTCCAGACAGCTCATACATGACCACAACCTGCATTAATGGGCCAGAGCAAAACAGTGTCCATTAACAAGAGTTAAAGACATTCAAGTGCTTTTATGGACTGCAAATATGGCTACAAATCAAATAGCACACAGGGTAACAGTGGTGAAATGGGAATGCACACTAAGTAGCATGTTCTTTGACGAAATGCAACACAATATACGTGCATTCTGTGGAGGAATGCACCCATCCCATTGAAGAAAATCCCACTGAGAAGCAACTGAGGCAGACCTTGGACCACTTACTAGTGCTGATGATAAGAGATGTGACACATCCTGGTACATACGAGAGTAATTCAAAGAAACACAGCAGGGGGAAATAGAGAGGTGATCTGATCAACACGGAGCATACCACTTTTACTGACTTCCGTGTGTGAGTAAGAAACAGCACAGTGTGATGGTCATGTGACCAGGGAGTCAGGGGGAGCATAGCCATGATGGCCCTCATGTGACCGAGGAAATAAAGAGAAGGAGAAAGCCTGTGAAATTATAACTCCTCCAGCCACCCACACAGAGTGCCCTGTCTCCTTTTTTCGCTCCACCGCTGGGAGACATTACCCATGGGCCCCAGACACCACACTGGCCACGAGGACGGGATGCTAATAACCCACCGGTATGAACGCTGCACAGACATGTGTGCTGACTGCAGGAAGCTTTGCCACGACGAATGCTACAGTAAGACGCTCATTCCCCACAGCGTGGGCCTCTGCATATCAGCCTGATGCCACACATCCCATTCCAGACTCGCTGCAGCAGTCTGATTGCCCCAGGAATGCAGCCAGTATCCCAAGCACACAACACAGGCCACGCGTGATTCCTGAAATGTTCTGTAAGAAGGCACAAAGAACGCGGAGAGCCGTTGGCCCATGCACAGTAACGCACAATATATCCAAGCAGTGCAGAGACACACCGCTGAATCACAAAAAAATGTAAATAAAAAAGACTCACGCACAGCAGGTGGGAAAGAAAGCACACGAGGAAAAAGTGCACATCCTATTGCTAGAGAGAAAGACTGAGCCCAGCAACTGCTGGAGAACCGTGAGAAAGATAACAAGGGAGCAACACCGCAGAGGTGAACTGAAAGGCACAACAACAGATCCAGAAATCACACCCTAGCCCACATGCCTAACAACAATAAGAGACAAAGCCAAGGCAGACAACAAGTGGGAAAAAAAGGGCAGTCAAGATGGCGTCTGACCCAGAAGCATATCCAGCCAGAACACAAGGCCAAGAACAAAACCCTGATAGAAGCACTTGGCACATTCATGAAACAGTTTGAACCTTTTGGCCCCAGAGTGGCACTCTGCTGGGAATTATGGATTCAGCAGTTCAACCTCAGCATGAAGTCGAGAAAGGTCTTAGACCTAGAGGAAAATCAGACATTGTTGATGCTTAATCTGGGCACCACGCTGTGACTTTTTAACAGGCTACCCAACTGAGATATCAAAGATGATTACGACACAGCCAAATTAGTACTGACAAGGAAGTTGAAACCTCATCTGAGCCTGCACTTTGAGAGGTTCAAAATGAGTCAAGCGAGACAGTGCCCAAACGAAAAGAAATTGAAAACTTTCACTGCCCCCTCCGAGAGATGGCAATCTGTTGCAACTTCCCGGACGAGGAGTTTGCCATCCAGCAACAGGTCAACCATGGCCTATCATCAGAAAAACTGTGAAGAAGGATACTATCAGAGACAGACCTACCCCTCGAACAAATCCTCGCTATGGGACACCAGCGGCAGAGAACCGATGAACATGTGGCGGAGATGGAAAAGATGATCAACCCGCTACCACTGGACACAGAAAATCCAGGGAACAGCATGACCACCATCACTGCCCTCTGACAAGGGAAGAGCAAACAGAAGCTGATACTGGGGAAACCAGGAGAATGCCTATGGTGTGGAGCCAAAGGCACAAAGAAATACCATGTCCGGCAATAGGGACCACGTGACACAAATGCAGGAAATGTAATCAAAAATCAAGATTTGCAAGCACACTGCTCAACAACACTTAATTAAAGCCAAAATGGTATAGTGATTTTTAATGAAAGCTAGAGTAGCCTGACACGTGTTTCGGGCACTTGCCCTTCCACTCAGGCTACAAGGTTTTTTGTACATGCAAAGTAATGTAGTACAAGGCATTTGAACAATGTACATATATAAACCCAAGGTAACAGGGCAACCAAAGAGAAGGGCCACAAAACAATTATTTTGGTCATTCATGGCACGATATTGTACATTTCAATTCATGGTGCCAAAGCAGAAAATTATTAAAAGCAATTTCGACATAAACAAGACATCCATTTATCACATAATTGCAAAGAAGTCCATACCAATTGTGTATTCGGAATTCATCAGGTCAATTAGGGAGAGAAGAGCAGAAAATAAACAAATAAACAAAGTTTGTTAGCTAGGGGTTCTTAGTGAGCCATACAAATTGTAGGGGCTAGGATTACATTTAAAACCATTACCTGTGGTTTTATTGTGTTGAGAACTGTAATTAGGGGAAAACGAATTGTTAAGCCAATTGCGGGACATCAAATAAAACATGCTATTGCTGCAATATAAGCAAGAGAATTTAGGCTTTACACTTAACCAGGATATGGTAAGTGATTAATTAACGATTTCTCACGGGCTCCGCTGTAAATTTAATTTGATGGGCGTATTAGGCATATGTTCCATTGCATATAAGGAGTAATTGGAAACAATCGCATAGTAATTCAAATTGATGCACTTAAAGATGAGATTGCACATTTCGATGCACCGAGTGCAACTATAGATAAAAACTACAAAACCCTTTATACCCGACTTCGAAGACACCAAGATGAGGTTAAAATCCGTAAATCACGCAAATTTTCCCGTGATGATCGTGACTACTGGGATTACAGGGTATATACATATCAACCTAAATATGATGAAGTCTCACGTTCATGTTCTACTAGTCCAGCCACCTCACCAGTGAGTTCTGAAGTTGATAGTGATTGTGATAAACTAGAAACAGACATAGACCCCCTCAGAGGGAAATAGCCATACTGAATTGATGACTCGGAGGCTCCCAATGGCAACCGTGCCCATATTGCTCAACCCCAACCCAATCCTTTTTTAGAACAGATTCAGCGTTGCAAGAAAGGCAATCGTCAAGCCGCACTGACGGCCGTGAAAAAAGTCAGATTCCAAACACCATTAGTCACAAGTACCATAATCCCAGACCCAAGTCTCGGGGCACAAGGGGCGGCCAACCTTGCAAGCGTAAACGCCACGCCCCAACAACGCAAATTAACTCGGTCACTGTACCAGCAAAATCTCAGGAATCAGACAAGAGAGATCTGATCACCAATTTGAGTGACTATCCTCTCTCTAAAGACGAATGTTTACTCCTCAACAAAGGACTCTCGTTCGCTCCTACTAACCGCAGTGACTATGTCCAGATCCAGATTGATCTGTTCAAATTTATTCGCAAAATAAAACTGAAAAAATACTTTGCAACACAAGTTAAGCAGTTTAAAACTAAATCACACCAACCTGACCCTTCAGATGTCACACTACAGACAATGTTAAGCACACATGTTCTCATGTCTCTGGATGAATGTGAACATGATTCAACTGTTAATGTGATGGATTTACTGCAAGATCTTAGCATACAACAGCAAAATTTGAAAACAAAGGAATTATCAAGCAAATCAAAATTCGTACCTACTTTCCAGAAATACAATCTAATTGATACATTTTACCAAGCAGTCATTAATGACATACATAAATTGCAAGACACCACCAATACGAAACAAGGGTGCAAACGCAACTTACCCCAGCAACTACAATTAGCTTTGCAAAAATTGGCTTCCAATGCTAACATAATTTTTAAAGAAGCAGATAAAGGTGGCAATGTGGTAATAATGAACAAACAGGACTACATTACCATGGGCCTTGAACACTTAAACTTACCTGGTTGTTATGAAACCTTGCCCTCAAATCCAATTGGCAGACTACGGGCAATAGTAAACCAACTCGTGGCCAGATGGCACACCAGAGGCCTTCTTACAGATGTTGAAAAAACGTTTCCTTATTGTAGATGGCCCAGTCATGCCCACAGCCTACTTCCTACCCAAGATCCACAAAGCCTTCACTTTAATACCAGAAGGGAGACCCATTTTGAGCGGGGGCGGTGGCATTTTTGAGCCTATCTCCATTTACATTAACGAATGCCTTGCACCTTTGGTACCGTCTATTCCCACTTTTATTCGAGATACCATGCACATTCTTCATATATTGGACCATTTACCTGTACTACCTAACATGTTATTAGTGACGCTTGATGTTAAAGAACTCTATACCTCGATTGATCATGACAAGGCAGTTATCAGTGTTGACTATATTTTCCGTGAGCACTCTGCCTCGTTCTTTGAACATATCCAGTTGATTAAAGAGCTTCTTTCCTGTGCACTTTCTAATAATGTTTTTTGTTCAACAACACCTATTATTGTCAACTCATTGGCATAGCAATGGGAGCGAACTATGCCCCAGCACTAGCAAATATATTTATGCATCACTTTGAACAACTGGTTGTCTTTTCAAATGCTATGTTCTTACCATATATCCATATTTGGAAGAGATATATAGATGATGTGATTCTGATCTGGACGGGCTTGTGTGATATACTCAATGAATTTGTGAACTACCTCCACTTTAACACATGGGGACTTCAATTTACACAGACTGTTAGCGACAGGAGTATCAACTTTTTGGATTTAACCATCACCATTTCAGAGTATAAACTGATAACTAAGACCTATCGTAAATCTACTTCTGTTAACTCATTACTTCATGCAAGCAGTTGCCATAAGAAATCGGTCACGTGTAATATTCCTAAAGGAGAATTCATACGTGCCAGACGTAATTGCTCCTCTAATGAGGATTTCACAGAATGCGCATTCATCCGTAAAGGTTTCTTGGCAAGAGGATGCGATAGTCGCCTCCTTGATAAAGCACAATGCGAGGTGAACTCCTTAAAGAGAGAGGATCTACTCACTTCTAAGGCACGCCCTCAGAGTACTCACAGCAACAAACTGAAATTTATTACCAAATACAACAGAGAAAGTTCCAGTCTGTATAGTATAGTTAAGAGACATTGGCATATTCTCCAACTGGACAGAGACATTACTCCTTGGATAGATGATTTGCCAAATTTTATCCACACCAAGGCAAATAACCTCAAGAACATCCTTTCTCCTTCATTTATGTCTAACCCACAACACAAACCAACCTGGCTACAGCTAGCAAGTACCAGTGGTTTTCGCAAGTGTGGTGGATGTTCTATGTGCGCCTTTGCATATGAAACGAATAAACTTGAATTTGGCCATTTGGTCACACGTACTATCACCTCATTTATAAATTGCAACACCAAATTTTGTGTATACTGTATCTTATGCGTATGTGGACAGTGTTACATTGGCAGCACAATTTGGCCATTAAAAATAAGAATTCGAGAACACTTGGCGTCCATTTCCCAGGTAGATTCCAAATAACCATTATCACTTCATTGGCAACGAGTCCACCAAATGGATAATAAAGCAGAAATCAGATTCTCTGGGATGGCCAAGGTCACGTTACCACAACGAGGTGGTAACTTGGTTCTCAAATTCCTACAATTAGAAGCGCGACTTATCTGCCACTACCGCACTGTCACACATGGTCTCAGTACAGACCACGAACTTTCTGTCTTTTTATGAACAATGAGCAATGTAAAAATGTTTTCTCCTAATTGATTTTCCCTGGTGTCTAACTCTCCTTCTCGTACGCTTGGGGCTCTTCGTTTGCCATACAACACAATCCATTTATAGATCCAACTTGCAATTACCTTTGCTACCCGAGGATGCCCAGATGAGGTGGGATAGGTAGGGCAGGCTTTGAAGTATAACCATATAACCATGCTTCCCCCCCCCCCACTGGTGTTCTTTGACTTACACTAAAAATCACTTCATTTCTTATAATACTGAACCATCCCATCCTTTTCCCAAGACACACGTGGATGTAAGTGACACAAATGTATATGAATATACATCCTCTAGCATAATTCTCTTACTTCTAATTAATGGAAACGGTTATCGGTTTCCTTGGAATTAATTAGCCTTGGAATTGCTCTGATTTCTTGCCGTGTATACTCACCCAAGATGGTGGACGTCTAGTCCCACTAGCGCAGCAGCGAACGCCAACGTACAGACGTGCCTACCTATATTTGTGGCAGCACGCGAAAGAGCCGACAGGCTGCAGTTCGAACTGCAGCGGAGACGCTGGTAAGGTTTAAACTTGCCCGTAGACCCCTAAAAGCCGCAAGGGTCTAAGCGCATCTCAATCAACCCGACAGACACGCAGCTTGTGCTAATCATGCTGTCTGTTTATGTCTTTCCCTTCCCCCCTTCCTTCACCTCACTGCTAGGCTTACTACATACGATTGTTTATGGAATCTTCCAGTTCTTCAAAGCTGTAACGCGGAAACGCTACCTTATAGTTTGTTGCAACTGCAAGTGACAGGTACTGGTTTGGCACTTGCCATTGTTCAATAAATGTACAATTACTCCTTATAAGCAATGGAACACATGCCTAATACGCCCATCAAATTAAATTTACAGCGGAGCCCGTGAGAAATTGTTAATTAATCACTTACCATATCCTGGGTAAGTGTAAAGCCTAAATTCTCTTGCTTATATTGCAGCAATAGCATGTTTTATTTGATGTCCCGCAATTGGCTTAACAATTCGTTTTCCCCTAATTACAGTTCTCAACACAATCAAACCACAGGTAATGGTTTTAAATTTAATCCTAGCCCCTACAATTTGTATGGCTCACTAAGAACCCCTAGCTAACAAACTTTGTTTATTTGTTTATTTTCTGCTCTTCTCTCCCTAATTGACCTGATGAATTCCGAATACACAATTGGTATGGACTTCTTTGCAATTATGTGATAAATGGATGTCTTGTTTATGTCGGAATTGTTTTTAATAATTTTCTGCTTTGGCACCATGAATTGAAATGTACAATATCGTGCCATGAATGACCAAAATAATTGTTTTGTGGCCCTTCTCTTTGGTTGCCCTGTTACCTTGGGTTTATATATGTACATTGTTCAAATGCCTTGTACTACATTACTTTGCATGTACAAAAAACATTGTAGCCTCAGTAGAAGGGCAAGTGCCCGAAACACGTGTCAGGCTACTCTAGCTTTCATTAAAAATCACTATACCATTTTGGCTTTAATTAAGTGTTGTTGCGCAGTGTGCTTGCAAAACTTGATTTTTGTTTACTTACCTGGCGGTAGATTTGGCAAATCCCGTCCCCCGCATCCACCTGCAGCACCTCTCACCACACCTAATCCAACAAGTCCTTGCGCTGAACCTTGTCTTTTCCCCTCTTGCCAACCTAGGAAATGTAATCACTTTGCAGAAGTATGTCTGAGCTCCCGAGGCCCGAAGGAACAGCCAACACAGGACTAGTCCAGGAGATGAAGGAATGAAACACACCAGAAACACATCCAGGCATACTGATCCCACAAACAAGAACCCCAAACACATCGATGATCAACAAAACCACACCACAAACTAAGTGGATGGGCACGAGCAGTGGATGCTGAAGACGACGAAAGCAACAGTGAAGAAGGCGATCATCTCTGGAATGGACATCCTGCCACAGTAGAACGAGGAAAGAAAGTATACACATGATCTCAGAAATCAATCCACAGCGAGGGAAAAACACACGGAGCATGAAGTCCCACCGCATCTGCGTAGTCATGATAGATGAGACACCAGTGGACATGATGATAGACACAGGGGGCCACGGTGAATGTCATGCAGGTATTGGGTAGGTGGAAGACCCCCAGGCACTTTAAAGTAAGGTGAGATGCATTTGAGACACTATAATGAACCTGGTGACAGGGGGTCAGGAAAAGGGACGCTTTCCCATCCGGCAGGACCCCATGCTAACATAATCAATTATAGTGTATTCATATGGTGTGGCCCAAGGTGCGGGCGGCATTGCTATTTTACGTTGATATTAATATTCCTAGGTAGAAGAGAAGGCTTGCGCGGTAAGCATGTTAAAGGCGGCATTGCATGCACTAGGCCCAAATCCACGAGATAACGGAAATCTCTAATCATGCCTGAGCTCCCATGAGGACAGTTCACACTCCCACTCGCCACACTGTTTGTTCATTGTTCTTGAAAGTGTTGCGAAGATGTGTGTTTCATCCAAGATCAATGTGCCCTACAAGGCTGCGATCAAAGGCCGGCGCCTGGTATGCATGCAATCCTGCTTTGGCCAAAGCATGACCCGGCCCATTGCTGAGTGACCACAACTTATAACCCATATAACTGACTAAATCCTAAGATCCCCAGACTCCATAACACCAGGTGCCCTTTGACCACCAACCACAAAGTAAGAAGTCCTGAAATGTTCTTCAAGAGGATGGACAGGGTGTATCGTTGAAGTGACAATCATGTGATTTGTATTATGAGGTGCTGGGAGGAATACATTATAGTTCAAAATGAGGCCAGAGACCTTGGTGACGGATGGCACACAGGGAGTGAGTGAAATGTGTGTGTGAGGTTTACAGTGCCCGAGAACTTCCTGTTTGTATGTTTTGAAGCCTGTCAAGTGCAAGGTGTGAGTGATAAACAAGCTGCATAGTAGGAGTATAATTAATTTGTTGTCTGACCTTCAACGTGAGAAGAAGATGAGCCCTGCAGTGCCCACATGATGGAAGATGGATGGACTGGCCTGGGACCAATACACTGTCATCCCATATGGATAAAGGCAGCACCTGTATAGGGTCCATCCAATCAGCCGCGTGGGTTGTCACTTTATGTATTGCATCACTTATGACAATGTTTTGCTTTAAAAGTTTCTGCTTGCACCTCTTTTTGCCAGAACGTTCTAGGTAGCATAGTTCTTTGCTGTTGCTCTCATCTGCACATGAGATTAAACATGTTATCCTTACAAGATCGACTTGGGCATTTCTTCCCTAGCGGGTTGTTATTCTCTCTGGTGTGAGCTTTCAGGGGCTTACTTCACCCACGCCCAGTTCTACAATGGAAGTCGGTGCAGCACTTTGCCTATGGAATTAAGAAACCGCTACCTGTAAGAGGCTCCTTCAAGACCAGACTTGCATACAGGGAACAGAGTAGCCGGACATGAGTATACTTAGTAGGCACATGAATTGAAACCCTACTTAGCTGCCCCACAAGGGAGAGGCTGAAGATCACCATTTCACATTTGCAGTTATCACGCAAGACATCAACCACCTATTAAAACAAAAAACACAAGAAATTATTCAATGGGTTGTATGCCTGAAAGGGTGCACAGTGAAGCTTCACATCAGCCCCACTGTGGAACCGAGGGCGGTCCGACCCCAAAGAGTGCCATTCGACATGAGGGCAGCTGTAGAGGCCGAACTCAACAAATTGGAAGACCTCCACATAATTGAAAAAAACATGGGGCTGTCACCCTGGGTGTCCCCCATGGTGGTCATAGCAAAGCCAAAGCAGCCCCAAGTGGTGCGCATCTGCACAGATATGCGTTTACCCAACATAGCAATAGGACGGGAGAGACACATTGCCCCAACGATCGACAAACTGATTGTGGACCTCATAGGGACCACCATCTTCAGCAAATCAGATCCAAGTTGTGAGGGCTAGCATCTACCACCTAGAATTGAGAACATTAGCCTGCGCCGTATCTAGATAGAATTGTGAGCTCACAAATGTTGACATGTGCCACATTTAGACAGAACTATGTAGGTAAGCATGTTAAATGTCTTATAACCCACTAACCAATATAAGCTCAAACTCTATGCATACTTATATCACTGAAGAACTCACACAACCATCTCTCGCACAACAAGCCGCACGCACTTCACAACACTGCAACAACACATAAGCCGCACCAACAGCACACGCGGACTGACACCGATCCAATACTTGCACCAAAGCTCAGCACCCGGTGTCCACCGAGTTGAAGCTGCCAACAGTATACCATCCATCTCTCTATCCTACTCCCTGTTCACCTTACTAACTCATCCGACCTTCCCTTTTGAAGATCTACCGGAGCGCCTGGGGACCAATTCCGTTGGTGACAGTGCGCTATATAAAGACCGATAACATAACATAACATAACATACCATCAAATCCGCCTGGCCAAGGACTCCCGCTATATCACAACCTTCTCGTCCCACCTATGATTACGGAGATACCAGTGAGTCAACTTTGGGATCTCATCTGCGGCAGAAGTTTTCCAGCATGAAATCAGGAATGTACTACAAGATCTTCGGGAGTCACAAACATAAGTGATGACATTCTGGTGTACGGGAAGAATGAGGACAAAAACAACTCACGACTGGTGGCAGTGATACAACGGCTCTAGGAATCAGGGCTCACCCTCCATGTGTCAAGACTCAGCTTCTTTGGTTATGTTTTCATCGAGAAAGGAGTGTCCCCTGATCCAAGCAAGCTGACGGACATCAAAAACACACGAGCACCCACCAGTGTCACCAAGGTCCGCAGCTTCCTCAGGATGGCGACCTGCTGCAAAAGGTTTATCCCTGATCTGGCCACCATGGCTACACCCCTGAGGGACCTCACCAAGTCAAGAGCAGTGTGGGAGTGGAGCGATAAAGATGAAGCAGCATTTAAACGTATAAAAGACTTGCAGTCAGGGGACGCCACAATGGCTTTCTTCGGCACAACCCAAGAGACAAAGCTACTGGTAGATGCCAGCCCGATCGGGCGTAAAGGAGCTCTGACCCAAAAAGACTGAGACGGGACCATACACCCCATTTCTTTCACCAGCTGGGCCCTCACGCCCACGGAGAAGAGCGATGCACAAATTGAAAAAGTAGCACTGGCCATCCTGTGGGAGTGCCGGCATTTCCACGTCTACATCATAGGGCACCCAGTGAAGGTGCTAACAGACAACAAGCCGCTGGTGCCCATATTCAAAGGGTCTGCGCCACACCCACTGGCAATGATAGAATGCTGGATGCACCAACTTCAACAATTTGACCTGAAAGTGCAGGGGCAGACAACCCGGCTGATTTTCTGTCGCGACATCAGAGGCCAGCTACCACGATGGAGTGCGAGGCAGTGAAGGAAACAGAAGAACATGTTCTCCACATCACAGCGTCTTCCCGGCCGAAAGCGATGTACTTGCAGGAAATGATAACAGAAACTAACAATGAAACCTTTCTTCAGATAAAAGAGACCATACATACATTGGAGTGGAAGAACTACCTTTCAGCGGTGGCCCACCACGTCCCGCCATCCCAATCGCTGATACAAAGCCTCTTCGGCATCAGACACAAACTATCTGTATCCCCAGAATCCCCAGAAGGGCTAATACTAAAAGGACACAGTATTGTAGTACCCGCAAGCCTACAGAAAAAGGCACTTAGATTGCCATCACACTATTCCGCACAGGCAGCAGAATTGCTGGCCATGATTAATGCATTAAGCATGTCGGAGGGGCTTGTAGGGAACATATTTTCAGACTCTGCATATGTCACGTCTACTATACATTCTGGACTAGGATGGTGGGAAAGGAGGAGATTGAGAAGCAACGGGTCCCAGTAAAGCATGCAGAATTGCTAAGGGAACAAATAGAGGCACAAAAGTTGCCGGTGGAAGTGGCAATTATGAAGTGCACCTCCCACAAAGGGGGACAAGACCTAATTTGCCATGCAAAGGAAGCAACCTATCTGACAGAAGTGACAACAAGAATGTACCCAGGCACAGAAGGGAAAGTACCTATGATAGTTGCAGAGGGAAAAAGACACACAGAGTATGAAGGAACACAACTCTTTTACTCCATATCGATTGTGCAAATAGTTGACTTACAGAAGAAAGTTCCCCATGAGGAGAAAGATTTGTGGATACAGAGGGGTGATCACTCTCCCCCACCTATTTGGTTTGGAGGCAAAACAGCATGAGGAAACCCTTAATGCCTAGAAAATTGCTAGCTATTGTCCCAGTGCAATTGCAGTTTCCCATCCATGTCTCTAAAGAACATTTGGCAGCAGAAATAAATGTAGGGTGGTATGTCCCCAAATTACATGAACATGTTGCAGAGTTTACGAGGAATTGTCTGGTGTGCAAAAATGTCTGTCAGGTCATACTGAAAACTGTTTGTGGCACGTTGCTGAGACCGAAAGGACCATTCCGGCATTTACATATCGACTATGTTGACATGCAAGGCAGATCTACCTCTTATAGGTACATGCTTGTTAATGTCTATCCTTTATCACGTTGGCTTGAGGCGGGACCCTGTGCACACAATGATGTTAAGTCAGCTACCAAATACTTGGTGCAGGAGGTATTTCCGAGATGGGGGGATTTGTGATGAAATAAGGTGGGATGATAGGCGAAATTTTGCAAACAACCTAATGATTAATTTGTTGTGGATAAAGCACCGACTATGCACAGTGTATCGGCCCCAATTGAACAGTTGTCAAAAGACTAAACTGCTTGCTACGGAGCACTTAGCAATGCTAACTACAACTTTGTGCAAGAACTATTGCCTCCCGCTTAAGTTTTTTGCTTTGCGTAATTCTCCTGGTGCGGATCATCACTTTTCTTTGCACAAAATTGTCACTGGCAGGAGGATGCATGTGCCTATCCTTCTACCCGTACAATGTTGGATGAAATACAAACGTATTTGACTGAACTGACCAAGGCCTTAAAATATGTGTCTCGCTAGGTCCAACGTTCAACAAGTAAGCAACCTAACGACGACACGCCCACACAAGATACAGAGAATTTTCCACAAGTGACATCCCTCTGTCCGGGAGACAACATTTTCATCTGCAATTTCATGTGGAAGTGGCAGGAGCCGAGGTTCACAGGGCCCTACGGCGTAGTGGATGCGACGTGCACAGCAGTGAAAATTAAATAAAAAGAAACCATGGATCCACATATCCAATTTTCACAAAGACAGCAGTACCGCCCCCTAAGGAGAAGAAGGGAGGGGGTGAACATGATGGGAAGTATCGCTCAATTGTCATTAACCTTTTTTGCCGGCTATAAGACTATACAGAAGGCCAGTGCAGCTAGAGGCTTAGGGGCAAATAGACACAGGGGTAATGAGAGGAGATGCAAAATTAATGCATTATTACTAGAGATAGGATTGTTTTGTGTCATCTTGCCTTGTTTCTTCCCTTTCTGACGTTCATCGCACAAATAGTACAATAGCGTGGTTACAGAAAATGGGAAAAACACACGTGCTGAAAGAAGTATATTCGGTGCAGAAAAGTTTTATGATGCAATTGGGGGAGAGTGTGATGCAGCATCTGGAAACATTTGGTATGACGAGATGAAGCGTGTGGGGTGAGAGAGGGCTAATGGCAGTACTATGTGTGCTCACTAATCCCACACGTTACAGGTACACCAAGACATTTCCTGCCTCAAGAACTAACTGAGAGGGAGGGGGGATGCTTGATGCACCCATCGCTGTGTAGGACTTGTGGGTTGTTCCAGGGGCAGGCAGTGGAGGAACGGTGGGTAGAGGAAGGCAAAGAGGTTTATGCCGATAATTATGTAAAGCTACAAAGCATGTCCGAAAAAGAAGCCCCAAAGCAAATAATAATCGAATATGGCGCGTAGGTGTCACGTAGGAGACAGATGTTGTTCATGAACCATCAGAGGGTGCACTGCAAAAATCTGACGAGACGCAATATCTCATGGTGCCACACCTGATCCCTGATGAGGATATGGGGTTTGGTGTTTCACAATGGGAAATGGGAAAAGGGGATGGTGCAATGCCATGCATGGGGGCTAATTGGGTTTGACGAGAGTGTGGTTAGAAAAATAAATTAAAGTTGCTGGGCGGTGTGGGAAACAAATGCACATGGTTTGACATGGATAGATTAAACACATCAAACAGTCTGCATAAAGCCTCTTACACATCTTTATCTATGTTTCAGAGCAGCTGGGGTGACCAAGCTAGGGGTGAACACTGGCTGTCAAAGGACGATGAGCATCTTGCTGCAGCATGATGGGTGGGCCTGTGGGTCTAAGGCATATGGCCATTTGCCTCTGGACTGGGGAGGAGTGTGCCTCCTTGTTACGCTTCACAACCATGCTTTGGTCATGCCTCAAGCTGATTTACTGCCATTTAATGACCTCTCTATATTGTGGCAAAGGAGGATGTCTAATGAGAAAATAAATGAAGGAGATGAAAGCAAGTGGGCGAGGAGCAAAATAAGTAGTAATTATGTGTCAGAAGAATCCTTGCAAAGTTTGGATGTCAACCCGCAGCACTTAAGATTGTTGTTTAACCGCACTGAAAGTATGCGTTGTTGACACAGAAGGTGTATTCCTGTCAAACTGATTTAGAAGGCGACGTGAATGGCTGCGAACTATGACACCAGAAAGGATGGTATGTTGCTTCTTACTGCTACAACCGCGTATGGACATAGAGCTCCGATGCGGTCATCCCATTCAATGATGACGTACATACAACCGGTGACGAAAAGCTGCACTTGACGATTAAAAAAACTGTCAGTTGGACGCTGAAGGCCATGGCATTCGCAGTATGGAAGGAAGTAGCTGCGGGTAAAATGAAAAAAAAATCTATCAATACAAAGCCTTTGCGGAAATGTAAAGGGTAGGCCATTACATTTCTATAAATAATTGTTTTTATATGGGGAAATGTATTGACTCCTTAGAAAAGGCGACAATGTAAAATATACATAGTAGGCAAAAAAAAAAAATGATTGTCACATAAATGTCATAGGTAATAATGGAAATTGTAGTGACATTGTACAGACAGCGCTAATGTGCGATATGATATTTGAATGGCACACAAACTTCCAAAAGTGCGGTAATGTGCAATATGAAATTTCAACGGCACACAAACTTCCAAAAGCATTACTAGTAATAAATTTGTTTTTTTTTCAGACTAAGTAAATAATGGCAGGTTGGTATACAGGCCTCTAAAATAAGCTTACATGATATGCACTGGCTCCATTTCGACCTCCGCAGTCACACAGTAGTTCTTTGCTAGACGACTTCCACAGGAACTGCTATTTCATGTGCCTCACAAACCTTTTTGAAGCATAAGTTATCAAAGGGAATGTTTCTCAAACTGTGACTCCCTACATTCTTTCTGTCTCTGATCCCTGTACGTCAAGGTCGAAAAACAATTGACCCTTATGAGGCTTGGTGTGTCCGCGACCATACTGAGCGCCTAATGAAAAACTGAAATGAGATGAACTGACCTTCCCTCCGAACGTGAATACATTCTCTTTTTGCTACTACACATCAGCAGTCACTCATGAGAACCGTTACTCCCGACCACGTGCAGAAACGCTCTGTTTATGAAACCGTGCAGGTGGCTGCCTCAAATTCCAAAATATAGGACGCCAGTCTAACCGCAGTCATTTTGATGTTGGCTTCTTACATAGACGCAGTAAATAATTGTAGTACATTGTCTACCAAGTTGCAGTGCACTGTACGGTAGTCGTAACAAGATTAAAGTACTGTTTCACTTTCTACTGCCACTTATAAGTAATGCTTACCTTTCGACACAAGGTTCCAAAAGGGTTTGTTTGCGGTGATTTCGGCGTACAACTCAAAAACTAAGTGACCATGGCAGCCGTATCAAAAGAATGCTACGCACTTGACGCTACACAAACCCAAAGGATGAAGGCGCAACATCTTGACGTACAGCATGCCATGGATTAGCCAATAGAAATATTCTCCGCTGAGCGATCAGGGAAGTGGGTCCACGGAGCGGACATAGATATCACTAATTTTTAGAGTGCTATTTTTTTTATCATTTTAGAGGAAACTACAATAAGATGTATCACAAAATTTACAAAAGCACGCTTTGGGGAACAAGCCCCGGCCCCTGCCGCAAAATTGATGACAATCGGTCCAGTGGTTTGGCCTGTAGCCGTGCGCAAAGGTTTTGCCCCATTCGGTCTATGGGGAAAAAAGATGTTTTGGGACCCCCCTATAACTTTGGCTCCCGTTGACGAATCCTTTCCAATCTTTGGAAATCAATTCAGAGTGGCCTATATACTTTCTTTGCAAACTTTGGTGAGGATTCGTCCAGGGGGAGCCGAGTTATAAGCCGCCCAAAAAGTGCTCTTCCTATGGAAACAGCAACTTAACCATAACTACATGGTCACTAGCGTGGCCATGTAATAATATATATATATATATATATATATGTATACATATATTATTACATGGACTATATATATATATATATATATATATATATATATATATATATATATATATATATATATATATATATATATAATATATTTTTTTTTTGTTTTTTTTTTTTTGGGGGACTATTAGACTATTACATGTCAGTAAATACTGTGAATGTGAATGCTTGATTCCTCAGATATGTGTAAGAATGCATTGAAGTGAATATGTTTCCACCATTAGAAAAATGTACCTTTGGCCGATCGAGGCCCATTAATAAAGCTGAAAGTCAGGCAATGTCCAACCTCCAGGCATCAAGGGCCCCCAAAACCAACTATAAAAAGCCCAGATGTCTCTTAAAGAAAGATCACAGGTTGTGCAATGGTACCACATGGAACATACATACTAAACCAGGAAGTGTGATCATCTTGATTAAAGTTCACCGACCCGCTAGGCTTACGTGAAGAAGATCCCAGTCGTCAATGAGCCAAAGCCTTTTTTAAGATGTTTAAAATTATGACTAAAAGATATTGTCAGTGACTGATTTTCCCTTACTGTGACAGAGTTGCGCTGGGCTTCTCCTCTGCTGAAGTAATCTCTATTTCCTTGGCATTGATTTGATACCTCTTGATCCGACTTGAATGGCGTTTGTTGTCATATCAAATTCATGAGTGTATTTTACAATATCATCATCGAAGATAGTTGACTCTAACCCCAATCTTGTTAGCCATAAAAAAACGTAGAGTCTGATTTACAAAAGCCTTTTATTATGGTGCACTCCCATTAGAAAACGCTTTTTAAATCAGGCCCTTATACTCTTACGAGAGAATATTATTTAGAGCTGAAGGTAGAGTGGAGAGGGTAGTAATAACAGGAGATAGACCTTTACGGAGACCTCTTTTAACCAGCATTTACAATAGACTATCCCTCTAATATATACTCAAGAAAAAGGGACAGAGTGCAACACTCGAATCAAAGAAAAAAAGCAGGGAGGGATGTCAGGTTATTCTAATACATCTCACGGGATCTCCCAAGAGACATGGGTGAGTGACTTTTCGATGTCCAACATTAGGACAGCCAGAGGCTGAATGCCTGCTTAATCTACATCAGTCAGAGAAACTGGAGTATTAATATGTTCCACCATGTCTCGACAGGGAATAAACCAATGCTGTCACTGAGCGACCAGCGAAAGTACCACAATTTGAAGGCAACCGTCGATGCTGGTGGTGTTGGCTTTAATATTAAAATAAGAGATCATCCAGTACAATGAACAGTCATCGGGGGTTCCCCTTTTTTTGAGGAAAATGACTGAGAGAGTGCCATTGCAAGATGCTCTGCAATTCTCCCACAAATAATGTAGCCACTTACTTCATAATAAATAGTAAAATAATACTGTCCACTTTTTCCATAACTCTGCTGGCACTTCGAGCCACTTTACTGCAATGCAGTATTTCTACAGCCACAAAAAGTTCATGCAAAGTCATAGAAATGTGCCTAATAGGGCACAGTTCTTTTACAGAGAACTTTAGAAAATTAATCTTTGCTAAATAGTTGATAATCACATTCCACGATACAAAACACTCCTATTGCCTTGCAACCATTCATAATATTAACTCCAAATTTACAGCACAATGCACAGCGATAGTACCGGAAAGCCTTGTTCCCCTTCCATCAACCATGGAAGAAATCATGGCCTTTATTCTAACAAAATTAACCTCACCAAATATACCACTAAAATATGTCCCATATGTTACCTAAAACATCTGTTCCCAATGTTTCTGCCTAGTCAAAACAATATGTTAAATTATCTTTATCTTGACCTCAGCCCGGCGAACAACTAGATGTTCCAGATTGGTGTCAGCTGTGCCCTACCCCTCATGCATATCATGCCTAGTGAATCTCCAGACTGCACAGTCTCTGCCCACGTTCTTCAGGCAAGCACCTCTTCTGGCTCTCTTGTTGAATGGTAAATGGGGGGGAATAAGCCTTAACAGTACACCAAATAACAGTGGCACAAGTGAATCCTCATTGGTCATACCAAACCCTGTGTTAACGAGTCAAAGGATCTCACAGAAGTCATTGTCTAAGAGTACAATGCAAAAAATGTCCTGCACTTACAATTCCAGGTCGATGTCAATGTTCCAGATAAAGTAGGACTAAGGACTTATTGGAAAGTGTATGAAAAAACTTCCCTAGGAAATCTAGTTTGCACCAATTGACTGACCACAGATTAATTTGAGGCAAGCATATTGTAAATGGGGTATGGAGGAAAAGGTAAATTTACACTGATGTCATACTTCAACCCATAGCAGTCCATAAGATTGTCTAAAGCTATGGGCACTCTGGTCAACCTAGATGTCTGATGTCTGATGCTAATAAAAGAGGTTGAGTCAAAAAGTGCAATCTCAAAATAACAGAGATTGTGTCCTCTGTGATGAGCTCTCCCTTTGATCAACAAATGCAGTTGGCACCATGTGGTTATTGTTGTGAAAAATGCAGAACAAGATTGCACCTTCCCATATTGCAGGCATGCAAACATCAACCTCCACAGGGGCTCCCCCTTTGTTGGCATATCTTGCAGAAAATAAATGTGCACATTCATATTCAAATCCGAACAAATAGCCAGTTTTATTTTTTTTATTTTTAAATTAGATCTTTTAGATTAGAGTTAGGACACTCCTTCATCTGACCCCTTTTTGTTGCAGTTTGCACCCACCCCCAAAATCCCTTCGCACAAGGGGACCTATACTCTACCCAACGCCAGACAGATTTCACAATTTGTAATTGGCATGCATTGGATCTGAGTTAATGGGGGGGATGTTTTCATATCCCAGTGGCGTGCACATTACCTGAATAAACTGGGTAGAATTGACTATCTCCTGATGTACATTGAATTTAAAGGAACATCTAACCATCTCCCACAGGCATCCATTGGATCTGGAGGCCCTGTACGCTATAAACAACAAGTCAGAAATTAAAGCTTCACCACCATTTTAAACTGGGACAAATACTAATATGTTTTCACTAAACTTGAACAGCAGAGACACCTCTACTACCAATTGAGAGAGTATTTATTATCTTCCTAATAATGGATCGAAGATATACGCTAATTGAGTATTAGAGCACATTGTATTATAGGTACTGGAGACATACCGTATGATTCGCCTGACACTTTGGAAGGGGAACAACAGTTAGTACATTGCACATGTATGTCACACCAACCATCTTAGTATGGGGCTGAAATCCAGATCTAATATAATATTTTGAAAGACCTATATGCTTCAGTTATCTCATTTATATAACGTTTACATATATTGACATCAGTGTTCAACAACAGTCGTTTATATATTTGCATATTGCATTTCGAGTGGTCACATGATCAAAATACCCACCCATTTTGGTAATTTAAAATGGCGTCAAATAGTAGATTGGGTTTTCAGCATTTACTGTACAACCAGACATGTTTCACCAGCCGAAAATCATGTATAAGGGTCACGTACATCCGACAATTTGTTTACAAACATATTACCTAATTTTATAAAGAATTAGGCTTACTTATAACTGAGGGTCTTTTGTTGACTTTCTGAGATTTTAATACCATAGGGATTTGAATCCTATTGAACAAATTAGAAATGGAATTGAACTGTGTTCCCTATCACAATACAGTTAGGTAAGATGATAAATGAACATTATGCTACAATATCCCACCTAACATATTTGAATTTCATAAACTAGTTAACCACTAGTATTGTTGCAATATTTTTCTTTTGGCATCCCCTCCCACCCACTCGCCCTGCAATGCTGCACATTATCCAATGGGAGGGAATGGCTGGAATCTATTCTTGATAATTAGTATTTTACATTTAACCTTATAGATGAGACTTAACTTGATGATTTATTTACAAATGTTCTCTGATTTGTATTTCGATTTTGGCATTGTATATACACCACCATTTAAGTTTGCACGAGATTTCTGGATTTGTTTGCTCTCTGATACAACATTAGTGAGCATGTGTAAAACTTAGTAGAACCTCCATATATTAATTATATTCTATAAACCCAAGAACTTAAACTTTTTTCTAAAACGTTATTTCTAAAATATTATTACGACAGATAGAAGATTCAGGATCTTCTCATGAAGAAGGCTGCTTTACCCAAAACATGTATAGGTTTGACCAGGGACGTCATTTCACCAAAATGCCAGGGGTAGCGGAAGTGACATCACACAACCCTTGACCTCTGATAACATCATAGGAAGTGATGTCATTTGATGCAACCCCAAAGTGATATGTCGGGAAGCGATGGAACACAACCTTTAACCCGTTGACAAAACAGGAAGTGGCATCACATAGCATTGTACGCTACGAAAAATATGGTTACGATATCACTGTGATGTGATGTACATTTCATACCTGAATGGATCGCCATATGTATCGTTAAGATCAGTGTGTATAAGCCCATATTAGCAAATTACTGTGATTGCAAGCAGACGTCCATGACCAAATGATAATGATGTGTTATTATATAGCACTTAAGCTTAAGCGCTTTATATAGAAAAAAATATACACCCAATATCACCCAGCATGTGTTAGTACCCATTTATCGACCTCATAAGAATGAAAGGCTGAGTTGAGGCATTTGAGAACAGACTAAATCAATGACTCACCCTCTGAAGTGTGCCTGAAATAAACCTTTAATGAGTCTAGCAATTATTGTATATAATTCCAGAAAGACACATTTTTTGGTATTCCTATTCTTTCTAATTTAGGTTCAGTGCTGAAAGTGTTAGACTTGTGGACCTCATGTTCTTATTTTTCTTCTTTTTTTAAGGGGCCTGAACAGGAAAGCTAGCCACTCCAGAATGAAAGAGCCACATGGTGCTGGCCAGAACCCAGGAGCTTGCATTGCATTGCATTGCAAAAAAAAAAAAGTTTTTATTTTTTTTATTTTTTTAGAGGTCGCAAGGGAGACCACAGAGGTCGCACTTGCGACCTCTGGTGACCCCCAAATGACGTCACTGGGTTTGACTTTCAGATATCCCATCTGATTTACGACATCATGCCATATTGTATTAACACTATTCTAAAACTTTAAAAGAATCTAAAAAATGTTGTCTACAAACATTCTTGTCCTCTCATTCATGTATGTTTTTTTTTTAAATGTAATACTGATGTGTAATTATATCATGTTGTTCCTTTATTCAATAACTATATGTTGACATTTGGTCTTAACTAGTTGATATAACTAATACAATAGATTTACATTTTTTGAGTACTCCAGTTGTTTGGATACACTGTATACAGGGTGTTTTTCCAATGGGAATGGATATGGCTTCATATCATTTGGGATGCCATTTGGAATGATTAAGGGTCCCTTGGTTAATAACTTTGATAAAAAGCCAACCTTTTGTTTCATGTACAATAGAGTGCCGGCATTTGGTGGAAGATCATTTCGTAGTGCATGGCCAAGATGAGTAGTTTGAGTGAGGTGCTCCTGATTCTAAGGAAATCCCTGTATTTTACAATAGAGCATGCCGAAACGAATGAATGGATAATTACACTTGTTCTGTGCTCTATGTAATGCACTGGGAACCAGGGATAGTGTCTAGTGGAGAAGCCAGGTGAACAGTTAATGCTTGTTTTAGGGGTGTCCAAGGCTGGGGACTACATTTGCGCACACTTGACAGAATTAAGTGTAGAACTTTGAGTACTTCTTAATGTTGCAGTTTTTAGCTCGAGATTAATTAAACACAAAATTAGATTTTGGGGCTGTTTACGTAGGCATACGTTAATTTAGGGGGATAGATGATGCTGCATGATGATAACAACCCTGCGTTTATTTCTCCTCAAAAAACTTTAACCAATATTGAATTATGAAAACATATGATATCTCTTTTTCGCAGCAAAACATTGTCTGCTGAAATTATTTTTCACAAATTATTAACGTTTACTTGAGGACAGATATAAGCAGTCAACCCCCTGCAAAAATCAACATGGCTAGACAGTACACCACTATAACTTTCTGTTTTTTCTCATGACAGGGCTTGGCAGAGTTGAACAGAACATCCTTGTGACTAGAAGAATCTCTGGATTAACCCCAAAACCTCTGCACGTGGAGTTATACATATTTCATTTTCAGCACATCCATGGTTGCAATTCTTTTTTTTGCCACAATGATGAATGGTAGGAGGTTTAATCTGTTAAAAAAGATGGTGCAGTCAAAAAACGTTGCTGGTGGCTTAGCAGAAAAAATACATGATACTTCACAAGTTAGGATAGCTGCACAGTCATGTGCACACATAATTCCCTGGGCGGTAAAAAACTTCAGACATCTATAGACATGAAACACTTGCGTATCCATTTCATAGAATATCATATCATATCATAGTTAATTCCCATTGTCAGAGGCTGGTGACACAGATGCATAAACATGACCTCAAGACCTCTGGTCAGGTGAACAGTCATTGAACCCTTAAAGTACTTCATTTTGGGGGAATAGGTCAATCAGATTCCCGGGTTGAAAATGAAACCCTTCATTGGTATTTGTTTGGCCTCTGATTGTCTCTTGCAATGATCTTCTTTTGTGGGAAGTTGCATGAGGTGGGAACATTACAATATTAGTGTGTGCAATCCCTTATTCAGTGCCCTCTGAATGCCTATAGTATAGACTATGTGAATCCGATCATGTTACACGCCAAGGACATAACGTAGGAGGCCCTATACAATGAAATGATCGTGAATATGTAACACATGAAGAAATGGGATAACTTTTCTTTTAAAAGAAAAACACGCAATTACAAAACTCCATAATTTACCATTCAATAGAAAATATATTCACATGCCACATCTATAGAGACGTGCAGACCCGGCTTCCCTTCTTCTGAAACTCTAGCTCAACTCGTTTTGGAAACTTGGGCGCTAACAGAATGCAGATGACACCGCTATTTTATCCTCAGATCCGAAGTCTGAGATGTCCAAAGGAGAATGTGGTTAGTGCTTACAAATCCTATTAGGGTGATTGTTGTGAACAATTAAATGAGCACCAAGCCCAGTATGCATTATGCACCCGGAAGAACGAAGTATGCCACCCTTTTCCCATAGACATATCCATCAAATAGGAAGGTCTGAGGTCATTCTTATGTTCCAAAAATGTTCCTTGATTTTAGGCAAATCATCCAGAATTCTTTATTGGTGCTATTCGTCAGCTTAACCTTTCCCATGGGATTGTTTTGAACAAGTACAATAGAAGTGTGCCAGATTGTCTATCTTGAAATGATAAACTATCAGAAAATAATGTACATGTTTATTCTAGATTTTGAAAATGGGATTTGATCCTTTTAACAAGTGTAACATACTTAGTATGATGATACTGAAAGTGATAATTACAAATAAAGATTGAAACTTATCGAAAATGGCCAGTTTACATTATTAGTACAATTAAATAATGTTCTTTTCTTCAAAATATCCTTCCTTCTGGGAATGGGTTGGACTCACATTGATACCAATGATATGTTCCTTGTGTGAGAACCAATGTAGGAATGCACGTTCAGATCCCAGCCCCTCCCAAATGATTTAGATTGCGAAAAATATACTATATGTGCGGGAAATACACATGAAAGGGTACAGGGGTAAGAGGCAGCCTTGTGGGCATAGGTGAATGGCATATGGTTTAACTATTATAGGACTTTACATAAGTCTAAGGTAAACTAACAACACACTTTATAGTGTGCTTGGTGAATACACTGCATGTGCACAACACACACATAGGGCTTCATTACAGGCCCGGTGGTAACCCTGCCGGTGCTACGGGCAGCTTGCCGCTGGACCTGTAAACATTTACCGGCACCTGACTTCCTGGTGCCACGACTCATTATGAGTCCGGCAGCCGGGAATGCAGGCGCCGGTAAATTGGTAAACTCCCATAGGACTCCATGGGACTGGGGACACGGAATCAACAGCACCATTGCTAACAGTGCCATTGTTTTCGTGATGGGTTTACCTACCGTGACCGCTGCGCCGGGCAGGATCAGTCCTTTCAGGCACAGCGGCTCCGGCAGGCAAACACATAGTTTGCTGGTCCGGAAACAAGGGTGCTGGTTAGCTTACCGGCACCCTTATTTCCGGACCAGCAAAGTTGTCATGAGCCCTACAGTATGAATCTCTGTTCAGTGACAAGAAACATAGAAGTGAAACCATATTCGAAGGTAGGGCTGAATCCTCGCAGGCCATGTTGGAAACACAGAAAAATGAGGCCTTGTGGTCGAATATTCCACCCCCACCCCAGGCAAGGTAGGGAACACATTAACACAAATGTATCCTGTTAGAGCTCTGTGAAATTAGAAAGCAATGTGAACGGCCCAACAAGAGGAAGGGCTGTGACCGGTTGTAAAGGACAAACCCATTGGAGACTGGGCAGAGGTCTTGAGCTGCCAAAACCTGAGTTGAGATTTAGGACACCAGCATCCCCCTGGATAATGGCCATGCCATTTGAACTACTAGATGCCAATGAAAAAAATCCTAAATCCTTCACTATTTAGACTGATTAGTGGGACTTGATGGATCCTCAGGCCTGCCCCTCGAGAGGAGTAGCTGATAAGGGGGGAACAGAGGACAACAAGGGCCGTGATTTC
Organism: Ambystoma mexicanum; assembly: GCF_040938575.1. NCBI lineage: Eukaryota > Metazoa > Chordata > Amphibia > Caudata > Ambystomatidae > Ambystoma > Ambystoma mexicanum. The sequence continues at coordinate 196,208,243 of NC_090922.1, forward strand.
TACCAGGGAAAGCAAAGGGTGAGGACAACTCTTATGAGATTGTGACGGGGAGGCTTGGTGCGTGCACCTCTGTGTCTGGGATGAGAAAAGAGTTGCTTTATTTGCAAGGACCAGACTGACCTCAAAGTTATACACTGAGCTCCTCTTGATGACCAGGTGCTCATCACGTGATTAGGCCTATGGGCAGGGCAGTGCTCTCAGTAACTTAACCAATCACCCAACAGCAACTCAATGTGAAGAGATCGAAACACACAGGTGAAAGAGTTGGAGTCATCGATGATGCGGCCAATTAATTGGGTGTCTATATGTGATTGGTAGTATATAAATAGGCGGCAGCCAATGAGAATGGGGGATGAACACTGTATATATTATACATGACATATGACTATTTTCGCAGTTATAATGTTTTGTTTGCTTTGAAGAAGAGAGAGAACTCTGCAGCAGTGGACTTATAATACCTTGTCGCCATTTAATTTTTTTTTTTACAAATAAAGCTTTTGCTCGTCTCACAAATGGGTGCACCTAGCTTGTTCCCCTATTGGGTTGTTATTTCCCAGTCTGGTTGTTGGAAGATTACCACACACCAAGGCAATGTTTATTTTTGTGTTCTCACCACTCATTCGTACAAGCCCACTCATCTATTACAGAGTGCACCAACACAAATAATTAACAAAAGATAGAAAAGAACAAATGTGCTTTTAGACCCTGCTGCCTAGTACTGTGGCCCCTTACAGGGACTATTACAAGATCTGTCAGGACCCCAGCAACGCTGCAAGGCCAGTCCATGTCCCATAATCTCCCGCTGAATGGAAAATGTGCACTCGCTGCTATGTCGACATTCCTGTCGGTCGTATGCACTGCCAATGAATGTCTCCAATTTCAAATACCTGCCTGGTCCCCAGCTCTGGGCATGCCTCTGCCGCTGCCGCTCTCACTCTACGTGTAACCTTAAAAACACAGCACACCGCCCTCCTTCAATATATTTGTCCTTTTACTCTGGTTGTGTTGCTGTCTGCAACCTGCTGTGGCTCAAGGAAAAGCTCATCTGACAATCTGACTCGAAACAACAGAAAGAAGGCGAGATATATGAAGTGGGACAGAGAGAGACAGCAAGAATAAGTGAGAGCAGAGAGATAGTGAGGTTTCTAGCTATTCTGGGATATGCCATGCCTGTATTTAGCGAGTGTGCATTTATTTATTGAAAACAAAATGTGCTTCAACAAGAGGCGCTGTAGAAAGGGAATATTGATGGCTGGAGCAGTGTCATTGCTAGGTGCATTAAATAGTCATGATATACTAGTTAGGATGCGAGGCAGGAGTCAGCAAGTAGTGTTTAGGAACGGAGGGGTCCAGGAGGACTTGGGAGGCTACAGTTTGAGGGCTGTGTAGCAGGAGAGCCAAGTTTGTGAAGCGTTCCCGTCATCCCAAATGGAATCAGTGGCAGTACGCAGCCGGTGGCTGGTTCTAGAGTGTACAGTTAGACAAAATAAGTGTGTTTTTAAAGGAAAGAACGTCTAGAGGGGGCCATGATGACAATAGAGCAGTTATTAAGCCTGGTGTTGACGTTTCGGGTAGTGTGAAAGTTGAGATGGGCATATTTAATGGAGATTATGGATGTTAAGCTGGTAGCTGTGGAACCATCGAAGCACAGTGAAGTGATGACGTTTCAGGTTGCTAAGAGAACCCCAGAATGCAAGACTTACGCAGGTCTGAGATTGGCAACAACATCTGGAGTTGGCTGTTGAATAGGCATGTGGTGCAGTGCTCTACGCTGCATGTGTGTTGTGCATGTGCCTGCATGTCTGTAGTGACCCTTTTTTTATTTTTTCAGCATGTGTGCTTCAGCACTCAACAGCGTAATGCATGCCCCGGACAATGCTCCCCATGTGTGAGGTGTCTGTGTATTGGAGATGCACTGGTATTTGCAGTGTGTGTCATTGTACAGTTGGGCAAACCATGCACATGCAATGTCACTTGTGGTTGAGACATGTTTGGATGTCAATGGCTCCATATGAGGATGTGGTGTCCATGTCAGGTGCATGCATGATGGATATGATGTTGTGAAGACTATAGCAATGTGTGACTATGCTTCGCTCACATCTGGAAGTAACACATGCTTTTTTATGTTTGGCTTAGTGAAGTTGGTTTAGCTGCTGGGGGTAAGTCTGGGGCTAAGTCCAAGGAGGTGAAGGTGGCAGGGGACTCCCAAGCAGCAGTGGGACCGGGTGATGCCACACAGGGGCCATCCACGGCTGAAGAGACCATGGAGTCATCAAGGTTGACAGACAGGCAGGTGGCGGGGGAGGCCATTGCAGTCCAGCCCATGGGGTCAGGTGGGGATGTCGAGGTGGGTGTGCATGCTGCAACCCTGTCCCAGGGATATGAGGCTGTGCAGACCACCATGTAGGTGCCTGTGCAAAATCATGTTCCTGGGCCATTGGATGCAGCAGTGCACACCATTCGGGATGCCTCCACCCAGACCAGCATCCCCTTGCCAGCTTATGTGTCCATCAGGGATCAGATGCTGCCCTACTGGCTGGCCTGACAAGGCAGACTGCAGTCATACGTGATGATGGGCAGGCTACTTGTGGCATGCTTGTCCATCATCACAATGATCTGTACCACCTTGTGGCCTTGCTGGCAGCAGGTCTGTTCTCTGGTGGGCTCTATGGGTGGTTAACTGCTGTGACCGCCTCCTCGGCTTACTCTTCTGTGTGCCAGTCATACTGTGGGGTGCCTTCCTGGCCACATAACAGCATGGCCCCCTGTGCACCATCTCCACCCACAAAGCCCCATCTGGTGGAGCTTACATCCCCACATGAGGTGTGAGGAGTCGCAAGCACATCGATTGAGGTGGTCACTGTCCCTACACAAGCACCAACTGGGGCACAGGAAATGGAGGGACAGCAGGCACTTCAGACAACATCAAGGAGGCTGGTGGCGACTTTGGGGCAGGAGGACCATGTGGGTGCACTAAACGCTATTTCTTCTGTGTTCCACAATTATGAAAGTTAACTGCTGGCAGAGAGGCAGTGGGTGCGGGAGGCACTTGTGATGGTGGCGAGTGCTGAGGTGGCACTGTGTTGGGCGGGGAGACGGGCTGTCATCCTGGAGACCACTTGCAGGGCAGCATGGGATACCAAATTACAGGTGCTGTCCCTCCTGCAAGCTCCCCAGAAATCAACAGAGGCCCACCAGATGGAGAAGGATGTGGCGTGTGACTCAGCCCTGGCCGACAGGTTTGGTGACATTGGTGATCAGGACTAGCCTGCTGCCTTTACATATAGTTATTAAGGTATAGGTTTTATTTCTTTCTTTTTTTCTTTTGCCCCAGACTTTGATGACTTTCCTTCCCTGTTGTTCATATACATATTTATTTCGGTATAGGGTTATTTTCATTTGTCATCATTTACCCCAGACTTCTTGGACCTTCCATCCCAGTTTTCGTTGTATATAGTTTTGTTTGATACAGGTTTTCTTAGGATTCCATGACATTGTACTGTTCCTATACTTTATTTTCAAAACAAACTAATCCAGAATGGCTTAGTCTTAAAATAAAATTGTGGGAAGAAATTGAAACGTGCACTTTCGGTGCACTGCACTGACCATAGCCTTAAAAAGCATGTATGTTGGTTAGGGGGTTTGGATTTCACGTGGGAGGGGCATGTTGATGTTTTTTTTATGGGGCGCTGGTTCATTTTGGAAACACTTCGACCACTGGATTCATGCAGTTTATTTGTTTGTCTGCTACTTTGATTGTTGACATTTCACCCAGTGCATCTCTCCATTGCAGGTCATGTTTATTGTGGCATGCATGTGTTTGTGATGTAGCTGATGTGATGGTTGCAGGTGGGGGGATGCACATGTGCCTGACATGTGGGGGTGGGTCAATCAGAGAATTGGGGGTGCACTGGATGTTTTAAATTGCATTTACATGTGCAGCATCACTGTGTGGTTAGCGTCAGTGGGGTTAGGGGGAGGGTTCTGGTGCGTGTGAGATTATGTGCATCCGGGTATGGTTGCACTGATGTGTGGATGTGTTTTGTATTTTTTCGTTGACTCTGATTGTGGATGTAATGCCACCTGTTCCTGTGTGTTTACACAATTTCACATTGTTTTCATTTCAGGGCCACTGTTGTTCATGTGTCCCCTTTGCACATGCTTGGAATTGTTTATGTGCCCACACTCTGTTCACTGCATTGTGTATTTTGCATTGTGGTTGCAGTGGTGGGAGATTGGCTCACTGTGGATGGGCCCTGGTCACATCACTTGCACACTGGTTTATCATTGCTGTGTCACTCTCACGTCATGCGCACACACCCACCAGCATCTGCAGGCACACGCTGCCTGCTCTCATGTCTCGCTGCACCTCTGCCCATGGAATGCTGTTGTGACCCATATTTGCTCATTCTGTGTGGCAGCACACATTTCCAGTCTCAGTGAGTCATGCACTCTCTGAATGCACTCCCATCATCCATGCACGGGCATGTCATGTTGTGGTCCCTGACAGGGACTTTGCCACCACTTCCACCCAGCCTACTTATGCTCAGGCTGTAACGTGCATGGTCCTTATTTGTTGATCTGGCAGATGCTTGAATCGGTTTACTTCTGTCCTCAGGTCACATTCAGTTGCTGTGGTTTAATGCCTTTGCAGTGACCCATGGCCAACATGCACATGCCACTTTGAATTGCATTCACTTGTCTCATGTGGATGGGGTGGCCACAGTGTTGTTGGTGGAATATAGTGCTGTCTGGCTGGGGTGCTCTGGTCCAGGAATGATCTTCAGTGCTTCTTGGTGATCTGTAGAGGAGCAGTTACATGTCTCTGCAGGAACAATTCTGCTCCCTACCTCTTATATGTTGCAAGCCTGAGATGGTGCATGTTTGACACCAGCAGTTGTGCCAATACTGCAGTGTATATTAAAATAAGATACCCATTGAAACAACTCTATTGAATGTATCCCCAAAGAGACGGCAGTTTGAGTCAGGAACTCACAGATGGAATATAAAAAGAGCAAGAAAAGAAGCCCTTGACATCATAAGAGAGTATGAATGATATCTCAGAATATTGGCCAACTGGGATGTATGGATCCTACAGAAGCTAATGATGAAGTATCAAGTGAACTTTTAAAAATGAAAAAGAAGAATGCACCTGGCCGACAAAGCGGCCAGGGCGCTAACATACACTAAACAGTTTTACTATGTGCACAGCAACAAAGCAAACCGGCTCCTGGTCCACAAATTAAAAAAGCTACGAACGAGAAACCTCATCCATAACCTCGCGGATGCGCAAGGGACCCTCCGTTACTCCATCAAAGAGAAAATTGAAATCATGGCTTCCCATCACAGAACGATCATGTCGGGTGCTCCCACGGCCGAAACAGCACAAGCCAAATATCTGGCAGAAGCACATATTGCCGCCCCATCCCCACAACTTGAGGCCCTGGAGGCCCCCTTCTCGGCAGAAGAAGTCAGTGAAACCATATCTAAATTGAAAAATTCAACCCCTGGCCCAGATGGGCTCACAGCCCAATTCTACAAAAATTTTTCATATATCCTATCTCCCCACCTGGCTACCTTATTTAACTCATTCCTCCTCTCAGGCACGACCACCCCCTCAATGGAAGAATCAATAACCGTACTCCTGCCGAAGCCTGGAAAGGATCGGAGCCAGTGTGCCTCCTATAGACCTATCACCCTTTTGAACTATGACGCAAAAATCTTCACCAAAACCCTCGCGAACAGGTTGGCCCCCTTGCTTCCATCAATTATCCACCCGGATCAGACGGGATTCATACCCGGCCGCTGCACCCATGATAATATAAGAAGAACCATCAATGTCATCGAATCTGCCAATAGGAGGGGGCAGGCATTGATGGTACTATCATTGGATGCACACAAAGCCTTCGATATGCTTGACTGGGGCTACATCCGAAACTCACTCACACACTTTGGCTTCGGCCCACACTTCATAAAATGGACACTAGCAAATTACCAACATCCCTCCACCAGCCTCAGAATGAATGGAGCTAAGTCCGACCCGATCAAAATCTCAAGAGGCACTAGACAGGGGTGCCCCCTGCCCCCCTGGTATTCGCCCTCTCCATGGAGCCATTCGCGATCAGGGTTCGCCACAATGCAGGGATCCAATGTCTGGCAGTCAAGTCCCAAACATATAAAGCCGCCCTGTACGCCGACGATGTCCTCCTCACCTTAACCAAGCCAGAGGAATCCATGAAAGCCCTATGGAAGGAACTGCTAGATTTCGGGGAAGCCTCGGGTTTTAAGGTTAACCTTACCAAGTCCACAGCATTAAGCATCAACCTTCCTAGCCAGCTACTATTGGACCTGGAGAAGGAATATCAGATCCCCTGGGCCAGAAAGAACCTTCCGTATCTGGGGGTCCAGCTCCCCGTCGCTTTAAGCAGGCTATACAGAGCCAACTTCCCGGCACTCCTGAAAGAACTTAAAGCCGATCTCACACGCTGGCAAAAACAGGAGATTTCCTGGTTTGGAAGAATCACGGCCTTGAAGATGAACCTCATCCCTAGACTCCTGTACCAGTGTGCTGCCATACCCACTACAATCCCGAAGCAAGAGATCCAGAAGTTACAAAAGAACATCATGAGCTATATCTGGGAGGGGAAACAGCCGCGCATCCCGCGAAAGATCATGCTCCGGGGTCGGGAGACGGGAGATCTGGGAGCACCCGATGTTGCAAGATATGCTCTGGCCGCTCAGCTCTCGTCAGCGTTCGCTTGGCTCCCCGCCGCCTCCAAGCCCCGCTGGCTGGAGCTGGAGGAGGCCTGGAGTCCAAGCCCAATAACCTCACTGCCACACCTGAAGGAACCCAGCGCAAACAAGGGAATGGGTCCTCTGTCGGCAACTGAAAACACAGTAAGGAGCTGGAAGAAAGCGGTGCAACTATGGAACCTCCGCGGCACGACGGGCCCACTCACCCCGGTTTGGGGAAACCCAGAATTCACCCCAGGCTGTAACCCCAGTAACTTCAGGAGATGGAAAGATGGAGGACTGGAGAGGATACAAGATTTTTATGAGGAAGGAATCCCCCTAGACTTCGAGGCCTGCAAGGCAAAGTTCGACGTGCCAGAGAGCGAAAGATTCAGATACACCCAGCTCCGCCACTGGCTCTCGAGCAGGGAGATGAAGCGTCACGGAAGCAGGGCCCTTACAGCCCTGGAACTCACCCTCACAGGCTCCCCGCCAAAGGGCAGAATCTCCACCCTCTACAAGCTCTTGGACAGAACAGACCCATCCCGCAAAGAACCATATATGCTGAAGTGGGAAAATGACATCGGGAGGCCTATCGATTTGGAGGAGTGGAACCACATCTGGACAAGAGCAAACAGAAGCTCGAAGTGTGTTTCCAACAAGGAAGGGGCATTCAAGGTGTGCTTCAGGTGGTATCGGACCCCAGAGACACTCAATAAATGCAACCCCACGATTCCCCCGGCTTGCTGGAGAGGATGCCCAGACAAAGGCACACTCTTCCACCTGTTTTGGTCATGTCCCAAGGCTATCCAATTCTGGAAATCAGTGCTGGATCACATCAAGAAAATCACAGGTCTCTCCATCCCATGGGACCCGGGCATCGCTCTATTGGGATCAAGCGGGGAGGGCCAATTCCCCCTCTCCGGGCACAGAGCAGAGTTATGCTCCCACCTGTTGACGGCCGCAAAAATCTCCATAGCTAGGCTGTGGAAAAATCCAGAGGGCCCAGCAGTACAAATGTGGTGGACGAAATGCTGGGACATAATCGCAGCAGAAAAGATAACTGCCCTCCGGTTCGGTAATAGAGACAAATTCTCCCAAACATGGGCTCCCTTTTTGGACTACACCCAGAAATTCCCAGGGTTGGCACGCCAACCCCCCTCCCTACGATGGATGGACAAAACTGAATAAATACAGAGGGGACAACGCAGTAGCAGAGGTACAGATTGGCCCAAGATCCCGCCGGCTATTAAACCCAGGAATAATGCATCAAGGCCCGGACAATCTGACGCTCACCGCCACCCACGCATGACCCAGCGTCTAAACAATATACAAGGATCCCTTCTCGCCCACTTGTAACCTATCACCGCCCACTAGGGCTAAACTAACCGCTTGCCCTTCCCCTTGAACTGTCCCCTGACCTGTTATTACTGTTGTTTTGTTATGAAGGACATTGTCCCTGTTGTTTTACTACTTGTACCTCGAAGCTCAACGTCGCTGCTCGCAGCGCTCTTTATGTACTCGCAACCACTCGATGCAATGTATGTACAAAAACCAATAAATATATATTTTGAAAAAAAAAAAAAAATGAAAAAGAAGATTACACGTCCACGAAGTGCGGCATAGAATCAACCATTCAATAATTGCACAGACACTGAAACGCAAGTAGACTAAGGGCCTCATTACATGGACGGCGGTAAGGGTTTACCGGTAAGGGCACTGGTACCGGTAAACCCTTACCGCCTTACTACGAGGTCCCTTTGTGGGTAGGTACTTTAACGCCTGCTGTTTAGCAGGGGTTAAAAACCAACCGGCAAAGGGACCAGGGTGCTAATTACGGTACCGCAATTTGCGGCACCATAATTAGCGCCTTCCCCATTCCCATAGAGCTCTGTGGGGCAAAAATGGGAATAGGGAAGGGCAATGGGGGAAGGGGGATTTACCGCCCCGCCAACCTTGGAATAGGCGGTAATTCCCCTTTCCACCAAGGCGGTGCCGGTATTCTACCGGCATGGACCAAGGTGCTAATACCACCTTGGTCCTCCCCCTACCGTGTAATGAGGCCCTAAATCATCATAGGAGCTGGCTATATGTAGTGAATAGAATGCAGGTGAAGCCGCCTTTGGTTAGGAGTGGACATCGGTATCATGAATTTAGTAAGACAGGACCCATGAAGAAGAGGAAATTGTGTTGCAGCAAGAACAAGCAGAAATCATGGAGCTGCATGGTGAGGTTGTCTGGCCCTGAGTCAAGAACGAAGCAGCCAAGGTCGGCTATCTATTATGGAAAGGAGGGAACGTGTGAAAGAAGAACCATCCTTTGTTAAGGTGCGAAGAAAGAACATCAAGCGTGCCAAGTTTTATTCACTGAGAGTATTTCAAATCTGCAAAATGGACCAAATTGCGGTCTCCTGTCATGTGAGCCAAGAACGAAAATAGCGTTGAACTTGGAGTCCAAGAACAAGGATAGTGAGTTCCCGCACTCCCATATATTCTCAGAGACAAGGAAACCTTGCAAGGCCAAGATCAAAGACAAACTTCATGGCAAAGGCTTGGGTGATGAGAGATGCAGGGCTAATTGGGGTGGCAGGTAGAGTCAGGCCCATTTCCTTGCACCTGGGTCTGAGCTTACATGCTGCAAAATGAACAAAATGTTCCAGACATAGCACAAGCGTGCCAACCAATTGTAGTGGTCCATATGACAAAGGACCTTATAGGTTGAAGACCAATAAGAAACTGTGTACTTGATGGCTTTGAAGATGACATGTTTTAGAGGTAGGCATATATTGTCCACCTAACAGTAGGTAGCCAATCACAATCCTAATCCTAGTATAAAAAGTATTCATAGGTGTTCCCCTTAAGCCAATCCCGATCCCCAGTAGGTTTTCTATTATTTGCCACGTAGTATGACGTCACCTCTGATGAATATTTGGTATATAAATGTATTTTTCTGAAATGATCGGTGAGAGAAATGGAGCGTACATCCGTTGATGTTCGTTATAACTTTCTTTTTTAGATAATTGTTAATAAAACAGTATCTTTGCCATCTTCCTGAGTTGGTTCCGTTATTTTGTGTTGGCAGTGGACATCTTGTTGCTCGGCTTCATGGTGGAGGCAGACCACAGAGGTTCAGGTGAGCTGCAGCCATGAATTGTACTGGTTGTGTGGGAGCATGTGAGGGGACTGTTTGGGGTAGTAGTGGAAGTGAGGGGGGATGGTGGGTGGTGTCTGGACTTGAGAGGGGTTCATGGGGGTAGTGTTGGAGGAGAGGGCTGTGTGGGGAGGATGTGCACTGTCAGGGGGCTTGCTAAGGTAGTGTCTGAAGACAGACGTGCTGGTGGGTGGTGGCTAGCATTGAGGGGGCTGCATGGGGGTAGTGCCAGAGGTGAGGCCGGTGAGGGGACAGGAGTGTACTGTCAGGGGGCTGAGGGTAGTGTCGGAGGTGGGGTGGGCTGGTGAGTGGTGTGTGGACATGAGGGGGTGGGCTGGGGTAGTGTCAGAGGTGAGGGGAGCTGGTGGGTGGTGTGTGGACTTGAGGAGGCTGGCTGGGGTAGTGTCAGAGGTGAAGGGGGCTGGTGGGTGCTGTGTGGATTCGAGGGGGCTGCCTGCAGGTAGTGTCAGAGGTGAGAGCAGTGTGGGGAGGAGAGAGACTGTCAGGTGACTGGCTGGAGTAGTGTGGGAGGTGAGGGGGGCTCATGGGTGGTGTGTGGACTTGAGGGGGCTGCCTGGGGGTAGTGTCAGAGGTGAGGGCAGTGTGGGAAGGAGAGTGTATGGTCAGGGGACTGGCTGGGGTAGTGTCAGAGGTGAGGGGGGCTGGTGGGAGGTGGGTGGTGTCTGGACTTGAGGAGGCTGCTTGGGGGTAGTGTCAGTGGTGAGGTCGGTGTGGGGAGGGGAGTGTACTGTCATGGGACTGCCTGGATTAGTTTCAGAGGTGAGGGAGGCAGGTGAGTGGTCTGTGGACTTGAGGGGCAGACTGGGGTAGTGTCAGAGGTGAGGGGGGCTGATGGGTGCTGTGTGGACTTGAGCGGGCTGCCTGGGGGTAGTGGTAGAGGTGAGGGCAGTGTGGGGAGGGGAGTGGACTGTCATGAGATTGCCTGGGGTAGTGTCGGACATGAGGGGGCTGGTGGCTGGTGTGTGGACTTGAGGGGGGCGGCTGGGGTAGTGTCAGAGTTGAGGGGGCTGGTGGGTGGTGTGTAGACTTGAGGGGGCTGGCTGGGGTAGTGTCGGAGGTGAGGGTAGCAGGTGGGTGGTGTGTTGACTTGAGGGTGGTTGCTGTGGCAGTATCGGAGGTGAGGCGGCTGGTCGGTGCTGTGTGGACTTGAGGGGGCTCCCTGGGGGTAGTGTCAGAGGTTAAGGTGGTATGGGAAGGGAAGTGTACTGTCAGGCTGTAGTATTGGAGGTGAAGGGGGCTGGAGGGTGGTTTCTGGAATTGAGAGGGCCGCCTGGAGTAGTAAAGGAGGTGAGGGGTGATGGTGGGTGGTGTGTGGCCTTGAGGGGGCTGGCTGCGGTAGTGCCGGAAGTAAGGGGTGCTGGTGGGTGGTGTCTGGGCTTGACGGGTCTGCCTGGGGGAAGTGTCGGAGGTGAGGGGGGGCTGGTGGGTGGTATGTGAACTTAAGTGGGTTGACTGGCGTAGTGTCGAAGGTGAGGGAGGCTGGTGGGTGCTGTGTGGACTTGATGGGGCTGCCTGCGGGTAGTGTCAGAGGTGAGGGCAGTGTGGGGAGGGGTGTGTACTCTCCGTGGGCAGCCTGGGGTAGTGTCCGAGGTGAGGGGGCTGGTTGGTGCTGTGTGGACTTGAAGGGGCTGCTCGGGGGTAGTGTCTGAGGTGAGGGCAGTGTGGTGAGGGAAGTGTACTGTCAAGGGGGTTGCCTAGGGTAGTATCAGAGGTGAGGGCTGTGTGGGGAGGGAGTGTACTTTCGGGGGGCTGGCTAAGGTAGTGTTGTCAATGAGGGGGACCGGTGGGTTGTGTCTGGGCTTGAAGGGGCTGCCTGGGGCTAGTGTCTGAGATGATGGCGGTGTGTGTAGGAGAGTGTACTGCCAGGGTGCTGCTTGTGGTGTTGTCAGAAGTGAGGGGGGTGGTGGGTGGTGTCCAGGCTTAAGGGGGCTGACTAGGGGTAGTTTCATAGTGAGGTGGGTATGGGGAGGGAAGTATTCTGCCAGGGGACTCCCTTGGCTAGTGTCGGAGGTGGGGGGGCGGTTGGGTGGTGTGTGGACTTGAGAGGGCTGGCTGGGGTAGTGTCAGAGGCGAAAGGGGCTGGTGGGTGGTTTATGGACTTGAGGGGGCTGCTTAGGGGTGGTGTCAAAGGTGAGGGCGGTGTGGGGAAGGGAGTGTATTTTCAGCGGACTGCCTTGGATAGTGTCGGAGGTGAGGGGGCTGTTGGGTGTTGTCTGGACATGAAGGAGCTAGGTGGGGTAGTGTCAGAGGTGAGGGGCCTGGTGAGTGGTGTCTGGACTTGAGGGGTTGATGTGCAGCAGGGGTATATGCCCTGCAGATTGGGTGTCTATGGTGTACAAAGGGGTGCTGCCTTGATTTATGAGAGGACCCATGCATTTATCTAGGAGGTGCACCCACGAATTACGAAGGAGCCTGCGTGTTTTTGTAGGTGGTGCCTCATCAATTTACGAGGGAGCCTTGCTTTTTTGCAGGGGTGCTGGATAATGGGTCAGGTGTGGACGCGGAGGTATGCGCTTAGGTTGGGATATGGCTTGGTTTTGGGGTTTGCAATGGGGCATATTGTGGGTGTTTCTCGCGCAGCTCATTTTGATTTGTGAGTCAGCTAGAAATGCACGTTTGGATCCATGAATACGCAGTACATGTCAATTTACTTATGCACGCAGGCTGACGCACTGTCGTTCTCGGCGTGCATCCCTTGCGGGTTTAATTAGCTCTTTTCCATGAATCGGGCCATGTATGTTTATAGAGGTCAACATATCTTGCCCTCAGTAATAACATTCTAAGGCGCTGTTCAACCATTCTTGCCCCTTCCCTAGATCCCCTGGAGAGAGTAGAAAACGCATTTGGGACATCTATTTAAAGAGTCGAGAATATGTGGAGAAGAGGAGTCGTGGAACCGACTAATAGAGGGGGACAATACTTCATATGTGATAGCGGTTTCCCAATTCTTTATGAACTTGAAGCTTCAGGATTGTAATTGAGACTTAACTGATAGATCTGGATTCGGACCAAGCTTTCTAAAATTCTTTGTTTTGTCTTAAGGAACTTTTTTTTCCAGCTGGTGAGGAGGGAGGAGGGAAGGGGAAGGTAAACACTCTTTTTCTTGTAAAAATGTATTGTAAATTGAATCAACTAGATAAATAAAAAATAAATAAATAAAAACAGAGGTTTCATCCATCCAACTATGAATCCTCGTGAAGACCACTTTACCAAAGATCATGCTGATTGCATGAAGAAGCAAAAAAGGTTGATAGTTGTCGGAATTACTCCTATGCCCTTTTTTAAAATGTAGGACTATTTCTGTGTTTGAACTTATTATACCATGCATTTATTTGGATTTTAGCTAATATTAGTGAAAGTGTAAAGGTTTCTTTTACCACTGGGGACACTCAAGCTATTTCCCACAGAGTCTTTTGGCATATACTTGTCCTGTAACTGGCTTACAATGGTTGATTGTGCTCGTACAGACTTTAATTTATTGGGGAGTATTCTTCTTACGTATTGGGATTTGGTACCTCATGCCTTCTCTGTAACGTTCGTACCTCCCTAGTTTCTCAGTACCCCTGCCTCTGGGTATCAGCTACAGCCTGAGCTCTGCTTGGATCGGTATCTTGTTATTTCAGCGTTTTTAATTCTCGTGAAGCCTTGAGGCCTTTCATTTACTTTGAAACATGTTGTGGCCTCCATTTTGGAAAAGATGGCTGCCCACCACTATTGCGTTTCTATGTTAGACATATTCCTGTATCATTTGTGTTGCGTTCATCTTAAACATTGCTTATGTTAGTATTCTTCCTGTCTTATGTATGCTGCGTTAATATTCTTCATGTATAAATGCATATATTACCTTGTGTTTGCTTCCTACATGTTAAGTGCATATTTGCTTTGTGTCTAATGAATGAATATGTATTGTCATATTGTTAATTTGTTTGTTATTAACATTTTCAGCTTAGGTTGTGTCCATCTCCTGCTGTATCTGCCTTGGATAAAGGTTGTATGGTTGTCTTAGTGAGTAAAGTTTCTCACGTATGTGGTATTGGGCCGGGGGTGGGGCAGTAGCTATGGATGACCTAATCATATGTATCCCAACTCATGCATATATTGGTGAAGCTGAGCACAAATTTGGTGTTGGAATTGGAACAGAAGAGGCATTTTCTCACTTCTAATCCAGCAATCAAATGATACTGAGTTGTGAATATGGTGCTAGGCTTTACAGACAACGAAGCTGCAGATGGGGGTGGGCATCCACCCCTTTTAAAAATAGCACTCTTAAGTCTAGCTTGGTGATTGAATTTACAATCTGCAACAGTGCAGAACTACCTTAAATAACACGGAAAACATAACATCAAAGTCGACCACTGCCCATTTTATGTTTTTTCTTTTAAAAGTAAACCCCCTTGGCAGCGACTCTGGTGACCTCCACTGTACACTAATTGATGGCAAGGACAGTTTAATGCACAATTGATTATGTTTTCATTCTACCTTTGAATCAAACCAAAAGCTCTCTACCCAGCTCCAGAATTCCAGCTCGATAAAATAGTAATTAATTAATGTTGCTCCTAGATGGTCTCTAAACGTGTCCTGATGCTTAGCACTCGCATCTCGTAAGACAAGGCCCAATGTCCCATTTGATGGCCTATCTTAGTGCATTTCCATTGTCCTGGTATGCAGGACATAATAGGAATTCCTCTTTAGAAAACCACTGTCTATATCTGCTTCATCATCAGACTGCCCCACCACCCAATCACTAAAATCTACTAGAACAAGGACAGAACCATTCTCTGGATTCACCCTGAGACTATGGGCCTCATTACACTGTAGGAGGTAACCATACCGCTATTAGCGGCATGGCTACTCCCTTACTGCATACCGGGTCCGGGTAGGCGGTATGGGGATTACTGTGTCATTCCGACCCTGGAGGACCCGGTAAGTGCCCATTTCAAATACCATTCCCCATTCCCAGTTGATCCCCCATGGGCTCAATGGGAATGGGGAAGGAGCTAATAACGGTACCGCAATTTGCGTTACCGTTATTAGCTCTGAAGTCCCTCAGTGGGTCCCGTCCTTAACGCCTGGTCAGATTCCAGCAGGCTTAAAAGGCTTGCGGTAGGATTTCAATATTGGTAAAAATATATATGGTAATTATAATTTCCCCCACATTTTTGGTTTAAAATAAACACAGGATGATTTCTCGCTTTGTTTTTCAGACCCCCACTTGCTTTGGTCTAGGTTGGGAAGTCAGACAGAAAAATTGGAATGCTCATGGGAATTTTGGATTTCAGATCCCCCTTACTGAAAGGCCTGTGTTGGGGAAGCTGGATAAAAAGGGTTGGACTGATTTAAGAACAAAGAAACCCCTCTTCTTTTTTTTTATTTAAAATGATACAGTTTAAAAAATAAACTTTTCATTTGTGTTCATAGAAATAAAAATTCCATTCGGAAAAGCATTTGCTTGAGTTATTCAAATCAAAAAATAAAGTAGGTGATGAAGAGGGGAGAGAACACCCTCTTCTTCGCCAACTTTATTAAAGACACCCCTCTTCATTAAAGAAGTTGAGGTCACCTGGAGGAAAGGCAGAGGCATCTCAGAACACTCTGGAAAGATAGGGCAGGGGTCTGGTCACTCCACTCTCAAAGATGGCCTCCCACTCTCCACCACAGGACCGAGTCAGTTTTGAAACCTTCCTAGAAATAGACAGCTCCACCCAGATGCACTCTCAGCAATCTCCTCTGGTATCTCCTTAGAGCTGTGAGCTGGTAAGTTTCCGCAGCTTTCCAGTCTCTCTCCTTTTTCTGTCTCCCCGGTTTTTGTGTGTCTCCTGTCCTAGTGCAGTCCCCCTTGTATAGCAGAAATGACATCACCAATTTTAAAATCTTGGGTAAGTACCCTGCAATAATCCCTGCCACTAAGGTTGGACAGTTACCTTTTCTCTCTGCGCCCGCAGTCAGGATTTTATTAGGGGTTTGGAGCAACATCTGTCTATTCCCATTTGTATCCATTTGTTTTCTTCTTTCAACTTTTTGGCAAAAACTAGTTATGTATCACAAATTCATAATTTTACTAGCAACTGTCATACTGAACATATTTTCTGTTTTAGCTGTTCGTGAAGAATTAAATAAGCTGACCACCACATCTGTACAATGTAGCATGGCCATGTGGCAGATTTTTGTCGGTTGCATAATATGCACAACGGATATGAAGATGTAAGTTATTAAACATATCCCTAATTTCATTTTCCACCTTTTCACCAACTCACACATTTGGAACCAGTTCAGATCAGCTAAACACATAAACACAGTCTAACTGGCCATTACAGTTCCCAGAGTCACAGGTAGATTCATTTTATATCCCCAAAATCGCCTAGAAATTACGTAAAAAATGATACCAAAATGAAATCAATTCACAGTATGGTTGCTGCGCAAAATGCCTACATGATAACAGTCTTTTAAATTAATTGGGAGTGTTCCTGTTAAGCAAATGGGAGGTCTGCCTCATCCAGCACAGCCATCTAACTCCCTGGGCCAGCCTGGGACCAGAGGTTTTTTTATGAGTCTCTTTGAAGTTTGTGCGCCCATTCTTCACACCTTTGAGTCATGCTCCCAGCAAGGATGGCTTTCTTTGAAGTCCCTGCTTTCCTAGCCAGCAGGTCTGGAGAATACTGAATTTTGACGCCTTAAGCAGCACCAAATTTTATTGCGGGGTCATTAGGTGTGAGATGTGACATCCAGGCCCAGGCTGAAAGTGAGTTTTTCCTTTGTTAAGTTTTCCCCTCAGCCAGAAACAGGTTTTTACTGAAGACTGCCTCATTACAAGGGTGGCGCTCCCATAATGAAGGGTGCCGGTACGGGACCGGCACCCTTTATTATGGGAGCGCCGATTACGAGGTTCCCTTTGCGGGACCCGGACCAGACGTCTGGTAAAACAAGATGTCTTTTCCGGGTCCCGTGAGGGGAAGATGGAGGTAATAATGGGCCATTCATAATGTGCCCGTTATTACCTCCCCCCATTCCCATTGAGCCCTCTGAGGGCTCAAATGGGAATGGGGAATGGTTCCTTCAAGGAGGAATTACCGGGTTCTCCAATGTTGGAATGACCCGGTTATTCCTCATTGAAGGAACCTGGTAATGGAGCCCGGTTTGGGGGCAGCCATGGTGCTAATAGCACCAATCCTACCTCCAAACTCGTAATGAGGCCCTAAGTGTCTCTTCAAATGTCACTGGAGTTTTGTGGGTGAAACATAATATACATTGCTTTTGTCAACACACACATCATGTTTGCATTACTTAACTTTTCTGCGAGCAGTGATATTTTTTCCATTGTGGCTTTTTTAAAGCCGTTTTTAGTTGCACACACATCTGCAGATCGTTTTTGCTTTCTTTTTAAATTTTTTATTATTTGTATCTAATCAATATGATTTTTACGAAAAAGAAAGGACATTTCCGTTGTCTGCGGATTTTGGAAACTGAAGTAGAGTCATTGGAGGTCATTCCGAGTTTGGAGGCAGCCATGGTGCTATTAGCACCATGGCTGCCTCCAAACCCGGGTCCGGTGTCTCTGAATGGGGACTTACCGGGTCATTCCAACCTTGGAGGACCCGGTAAGTCCCCATTCAGAAAACCATTCCCCATTCCCATTTGAGCCCCCATAGGGCTCAATAGGAATGGGGAAGTAGCTAATAATGGGCCCGCAAGTTGCGGGCCTGTTATTAGCTCCAAGGTCCCTTAACGGGTCCCACTAAGAACAGCTGGTCAGACCAACCGTTCCTGGTGGGACCCGCTAAGGGATCTCGGAATGTGGCAGTAGGGGGTTAACGGCACTGGCATCCTTACCGGTGCCGTTAACACCCTACCACCATACTCGGAATGGGGCCCATTGTTTCTCAAAGGATTGTCCTGAAGATGGGCCTCATTACCCGGTAGGCGGTGAGCCATGGCGCTATTAGCGCCATGGCTCATGCCGGTAAAATACCGGCACCGCCTTGGCAGAAAGGGGATTTACCGCCCCATTCCAAGGTTGGAGGGGCGGTAAATCCCCTTTCCGCCATTGCCCTTCCCATTTCCCATTTCTGCCCCATAGGGCTCTATGGGAATGGGGAAGGCGCTAATTACGGCACCGCAATTTTGCGGTGCCGTAATTAGCTCCGAGGTCCCTTAGCGGGTTGGATTTTAACGCCTGCTAAAAGCAGGCGTTAAATCCCCCAACCCGCAAAGGGACCTCGTAGTAAGGCGGTAGGGATTTACTGGTACCGGTATTTTACCGGTACCGGTAAATCCCTACCGCCATGATGTCTTTTCCGGGTCCCACGAGGGGAAGAGGGAGCTAATAACGGGCTATTCGTAATATGCCCGTTATTAGCTCGCTCCCTATTCCCATTGAGCCCTATTTGGGCTCAAATGGGAATGGGGAATGGTTCCTTCAAGGAGGAATTACCGGGTCCTCCAATGTTGGAATGACCCGGTTATTCCTCATTGAAGGAACCCGGTAATGGAGCCCGGTTTGGAGGCAGCCATGGCGCTAATAGCACCATGGCTACCTCCAAACTCGTAATGAGGCCCTATGTAAGTTCCTAAAGGCCTGGTTGGTTGGTCGAAAAGTTACCATGATGGAGGATTTTGTAAGTAGCTAATAGCCAATTCGTTTTGTCTCCACTGATCAGCGTGGCCCAGTAAGTTGATTCATCCAACAACATGAAGTTCGAGAAAGTAGGTTTCAAGTAATGTGCTCTTATCCGTTGGTTACCCAGACACTGAAGCAGTAAATGTCGGATTGTTTCTTTTTCGGAAGTTGAATTACAGAATCGGCAGATGCTGGTGGATGAAAGGCCTCTAACTGCCAAGATTTCATTGGTTGGTAGCAAGTTTAACCGGGCCCGAAGCAGAAAATCACGACACTGCCTGCTTGGGAATTTCTTAGTGTAGGGTTGAAGTTCATTTAGTTTTCTTACATTACTTGGGAGGTGATTCATCCGTTTATTACTAGCCGCTCCTTCCGGTGTTCTTGACCAATCCAGCTCCTTAAGTTTCTTTTTCTCCTTAATTTTTGGTTTCAATGTTTAAAAATCCTGTTTTCCATGTCACAGGGATCTTTGATTCTTTGTTCTTTTGTAAATCAAACTGCTGCTTGTCCTTTGGTAATGACAGGTAGGCCCCTTTCCACATGGCCTAACCCTTAAGCTCTGGCCCTTTTCGTCCCTGGTCCAATAAGGGCCAGGTCTACAGACCGAACATCTGCGAACACCAAGCACTCAGCATGAGACTCGGATCAGGGAGGGGGTTTAGGTTGCAAGCACTGGGATGAGGATGGGTAGGACTAGGAGTAATCTTCATTACTCCTTCATTACTACAGACTACTTAAGAGAAATTAGTTTGGGTATTACCTCCACATTTCTCTTCATTGGCCCAGTACTTACTCTTTGAATCAAGCCAAAAAAACCCATGCCGAGGTGCACTGGAAAGACCAACCAAGACATAGAACGGCAATGCACACAGACCATCTTTAATAACTCTGTCACCAGTTTAACAAGTGGCAGCGCTCAACACCGAGCGGGCCAAATAATGACCCTTCTGCTGTGGGCGGAGATGTTAGTAGTTCCTCACAAACAAAAAGGGGGATGCCCATGTAGCTGCCTTACATATCTCTGCAATGACTGCACCTCCAGCTTGCACTTAAGATGCAGCCATCCCTCTCGCGGGCCCTCCCATTACCCAGAGGGGACATTGCATTCCACTCAATGAACACACCAATTTAATCGCACTTCAGTTTTGGCCAGAATTGTCAATTGTCATCCACTATTGCCCTGTGTTTGATGGAATTCTGACAAATCTTTGCGGCCAAAAGGAGACCAAAACCAGATTCAAGCAGCGTAGCTGCAATACCGGAAGGGGCATATTTTGTGGCCAATACATTATACTGAATAACATGTTTAATCCCCATGTGTAAGCACTTAATAAACGGTTTCTGTGTGAGAAACAGAGAGCTGGGGCCCTATCAAAATTAGGAACACACAGCGGATTAGAGAAAATGTTATTTTGCAATCGCAGGTCGCTGAATTTGCACTGGTTTAATTCAAGGAAACGTCACATTTATGATAACCCCTAAAACGCAAACAGAAGATGTGCCAACATGAATGTATGCTTAGGGAAGAGCTTTCTTTTCGATTCTATGAATGATTGCCAATTGAATGTACACATTGATGACTCTGTACCGTCGCATAAATTCTGATTGCGGTATGCTAGGTAGTAAGCCTATTACCCATGTTTTGCTCAGTGCACTTTCTTGACTTCTTTCTTTCAAATGCATTCCATCTATTTCTCTGCCATATCGTGTTGTCATTACAGACTGTAGCCCCAACATTTAATACAATTATTTAAACTTTTTTTTTTTTTTAACTATTCTTAGATGCAGGAAAAACTCCCAAAAGATTGCTGTGAGAAGCCCTGCCCATTCCTTCCTTTCCTCGTACTCACCTGCTGTGCCCTGTCCCTTTCTTACTCTCTTCCTATCCCCAGGGTGCAGATGAAAAGGAGAGTGCCTCATAAAGCCAAGTGTGTGCTCGCCTGAACCAGCACTTACCTTCTTTGCATGAGAAGAAGGGAGCCAGGACTTTCAAACACTTTGCTCAGAAGAGGGCCTGTGACTGTAAACCAGCAAATCAACTTGTTAGGATTTGCAGGTGTGAAGCCAAGTTATGCACATGTCAGATGAGTGCCTCATGATATTTCATCTTGCCTGGCTATGGGTCGGATGGAAAGGAGTTACAGAGAGAGTGAAGAAGGGTGGTGATATCATGACACAGGCGTGGGAGAGATAAAGAGGTAGAATGGTGGAGTGGGAGACAGAGACGTAATTTCACCAAAATACCAACGGTAGCTGAAGTGACATAACATGACCCTTGACCTCTGATGACATCACAGGAAGTGATGGCACACACCCTCTTAACCCTTGAAAAAACAGGACGTTGCATCCCATAGCATTGTTCCTCAGTACACTAAGAAAAACATGGAAAAATATAGTTACAATATCACTGTAATATGATACACATTTCATACAAGAATGGATCACCATATGTTGCGTTAATATCAGTGGGTATAGGCCCATGTTACCAAATTACTGTGAATGTAAGCATTTGCACCTACCTTGGCTTGCCTGCAGATACGGTCATCTCGAGGTTCCGGACAAGGTAATACAAGCTGCTCATGCTTGGTGTTGGTATGCTCCGGCCGTCCTGCTCCCAGTCCTGTGCCACAGGATGCAGAAACCTGGCATAGAAGAACATGGCAATGCTTGGTCAGGGTCTACAATTACTAATGCAATGCGCAACTAACAAAAAAAAAGAGGAAAAGAAGCATGCAGAAAAAATTGACAGCAAATCTTGACTATCTGTAATTCCCTTGGATTGGTAGGGAATTTTGAAAAAAACACTGCCGTCAAGAAAATATTAAGAGAAAGCAAAGCACAAAAGCTGTGTCTCTGGATAAAGTCTTCCCACACCTACATAGGTCATTCCAGCTACCTCTAGCGAAGAAAAGAAACATAAAACAGGAAGTTATCAGATACTCTGGTCCCATCAAACCCTGAAGAAACAGGTCTCTATGCAACGACTCTAGTAATGCATGCATTGAGTCCTAAATTAATGCAACAAAAAAAAGTTACACAGCAACAACAGACAATAGGGTTGGAATCCCTATTCTGGGCATAGAGGGGTAAGATCAAATGGCGGATCTGCGGCTTGCTGTGCCTTCAACGTCAGTAGGCCTGGCTGGAACAAGGGGCATTCCTGTCATTACAGTTTATACAAAACATAGCCAAATGGTGTGGGGGAAGAGGATGGCAGATGCCAGTTCGCCACTTTCAAATGCCTTCTACTGGACCAAGTAGCAGGTATTAGTTTTGGGGCAGTGAAAGGGCACTCTAGTGCTAAACAAAACACACAAATTGAAAGCAACAGCCACCAATGACCTTTTCCAAGATGCACGTGCACTTGCTGCGATGTTCTCCGCGCAGAATCTCCTATTTAAACAACTGGACCCAGCAGAAACAATGTCTAAGTAGTAAATTAGGGTTGCTATGAGGGGGCCACGACACAGACTTTTCAAACCAATATATTGCAACACACAGGGGGAGGGGGCAGCAACAACAGATATAGCTCTAAACACACAGGGCCTCATTACGACCCAGGCGCTAATGGGTTAACGGCGCCATAAAAGGCTGCGCCGCCGTTAACCTATTAGCGCCTAATTACGAGGTCCCTTTGCGGGACCCGACCTTAACGGCTGGTGTAGACCAGCCATTAAAGTAGGGACCCACAAAGGGACCTTGGTGCTAATTACAGTGCCGCAATTTGCCGCACCGTACTTAGCGCCTTCCCCATTCCCATTGAGCCCTATGGGGCAAAAATGGGAATGGGGAAGGGCCATGAAGAAAGGGGGAATTACCGCCCCGCCAACCTTGTAATGGGGTGGTAATTCCCCCTTTCTCCATGGTGGAGTCGGTAACTTACCGGCATGGACCATGGTGCTAATAGCACCATGGTCTTCCGCCAGGGTCGTAATGAGGCCCACACAATGTATAGTCTGCAAGAGGTAGGTGAAAGGGAGTATTGGAAGGAAGGACTTACCTGCCCATTGTGAAACGGAACACGATTCGTCAGCGAATTACACAGTAATAGTTCCTTCGACAGCGCATCTAAGGTACTCTCCGGGGTTGCCTGAAACAGCTCCGGTGCCAGTGTGAACAATGACCTCATATTCGTCTATCGTTCTGTTTGCAGATTGAATTGGCATGGTTAGGCATGGTTAGGGTAGCTCAGGGGCAACGTGCTGATCTTGGAAACCAGACGACGCAGAGCAACCAATGTTTGAAACCCGGTCTGTGCTTAGAAACCTCTTAAAAAAACAATTATAATATTATGGTCCTGTGAAAAACAAAACATTATTTTATTTTATTGTGAAAGTTGACCATTTATGGACATGTCGAGAATGTGCATCAGAAATGTGAAGTGCTTCTGGGGACCATCTCTTTGGGCTTTGCAATGCATCCTTGCAACAATGGCTCTACCACCATTCTCTTAAAGGTATGTCCTGCAGCAGTGGCGCATGGGCACATCACCACATGGTTGGGCAGAGGATATCCCTCAGGTGCAGTGCCCCTATCTTCTGTGCTTTGCAGGGCCTGTCCTACTGCCAATTGTACTACCTTATTGTACTGTAAATTGGCATCTGTACAGCGCCTTGACGTAAGGCGCTATATAAAAAAACAAAATATACAAATACAAATATCTTACGGATGCTACACCCCGGACATGGTCTATGGTCTCTGGCCACACTCTGTATGCAATGCACCACCGGCATGCCCTTTGCCCAATCACCTTTCCCACGTTTCCAGCAGTGCATAGCCTGGGCCTATGCCACGTTGGAAATTCACACATAGCGTGGTTAGGTGGCATGATCTGAGCGCAGGACTTCTGCCCGCAGGGATCTAACGCAACTCATAGCACCTGCCCTGTAGGACCTGTGACAATATCCAGATGGCACTGCGTAAGAGCATTGCCTTCAGATGTGCCCTGGGCACAGTGTGCCATAGCCCACAGCATATGTATCATAACGTACACCAAGTGGACCCCCGCATTGCCATCATTTGCTCTGGGGCAGTGCATACATTCTGCACAGCATTGCCCGCGTGAAGCACTGCCATAGAGATGCCACTTCAGCATGCAGAGATGTGACATCGCCACGGGCACAAGCTCCAGCACTGTTCTACCAAAGAAAGACCACACACACAAATGACCTAACAAACACCACTTTGCCAGCGACCTACAGGCCACCGCCTACCCACATCCAAGTGGCCCATGAGAACCCACAGCAGAAGAGACACTTCTGCCTGACGCTGTGGACAACGCCCCTTCCTCGACAACTCTTGGCAGGGTGCCAGGCAACATGGGAAAAAGCAAAAAGGCCACCTTACTCAATACACAAATGACTGTACAATGAACTTAAAAGGGGTAGGGAAACTCTTGGCTATTAAACCTTATCTGGAGCACCTTATTACTGTGCTGATGTATCCCCCATCTGCTGAATGCCGGCCGGGGGAAGCATGGAAATTAGACAACTATACAATCTAACACCGGGTCTTCAAAAGGTTGCGGGCTGACTGTGGGTGAGATTGCCGTCTGCATAGGTAGCCATTTGTAAGACCAGCGCTTACGTTTGCTGGTTGCTTTTCTTTCACAAACCGATGAAAATAACTTGCTCCTAAGCTAGCACTGAGCGCCCGATAACATGGAATTTTTTGCACGGTTCAAAGTGACCTTGCACTGCTGAAAAGTGACTTTGCACTGCCGACTCAAACCTTGATTCATGGAACTGTGCAAAGTGTATTTTTGCATTGTAACGTCAGTGCAAACTCATTTTGTACTGCAAATTCACTTTGAACCGGTCAAATATTCAATGAATCGGGCCCCGAGAGACGAGTAGAAGAAAAAGAGTACAAAATTAGTGGTGCCCTCCCCCCTCTCTAATTTCCGCCAGGTCAGGAATACTGAGATGACGGTAGCAATGGGGCAATTAGGCATCACAGATATATTGCACAGTACTAACCTACCAGACCCAAAGAAGCAGAAGCTGTCACGATCGTGCCACTGGCACACCAATTGGCACACATTGTGGACTATTTGGGACTCAATTACTTCCGTAATACTCCCTGGACAACATCTATTCATATTATTGTCTCTACTTTCAATTCGCAAGGCTTTGGAACTTCCGTATTTACTTTTACAAGCTACATGTCCCATAATGCACCCTGTGGCAGTTCCCATTTCCTGGCTATTCGTATACAGCAGTTCTGACACTACAATCCCCAGTTGCCTTAGAGAACAGTGCAGCTTTCGCTTGCCCAGGACTAGAGAGGGCGGAGGCCAATTATATTCAGCTGTGCTGCTCCAGGTGCTGCTCATTAGCCTACTTCAGCACAGGGCAGCACAGTATTTAAGCAGCTGCCTGCAGGAGCACATGCCTCTTTCTTTGAGCCTTCTACCAGCCCTTTGTTGCCCTGTTCCTTGGATATCTACTCTGTCCTGTGGCTTCCAGTTCCTGCTCGTGTTCCAGAGCCCTGTCCTTCCTGCCTTGCTGCCCTGCGTCCTCTCTCCCCTGCCTTTTGCCTGCTCCTTTGTGCCTTCCATACTGCAGACCTGCTTCCATGTTTGCAGCCCCCTGTTTCCTGGCAACAGCCCCCTTGCTCTCTTCATTGTTTGCAAACCCCTGTTCCCTGGCTACAGCCCCCTTGCTCTCTTCATTGTTTGCAAATCCCTGTTCCCTGGCTACAGCCCCCTTGCTCCCTTTCTTTATTAAGCCCTCTGTTTCCTGGCTACTGCTCCCTTGCTCTCGTCCTTGTCTGCAGCCCTCTGTTCTTGATCCCTGTCCTTCTCTTCCTTGAGTCTTCAGTCCTCCCCTTAGGTTATCCATTTCAGTTATACTGTTTCCTTCATTTCCTTCTGCTAGCTTTCTCTTGTCTTTCCAGCCCTGAGTTACTGTTCTACTATTCCGTGTACTGTTTCCGGTCACCATTCCCTACATTCAGATACTAGGTTTCTGCCCTTCCTTTCTTCCGGATTCTGTTCTGAACCTTGTTCTCTTAAACTTCCTTTCCCTGGATATTTCTGGTCTTGTCTTCACTTGTGTCTTATGTGAATCCTTTGTACAGAGCTTGTCTGTTGGATTCTGGCAGGCAACCTCTGTCCCTTCCCTTCTCGTATTTCAGTGTTGTACTTCGTGTCATTGTTTGGTTCCTGCTGGACCCGTACAGGCTTCAGTCTTGTGAGTACTGTTACCTTGTTTGGGCCTTAGGGTTCAGGTTCAGACACCCACTGCTGTTGTTCCCAGCCATGAACATTCAGAATGGGCCCATGTTATAGCAATCTGTGCAGAAGGCAGGAGTTTCCAAAGGTCCGTGGAACACTCTTTCCCATTACTGCGTAACGTCAAGAGGGAACCCAGCTTGTTTGTATCTTTGTATTCCCCGCCCCTTTTTTGTTCACAGCTTCTGTTGCCTATCCTTTATTGTCTACAAGACTCCTTATAGTTCAGCTTCTTGTGTGTCCTTCTCCCTTTGTCTTAGTGAGCACGCCTTTACCCTTAGGCCAATCCTGACAGAAGCTAGGAGGTAAGTCCCACGAGTTAGAGCTCTCTATATCAGAGAGCAGCGGAAAAAAAAACTACAATCCAGCTAGCATAAGCATGCCCCCTGCCCTGTAGCTCACCGTTGAAGTCCCCTATGTTGGTGACCACCATTGTGTACTTTTTGAAATGCTCAAGCCTGGATGGATCTATCTTCTGTCATTTTCCTGTGGATATAACGAACTTGGTGGTCGCAAGACTACATACACCCAAAGTGACGGCCTCGAGGAACACTTGTGGAAGACCAACGTGCAGTCAGAGGACAAAACGTGCATCAGCTCAGACAACTCTCTAATGCGCATAATGGACGTCGGAAGAGGCAAGCTGGTTGCTAAGCAACCCTTAACACTCGAGACAGAGTGGTGCCAGCACTGCGCTTGCCACCAGGAATGGAGCTTGCGTTTTTTTAAAAATAGTTTGTTGTTTTCTACAGGGATCCAGTTGAAAACATACAATTTTTAAAAAGCGCAAGCTCCATGTCAGAGGGCCAGGGCTCGCACCTACGTGGGCAGGGGTGGCAGCTGTGTTGACAGGGGTTGTAGCTGTGACTCGCAGTAACTCCCAACTGACGTCTCTGCCAGTGGTGTGTGCACGCTCCCGCCAAGTTGTAATATGGCAGTAATTCCACCGGACACAACAGCTCTAATGGTAATTCTGCCAATGCGGAATTATCATCTTATTACTGCCCAACTCATAATGATGCCCTATGTCTGTAATTTGAAACAAACACTGCATCGGGTTTAATACATCATTTGGCCATTGTTCAGAATCGTTTTATCCCCTTTTTGGGTTAATGTCGGAAAGGTAGAGAAATACGTTTGATTCGGCACCATTGTCCTTGCATCCTTCATTTGCCTTTCCAAGATGGCCGATCGTTATGAGAGGCATTTTTGGGTTGTTACAGGAGGTGGAGCCATAGGCAGTGAGCCTTTATTCCGACTTGAAACATTGTATCAGCATTTTCCAGTGTGTTATAATGTTCTTTCATGTGTTTACACACGCTGATGCTGCAGAAAGATGTGTTACTAGCTTTATGTCAGTCAAAATCTAATGAAGAATAAATAAGGCAGGTCTTTTAGATTCACAGTCACATATACACCAAGTGTTTTCACAGATGGATCACAGGCTTGTTTTCCCATGTGGATAACTATGCGCTTGATGTTCTTTCTTACCATCGATGTGCCACACTGGGTAATGAGTGAAGTCGTTTAAGGTATGCTTTGCTGCATTCCCTATCTGATCATGAGATGTTTGCACTAGAAGTAAGGTCAATATGACATGACAACTAGAGGTTAGTGACCCTAGGTTGTATGTTTTATTGTTGCAGATAAATATTTTGTCTTCTGCAAGTTACACCAAGAGGATGATGGAATCAGTCCACCCGGCATGAATAATTCAAAAGGTAACTCTTCAACAATTTTTCTTGGAGCAGGAACAGGCTTCATTGATGGACCGTGTTTAAGGATTATTTTTAAAATTGTGTTTTTTGTATGTGTTAGGATCAATATACACGTTTGGAATTATGCATGCTCAATTTATGAAGGACATGGCACATGATTGTCCCGGCTTGTTCTCTGCCCTGAAGAAGACGGACATCAATACACTGGCTGTATTAGATGTTTTCTCGTTGAAACTAGACATAGGGATGTGGCAAAGTAGAGATTTTAGCCCTTATGGGATACATTACTTGAGGAAATGTTATGCTTTGTTCCCAATTTTTGAGGAGTGCTGTGCTTATCATCATCTAGTAGGCCATTGTGATTTTTTTAATGATTTTTTACTATCTTGATTATTGTATATTTAGGTTGTCTTCAATTCATTTTTTGCACAACATAAAGTTCTGATGTGCTTCTGCACAATACAAAGTTGCTTACATTTTGCAATTTTGTTGGTCTGTGGAATTGACTGATTGCAGGGACCTTTTTGTACTTCATGGAAATTTTTGCAGACTAAGGGCCTCATTACACGTATGGCGGTAAGGGATTACCGGGACCGGTAAGGGTACCGGTGCCAGTAATCCCTTACCACCCTATTACGAGGTCCCTTTGCTGGTCCCTACCATAACGACTGGTTTTACCAGCCGTTAAGGACGGGACCCGCAAAGGGACCTTGGAGGCAATTACGGTACCGCAAAATTACGGTACCGCAATTTGCAGTACCAGTATTGCCGCCTTCCCTGTTCCCAGTGAGCCCTATGAGGGCTCAAATGGGAATGGGCAAGGGCCAATGGTGAATGGGGAATTAGCGCCCCGCCAACCTTGGAATGGGGTGGTAATTCCGCCATTCACCATGGCGAGATCGGTAAATTACCGGCGGCAACCATGGCGCTAATAGCGCCATGGTTACCACCTTCCTTGTAATGGGGCCCTAAATATATGGGGAGCAGGTGCAAGTGGATCTAGGTCACCTGGCCTAAGCCCCGCCCACCTGGTGCCTTCCTGTTTGCCGCTCTTTTACACCACTTATCAAGCCCGCCCACCTTGTGCCTTCCTGGTTGCTGCTCTTTTTCACCACTTAGCAAGCCCCGCCCACCTGGTGCCTTCCTGTTTGCCGCTCTTTTTCACCACTTAGCAAGCCCTGCCCGCCTTGTGCCTTCCTGGTTGCCGTTCTTTTTCACCACTTAGCAAGCCCCGCCCACCTGGTGCCTTCCTGTTTGCCGCTCTTTTTCACCACTTAGCACTCCCTGCTCACCTGGTGCCTTCCTGTTTGCCGCTCTTTTTCCCTACTTAAGGAGCCCTCCAGCCTCTTTTCCTTTGCAAATGGGGAGCCGGTGCAAGAGGATCTAGGTCACCCGGCCTAAACCCCGTCCACCTGGTGCCTTCCTGTTTGCTGCTCTTTTTCACCACTTAGCAAGCCCGCCCACCTGGTGCCTTCCTGTTTGCTGCTCTTTTTCACCACTTAGCAAGCCCCGCCCACCTGGTGCCTTCCTGTTTGCCGCTCTTTTTCCCTACTTAAGGAGTCCTCCAGCCTCTTTTCCTTTGCAGATGGGGAGCAGGTGCAGGTGGATCTAGGTCATCTGGCCTAAGTCCTGCCCACCGGGTGCCTTCCTGCCTGCTGCTCTTTTTCACCACTTAGCAAGCCCTGCCCACCTGGTGCCTTCCTGTTTGCCGCTCTTTTTCCCTACTTAAAGAGCCCTCCAGCCTCTCTTCCTTTGTAGATGGGAAGCATGTGCAAGTGGATCTAAGTCACCTGGCCTAAGCCCCGACCACCTGGTGCCTTCCTGCCTGCTGCTCTTTTTCACCACTTAGCAAGCCCCGCCCAACTGGTGCCTTCCTGTTTGCTGCTCTTTTACCCTACTTAAGGAGCCCTCCAGCCTCTTTTCCTTTGCAGATGGGGAGCAGGTACAAGTGGATCTAGGTCACCTGGCCTAAGCCCCGTCCACCTGGTGCCTTCCTGTGTGCCGCTCTTTTTCACCACTTAGCAAGCCCGCCCACCTGGTGCCTTCCTGTTTGCTGCTCTTTTTCACCACTTAGCAAGCCCCGCCCACCTGGTGCCTTCCTGTTTGCCGCTCTTTTTCCCTACTTAAGGAGTCCTCCAGCTTCTTTTCCTTTGCAGATGAGGAGCTGGTGCAAGTGGATCTAGGTCACCTGGCCTAAGCCCCGCCCACCTGGTGTCTTCCTGCCTGCCACTCTTTTTCACCACTTAGCAAGCCCCACCCACCTGGTGCCTTCCTGTTTGCCGCTCTTTTTCCCTACTTAAGGAGCCCTCCAGCCTCTTTTCCTTTGCAGATGGGGAGCATGTGCAAGTGGATCTAAGTCACCTGGCCTAAGCCTCGTCCACCTGGTGCCTTCCTGCCTGCTGCTCTTTTTCACCACTTAGCAAGCCCCGCCCAACTGGTGCCTTCCTGTTTGCTGCTCTTTTTCCCTACTTAAGGAGCCCTCCAGCCTCTTTTCCTTTGCAGATGGGGAGCAGGTGCAAGTGGATCTAGGTCACCTGGCCTAAGCCCCGCCCACCTAGTGCCTTCATGTTTGCCGCTCTTTTTCATCACTTAGCAAGCCCCGGCCACCTGGTGCCCTCCTGTTTGTTGCTCTTTTTCACCACTTAGCAAGCCCCGCCCACCTGGTGGCTTCCTGTTTGCCACTCTTTTTCAGCACTTAGCAAGCCCCGCCCACCTGGTGCCTTCATGTTTGCCGCTCTTTTTCATCACTTAGCAAGCCCCGGCCACCTGGTGCCCTCCTGTTTGTTGCTCTTTTTCACCACTTAGCAAGCCCCGCCCACCTGGTGGCTTCCTGTTTGCCACTCTTTTTCAGCACTTAGCAAGCCCCGTCCACCTGGCGCCTTCCAGTTTGCCGCTCTTTTTCACCACTTAGCAAGCCCGCCCATCTGGTGTCTTCCTTTTTGCTGCTCTTTTTCACCACTTAGCAAGCCCAGCCCACCTGGTGCCTTCCTGTTTTCCGCTCTTTTTCCCTACTTAAGGAGCCCTCCAGCCTCTTTTCCTTTGCAGATGGGGAGCTGGTGCAAGTGGATCTAGGTCACCTGGCCTAAGCCCCGCCCACCTGGTGCCTTCCTGCCTGCCGCTCTTTTTCACCACTTAGCAAGCCCCGCCCACCTGGTGCCTTCCTGTTTGCCACTCTTTTTCCCTACTTAAGGAGTCCTCCAGCCTCTTTTCCTTTGCAGATGGGGAGCAGGTGCAAGTGGATCTAGGTCACCTGGCCTAAGCCCTGCCCACCGGGTACCTTCCTTCCTACTGCTCTTTTTCACCACTTAACAAGCCCCGCCCACCTGGTGCCTTCCTGTTTGCCGCTCTTTTTCCCTACTTAAGGAGCCCTCCAGCCTCTCTTCCTTTGCAGATGGGGAGCAGGTGCAAGTGGATCTAGGTCACCTGGCCTAAGCCCCGACCAACTGGTGCCTTCCTGTCTGCCGCTCTTTTTCCCTACTTAAGGAGCCCTCCAGGCTCTCTTCCTTTGCAGATGGGGAGCAGGTGCAAGTGGATCTAGGTCACCTGGCATAAGCCCCGTCCACCTGGTGCCTACCTGTTTGCCGCTCTTTTTCATCACTTAGCAAGCCCCGCCCACCTGGTGCCTTCCTGTTTGCCGCTCTTTTTCACCACTTAGCAAGCCCCACCCACCTGGTGCCTTCCTGTTTGCCACTCTTTTTCACCACTTAGCAAGCCCCGCCCACCTGGTGCCTTCCTGTTTGCTGCTCCTTTTCCCTACTTAAGGAACTCTCCAGCCTATTTCCCTTTGCAGATGGGGAGCAGGTGCAAGTGGATGTAGCTCACCTGGCCTAAGCCCCGCCCACCTGGTTCCTTCCTGCCTGCCGCTCTTTTTCACCACTTAGCAAGCCCCGCCCACCTAGTACCTTCCTGTTTGCTGCTCTTTTTCCCTAATTAAGGAGCCCTCCAGCCTCTTTTCCTTTGCAGATGGGGAGCAGGTGCAAGTGGATCTAGGTCACCTGGCCTAAGCCTCGCCCACCTGGTCCCTTCCTGTTTGCAGCTCTTTTTCACCATTTAGCAAGCCCCGCCCAC
Source organism: Ambystoma mexicanum (assembly GCF_040938575.1). Classification (NCBI taxonomy): domain Eukaryota; kingdom Metazoa; phylum Chordata; class Amphibia; order Caudata; family Ambystomatidae; genus Ambystoma; species Ambystoma mexicanum. The sequence continues at coordinate 196,239,780 of NC_090922.1, forward strand.
CTAGTGCCTTCCTGTTTGCTGCTCTTTTTCACCACTTAGCAAGCCCCACCCACCTGGTACCTTCCTGTTTGCCGCTCCTTTCTCCTACTTAAGGAGCCCTCCAGCCTCTTTTCCCTTGCAGATGGGGAGCACGTGCAAGTGGATCTAGGTCACCTGGCCTAAGCCCCGCCCACCGGGTGCCTTCCTGTTTGCTGCTCTTTTTCACCACTTAGCAAGCCCCACCCACCTGGTGCCTTCCTGGTTGCTGCTCTTTTTCACCACTTAGCAAGCCCTGCCCACCTGGTGCATTCCTGTTTGCCGCTCGTTTTCCCTACTTAAGGAGCCCCCAGCCTCTTTTCCTTTGCAAATGGGGAGCAGGTGTAAGTGGATCTAGGTCACCTGGCCTAAGCCCCGCACACCTCGTGCCTTCCTGTTTACCGCTCTTTTTCACCACTTAGCAAGCCCGCCCACCTGGTGCCTTCCTGTTGCTCTTTTTCACCACTTAGCAAGCCCCAGCCACCTGGTGCCTTCCTTTTTGCCGCTCTTTTTCCCTACTTAAGGAGCCCTCCAGCCTCTTTTCCTTTGCAGATGGGGAGCTGGTGTAAGTGGATCTAGGTCACCTGGCCTAAGCCCCGCCCACCTGGTGCCTTCCTGCCTGCTGCTCTTTTACACCACTTAGCAAGCCCCGCCCACCTGGTGCCTTCCTGTTTGCCGCTCTTTTTCCCTACTTAAGGAGCCCTCCAGCCTCTTTTCCTTTGCAGATGGGGAGCAGGTGCAAGTGGATCTAGGTCACCTGGCCTAAGCCCCGCCCACCTGGTGCCTTCATGTTTGCCGCTCTTTTTCATCACTTAGCAAGCCCCGGCCACCTGGTGCCCTCCTGTTTGTTGCTCTTTTTCACCACTTAGCAAGCCCCGCCCACCTGGTGGCTTCCTGTTTGCCACTCTTTTTCAGCACTTAGCAAGCCCCGCCCACCTGGTGCCTTCCCGTTTGCTGCTCCTTTTCCCTACTTAAGGAGCTCTCCAGCTTCTTTCCCTTTGCAGATGGGGAGCAGGCGCAAGTGGATCTAGCTCACCTGGCCTAAGCCCCGCCCACCTGGTGCCTTCCTGTTTGCTGCTCTTTTTCACCACTTAGCAAGCCCCGCCCACCTTTTGCCTTCCTGTTTGCCGCTCCTTTTCCCTACTTAAGGAGCCCTCCAGCCTCTTTTCCTTTGCAGATGGGGAGCAGGTGCAAGTGGATCTAGATCACCTGGCCTAAGCCCCGCCCACCTGGTGCCTTTCTATTTGCTGCTCTTTTTCACCACTTAGCAAGCCACGCCCACCTGGTGCCTTCCTGTTTGCTGCTCTTTTTCACCACTTAGCAAGCACCACCCATCTTCTTAGCCCTGCCTCTTCCTTCCTGCTCCTAACTATTAGATCAAGGGCGTGTCTCGCCCGGGCGTCCTAAGCGAAGGGCAGACGAAGAAAAGGGGAATTCCTTTTTGGACCTGTTCGGACCAGGAGGACCCAGGGCCCGACCCCCTGCTCAGACAGCAGGTAGGCAGGCACCAACATGTGTTACTCCCTCTGGTCCCACCGTGATGTTCCCTTGTGCCCCCCATTCTCGTAACAGGTGTTGCCTGTTTTGCTTGATTCTTCTACCCTGCTCCCCCCTCACCCCACTCAAGCCTATTTCTGCAGGAGTCTGTCCTGATACATTCAGGTTTCACCATCACCGTCTTGTGGACAATGCTGGATTTGACTTTTATGGACTTCATTCATTCATGGTGCGTCACCCTTTCTCAACTCTAATGCTGAACTTCTTTTGCATCTTGTACTCATGGTGGCCCTGAATCATGCTGTGCCCATCTTCATCTTGTATCATTGCTTGCAACATTATGTGTTACTACTGACTTCTGCAATCGTATTCACTCTCCCCTCTTGCTTCTCCACTCTTTTGACTGCTAACTCTCTGTTCTCTCCTCCTTTCCCTTCTCCCTTTTCCTATCTCCTCCCCTTACTTTCTTCTATGCACTTACTCTATCAGAATTGTCCCAGGGCCTAGTATGATAGCAACCTCGTCTGTCGCCTCCTCCCTCCCCCTACTGGTTTTTTCCTCCCCAACCCCCCTCCAGCACTATCTGAAATGTCGTCAGGCCTAATATGATAGTCGCTTGTTTTGTTCCTCCCCTACCTTTCTGCACCCCTCTCCCTCACCTCTTACTGTTCATGGCCTGTAAGAATGTCATTGTTTTTTCCCTTGTTCCCTCCCTTGCCTTGAAGCGCTTTGAAACACACAGTGTATAGGCGCTATATAAATAAACTATCATATCATATCACATGTAATACTGTTGCAAATTGGGGTGTATTTATGGGTATGTTTGTTTCTCTTGTCTCCTTTATATGATATCTTAAGGATTTTTTAACATGTTTGATGAGTAATAATTGAATGTGATTTACCTATTTTCCGTGGTCACCCAATGACTCCTGTTACAGCTTCAGCTTTAGACTAAATGGGAACTAATTCTAAATAAGGCGTGTTATACAATAGTCGTGAGAATCCCCTCTCTGTGTTCTGAAATATAGAGGGGTACAAAATGAAAGGGACACAAACAGAGAGTGTTTGAGAGTAAGAGTTGGATGGAGAGCGAGAGATAAATGCAGTCTATGGCAGAGTTTGAGTATGTGAGGGTGAGAAAAGATGGGGAGAGAAACAAAAAAAGGGGGAAGTGAATGGGTTTGTGAGAGGGGATTAGAGAAAGAGAGATGGAAATGAAGCAAGTGGTGGAGACAGACTATTTGAGAGCACATGACTGGGATACAGAGAGAGAGAATAGAGAGAGAAAGAGCACAACAGGGAGAGAGGACAATATGGAGGGAGGCAGCTAGACAAAGCGAGAGAGAGACATGAAAATAAGAGACACTAAAAAACAATGCAAAGTGAAAATAGTCTGAGGGGAATCAAAGTGCCTGTAAAGGAGAACTCAAGAGAACTTAAGAGAGTCAGAAAGAGTTATGCCTACAGATAGAGATGGAGATATCAAGAGAAAACAAGTGAGATAGAAATCCCTCCGAAGGAGAAAATGAAAGGAGAAAATGTGCCGGGAAAGCAATATAGAGAAACGGGGAAAGAGAACATGTATTAGATAAGCACAGAATGTCTAAAGGAAAGTTTGAGAAAAACATCAGTGAGAAAAAGATACCCACAGGTGGAGAATTGTAATATAAAAACCCAGAACACTGGGAGAAACCATGAGTGAAATATGTCCTCAGAAGGCAACAGTCAAGTCCCACAAAGAGAACAGTTAAAATATATCTAATAAATGACAGTTGAAGAAATTAAAACAAAGAAAAAGCTCAAAAGTGATATTTAAAGAGATAGAAAGACTAACACATAAAGAAGAAAAACGTGGTGGGGAGAATCAAAGGCACACGAAGACTGCCCAAGTGAGTGGTGCTAGAATAGTGTCTTTCCATGATTTCATTGCTGTGCATGGGGTGCACCTACTAAATGTATGTCATCACCTGAACACCTGATAGGCAGCACTGCCATATAGTAATGTGGAGAGACATACTGAAATGGTGTGCAAAGTACCACAATTAAAACCAATCAAGGAATAAAAGGCTGACCTAAGTATAATTCTGTAGAGGAGCAGGTGGATGCTATCACTTGTTCCAGCCCCCTCACCACCGTCATACTGCAATAGTCAGAGAAGAGCAGTAAATGGGGCCCCCTGTATTGTTGAGCAAAACCTGTTAGTCGCTAACAGGAGACCCACTGTCGCACTCCTATGGGGATATGAATCCTGTGGTAACTCTTGAAATGGAGTTCTGAGACCAGAAATCCACATGTATTAGCATCACATAAATTCAATATTTTACTTAAATAATCATTACATTTCCTTCACAAATGTGCAATTAATTGTAAATATGTGGTAGCACCTATTACCCAAGAACAGACACTACACTGGTTTCAGTTTTCATTTTTTAGTGTAAATAACATAAAAGTGAATGGTAAATGAAGAAGAAAGTCAATTCTAATACACCATTGGCATTAGGTTTTTACAGTCAAAAGAATGATTACAATCACCAAATTTGTACATAGAGTCCACTTAGGGTGTAGTGTTAATTTTAATTTTGTGACATTTTCACTATAGAGCATTGTTAATAGCAAGTAGCCGATAATCTGCAGGGGAAACCGCAAATGTGGATACACCTCTGTGATGTAAGTGCACATTACACTGCTTAACACATCCCACTTTACTTTCAGGCATTAGGTGTTCTTGCCACGCTACACCCTGCAGCTACAAGCTTTGTAGAGTCGCTTTACTCCATATGAGAAACACAGAGGTGTATCCACATTTGCGGTTTCCCCTGCAGATTATCGGCTACTTGCTATTAACAATGCTCTATAGTGAAAATGTCACTAAATTAAAATTAACACTACACCCTAAGTGGACTCTATGTACAAATTTGGTGATTGTAATCATTCTTTTGATTGTAAAAACCTAATGCCAATGGTGTATTAGAATTTACTTTCTTCTTCATTTACCATTCACTTTTATGTTATTTACACTAAAAAATGAAAACTGAAACCAATGTAGTGTCTGTTCTTGGGTAATAGGTGCCACCACATATTTACAATTAATTGCACATTTGTGAAGGAAATCTAATGATTATTTAAGTAAAATATTGAATTTATGTGATGCTAATACATGTGGATTTCTGGTCTGAGAACTCCATTTCAAGAGTTACCACGGGATTCATATCCCCATAGGAGTGCGACAGTGGGTCTCCTGTTAGCGACTTAACAGGTTTTGCTCAACAATACAGGGGGTCCCATTTACTGCTCTTCTCTGACTATTGCAGTATGACGGTGGTGAGGGGGCTGGAACAAGTGATAGCATCCACCTGCTCCTCTACAGAATTATACTTAGGTCCGCCTTTTATTCCTTGGATGGTTTTAATTGTGGTACTTTACACACCATTTCAGTATGTCTCTCCACATTACTACATGGCAGTGCTGCCTATCAGGTGTTCATGTGATGACATACATTTAGTAGGTGCACCCCATGCACAGCAATGTAATCATGGAAAGACACTATTCTAGCACCACTCACTTGGGCAGTCTTCGTGTGCCTTTGATTCTCGCCACCACGTTCTTCTTCTTTATGTGTTAGTCTTTCTATCTCTTTAAATATCATTTTTGAGCTTTTTCTTTGTTTTAATTTTTTCAACTGTCATTTATTAGATATATTTTAACTGTTCTCTTTGTGGGACTTGACTGTTGCCTTCTGAGGACATATTTCCCTCACGGTTTCTCCCAGTGTTCTGGGTTTTTATATTACAATTCTCCACCTGTGGGTATCTTTTTCTCACTGATGTTTTTTCTCAAACTTTTCTTTAGCCATTCTGTGCTTATCTAATACATTTTCTCTTTCCCCGTTTCTCTATATTGCTTTTCCGGCACATTTTCTCCTTTCATTTTCTCCTTCGGAGGGATTTCTATCTCACTTGTTTTCTCTTGTTATCTCCATCTCTATCTGTAGGCATAACTCTTTCTAACTCTCTTTCTGACTCTCTTAAGTGCTCTTGAGTTCTCCTTTACAGGCACTTTAATTCCCCTCAGACTATTTTCACCTTGCATTGCTTTTTAGTGTCTCTTATTTTCATGTCTCTCTCTCGCTTTGTCTTTCTGCCTCCCTCCATATTGTCCTCTCTCCCTGTTGTGCTCTTTCTCTCTCTATTCTCTCTCTCTGTATCCCAGCCATGTGCTCTCAAATATTCTGTCTCCACCACTTGCTTCATTTCCATCTCTCTTTTTCTAATCACCTCTCACAAACCCATCCATTTCCCCCTTTTTTTGTTTCTCTTCCCATCTTTTCTCACCCTCACATACTCAAACTCTGCCATAGACTGCATTTATCTCTCGCTCTCCATCCAACTCTTACTCTCAAACACTCTCTGTTTGTGTCCCTTTCATTTTGTACCCCTCTATATTTCAGAACACAGAGAGGGGATTCTCACCACTATTGTATAACACAGCTTATTTAGAATTAGTTCCCATTTAGTCTAAAACTGAAGCTGTAACAGGAGTCATTGGGTGACCACGGAAAATAGGTAAATCACATTCAATTATTACTCATCAAACATGTTAACAAGTCCTTAACATATCATATAAAGGAGACAAGAGAAACAAACATACCCATAAATACACCCCAATTTGCAACAGTATTACATGTGATATGATTTGATATGATAGTTTATTTATATAGCGCCTATACACAGTGTGTTTCAAAGCGCTTCAAGGCAAGGGAGGCAACAAGGGAACAAGGGAAAAAAACAATGACATTCTTACATGCCATGAACAGTAAGAGGTGAGGGAGAGGGGTGGAGAAAGGTACCAGACGTTCATGGTCTGGAAGTGCAAAAACAGGGGCACTGTAATGGGAAATGTATTATGCTTCTCAATATACTTAAGCGCCAAGTAAAATTCCTTTCACGAAAACCTATTGCATTTTTGAGCTTTGTGTGCAGTGTCAAAATGACATCACTTGTGTGCATTCGAAGCACAGTTTTTTTAATGTAAATCAAGTCTAATCAAATTGAACCCTGCATGCTTCCACAGGTATAGTTGGCAGTTCCGACTGTGAACCAGGGTCCGTGTTTCATAGCCTGACAGAACATTTATTAATAACATGCAACCTGTGGATTTCACAGATATTTAAAAATGATGATTAGAAATGGGAGGACTCTTGGGGAGTCATTTCCATTGCCGCAAAAAGAGTACACATGTAAATTCCATCAACCCTCACATTCTGAAATTGCACAGTGAGATTTGTATCTGAAGCAAAAGGAAATGGGTACTTATATCTGTTCAATACAATCTGAAAACCATTCTCTCAGGTTGCGGTGATGCAGCTGGAATTGTGTGCATTCTAAATCAGGGACACTGCTTTCATAACCAGAAACCTGCAGGGGTCTAATGTGATTCACCATGAGCTTATTTTAAATGATACACACATATTAGCACCATATTTACATGGGAAATGGGGGCATGAAACAGTTCTCTGATAACAGACATGGTTGGTAATATTGGCAAAGCAAATATCCTATGTACTATGTCCAGGTCGAACATTATGTGCCGTTTAAGGATGTTAGCATATTAGAGAAACTAAAATATTTTGAAGAATCTTGTGACTGTCACGACCCATCTGCCCTCTTGATTGATATGTGACACATTTAAACTGGCCGGTAAGCGGCAGCATTACAATTAGAATGCTTTTGTTATTCGACCTCAATATGTACACGGAATTGATTATTGACATTCATAACTTTGTGTGAGAAATTGTGAGATACATGCCGGAATGTCAGTTGCTTTTTTGTAGGCAAGATGCCTGTGATTGTATAACATTGTAGTGACTTTTGCATTGACTTTACTATTTTTTTAAATAAGCAACCTTTAAACCTTTAGAGCTTTTAAAACAAAGTAAAAGAAAAAAATACTTTTGTTTACAGTATGTATCTATTAATATACATTTCATTAAAAAAAACAAATGTGACAACCATTACGTAATGTCAAGAATAAAAAAGAATAAACAAATTTGCACCTTACAACTATTAGATGCAAACATACTAAACAGTCCTCTTACATCCCACATGCTGATCCAGCTGCTTCATAATATCAAACACACTATTTAGTTGTTATCTGTGGTCTGTAAGGATTGACTTTACTATAATAAAATGAAATATTGATTCTGAAATTAGCCTGCTTCTTGTCCCCAGAATTGTGGAGTGGGGCTGTATGTCAGGGTGAATAATATTAGGGATGCCTGCTTAATATAGAAGCCATAGATTAATCAAAACATACCTTACAGTGAGAAAGGCATCAGAAGGCTCCTTCTAACTGAAAACAAGAATGCAGCGGAAAAAGTCTGTTTGTGGCTGCCATTGTGTCAGCGCCCTCTTTGCTGAATTCTCCTGATTGGTTGCTGTCATGCATAAGAATAGGGATGGACTCAGGTTTCAGCGCCTGTTACCTGTTCATGTTTGCATGGTGGGATCTGTAATGGCTGACACCATGAAGAACATGGAGGTTGTCATTACAATTGATTCCTCTGGACTGCACCTACTTTTTATTAGTAACCCGGCGAGAGCGAAGCAGAATGCAACAAGCATTCTGAGTGGTTCTCGCCAGGTCTCTACCCGGCCGGGAATCCCTCCGTCGGGATTCCACGGCCTTTGTCCCGGCGGGGGGCGTGGCAGCCCCTCAGCCAATGAGGAGGCTCGAAGCGGGGCCATCCCCGCTCCGAGCCTCCCCGCGGCTGAGAGGCTGCCTTCGCCCCCGCCGGGGACTTGGGTAAGTCTTTTTTTTTTTTCTTTTTTAAATCCCTTCCCTCCCTCCCACCCTCCCCCCCCAACTTACCTTCTTGGTCCTACGTCCCCGGCGGGGATCAGAGTTTGTGCTTGGGGGGGTTTACACCATGCAAGAAAACCTTCCAGAATGGGGCAAGCGAGGACAGGTGCATGGAATCAGGGTCAGATTGGCCCCTCTGCCTTTCGGCCCGTGGCCAGGCCGAAATTGTCCCTGGGGAGTGTGGGCCGGTTTCTGGCCATGGCTGGGCCGGTAGAAATGTGAAAAAAAAAGATATATTTGTTTTTTCAACATTTTATTTTTTCAAAAAGCCTTTCATCCTTCTTAGGTCGATGAATGAGTACCAACATAGGTTGGGTGATATTGTATGCATATTTGTTCTATAAAAAAGAGCTTAAACATAAGTGCTATACAATACCATATTATCATTTGGCCTTGGTCGTGTGCTTGGATTCACAGTCATTTAGTGTACTTAAGGACAATGCTATTTGATGTCACTTCCTGTTTTGTCAAGGGGTGAAAGGTGTGTTTTATCGCTTCCCGGGATGTCATTTTGGGGTGGGGTCAAATGACATCACTTCTAGTGATGTCATCAGAGGTCAAGGGTCGTGAGGCGAGGGGTGGGCCACTTTTTTGAGGCGAGGGATGGGCCACTTTTTTTGGGTGACCGGGCCTATTTCTTGTCCCAGTACAACCCTGCATGGAATACTTCCGTTTGCCCTCTTTAGAATGTGACCTTTGGTGAAAGGAAGAAGAGACTCACAGAACGAACATGGTGTAAGAAGAAAAACAGAACGAGATAAAAAGGCTTAAAGGGCAGTGGAGCATTTCCTTTCTTCCGTTTTTTTCTCCACCAGGGCTGGTACAATGGAAGCCTGCACCTGGGCGTGAAGATTGTACGGTGGCCTAAAGAATGGAAGAGCATGCGCCATGCAAAGCTTCTTTCATCTCCGGTGTGTGTTTTTGAAGCGAATAGCGTAAGGAGTGTGCAGAGCAGTGAACACCACGTCCAAGGAAGGAAGGAAAACAAGCTGTCGCCATGGTAATAGTGGCAATGGCAAAGTGCGGCAAGCTCACCTTCAGACAGGACTAGGACATTGTGTTCCACGGGAACAGAGGAAATGGCCAAGCACAGATCACGACTCATAAAGTGTCCCCCCTGCACGAAGCCTACTCCTCCATCATGCTTAACATTTCCCTGGGAGCTGTCTGAATGAGGCCGGGCCGGCCGCTGGGAGCTGCTGCTGTGCACGTCTGTGGCGGCGAATCCCACTCTTTCTCTGAGTGCTTCACGGGGTTAAAGCGTCTCTTGAAAAACGCCCCTTAAACATCTAGGTCACGCTTAGTAATATAATTAGGGATGGAAGTATGATGCTTGTCTGATTGACGTGGGCGCAATGCTATATCTGTGTGCATGCGACTATGTAGGCAGGGTCTCTGCGTGGTCCCGCCCATGCCCAATAACTATTTGGGCGTTTGTGAAGCATGGGCCTGAGCGATTGGTGCTTGTGAGGAAACTTTGAAGAGGGATGTCATAGTGAGGCACTGATCCGATTTTCACACAACTTTCTAGTTGTAATCTCCAGTTTCCCTGGGGTTGTTCCCTTGTATCCAACAATTCCAAATGATTTCCACTATCCTAGTTCTTATCACACACGCCAACATCATCCGTTCCATTCGGGTAATGGTAGTCTAATCCTTGTTTTAATTTTGCATTCTGAGATTTGTAATGAGGATAGCTCAGCGGCAACGTGCTCGCCTTGGAAACAAGACGACACGAAGCAACGGTATCAGGTAATATTATGCCCATATATATGGTCACCGTAAATAATATCGCCGGGAAAAGGTCACAGTGATATTATATGGGTGACCATATATATGGGGACAGCGCCACAAAAACGGCCATTTTTCGGCTATATTTTTGCATGGTGAGATTTTTGTGGCAACATTATTACATGGAACCGAAGCAACACAGGGTATTAAGCATGTTATAAATACGCAACTAAGACATTCCTGTAACAGCCCTCTATGCCCCCGGGCTGATTGACTGCTTTAAAAATGCCAATAAATAAATAAAATACATAAATGGTCCCAGATTCCCCCATTATAAACTAAGGACTACAAGTCCCACAGTACAAAGTGAAACCAGAACTGGACTAGTGTCTTTGAATTGAAAGGATAATGTCGGCATGTATGTCATAGTCGCCACATCAGTCATTACTTCATAGTATCTTGTAAAGGCTAACATCAATAAGAGAATCATAAGTGGAAGCGAGAGTGGGTTTATGAAATAGGGCCTGGCGAAGTGAGTGCTTAGTTGAGTTAGTGAGTGGTGGACTAGAGAGTTAGAGAGTGAATGAGTGAGTTTGTAAGCAAGTAAATGAGCTGCTGTTCAGTTGATGGTTCTCTCTTTGTTTACCTGAGTGGGTGGCTCACTTTTTGAGTGAGAGAGTGGGTTGCGTGAGTGAATGGAGAGTGATTGAATAAGAAGGTGATAGAACATGTGTGCGAGTGGATTGGTGTGTGGCTCAATGTGCGCGAGTCAGCAAGTGGATAAGTAACAGAGTGCAAATAAATGGTACTTTTGACCCTGATAGGAGAGGTGTTCACTGTGCATCAATAATATATAACATGTGAAGTCATCCAGGATATTTCTAAGTCATCTGTAATATTTTGTGTTGGGTCGCCAGCAGGGCATTGAAGGACTGTTCAGGGTTCAAACCTTAAATACACTACAACATTTTGGGGGCCTTTTATCCTTTAACCTTAAATTTAACTTCAACTGATGTTACTTCTTAACACTTGTGTTTGAATGAACACAGGGGAAACATCCTGCTTTTTAAGGAATAGTATGTCTCTCAATAAAAGATTGTCAATAAATATGTCAATAAATAGTGTGGGTTTTGGAATCAAATACTGTGATAAATCATATTTCAACAACTGTAGAAAACATTACCCCACACTTGCTCTGGACCATTCTCCACTTATGTGTGTTGTATAATCATTTTTTGCAGTCAGGATTATGGACTGTGTTCAGTGCATGCATGTATTACATACAGAGTACAGCTGCGGGTTATACACTATGGTTACCACACAGATATGTGTAGGTTATTCAGTGCTTACATGTGGTGCACATTTTGGTGTATGCACTTTCTTCATCTGTGACGGAATAACTACTGCTCTGTGGGAGTACAGGGGTGAGTAGTGGTTAAACCACTTGTCGAGCATCACACTACTACAAGACCAGCAGTGGTCCCAATAGTGAATCATGAAGGTAAAACAAACAAAGTTCAATGGGCATACCTCCTTCACCTTCTGTAGTAATGTGGGCTGAGGGCAGGCTATACTCACAGGATGGATGTGAAGTGATAACAATGCCAACCGAAACAGCAATAAACAAAGACTCCAACATACAAAATGTCCAATCAAGGTCCTCTAAATATAATTTATATATATATATATATATATATATATTCACAGAAAAATCTTTGTTAAAGGGACAGTATGGTTAAGTTTGACTAATAAAAACCTATGAAGTTCAGTAACAAAACTTTGTTAAAGGGACGTTATGGTTACAAGTAAAACAAGAGAACCCCAGAAATGTGCCAGTTACGGTAAGCTAAGCAACCATAACTTGCACCATCACCATGCACTGCTAAGACTAACACCCGGGACATCAAAGATGACCTCACAAATGTAATTTGGAAAGACCAAACTTTGCAGAATCGCTCCGAGGGGGCCATATACTTTTTTGGAGTGTTTGGTGAGGCTTCGTCCAGGGGGGATAAAGGTGTAAGCCACCCAAAATATTTTTTTCTTTTTATAAGTTGAGCAATTTAACCATAACTACGGGGCCACTACTTCAGCCCCTGTAAGATTAGATCTATTTTGAACAAACGTTGGAATGTGTTGGAGCTTGACAAAAACTCAGCCATGGTTGTACCAATAAAACAAAGTACCACTTTCAGATGATCTACATTGTTCAGAGACCTCCTTGTGTCGAGTTTTATGGAGAAAGAATCCACTGTTTTGGGCACACAGTGGATACAAACAACAGGGCAAGGACGTTATAGAATTATGCATTGAAAAGCATGTCAACATGCCCACAATGATGCCACTTATGTACATCTGACAAAATGTCATGCAACACACCATTTGTTGTCTATATTCTGATGTGTGTCTGTGGGCAGCACAGTTGGTAAACTCAAACTACGTGTACTGCAACATATCCGGGCTATAAAAAACTATGAGCCATTTTATCCTATGGCAAAACATTTCTGAGAGTTTTATGGAGGTGATGTTGCTGGTTTCAGGTTTTTTGGTTTAATTAACATACCCCAACCTCTCTGAGGGGGCAATAGAGAATTGATGTTGAGACAGCAAGAGACATTAATAATCCTCGATTTTGAAACCCAAATTCCTCACGGACACAAATAGATGATGTATATACCTTTAAGTGGCATTGTATGACCTTTCTATTACATTTGTATGAGTTTACATTCACAAATGATCTTATCAGCTGATTTATGGTATTGATTGGTTTGTGGGTTGATGGAACGTATTGAGTTTTATGTTCCCTCCCTTGCTGGCTTCCTTCTTCGTTCGTTCTTCTTTTATGGTGTTTCACAACTGTTTACATCTGCCCTGTCTCCTTTCCTTCCAATTCAAGTTAAAAGCATGGTGACTTATTCGATTCTACTGGTTTCGTATTGGGCAAACTTCATGTTGGAAGTGTCTTCACTGTTTCGTATGTCAGAACTAGCTAGTTTGTTTGGGAGGTGCTTATTTAAAATTGTGCATTTCATCTATGTCAGTGATAGTTTGTATATGTGATTGTTTTATGTTCAGTTTGGTGGTTTTGCTGAATATGTTGTCTGTTATTAGCAGCACTATGTACTTTACACCCATCATAGAACACTCCTCTTTGTTGGGAATAAAAGCGATATGCACATTGTTTTTAGAGATGAACGTCGTGATGCACTTTGCACTTTATGAACGTTGAATTGTCCTAGCAGGCAAATCAGTGGAGAGAATAAGTGTTAGATCAACATCAAGCACTCTGGTTTGTTATGCACTAGTCACTTTGTGATTCATAGAAAGGATCATGGCAAATCTGTTTGAATGATCAAACAGGTAGGACAGCACCATCGTGACACCATTGGTGACGGCACTTAGCACTTTAGTATATACAGGTATTACCACTTTACCATAGAGCGAGGTTTTCAAAATCTCATTTGTTCAGATTAGCACATGCGTTTTTGCACACGTGGTCGTCACAACGAATAGACCATGCATCATTTAGAAGTACCATATTTGTTTTTGCACTCTGCACTTTACAACATTATGTACTGTACATGATTTTAAGTTCACTTTCATAAAACACCAAGGGGCCGATTCATGGAACAAATGTGCGCCGGAATCCGTGGCGCAAGCTGGTGCAAGCGTGAAAAAGCAAGCGCACGCCCGCGATTCATGGAAGGCCCTGCGTGTGTTTTCCCTGGGATGAGCGCCAAATCTGCATGTTGCGAACACAGGCGTGCACGTCACTGCAACATCCGAACACCGTGCACGACGTGCACAGCGAAAGCACACAACATGTAGCGCACACACCAAAAAGTGGGCGGAACATGTGGAATGGGGAACAACCCGTGAAAAAGAAGGCATAACTGGGGAAGGACTGCTGGGAAATACACAGAATGCCCACACGCATGCGAACAACACGTATTCATGGAATCGAACAGGGGAAACTCGCGCATGTCAAAAGACACACACAGGCATAAACACGTCCCCCACATGAAGGCAGGCGGAAGCCTCCCCGTGCAGTATAAAAGTGCACGCATACAACAAACATGTATATACAGCTACGATGAATGTCCCATTTCTCGCAGCACTGATCGTGGGACACCGCAGGAGGAGGGGAATAGCCGGGCCCTAGATTTTTTTGCCCAGGACCAGCCTTTTTGGGATGCCTGATGACCAGGTCTATGGCAGGTACAGGTTTCCACCCTATATCATCCTAGACCTGGTCAGGGAGTGGGAGGATGACCTAGCATCACCCACCCTGTGCTCCCAAGCACTGAGCCCCTTGGAAAAGGTGCTCAATGTCCTGAATGTTTTGGCCAGTGGGTCATTTCAACAGACAACTGCCATAGTTGGGGGTGTCTCACAGGCCACACAGTCACGCTGCCTGCACCAGGTGTTGGCAATCATGACTGCGTGCCCCTCAGTCCGCAGGCACATATACATGACCAGAACACCCACAGAAAGGCAGGCCATAGTCCAGGACTTTTACAGGGTGGCACACTTCCCCAAAGTGCTTGGTGCCATAGATTGTACCCATGTAGCCCTATGTCCCCCCTAGGGCCACTGAGCACATCTATCGAATCCGCAAGCACTGGTATTCCATCAACGTACAGGTTGCATGCAATGCCCATGGAATCATCACCTCTGTCTATGCAAACTATCCTGGGTCTACCCATGACAGTTTCATATACAGAATGTCCGCCCTGAGCCGGGACCTGGAAGCTGGGAAGCATGACCACACAAGGCTCATTGGTGAGTACAAATGTCTGTGCACATGCATGCATGTCACACACAGACAAATACACAAACCCAACTAATCACAACCATTATGACCTCCCCAGGGGACAGTGCCTACCCTCTGAGCAACCACATGATGACACCAATACAGAACCCCACCACACCACCCTAGGTAAGATACAACACTGCCCATATTGCAGCCAGGGGCATAGTGGAGCGCACATTTGGAGTGCTCAAGTCACGCTTTCGCACCCTTGACCGCTCTGGCTGCCAGCTGCTATATGCACCCCTAGTAGTGTGCAGGATCATTGTCGCAGCATGTGATCTGCACAATGTTGCAACATGGCGGGACGTACCGGTGGACATGGTGGTGCCCCCACATCTCCAACCACAGGTGCAGGCGGAGGGGAGGGGAAAGGGCACATTGCGAGGCAGCCCGGACCTAGCTTGTGGCCACATTTGTCACCTAAACTCCCACCCCTGCGGAGTGCACACAGGCCTGGCACATACCAGGTGACAATCGATGATGACAAAGAGACAGTCAACTGTCACAACCTTACCACCCTGAGAATGTTGCCATGGAAGTGCCACATTGTGTGCATCCCTAGCTACTTAAACATAACCAATCCTGTGTGACCAAAAGGAACACACGTAAGGTGTAAATCGCACCACCCCCTGCAAAACAGGCCATGACAATCAGTGGTATGTCACCCAAACCCTCCCAACCCACATCACCCTTGTTTGCCACACCATGACATGGCATGCAACAGCAAAAGAGCAAACCAAAAGCACAACACATGACCAATTTCATACGAAGTGATGGAAATAGGATGGAGACAATCACACCTGACATGGAATCAGATGAAATGACTGACCAACAACCTCCCACACATACAAAGTCAAACACAAATGCATGCCAAAAGCGGTACAATCAACAAAAGACAGAATGCCTGTTGGCATGCACATTGGCCAATCCAAATCTGCAAATCCCTGACCCGTGTGCTGTGTGTGTTTCCTGCAACACACCGCTCAGCACACAGCACAGTGAGCAGCCATTGTGTTGGGGATACACTGTGAGCATCATATAAAAATGACAAGCCACAAAAAAAACCTACTGAACCATGTACACAATCCCCAAATGGTAAGTGATCATGCGCTTCAGGGACACAGCATGCCAGAGAAGGCAATCTGTGTGCACCTATGGGCATGGAAGGGTGATTGATGTGTGGTGGAGCATTGTGTAAGTGTGTGTGTCAGTAGGGACGTGCACTCAATACATGCATGTGAAATCACGTGAACCTCAGTGTCCTGTACACATCACCTGTGAACATTGGCCATGTGTACACCTCAGTATGCCAAACCACAACAATTCCCTGACTCCTGAAAAGTAAACCCAACACAGAAACAGCCATTGACCAGCAGAACACATCATGTACATAGTACCACACAATGACAATGTCAGAGAGTGCCCAAACACTGTAGCCCAAGCGTACTGTCCGACAACAAAAGGCCCTCCCTCATTTATTCATTACCATCACCTTCAGAAGAACTGTGTCTCGGGTCCATTGGCTTCTTCCTTCTAGTTTACCTAGCTTCACAATCCCCCTGCCTCTTGGTTTCCTTGTTCTACCTTTCGTGTAAATAGGATCCAGCCCCCTCAGAGTCCACCTTGACTGGTAGAAATACCAAATCGCAGAGAACTCCAAGGAGACAAACCCCCAAACCAGGGCTAAAGCCTCTGGGCACCTGTCGTGTGATACAAAGTGCCATATTTGCATATTAGGGCCTTAGATGGCTGCATCAACAGCTAAGACTAATAGCTTATTCAATGTATGTGCTAAATGCTGAAAGTAATGTGTTGATAGCGCCTACATTACGCATTAGTGAGCTACAAGGAATATGCAGGCCTAGGAGGGGTGGAAGGTTACATTATGCATTGTGCATGGAGAGGCCCCAGTGTTGTAGCTAATAGAGACTTGTATTTGAGTGTTTGGAACATTATAGCACCTATATAGTGCTTAGATAGCCACTCTTTGAAGCACTATAGACACTAGCCAGCATAGTGCAGGCCTGGTAAAACTTGCTCACTAGGGTTACTTGATTTCAGCTTCCCCTAGAATATTCTCTCTTTGCAACCGTGGTTCTGCTAGGCTTTGTAAACATACCTTCTTTCTCTGAGAAGGCCTGGTACTGCCTTCCCCACGCTGATAAGATGGGGGCTCCAAGGGAGGGGTATGAGCAAAGAGCATCTCAGAGAGAGTTGGGTTTTTCCATGGGCAAACATATTTTGCACGACAAAGGTTCTGGAACTGTGCATCATGCTGATTGACGGCACAAGAGCAAAAAAGGTGCAAGTACCCAGAACTAGGTGGGAGATTCATCCGCGGACCAAGTGTGCCCGGAACATGATGAGGCTCTTTGTGGCACCTTGCAGCGCTGTCATCTGAAGGAGCGAGGCTGGCAGCAGTTAGCTTAAGATGACCAGGGTCTCCTAGCACTGATTAATGATGACATCTCAAGGGGGGTAAGACTGTGTTTCTCTACATGTTGTGATTTCTCTAACTGACATTTCCATCATTGCTAAATTGCTGCTATATTTACGGTTATGTTATATTTTGCTTTATGTCTAATAAATGCAAAATCTATACTGAAGGTGTCATTTCTCACGCATGGGTTCATTGCTCAGCACGTGCGGACCTGTAAGTGGGTAATTTATGCTAATAAGGGCTGGTCCAGGGAGCATTTACCCCTTTTCAAGACAGCACCAAAAAACCCTGGAAGAGTCTCCAGTAGATGACTTGAAGTCACAGAATATGACCAAGCACATGTCCAAGCAGAATGATATAATAACTACTAAGGTAGCACAGTAGAACAATGGTTCAACAGGATGGATAGCAATTTCAGTACATAATAATCAATGAGGATGCAACAACTGATGGGTATTGTCACAGCTAGAGTCTCCAGACGCAGGAGTGGCATGGACCAACCACCCCCTCCGCGGTCTGGGCTCCTGCAAGGTAAAACTTACACAGGACTCCGAGACCCCTGCGGGGAAAGAGGGCTAGGGATCCATTGGTTGGATAGGCATTGGTATTTAGGATAACCAGAAAGAGGCTCAGGAGAGGGGAGGTGGATGGGCAAGGGAAAGTTGTGAAAATACAAAATACAACTATTGACAATTGCACATAATCAATAAGAGAAACCATGTACTTCATGCACATTGTACAATATGGCTCAAAGGCAAGCAACAGAGAGACTTATCTCTGGGGTGAGTGCGGGCCTCCTGTCTGCGCACTCTCAGATCCAGTAACAGGAGTAGTTCAATGTTGCAAAGAGAGCGTGAGTTACTATTCTGTGTGTTTTTCCCACACACACATAACACCATTCATGTCTCGAACTTAGTGACTCCTCCCCAAACAAGCACTCTTGTCTGCTGCTTTGTCCATATAGTTTTGCTGGCCCCCGTGAAGGTTAATAGACTGTTAATGCGGTAAGGTAGCTGCACGTGACCCTGCGTTAAACGGAAGACCTCGTGTTAAGAATCACACATGATAGAATGTGCCTTGGATGTGCTGCTAGCCGCATGTGGCGAGGTGCGGCTTCAGTACAAGTAGCGGTCTTCCACCCGCGGCTTTCTATAGGCAGCACACGTGGCTAATTGCATATGCTAATGATATGCAATGCACTCGAGTTTGTGCGTCGCTGGGTTCCCCCCCTTTGTGCTGTATTAGTTTGAGGCTAGGAATGCTACTGCGCTAATAACTTAGCTTCTATGGATCAGGGAGGCTTGAGGATATGGCTGATGCCCCCTGCATATGCCCCTGACAACTGTGAAAGCTTCCTGGCATTTGCTCCTCAGCGCGGCTTAGCTGTACTGTGCATATCTCCCCCAACGCCTGGCTAAGTTCACCAGCACTGGCGCTACTCAGCTTGCATGTGCGATCTTATCAATTGCTGCCCCCTGTTGTTCTGAATTGGCACACATGGATCGCTTCCACTCAGTATACCCCAGTGGTGCACGGCCACAGCGTTGCCGGGCTTGACACCCGCGGGGCCAAAGGAGCTGCAGTCCTTGCTGGGTTGGCACCATCCGCAGCTGCAGGACTACATCCCTCTGTTGATGTGATGCCCCAGGCACATCATCAACTTATGTGGAGTGTGACCGTGCGTCCCGATCCACCATAGGTGGAGGTTCCAACACCATCTGGCCCCTCAGTGCAGGTGCCGCAGACAGAAGATCGTCCGCATCAGAACCACTCACTGTCGACGAATGGACATGACGCGCATCCAACTCAACATTGTCGTCAGAGTGATCATCCGGGCTAAACTCATTGCCAGCCCTAGACATGATGGTCTGGAGCACAAGTGGGTTCTCGTGGCCTACCACCCCACGACCCCCACTTGTGCCGGGTTGCTGATGTGATAGCAACCCTGTGTCTGGAATGGCATCCCCATCCTCTAGCTCCATTGCGTCAACATCTGCAATGTGGAAAAAACAAACATGAGTACACATGTCAGTAGCACATAACCCACACACACATAGACATGACATCGACAGCCAACAGATGAAGCAGACATGTCACACACAAATGAAAATCTGGCATGCATCCAGTTGCATTGATATGCAAACACATCCCAAAAGCAGAAATGGATGAGTCTAAATAGCAAAGCCTACACATGTACAGAATGCAGTATATCACCTCCATAACACACCGCCTCTGTCAGGCACATGTCACATGCAGAAAAGACAGATGGCAACAAAGAGATGGCACATACCATAAGCATGTCTGAACCGCACAATGGCCACAGCTGCAAGTGAATCCAAACACACAATGACACACGTAAAATGCATGTACACATGCATCACCAAACCATCATCACCAATATAGCTTCATCCATCTGCAGCTCGGCCCGTACCGGGCCTAATGGGCCATTTAAAAATAGTGAATTTCACGAGCAAAGCGAGGGCCTGCAACCAGGCATGAGGGACCACAACGCACAGTACGGTCTGAGCTGCCGGCCATGAAGCCTCCAGAACACCCCTCAGGGCTTGATTGAGCACATTGTGCATTGATTGTGCCCTAAACCATTATTCAGTGTGTCAAATCATCAATTGAAAGGCCCTAGCAGATTAGCTAAGTGGGCCTGGGCGTACACATACTGCACCATAGTGCACCTGCAGGATTGTTCCAGTCGAACACAACGGGCGCAATACTGAAATCACAGCAGCATTAACAATAATCAACTACATTTTAGTCAATCAACCAAAAAGCTGGAGAGAACCCATGTGTAAATGAACACCTTCACACACACATGAGTTAGTAGATGCAATGTTGCACTACACAACATTGAAGCTGCTTGCATATGTACATGTGAAAGTGTTCAAGAACACCCATATGGTGATTATGAACAGCAACCTATACAGCAAAGCAAGCAGCTACAACGCTGCTTGCTTCGATGTATGTGAAAGTGTACACATACACACGTGAAGGCAGCTCCACAGTCATTACAACCCGATTGGCAGGCTACAATCAATCAGCGGCCTATACCAGTTGTTATAGGCCACAGATTGAACAATCAACTTTGCTAAACACCCACTAGGGTGTTCCAATACTGAGTACATGTGTCACAGGATGCACCTGTGCCCGTGGCTTTCATGACAGTGAAGGGATGACAATCTGACCACACATGGCAGGTCACTTTGACATTGCTTTCAGCAGTGAGCAGGCATGTAGAATGGTGTAACACGGCTCAGAAGTGGGTTGGTGCAGTGCAGAACATGTGTACGTTACCGACTATCTACATGAACAAGTACATTATGATGTCAATCAATAAACATGAAGGCAGTATAAGGGCAAGTTCAGCCATCACGTGCAATGTGCATGCAATGGGTTGCATGGCTACAGGCAACCCACCCCCCCCCCACTTAGTGAAAATTCAGGGAGGTATTGCATGGCAGCGAAAGGTTAACCAGAGAACTGTGTATTGGCAGACAGTGTTGACTAGAGTCAATTGCATCATCTGAGTCAACTGACAACAAAGCAGATGATAATGGGACAGTAAGCAGGACACATGATGAACCCTCAGTAGTATACCCATTTGTGAAGAAGGCACTACACCAGTTGAACAGAGTCAGGGGGCCAGAAACTGGGGTAGGCCTATGCCCCACAGAGACTATGATACACTAAATATGTGCGTGATGCAGGACGGAGCCAGAGTGGGCATGGAATGGATGATCAAATGCCATTAAATGTACGTCATCCTGGACACATACTAAAATGTTCATCCTGCCAAGGACACATAAGGGCATGCATGGAATGCACATGGAGCATGAATGGGCACTCATGTCCCTGCGTAGCATCTGCCACCTGCACAGTCCGAGTGAGACACCCTGCATCAAGGACAAAGGATGTACCCCACTGTATGTGTCTGGCAGGTTGGCAGGGGGAAGTGTACATGTACACAGGAGCGTTGAACAGGCCATTGCAGTAGTCCAACATGATAACCACCAGTGCCATGGTGAAATTGGGGTTCAGGGGGGTGGAGGGGCAAGGGAGTATGCCTACGCGGAGTACCCGCATGCAGGCAGAACACACATGCACGTCAGTCATGCGATGAGTGGAAAGACACCCCAGGCTACATGCAGAAGGGCCAGTGAGCTGGAACATGGACCGGAGGGGCAGCCGGGTGACTAGCATGTGAGTAGGGTGCAAGTGTGGTGATGAGGACAGTCCCCGTCTGCTCTACATGTCGAGGATGCTGCACAGCAGGCATGCATCAGGGAAGCATTGCATGACTCGCACATGAGAACCATGTACCCCAAGCATGTAGTGGCAGTCAAGCACAACACATCACACAAGCAAACCACACATGGTCTGGACAAACACTCACTGGACGAGGCATCAAGTCCAGCATCTCTCCCACTCCTTCATACAATTCTGCCGGCATGAACTCGGCAGCGATCAACTCTTGCGAAGTGAGATTTTCCTCCTCAGGTGGTGACCCACCACCAGTCACCTGAGTCATGGTACAATTGGAGGCACGCTTTAGTTTAGCACAGCGTCGGAGGTCATCCCAATGCTTTTTGCACTCCTGAGCTGTGCGCGCCTCATGTCTGAAAGCACTGACACCCTCCGCAACATGCTTCCAGTGGAACAAAAGCTGGGCAGCCGTAGTGTGACAATTCGGGCCCACTAGCATATCACGGTCGTGTCTCGACACTTGTCCAGTTCCTGCTTGCAGAAAGGCTTCTTCCTCGACGTACCGGAGGCTGGAGCTGTGTGTGGGGTCTCAGCCTCTTGAGCAGATTCAACCTTCCTCCTCTTGGGCAGTGATGCAGACCCTGACTGGCAAATGCCGCCCTGATCAGTAGGGGCAGTGGCGCTGGTGGATTGAACCGAGGGAGTGGCAGGTGGAACAAGGACGGAAGCCCTGACTTGCGTCAGTGGTTGCTGGGTACCCTTGACTGGATCCTGCCCAGCAACATCTGCTGTGCCAAGGTCATTGACCGGGACTGTGCTGGATGGTAGACTCACAGCCGGGGTGGTGTTGGCTGCATCTGCACATGCAGTTGCCAACACCCGGCTGCTCGGGGCAGCAGATGACAATACTGCCCCAGGGACATGTGCCTCAGACAGGCTAGCCCTGCGTGCACTTACCGTGTGCCTTCTGACCTCCTCCTGGAAATCATCCTGGGACTCTTTAGGTGCCAACGCAGCATGCGCTGGCTGACCCTGAGCCTGGGTGGTGGTGTCCACAGCTGCACCTGCAGCTACCACTACCCTGGACCCGTGGCAGTTGATGCAACAGACTGCCGGGTCACATGGGCGCCAGTGCCAGATGCAAGAGCTGCATCTCCCGGAACAACAGGGGGTGGTGGCATGACTGCACCAACATATGGGACAACATTGTGCCAAAGTGGTGCACCACTGCCTCTTCCCCCTCTGCAGCCACCCTGGACACCCTGGAGTCCCCCTACTCCCTGGTCACCCCGGTCACGTCCCTGACCACACCCGCCACATGGAGTACGCCGAGCTGAGGCGCCCCTCACTTTTCGTGACCTCCCAACCATGGCACAGATGTAGTAGTGCAGGCACAGATGTAGTAGTGCCAATGGGAGGTGTGCACGACAATTGTCCTGTGCAATTGGGGTGAAGGGGGTGCGATACAAGATGTTAACAGCACCCGTGTGCACCTGCAAGGCTGT